>NC_068430.1:27420491-28070592 GCF_023373465.1 Oncorhynchus keta | reverse complement strand
GAGCCTACCAGACGAGCTAAATAATTTCTATGCTCGCTTCGAGGCAAGTAACACTGAAACATGCATGTGAGTACTTTGAGCATTCGTTGACCAACTGGCAAGTGTCTTCTCTGACATTTTCAACCTGTCCCTGACTGAGTTTGTAATACCAACATGTTTCAAGCAGACCACCATAGGCTCTGTGTCCAAGAACCCCAAGGTAACCTGCCTAAAAGACTACCGACCTGTAGCACTCATGTCTGTAGCCATGAAATGCTTTGAAAGGCTGGTCATGGTTCACATCAACACCATTATCCCAGAAACCCTAGACCCTCTCCAACTCGCATACCGCCCCAACAGATCCACAGATGATGCAATCTCTTTTGCACTCCACACTGCCCTTTTACACCTGGACAAAAGGAACACCTATGTGAGAATGCTATTTATTGACTACAGCTCAGCGTTCAACACCATAGTGCCCTTACTAAACACCTCACTCTGTAACTGGTACCTGGACCTTCTGACTGGCCTTCCCCAGGTGGTAAGGGTAGGTAACAACACATCCGCCACTCTGATCCTCAACACGGGGGTACCTCAGGGGTGTGTGCTCAGTCCCCTCATGTTCTCTCTTGACTGCACGGCCAGACACTACTCCAACACCATCATTAAGTTTGCCAATCACACAACAGTGGTAGGCCTGATCACCGACAACGATGAGACAGCCTATAGGGAGGAGGTCAGAGACCTGACCATGTGGTGCTACCCAGACCATTCACCCCCCGCCCCCCCCTTCTACGCCGCTGCTGCTATAGCCCCGCTATTGTTATTTTACTGTTGCTCTTTAATTATTAATTTTACATCTTGTTCTTTTTTAGGTATTTTCTTAAAACTGCATTGTTGTTTAAGGGCGTGTAAGTAAGCATTTCACTGTAAGGTCTACAGCTGTTGTTTTTGGCGCATGTTACGAATAAAATTTCATTTGATTTGAAGATGTGTTGAACGAGAAGGCTGTCCTCCCAGGCTGCCTGCCAAGTGTAGGATCAGTTAGGGTCAAAGTAGTGGAATAGGGTGGTGTGATTGAAATGTTTTCATGAAATAGTGGCATATAGATAGATATACACTACCGTTCAAAAGTTTGGGGTCACTTAGAAATGTCCTTGTTTTTGAAAGAAAAACACATTTTTTGTCCATTAAAATAACATCAAATTGATCAGAAATAAAGTGTCGACATTGTTCATGTTTTAAATGACTATTGTAGCTGGAAATTGATGATTTTTAATGGAATATCTACATAGGGGTATAGAGGCCCATTATCAGCAACCATCACTCCTGTGTTCCAATGGCACACTGTGTTAGCTAATCCAAGTGTATCATTTTAAAAGGCTAATTGATCATTAGAAAACACTTTGGATGGTTCTGACTTATGTGGACAACTACAAATACCTAGGTATCTGGCTAGACTGTAAACTCTCCTTCCAGACTCACATTAAAAATCTCCAATCCAAAATTAAATCTTGAATCGGCTTCCTATTTCGCAACAAAGCATCCTTCACTCATATGCTGCCAAACATACCCTCGTAAAACTGACCATCCTACCAATCCTCGACTTCGGTGATGTCATTTACAAAATAGCCTCCAACACTCTACTCAACAAATTGGATGCACTCATCATGGATATTACCTATTTTAGCATGGACATTGCCATTTCACCATTTTAAAGTAGTCAACTGGGTGAGGATTCCAAGAGTTGGGAGCAATCAACCAATGAAGAAGACTACTTTAAAATGGAGATAAGACTCAATGGCACTGCCCATTGGCACAGATACAAAGATGAGTCCTCGATCTATCGCTATGGCCTGGTCACACTCGTATCTGCCCTCTCATTGGCTAGAATGGGCCCACCTGATGTCGCCTCCTCCCACCCAGTGGTGAAAAAGTACCCAATTGTCATACTTGTGTAAAAGTAAAGATACCTTAATAGAATATAATTCAAGTAAAAGTGAAAGTCACCCAGTAAAATCCTACTTGAGTAAAAGTCTAAAAGTATTTGGTTTTAAATATTCTTAAGTATCAAAAGTAAAAGTAAATGTATAAATCATTTCTTATTATTAAGCAAACCAGACGGTACCATTTTCTTGTATTTTTATTTATTTACGGAGAGCCAGGGGCATGCTCCAACTCTCACACTGTTTAGTGAGTCCACCAGATCAGAGGCAGTAGTGATGACCAGGGATGTTCTCTTGATAAGTGTTTGAATTAGACACAATTTTCCTATCTTGCTAAGCATTCAAAATGTAATGAGTACTTTTGAATGTCAGGGAAGTATTTTTAATGAAGTACTTTACACTACTGCTCCCATCTGCCTTCCATTTTTAAGGACATGTACAGGTGCATTAGGAAAATATTCAGACCCCTTGACTTTTTCCACATTTGATTACGTTACAGCCTTATTCTAAAATGGATTGAATACAACATTTTCCTCATCAATCTACTCACAACAAAACAGAAATACCTTATTTACATAAGTATTCAGACCTTTTGCTATGAGACTCAAAATGGAGCTCAGGTGCATCCTGTTTCCATTAATAATCCTTGAGATGATTCTACAACTTTATTGGAGTACACATGTGGTAAATTCAATTGATTGGACATGATTTGGAAAGGCACACACACCTGTATTTAAAGCCCCGCCTTATCTCAGCTCACTGGTCACCATAGTAGCATCCACCTGTAGCACGCACTCCAGCAGGTATATTTCAATGGTCATCCCCAAAGCCAACTTCTCATTTGGCCACCTTTCCTTACAGTTCTCTGCTGCCAATGACTGGAACAAATTGCAAAAATCACTGAAGCTGGAATCTCATATCTCCCTCACTAACTTTAAGCATCAGCTGTCAGAGCAGCTTACCGATCATTGCACCTGTACACAGCCCATCTGTAACTAGCCCACCCAACAACCTCATCCCCATATTGTCATTTATTTGTTTGCTCCTTTGCACCCAAGTATCTCTACTTGCACATTCATTTTTTGCACATCTATCACTCCAGTGTTTAATTGATTAATTGTAATTATTTTGCCACTATGGCCTATTTATTGCCTTACCTCCCTAATCTTACCACATTTAAACACACTCTATATACATTTTCATATTGTGTTGTTGACTGTATGTTTGTTTATCCCATGGGTAACTCTGTGTTGTTTGTGTCGCACTGCTTTGCTTTATCTTGGCCAGGTCGCAGTTGTAAATGAGAACTTGTTCTCAACTGGCCTACCTGGTTAAATAAAGGTGAAATAAATCAAATATATAAGGTCCCACATTTGACAGTGCATGTCAGAGCAAAAACCAAGCCATGAGGTTTAAGGAATTGTCTGTAGAGCTCCGAGACAGGATTGTGCCAAGGCACAGAACCAGCGAAGGGTACCAAAAAATGTCTGCAGCATTAAAGCGCACCAAGAACACAGTGGTCTCCATCATTCTTAAATGGAAGAAGTGTGGAACCTCCAAGACTCTTCCTAGACCTGGCCGCCTGGCCAATCTGAGCAATCGGGGGAGAAGGGCCTTAGTCAGAGAGGTGACCAAGAATCTGATGGTCACTCTGACAGAGCTCCAGAGTCCCTCTGTGTAGATGGGAGAACCTTCCCGAAGGTCAACCATTTCTGCAGCACTCCACCAATCAGGCCTTTATGGCAGAGTGGCCAGACAGAAGCCACTCCTCAGTAAAAGGCAGTTTGACAAAAGGCACCTAAAGGACTTTCAGTCCATGAGAAACAAGATTCTCTGGTCTGATGAAACCAAGATGGAAACCTGGCACCATCCCTACGGTGAAGCATGGTGGTAGCAGCATCATGCTGTGGGGAAGTCTTTCAGCGGCAATGACTGGGAGACTAATCAGGATCGAGGCAAATATGAACAGAGAAAAGTACAGAAAGATTCTTGATGAAAACCTGCTCCATAGCGCTCAGGATCTCAGACTGGAGTGAAGGTTCACCTTCCAACAGGACAACAACCCTAAGCACACAGCGAAGACAACACAGGAGTGGCTTCGGGACAAGTCTCTGAATGTCCTTGAGTGGCCCAACCAGAGCCCGGACTTGAACCCGATCTAACATCTCCTAGAGAGACCTGAAAATAGATGTGCAGCGACACTCCCCATCCAACCTGACAGAGCTTGAGAGGATCTGCAAAGAAGAATGGGAGAAACTCCCCAAATACAGGTGTACAAAGCTTGAAGAATCATACCCAAGAAGACTCGAGGCTGTAATCGCTGCCAAAGGACCTTCAATAAATTACTGAGTAAAGGGTCTGAATACTTCCATTTTGTTTCTATATATTTGTAAACATTTCTAAAAACATGTTTTTGCTTTGTCATTATGGGGTATTGTGTGTAGGTTGATGAGACAAAAATGTTTGAATCATTTTAGAATAAGGCTGTAACATAACAACATTTGGAAAAAGTCAAGTGGTCTGAATACTTTCCGAATGCACTGTATTTACATTGTTTGAGCGGTCACTCAAATATCTTATCAGTATAACAGACATTCTTTGCTTCTGCCCTTCTGCTGCTGGTGAAAATAACCACGACTATCAGGTCGCCATAACACCTGAGCGCCATGCTACCGCTATACAACCGCAATTGAGCAATGCTGCCGCCTGGAGGGGATATGGAGGACAGAGCCAAACGAACGAGTGCTGTGATGCACAATGCCCGAACGTGGCGTGATGGATGTACTGTATGTACTTGTGGTTTTCTCCATACTCTAGTCCTCCCATCTGTGTGAAACAGCAGGAACTGGGATTCATTTGACCAGGAAATGTTTTTCCAATTGTTGAAGTGTTTTTGTTCCTTAGCCCACTGCAACTGCAGTTTCTTGTTTTTTGCTAAAAGAAGCGGAAGGTCATCAGTTGCCATACCCCATTTGTGTCAAGTTACAACTAGTTGTGCATTTTTTATGGGTCTTTGAGCACCAATACTGTACTGGACTGTACTGGAATGTACTGGACTGTCAGTTGACTAACTGTCCGTGTGTTGCTCTGCACAATTTGTGTCTGCCTCCTTTGTCCTCTTTCAACAATGACCCGTTTTCGACCACTGGCCTTCCGTTGACAGGATGTCCTTTGGGTGGAGGACCATTCTTGATACACACTGGAAACTGTTGAGCGCGAAACACCCAGCAGCGTTGCAGTTCTTGACACACGGAAACCGGTGCGCCTGTCACCTACTACCATACCCCGTTAAAAGACACAAATCTTCTGTCTTTCTCATTCACCCTCTGAATTGCACACATACACAATCAATTGTCTCAAGGCTTAAAAATCCTTCTTTAACCTGTCTCCTCCCCTTCATCTAAACTGATTGAAGTAGATTTAACACATGACATCAATAAGGGATAATAGCTTTCAGAGCAGGTGTTCCTAATGTTTTATACACTGTCAAACAGTAGGTAGCCTATGGGTAATGAGGGTATATTGATTGCCTGAAGCTTTCAATTTATGCCATACACGGATCTATTTGGGTTTCCTTTTACTGAAAGGAGTGAAGAGGTCACTAAATATAACAGTTGTGAACATTCTCCACGTGGTGTCCAATGAGCAGAAGTAAACGTTCAGGTGTTCCAGTCAGACAATATCCACTGTCACAACAGTTGCTATTTATAAACTTGACCCAAGTCTTCTCGGGTCAGCTGTGCTTTCCTTTTTCTCTCGTCCCTTCATTCCCCAGACACACGTATCATTACACCCTCCATCATTGCCCACATAATCCTTGTTAGCATTTCATTTATTGACCAATTAAACCAGCACTAATGTCTGCCTTCCAGATTCCCGAGTCATGTCGGTTCCCGAGTCATGTCGGTCTCTATCTCCCTAATCACAAACCCCTACTCCAATGAACATGATGGCAGGGTCTTAATGACAAGTAATTACACAAGCTAACTTTGGGCTTGTCACATTCAACTTGGGAAGTGTGTTTGTGTATCTGTCAACGGGATTTAATTTTGTGTGATTGCACATAAAGCTTTTTAACATAAGGATCCAGCAATCACCAGCAGCACTGTTATAGTAAATGAGCCAAAGCCCTTTCACTTCACATGATCAAGATAGTGATTAAAGGTCAACATACAGTAGATTCACTGCATGCTAAGTACATACAGTACCTTATGTACAATTTACACAGTAATCCTACGGGAGCTTTAGGGACAAATTCTACTGATGGATCTCACAGCAGTAGAAATCAATCTCTAGCCTCCCGGGTGGCGTAGTGGTTAAGGGCGCTGCAGTGGGTTTACGCCCAGGCTCTGTCGTAACCGGCTGCGACCAGGAGGTCCGTGGGGCAACGCACAATTGGCCTAGCGTCGTCCGGGTTAGGGAGGTCTTGGCCGGTAGGGATGACCTTGTCTCATCGCGCACCAGCGACTCCCGTGGCGGGCCGGGCGCAGTGCTTGCTAACCAAGGTTGCCAGGTGCACAGTGTTTCCTCCGACACATTGGTGAGACTGGCTTCCGGGTTGGATGCGCGCTGTGTTAAGAAGCAGTGCGGCTTGGTTGGGTTGTGTATAGGAGGACGCATGACTTTCAACCTTCGTCTCTCCCGAGCCCGTACGGGAGTTGTAGCGATGAGACAAGATAGTAGCTACTAAAACAATTGGACACCACGAAATTGGGGAGAAAAAGACATCAATCTCTAAACACCTGTAGTAGGGCACCTTTTTCTAATCTAAACTCTGAACTGACCGATGTAGGCTATACACTGCTGCCTGAGAACTGGGAGTGGCCAGAGGCAGAAACTAGAAGGATAAAGTCTAATGACAGTTGGGAGTTTTTTCCTAGTTGGTTGTCACTATTTTAAAAAAGTGCAATAGAGCACATTGTGTGAATGTGAGAGCATCAAATGACTCAGTCCTGTGGACTAATTTGTAGATTATTTTTTGTTAATGCTGAGACCAAGGTCTCTTTTCCAGATGAGCTCTACACATCAAAATACAATAAACACATTCAACTATACATTACAGTTTAAGCAGATTGCTTAAATGGCAGCATGCCTTTTAACAGTATATGATGCGTATGTGCTTACTATTATTCTTATAGCCTAGTTAAATGTATAGGCTATGGTGACGATAAAATGGCTCACCAGCCGTGCACCGGAACATGGTTTCCAAAGACAGATCGAGCATAGTCGTAGATTGACAAGCAATGTAAATCAATCTCAATAAAACTTGATTTATATAGACTGTCTGGGTAGCCTGCCCTGTTAAAATATAAGCTTACTCACTCATTTGATTGGCATTCAACGGGCCTTGAGCTCTACGAAGTCGTTGACTTGGGCATTCAAATCCATGGTCCTGGCCCTGGTGTTTTGAATCGACAGAATGGCAATCCCACTCAGTCTCTCCTGTCCCATTCTGCTCCTCGGGTATGATTGAATTATTTTCAGTTTGGTAAAGGAGTGCTCGGCACTGGCTACTGTTACAGGCAGAGTTATAAAAAGGAGCATCGCTGTAACTACTTCCACAAATGTAGCAGTGACTGAATTGTAATCCACAATGAGCATCTTGGCCAGGTCTCTCAATGTAGTGTGCTTTGCTATTTCCTTCTTAAAACAGACCCTGAAAGAGAGTAATTGGCCCTCTTGAACGCCAAATTACATGATGCAAGTGTGAAAGTTACATTAACTATGCACTCCAACACCTGTCGGCAGAAATTTGCTGCGTTACGCACGCCTCTCCATTTCTGCTTCAATAGTGCCATTGAGCTTCCATTGCTCATATATCAAACAGGCACCCATGTGAATCTGGGATGTCTCATGACATGTTATTTTAGATGTCGCCAATCTATCACCCCAGTCACCCACACGTCAGAGAAGAATGGGGTTCTCCGATCTCCGAACAGCCAGCAAGGCTCAGAATTTGCGCAGTCTAGCTTGGCGGAATAACATAGCCATGTACGTGGTAATTTGATTCCAGCCTTAGTTGTAGTGGTGTAATACAACTCGGAAGAACACAGCCTTTCTTCATCTCTTGGGAATGGGCCAGTAGGCTTACACGAACCTAATGCAATAACGTGCTGTTTGACTTTTGCATCCACATTTGTTGCATAATTCCCCGTCAGTAAAAAGGCCGCCTGTCCCACTTCCACCTGTTTACTCCGCTGCCACGATTCTAGCCTCGCCTTGCTCCTCTTCCTCCCCACCAGGCCCATGATAGCTTGTCCGGCCTGGCTTGTGCTGAGGGTCGTATCCGCCGATACCCGACAATCTGTATCCTCCTCTGTCAAAGTTCCTTCTTCTGGCACAATGGAACAGCTTGGTCTTGGCCCACTTGACCCGCTAAAGCTGCTGCTGGCGTTGATAAACCTACATTCTCTTCTGGCCCCGCTACATTGCTTGTGCTAGCAATGGCTGCACTTGAACTGCATTTGAAAAACGAATTAACTAATTTGATATCTCCTTTGCTTTCTCATTGTTGGTCTTCCTCTTTTGGGCTCCAATTTTGTGTTGATACATTACGGATTTAAAAATCAGCAATTTAATATTCTCGACTTTCTCTCTTTTTTTGCCCCTTGTCTCTTAGGGGGCAGTATTTCCCCTTTGGATGAATTGGGTGCCCATAGTGAACTGCATCACAATCTGTCCTAAATTGCTAATATATGCATATTATAATTAATATTGGATAGAAAACACTCTGAAGTTTCTAAAACCGTTTGAATTATGTCTGTGAGTATAACAGAACTCACAGGGCAGGCAATCTTGCAAACTAGTTTTGAAATCCTGAAAGTTGGGGCAACTTTGACGTCATCGCCCCCTCCCTTCCCAACAAGTTATGGATCTGGAAACACTTCCTATGTCTTCCACTAGATGTTCTCATTCAGTAGAAAGTGTAATGGAGCATTTGCTGTGAACTTTGACCTAATGGGAAGGAAAGTGCTAGAGTGTCCCAAAAGATTCATGTGCTTGAAGGCGCGTATGCGTTGGAGTGCTTCGTCTGTTCCAATCAGCCCCAGATGAACTAGGATGGCCCGGTTGGAATGCTATTTGATCTGTATGATCATAACATCCTGAAGATTGATTCTGCATTTAGTTTGACCAGTTTCGTCGACCTGTAATATGTAATTAGGAAGTTTTGATGCAAAATTATCCTGGACCAGAAGTGATTTTTTTGGGCATTTGAGCTGAAAGTGGTAGCAGATGCTGCTACATGGACACTAGACTTGAACATTATGAAACAAAACAATTTATTGTTGAACTAGGACTCCTTCCACTACATTCTGATCTAAGATCATCAAAGGTAAGGGAATATTTATGTTGTAATTTTGTATTTCTGTTGACTCCAACATAGCGGAGAAATATTGTTACGTCTGAGCGCCGTCTCAGATTATTGCAATTGTAGGCTTTTTCCGTAACGTAAAAAAAAAAATGTGACACCGGTTGCATTAAGAACCAGTGTATATTTTTAATTATATGTAGAACATGTATCTTTAGTCAAAGTTTATGATGAGTATTTCTGTCATCTGGCGTAGCTTTCTATAATTCCTCCGGACATTTTGGAGAATTTTCTGAACATGGCGTCAATGTAAACCGAGATTTATGCATGTAAAATGCATATTATCGAACAAAACATAAATGTACTGTGTAACATGTCATATGACTGTCATCTGGTGAAGATTTTCAAGAGGTTAGTGAATGATTTTTTTTAAAAAGTCCTGCTATTGTGATTTTATCTTTTGTGGTACAAAATGGCTACGTTTTCTCTTTGTTTTGGTGGTGGTCTAACATAAATATATGCTGTGTTTTCACCGTAAAACCTGTAAAAAATCTGAGACGCTGGGTAGATGAACAAGGCGTTTATCTTTCATTTGAGGTATTGGACTTGTTAATGTGTGGAGGTTAAATATTTCTAAGAATATTTTTGCATTCCCTGCGCCACCGTTTCAGCTGAACAGGGGGGGGGGGGGTGTAGTTTCTGTAGGGGAACCCATAGGCTTAACAAGTTTTAATAGGTAGCTCAACTGTTGCTTAAAACGATGACAGAAACAACAGCTTTGGAGAGTATTTGCACAATGAATCCCAGAATGCATTTAATTATCTTAACATGTATTGAAACTATTGAATAATATTAATTTGATTTATTGTCATCAATACACTAAAATATTATGCTGACTTATGTAGTGGCAAAAAAAAATTTGTTGGTGAAACCATCAGTGGGATCATTTATCATATCGCCTACTTTAAAGAAAGATCTCATCAAATCGTAGACGTGATGGGCGGTATTCAAATAACATGGGGGGCCGTGATCCAGAACCGCCACCGGGCCCATGTACTTCTCGGGCCCTGGGGCAACTGCACTGGCTGAAACTACGCCACTGGTATGTATGCATATTCAGTATATATTTACTCTATAAACTGAAATGCAAGGGGGGAGGGGGAATAAAATGTATTTCTTTCTCAAAACATTGTATCTTCATCTAGGTTTTGGGATGAACAGGAACAGACAAAACAAATACAGTAGAAGATATGTTTTTTTCTTTATAGTAACAAGCCTTAGGGTGCATCCTGTCTCCTATTTGGGTTTGGCCACAGCTCCTAATCAACATCACAAGCGATGTTCTCTCTGGCTAAACAGTGGGGGAGATAGCGTCTGGAGTGGCGTATCCAGCCCTGGCACGCCCCCTCGTCTATGTCACCACAGGCCTCCTCCATCACCTGGAGAATGGGTATGAATTGGTGGGATTGGCGATCGTATACCTTCCAACCCCAATCCGAAAATAACTATTCTGTTGGGTTTATAAATGGAGAATATGGTGGCAGGTTGAGCATCAAAACTTGCAGATGGTCAATGAACCAATTGCGGACCAGAGCAGCCAGATGACATCAAACCTGGACTGCTCTGGCCCATTCCTCTGGTCATTGGGAATGAGGATATTATGCAGGGTGTCAAGGAAGGTGATAATGTGGGTAGTATTGTAAGGACTAAGAGTGACATGATTATGAAAGAGACCATTCTGACTAATGGCTGCACACATTGTGATGTTGCCACCCTGCTGTCCAGGGACATTGACGATGGCGCGGTGTCCTATGAGGTTTCTTCCTCTGCATCTTGCTTTGGCTAGGGTAAAGCCGACCTCATCAACGTAGACAAAATCATGATGCTCTGCAGCAGCATCTGGTTCCAGAACTCTCTGAAACATACAAGGCAAAACATTATTGTATGACAGAATGAATAGACATCGAGCAGTCATTACGTAGCACAATACGCTGGAAATGACAGGATAGTATAGCTTACTTGTACGTATTCATAGCTCTGTTCTTTCACTCTCTCAGAATTTCACTGAAATGGTACTATGTAGAGCTGCTTCATACAAATCTGTTGGCGTTTCATGAGACGGCCAAATGAAGATACACTCACCCTATGTTACCGAATGTTGTGTTGTCAGTGACGATGTGGTGTTGCAGTTGTCGTAAACATATGCTGTTGTTTGAAATGACCATATTCTCTATGTGTTGTTCCTGCTCTGCTGTGAACAGCTGGTTTCTTCCTCCATTGAAGGGTCGTCTAGCAATTTTGCAAAAACATGATGTGAATGCTTAGCGTGCAAGATTTCTTTCAGTATGAAAGGAAATGTTACTGTAGTGCTGTGTTGCAGTTCTGTAAGTACAGTAGCATGGTATGGAGGGTAGGTTTACTTGTTCTCATTTCGAAATGTCTGGATGACACTTGTTGCAGTGTGGCGGCTCAAGTTAGGCTGGACCGTCTGCCCAGCCTCCCTGAAACTCAAACCATGGCTGACCAGATGGTCAACTAAAGTTGCCCGGATCTCATCTGTGATTGTTCTCCTTCCTCCTCTTCCTTGTCACACTCCCCGTCCTTATCCTTGTACTCCTCCTCATCCTCGTCCTCCTCCTTGTCCTTGTCCTTGTCCTCGTCCCCCTCTTACTCTCACTCCTCTTCCTCTAACTCTCTCTCCAAAATTACCCTGCATTGTTGTCCAAGCCAAGAAAGCCAACCTGAAGAATATTTATAGTACTCAAGCTCTGATATGTGTGTGACATTTTGAATGGCCATGTTTTCCAAACGAAACACCAGCCCTGTTTTTAATGATGTCTAATGTAGAGAACTGTGTTTAGTGTTTTGCAAAAAGTGTGTTTTACAGTTGCAAACTGAGTGTAAAGCAGATAATGTGCTTGCAGTTTTGCAGACTTGGTCTGAAGATTAGGTACATGAGTTAATTGTTTCACTGAGTGTGCCTCAAGTGTGTAAGTGATTGTAAAAAAAAAAGTCAAACATACACTATCGTTCAAAAGTTTGGGGTCATTTAGAAATGTCCTTGTTTTTGAAAGAAAGCAACAGTGAAGAGGCGACTCCGGGATGCTGGCACCCCAGTATCTCTACTTGCACATTCATCATCTGCACATCTACCATTCCAGTGTTTAATTACTATATTGTAATTACTTTGCCACCATGGCCTATTTATTGCCTTAACTCCCTTATCTTATCTCATTTGCACTCACTCTATATAGACTTTTTGTTTTCTTTTGTTCTACTGTATTATTGACTATGTTTTGTTTATTCCATGTGTAACTCTGTGTTGTTGTATGTGTCGAATTGCTATGCTTTATCTTGGCCAGGTCGCAGTTGCAAATGAGAACTTGTTCTCAACTAGCCTACCTGGTTAAATAAAGGTGAAATAAATAAAAATAAAAATCAAGGCAGAGTTCCTCTGTCCAGTGTCTGTGTTCTTTTGCCCATCTTAATCTTGTCTTTCTATTGGCCAGTCTGAGATATGGCTTTTTCTTTGCAACTCTGCCTAGAAGGCCAGCATCCCGGAGTCGCCTCTTCACTGTTGACATTGAGACTGGTGTTTTGCTACTATTTAATGGAGCTGCCAGTTGAGGACTTGTGAGGCGTCTGTTTCTCAAACTAGACACTCTAATGTACATGTCCTCTTGCTCAGTTGTGCACAGAGGCCTCCCACTCCTTTTTCTATTCTGGTTAGCGACAGTTTGTGCTGTTCAATGAAGGGAGGAGTACACAGTGTTGTACGAGATCTTCAGTTTCTTGGCAATTTCTCGCATGGGATAGCCTTCATTTCTTAGTACAAGAATAGACTGACGAGTTTCAGAAGAAAGGTCTTTGTTTCTAGACATTTTGAGCCTGTAATCGAACCCACAAATGCTGATGCTCTAGATACAGAACTGTTCTAAAGAAGGACAGTTTTATTGCTTCTTTAGTTAGAACAACAGTTTTCAGCTGTGCTAACATAATTGCAAAAGTGTTTGCTAATGAACAATTAGCCTTTTAAAATGATAAACTTGGATTATCTAACACAAACTGGGATAAATCTCCAAGCTGCCAAAAATCTGCCCAGAGACCCATGACAGCCCAGAAAAACTACCAACTCTCTTGCAGACAGAATGTTATGGATAGCACCGCCAGAAAAACTCCCAACTCTCTTGCAGACAGAATGTTATGGATAGCACCGCCAGAAAAAAATGACAGCCAACAAATTGCAATAGATGTAACCTGTCTCCAATATTACATTTTCACTATGTTAAATTGCATCTAACATCGTCCTTTCAGAGGAAAATGATGCTCCCTGCTGGACTCCAATATGAAAGGTTGCAAATAGGCTAATTTGACGTCAGTAGCACTAGGCTTGGCAATGGGAACCATAATAGAGTAGCTGCAGCAGTGCCGGTCCACTGACTGCTGTAATGAGAATACTGTGGCTGGGAAAAGGTGCAGGTCAGTTTTCTCTGTAAACGTTGACAAATTGAGAACAGAAAACCTTTGACATTTTATCATGCTAGGGAGTTTCAAAGGTCACCGCCTGCGGGTGTTGCTTTCGAGACACATTTTGCTGTAATAGCTTATTGCACCAGGAAAGGATATGAGGTGCCATGACTTCAGCAACACACGCATAATAAAATGACCTCTATGTGAGCCTGTTCATATGAAAGGTCACTGTAGAACGAAGGCACTGTAAAGGGTTTGTTGAACAAATTCTCAGAAAGAAATACATCACAAAATCAACTTGTTACCCTTGAGTTACAGAAGGTTGTGGAAATGAACGAGCATTATCATGTTTGAAGTGAGGTTCACATATTCCTCTGTTGCATTGCTGTCTGTGGCCTGTCTCTGTGTCATATCTGCGTCCTCCCTTTCTGATGTTTACTTTAATCCTCAGAATCAAGATTAGCTAAAGGATACATGTCTTCAAGGGAATGTGACTGTGTAAAGCATGTAAATAATAGAGGAAGTAAACAAAGTCATTTGTGATTATATTGCCATCACTCTGTACTGTATAACATCTCGTTACACCGGAGGAGCAAGACGGTCTTATTTAAATGTTAAGATCATTCCCATTATTCATAATGCAATGTTGTCTCTGGCATTCTCTGTTCATTTCCATAGCATTGGACATGACAAGCCAATTTACAATGCCTTGGCCAAATTGCTTTAGCATTGTAACACTCATAATAGATCCAATTTATTTCTCAGGTCACAGAAAGCTATTCATATTCAGCACAGTATCTTCTTTCTGTCTGTTCAGTTGAATCCCTGATATCATCTTTGCTATGGGAGTTTTCCTTTGAGAAACTATAAAACTATAGTGCACCGTAACCAATCATCACACATATGTCGGAGGGCGCCTGTGAACTTCTCCTCTGTTGCCCTTCCCATCTAAGAGGTGAAATGAGTGGAGCATTAAAACAGTAGGAGATGACACCAGTGGGGTGGGAGGCTATGCAGTATTAGTCTTGGTGGAAATGCTTCTCACAGATTACAGCTCTGAGGAGACAGAGGCAGGCTTTGTGCTGGTATCTCTGTGACCCTTCCAGGCAGGCATCATCACAGAGCGTGGTATGTCACTGAGACACGGAGTCTCTGCTGCTGTATGTCTGCAATATTTCCCTTGAGATGTAATTCCTCCAGACAGACAGCCCGACCGTCATCGTACTGTAATTCAGCCCCTAATGCCCAATCTCTTCATTTGACATGGTTATAGCTGGTGACACTAATGATCCCTATAATCATTAATGCATTGAAATGGTTCCCTCGCTGTTGGGTGGCTCAACCTTTGATAAAGCTCTGGCAGATCTCAGAACAGAGAATAAAGAGGATTAGCTGATTCATGAAAGCCGTTGTAAAAGAAAGGTTGCATCAGATGATGGTCTTTATTTAGGGAATTTGAACAAAAGCACAAGCCCAAACACACAGGAAATGACAGCTTGAAGAAAAATAATTTTCAACATCTGTTTAACAAGAGTGCAAATTGTGTTAAGTCTTAGAGAACTGTTAATTTAGATATATAGAACTTAGATATATAGAACTATCTATTTCAAACTGGTGATATGACATTTCCTTTCACGCGGAATAAACATATTATCCTTGTATTAACTCAACATAAGACTCTTTTAAAAGATTAGCATCCATAATAACTATTACAAATACATCTTGCAATATCATATGTCTGCTGATTAGTGAAACAATCGTACTCTGACTACGGCAACAACAAGGTTTCAGAGCTAGCGCAAAATACTATTAATATGCATGCATATTTATATAATGCCAATTACATATGATAAGAGCCCCCCCAAAAATAGTCCAATAAGTATTAATGCATTCAACTGAACAAAAACAACTCTGAAAATGTGTTGCAAAGTTGAAAGAATTGTGAAGTTTATATCACAATGAGTCTCCTGGTGTCACGCCCTGACCGTAGATTGCTTTGTATGTTTCTATTTTTTGTTTGGTCAGGGTGTGATGTGGGTGGACATTCTATGTTTGTATGTCTAGGTTTTGTATTTCTATGTTTTGGCTGGGTATGGTTCTCTAATAGGGACAGCTGTCTTTCGTTGTCTCTGATTGAGAACCATACTTTGGTAGCCTGTTTTCCCACTGTTAGTTGTGGGTGGTTATTTTCTGTTTAGTGTTTGTTGCAACTGTCAGAACTGTTTTGGCTATTCTTTTTGTTATTTTGTATTCAGTGTTCAGTCAGAATAAATAATATGAACACGTACCACGCTGCACCTTGGTCTTCGCCTTCTTCCTCTGAATGCCGTTACACCTGGCTGTAAAACCAAAAAACACTATTCGAAAATTGCCTTTAAACACATCCGACACAGCTTTGTTTTCCTCTCCCACAAGATTTGATCAATTCATGACAACACTGCATCTATGTTTTCCCCCCATTGGCTTCCATATCTGATGTCCTCCAGATATGTGCCTCTGAGATTGTGTTGTGAATGGCACATATGATGAAATGTATAATTTATCAGACAGGGACCAGGCTATAATCCCAGGTGCCCTGGTGACAGTAGCAGTGTGTGGGTAAAATCACCAGGGAAGCCAATCAAGAACAAAAAGTGATTTTTATAACCTGTGTTGTGATAATTGCTTTGTTTCCTCTATAACCTGTTATTTCATATGCCTTGCCACCATCAGATATAGGCCTAAGGCTTAAACAAGAACAAGACACAGTGACAGAATAAATTCAACCACACCCTTGTTTCATTACAAAACCAGAGAACAACATCTGTCCGGTGATGTCCACAAAACATATTGCATATAACAAACATTTACATGACCTACAGCATGGTCAAGCAAGGTAATGTTTCCAACATTTACGGACTACTAAACAGCTATTGATTTAGAACCACGGAGAGTTACCTTAAGTCGCAAAGAAAAACAGGAGCTGCCGCCACTATTCCAGCACCATTTCAACTTCAATATTTCAACATCATCTAATCACCTATGCTTAGTCTAATACAGTGACAACTAATAAAACACTTTAGTCCAGTCTACGTAAGCTAAATATGATGTAGAAAAAACATGTTCACTCACCCTACTTGTAGAGAAACACAAATACCATCCTCCTCTTTCATGTCGCCTAAACTGTCTATGACTGTCATACAATACACACTTTTAGTTTTTGTTGTCCTAGGCTACCTTGCTCACTAGCCAAACTTCCTTTCATGGGCAACTGTATACCAGGCCAGCTAGTTAACAATAGCATACTACATCTAGCTACATGTTGAACTTCCATCCTCTCAGGCCAGAGGCACAAAGTATGATTTTATGGTTGGATCTGAATCGCCACAATGTCATACTCATTCTGACCAGACAGCATCAGATAGATACGCTACTCATACTCGTTTGCTCAGATGCTTTCAACGGTGAGGTACTTTCAGACTTTTGCGAATTAAAAGGAAATGTATTAAACACACAGAGACAAAAAATTCATTATTTTTTTTCTTGCTCAATTTGTTGGCGAAGCCTGGCTTCACTTGGCAACCATGACAACACATAACCTGGTGATCAGATGGCTGATATTGCACATCCTCTGATGGCTGAACCTGTTAAAAGGCCTGTCAATGGACTTGCAGCGGCCTGGCAAATCTCAACCTCTTCTATAGGTTATCTTTCCTCTATCCATCCCTCCCCGACTTCTCTTGATGACAGAAAACACAAGCTGGCTGCTTTTGAAAAGTGGACATCATGCTCTTAAATACTAGTCATCCACATCACCTAATTCAAACGTCAGTCCAAATAGTTGAGTGAATAGTGGACGTTCTGAAGAAATTAAGTGTGAACAGGCCTTCAGGGATTATAATGATATTCTTGGAAATGGAGATGTGTGTTTGCACTCTTGAAATTAGAAATTTCTTCTGCTTTCAATAGCCATTTTGTGTGTGTGTGTGTGTGTGTGTGTGTGTGTGTGTGTGTGTGTGTGCGCGTGTATGTGTGCTCGTCTGGTAAAGAAAATAAAAACATACAGCAGTGTTGGCCCAAAGGTATAGGACGTTTTCATTGTGTGTTTGTGTGAGTCATCTCAAGTTTGTGGCCAATGGACCATTTTTATAAAAAATTATTTCTGTGGGCAAGTAATTTCAGAGCATATGTTAGAAGTTATGTGGACAATATGATCTGCTGTCCATGGTGCTGAAAGGCCACATGTGCACTGTAGTGTATGTACATTCCCTCACCACAGCAGAATTAGAGCCACAGAGGGAGTCAGTCTCTCTTCCCTAAGGCTGAAATGTGACCATGACAGACTCACATTGGTGAAGTGTGTCTCCCCCTCCCAAAATCATGTGTATTAAAAGCCACACTTTAGACCAGGGATCATCAACGAGATCCAGCCACGGTCCGTTTTTTCTTGAGCGTATGGTCAGGGGACCGGAACATAATTACAAATCATTTGTAGACTGCCCAAACAGATATAACATTTTACTTATCATTTCAAACCTTGCTTAAATTTCTACACGATCACATTCATCTCTCTACTATGCGTGTGAATACTTTGGAACAAAATGTAAGATCACTTGGAGCTGATTTGCTGGCAGGCTGCCAGATGGGGAACCCTGCTTTAGAGTGACCATGGATTCTCTTTCTTTCTTTGTTGTGTGGGACATAGTCCCACACTGTTGTGTGGACTTCAATTATGGAGCAGTAAAATAATCTACTAAAAAGGCCAAGGGTGAGAGCCATTGAGGTTGAACATAGTACTGTGATGGTGCCGAGGTCTGACGTCCTTCTCAGGCTCAGAGTCTTTTGTCAAACTGTAGGTACTGTAGTAGGTAAAAGGTTTTTAATTCTGCTCCACACTTCTTCTAAACAGCACAAAATCATAATCTCGTCCAATTCTTCTGCTTTCAGATTTCTCTGGCGGACCTTTGGCACTATTTGCAGTGGAGCAATTTTAAAACTCAATGAAGTGAGATGGAGGTTAAATGAGGCTTTACAGAGAGCTGCTTCCCTTCCATTACTTTTCCAACATAGCCATGTTCTTTAAACCAGAGGACCCATCTTCTCACCTCATTAATTTGCAGCCCTGAGGTGTGTTTCCCTAATTACTGTTGAATATTTTTATATATCTTATGTTCACAAAAAGGGCCAATTTACCAGGGAGACGCATTTTCTTTTATCCAATAAGCAAGATGCAAATTAATTCCAGGAAAGAAGGTTAATCACATTCAAGTCCCATTTGAAAAGGTCTGGGATGGATGTTGTTAGTTTATAATGGAAGAGCAACATTCAAAAGAACCTGCCTTCCTAACTCACAACATACACCAACCTCCTTGGACATACAAACAGGACCAAAAAAATGTTTTCTGCAAAAATATGAATGGGTATTATCTGAAAGTACAAGAAAAAGTATTCAAACCATTCTCAACATTGTGGACAGAACTAAACCATGTGCATTGGGCTGGTCACCAAAACTATGTGGCGTCTGATCACATACCACTCTGCAGGATGTGAAGATGTGCCGAGTTGGCTGCTCTGTTCTAGTCCACCTGTTCACCAGGGAATGACCCCCAGACCCAGGTAGGAGATCACAGTAGGACTCATTAGCATCATTGCTCAAACCCAGAGGAGAGGAGGTGAATGGAACATGTTGATGAAAGAGTTATGAAAGGATAGAGGACAGGTTGAAGTGGGAAAAAGGTATCAAGTCAACCGTACCTTTTTGACACGTAGCTTCTTGCCAGCTATCTCCAACATTGAATGATGAGTGCTTGTGTACCATAAATGGGTTATGAATGGCAGGAGAAAAGTGATGCCATTACTCCAGCCATTAAGGAACACTTCACACAGAATGAATGCATCTGATGTTTCATTACCTTCCTCACATATTTATTTACTTCTTCACTGGGCACAAAATGTCAGCTGTTGAAAATGCATGAGTGATAGGAGGGGAGGATGTTTGCATATCACATTCACAGATAATTGGTTCGCTCTCTATTTCCTCTCTCAGTGAGGGTCATGACATCCTGAGAATGGCTCTGGAGTTAATGGGGGTAATAA
The DNA here is from genome assembly GCF_023373465.1 of Oncorhynchus keta. Classification (NCBI taxonomy): domain Eukaryota; kingdom Metazoa; phylum Chordata; class Actinopteri; order Salmoniformes; family Salmonidae; genus Oncorhynchus; species Oncorhynchus keta. The sequence continues at coordinate 28,050,813 of NC_068430.1, read as the reverse complement.
CATGAAGATGGATTAAGATGCCGAATTCTAAAATAGAAAAAACGTGAGTAGACTAACATTGCACACTGTTGTAATTGAGTATGGTAAATCTGTAGACACAAGGATGGTTGTATCCCACTCAGAGTATCAAACTTGTACTACTGTAGGTAAGTTTTCCACAAAGTGTATTTACAGATGTATTAAAATTGAGGATGTCTTACTCTCTAACTTCAGTTTTCAAAAAAGTTAATGTAATAGATATGGTTCTGGTTCTCTCTGATGTGGTAAGATCTTTGCGTACCGTAAGGCAGGTTCATAAATATAGAAATGTCATATGTCGCTGTAAATAATGCAAACTAAATTTTACCTTTATTTAACTAGGCAAGTCAGTTAAGAACAAATTCTTATTTTCAATGACACCTAGGAACAATAGGTTAACAGCCTTGTTCAGGGGCAGAACAACAGATTTGTACCTTGTCAGCTCGGGGATTCAAACTTATAACCTTTCGGTTACTAGCCCAACGCTCTAACCACTAGGCTACCCTGCCGCCAGGGTAGCTACACAGTGCACATTTACTAGGCAGACAACAGTAAAAACGTTGTCCCCTTAAGGTATTACCATCCACAATGACCGCAGTACAAGTGTTTTCAAACATGGCAGTACAGTACATCTTCCTGCTTGGTACTTGCATTTGGTTATCAAGTTTATTAAAGTAGGCCTTACATTCCTTTTTAAGTAAGTGTCAGCACGTTTGAGTGACCAAAGATAATAGTTTTCGAGCTCAAGATTCAAGTGTCATTTTGATAAATGTTTTGTTGTAATCCGAAGATGATGGATGTGAAATGAACAAAGTGTGAAACTAATTCAGTGTGTTTGTTTAGCAATCCTCTGTCTCATTCATTTTAAAGCAAGGTTGTAACAGCTCAGTTGGTTTTATAGGTTTTTGTTCTTATTATCTATCTGCTATGACAACTTAATTGGGCAGCCAGTCAGTTCAATACTATTCCATGTGTATTATGCCTCCCCATTGCAGTTCTCCAAAGTGTTGTGTTGTTATGGTAATTCCCATGAAGTAGATTGCATCTAACTGTTCAATTCTGTCTCTGTCTGTTATTAGGTCCCTAAGCAAAGGCATACAACTTATAATGAATACCTCTGAACAATGCTTAATATGGCAGATATGTCATTACTGAGAGCAAATATTAATAATCAGCATGATCACTTTATTGGGCAAAATAATTATAAATTATAATTATAAAACATTCACTGTCTTGTCACTCTGAAAACCAGCTATGTACTGAACAAATCTGACTGTTCTGAAACCTTTGTGTTTTTAGGGGGCCCTGTCTTTCTGTGTGTTTTTCTCTGTGTAATTGGGGCTCACGGCCAGATCACCTGTGAAGGCCAGTGGGGAGTACTTGCCATCTGTACTGCTATGGGGGAGTCCAGCCAGCCTACTGGCCACCTCGGGCCACTCAGAACCACCAGGTAGTAGGTCTGACACCTCCACATGTCAACCACTGGATAATGAGGGCCAGACAGCTGGCCGTCTGACAGGCTTTGTGTCAGAAAGGCCTTCTGCGCTTTTCAGCAATGTGAGCAGGTCTCTGGTCAACATACTCTGGGTTTGACTTTGAAGAGTATACAATGGCACCTACTGCCTGTTTATTAATCAAACCATGATTGGTTTTGTAATATAAGGTGACCTTATTCTGTATTTAATTAATATTGTTAGGTTAGTTCCTCTACCAGCCCAGGCTGACTATAGCAGAATAACTTCACAAGGAATGTTATCCTTACAACAACATTTACTCAGGGGTAGAATGCATATGTACATTTGCAAATGAGATATTCTGGATGTTTTCTCTACTAGTTAGATTTTCAGGCAGCTGGAAGCAAAGAGAAAGTTCATTGAAAGAGTGTGGTTGCAGCATTGAACCTATAGATGTCAGTGTTTAAAAGGGAAATTTGACATTTAACTCTCCAAGGGTACATGGAGAATAGAGTAAAACACATTTTTTATGAATGATAATGTTGCAGTGTACAATGTTTCTTGCATTTCCCACTGGGCACAGATGTCAGTCCAATGTCTAGTTTTGATTTACATTTGGTTGGGTTGTCAACTAATGTGAATTCAATGTGAAATCAACAAGAAATGTCACCCGGTTGATTAATTTTTGCAAATCCAATCAGCTTTCCACATTGTTTCAATGTCATCACACTGAATGTTTAGGTTGAAATGACATGGAAACAACGTTGATTGAGAGAGTTTTTTTCTAGTGGGTTGTCACTAGAAAAAAAAGTGCAATAGAGCACAGTGTGTGAATGTGAGAGCATCAAATGACTCAGTCCTGTGGACTAATTTGTCGACTTTTTGTTAATGCTGAGACCAAGGTCTCTTTACAAGATGAGCTCTATTTAGTACAACAATACACACCAAAATACAATATGCACATTCAACTACACATCCATAAACACATTAAAACATATGTTATTATACACAACACTATATGAAAATAAAAGCACAATCATAAAAAAACGACACATTCTTCATTAAAATGGTCCCCTAACAGCAGTCTGAAATTCCCTATAGGCACCAATTCCTCATATTTTAAAGATGAAGCCAACTAACGTTCACTGTCAGTTCAAGAAAAAAGACATAGAGCCCTTTCCAAAGGATGACGCGAGGAAGGTTGGGTTTGAACAGCACACTGTACGTGAGGTGCAAGTGAACTGATGAGAGTCCTATCTTGAAGCCTAGCACCGGCATTGACACACCGAATTGAAACGTGAACGAGTCTTTTGAAATGTGGCAACGAGAAAATTATTGATGTTGAATTAGGGATGCGAGTTTAGAACACATGTAGGGCTAAATTTCCATTAATAAAATGAGAGATCGGATAACTGTTCCAGCCTGATAAATGAGAATGATAATCGCATCCTGAATGTTTTTTTGTTGTCGGCATATGGACATAGCGCGCTGACGGTGCCATTGTGGGACATTTTCCAACACCAAAGGAAGGACACTACATTCAGCAGGTTCTTTATTCATTTAGCACACCAGACACATCATGACTGAGCCGTTTTACATTTCAAGGTGAGTACCATACTAACATTGATAACTGCAGCTCATGAGAGGATGAAATGGAAAAGTTGGGTTATTACTTCGCGCGCTCAGGACGCAGTGAAATGATAAACCCGCGCGTCCAAAATAAACTAGCTACATTCTTATTGTTTGAAGGGATTTACATACATGTATATTCTTTCCACATGTATTTGCATACAGGTATATTCTTTCAGGATCTAGACAATGCTAACCTTTCCGTAGATGTCAGGTTAAATTGAATTGCATTTACTGTGATATCATCTCGTTCTCACACTCAGCAAGCAGCTCTTTATATAGAGATAGCGTATTCTATCTGACTATCTGGAGTATCTCATATTGTGATACATTTCCTACTGAATCGCTATTTTGTGGTGATGCAAAATCGTGGACATATTTCTCTATAGAGGCATCACCTTTGTCTTTTTGAGGCAGGCACGTTACTTATGATTGACAACTGTCAGGGATTCTGGGTTTAGGCAGCAGCAGCAATAGGCACACACAACCTGAAGACCCTTTCATGAGACCTATCATCATCATTCTCATCATCCTAATCATGCTCAAATGGGCATACATCAAAATGCATCCTCATCAACCAGGTTGTCACCAAAATAATTATAATATAATAGTAGCGTTAAATATTTATTAATGCCAATACTGTTTTCTATGCTTGTTTTCACTTAATACTTCGGGATACTGGTGTACTTGTAGTCAGAAATGCCTTTTCTTTGTATAGGCAACCTACATGATTATCTTCCTAACACATTTCATATTTCGTGGGGCCTACATTACACAAATGCATTTAATACAAGGCTCCACTTTGTGTACATTACACCATTTCTTTCCTAATGCATAGCCTAATACAAGGCTATGTCGAATTTTACGAGGGTTGCCAGATTTCAATTTTGTGGTATCGATTAAGGTATTTGATTAGGGAATGGGGATACATTTTTATGATGGGAAATTATAATGCACACCCTAATACAAACATGCACACAAACACTTACACACACTCTGTTTGTACTCATGTTATAGACAACTCTTGACTTTTGAATTCATTATTTTTCATAGATGTCGGGAATAGTGGTATAGGAGAGTATGAAATACCCTAACCCTATGCTATGTTAAATGCCAGCAGCAATTTCCAGTGAGAAAGGCTCAGTCTGAAGCCATTCGGCTATGGGTTTCACAGCCCTATAGTAATAATGCAAATTGTATCAGTATAAAACGGGTTTATTTACAACCTATGGGGTATAACATGTTGGGCAAAGTGGTATAGGAGAGTCTGACGTATAACCCTTAACTTGAGTTCAGTCTTCGCCAATGAGAATCAAGAGGGGCCTAACTTCTTCCTTCATGACTGGGAAAGGCCTCGATTCTAGGCTGTAGAAAATCCTACATCCATCTAATTAGACCAGAACAGGATGGATCAAAAGTTACTCATATTACTGGTTTACATCCTAAAAAAGGATAGTTGTTTTTTGCTGCATAACACACATATAATTTGTCTACCCATGTGATGTGGATCATTGTCAGGTTATTTTATATTTAAGCTTCAGTAACAAAATAACACCATGGTTGTAATAATACTTTAAACAGGTCGTATGTAAATGTGTAGAATGTGTTTGTGTTGGGTCCACACTGGTAAGTTAATTTATTTCAAATAGACAGTCACAGAGGATTTTCTTCTGAATAACTGGTAAGGGCATAGCACTTTCCATTCAGCTTCAGGCAACTTTGATGTGAGGCTTGATCACACCTGTAGTGACTACTTCTATCCATCATGCCCATTGCTGCTTATCCATTGTTCACTAGATATACCCAACACAATGTGGAAAAACAGAATGCTTCCCACCACTAGATCACATAACTCGACGTGAGCTGGATGTGATCCCAACGCAGCCACCAATCTAGCAGAAGAAAGTGAAAGCTGCAACAGGGACTTTAACCAGGGCTCATATGTGGCGAGGTGAGCTCTAACGGCCGTTGCCATGAAATTTTAACAGGCCTCTGGGCAGAGGCAGTGAGCCTACAGTGCTGGCATATAACTTGTTACAATAGCCTCGCCCATCGGGCTCCCGTGTGGCGCAGCAGTCTAAAACAGAACCCAAACCAGCTGCGAGCGTGCACCATTGTGCATACATTTATTTTGTCCCTCCACACCAAACGCGATCATGACATGCAGCTTAAAATATAAAAACAAATTCTGAACCAATTACATTCATTTGGGGACAGGTCGAAAAGCATTAAACTTTTATGTCAATTTAGCTAGCTAGCTTGCACTTGCTAGCTAATTTGTCCTATTTAGCTAGCTTGCTGTTGCTAGCTAATTTGTCTAATTTGGCTAGCTTGCTGTTGCTAGCTAATTCTTTTTACCTTTATTTAACCAGGCAAGTCAGTTAAGAACAAATTCTTATTTTCAATGACGGCCTGGGAACAGTGGGTTAACTGCCTGTTCAGGGGCAGAACGACAGATTTGTACCTTGTCAGCTCGGGGGTTTGAACTCGCAACCTTCCGGTTACTAGTCCAACGCTCTAACCACTAGGCTACGCTGCTGTCCTGGGATATAAACATTGAGTTGTTATTTTACATGAAATGCATAAGGCCCTCTACTCCGACAATTAATCCACACATAAAACAGTCAACCGAATCCTTTCTAGTCATCTCTCTTCCTTCCAGGCTTTTTCTTCTCTTGACTTTATATTGCGATTGGCAACTTTCATAAATTAGGTGCATTACCGCCACTGACCTCGTTCGTCTTTCAGTCACCCACATGGGTATAACCAATGAGATGGGAGTGGCAGGACTTGCAACTGTAACGGCTTTCTTCCTGGGAAGGAGAGGCGGACCAAAATGCAGCGTGGTTATTTATAAACATCTTTAATGAAAGATGAAAACGTGAACACTATACAAAATAAGAAAACGTGGAAAAACCGAAACAGTCCTAACTGGTGCAAAACACAGAGACAGGAACAATCACCCACAAAATACCTAAAGAATATGGCTGCCTAAATATGGTTCCCAATCAGAGACAACGATAAACACCTGCCCCTGATTGAGAACCACTCCAGGCAACCATAGACTTATCTAGAACACTCAACTGAACACAACCCCATAGACTACAAAACCCCTAGACAAAACAAGACACATAAATCACCCATGTCACACCCTGGCCTAACCAACATAATAAAGAAAACACAGAATACTAAGGCCAGGGCGTGACAGCAACGCGATCTGCGTCAGAAATAAAACTGATTTCTATTCTAGCCTTTGGCAACGCAAATGCTCGTTGGCGCGCGCAAGCAATGCAATAATGGTGCAATAATTGAATAACAGATTTCAAAATATATTTTGCAACGCTCGCGCATGCGACGCGGGCAGTGTAGTTAGCCTGTAAGGCACTGAATCGCAGCGCTAGAGGCATCACTGTATCACAACCGGCCGTGACCGGGAGTACCATAGGGCCCAGCGTCATTTGAGTTAGGGGAGGGTTTGGCCAGGGTAGGCCGTCATTGTAAATAAGAAATTGTTCTTAACTGATTTACCTGGTTAAATAAAAACATTTAAAAATTATATAACATGATTGACACAACCGTAGTAGTCATAATGAAACGGATGGGGGCATGTGATCATGTTTTTTAAAGTGGCAAAATCACCTTTAAGTAATATCAAACCAAATATGGAGTTGATTTGAATTGATATCAGGTGATGTGGACTTTTTTTTTTAAACATACTCACATGCCCCCATCACTTCCATTCATTATTAGCTTGTGGTGGCTAAGGTTAGCTGAAATATCTAGTGGCTGTTTAAAGAAAACTGAACAATGGATTACAGTTTTTCTTGGCTCATAGACTACTTTCAGGGTGAGGAACCATCTAAGATCATGTTGTAAAATAGTGAACTTCTCCTTTAAGCCTAAACAGCAGCTGCAGTGCAAACTTCACAATGCTATTGACCAAGCTCATCTCATCTTTGTTCTGTCTGTGTGTTTGGAAGGAGGATTGGATTAGTCTTTTAGACTCTACTAGTCATGCAAATCAGATGAACCCAGGGCTCTTGGTGTGCTCTCTCTGCTCTCTACGCTCATGCTTATCTCACTGGCCAGTTGGACTGGCATTTATTCAGATGGTCCCACCAGAGCAGTAAAGCTTCTCACAGAGAGAGAGAGATTGACTTCTCTCTGTTGGCTCGCTAATGCCAGGTCAGTAGCTTTATCAGTTGCCTGCTAATTTTAGAATATAAATAGGTCTTTATTTTAGTTTATTTTTTATTACTGTAGGCCTACTGTCATATAATGAGATTGCGTTTTCCTTTAGAGGTGACTCTGGATTGCTTCATGACTGATGAGAAGCAATGAAAACAGGGTCAGTAGATTAGAGAAAGTTATGCTGCAGGAAATAGCCCTCTTTTTACCATTGCAAAGAATGATATAGAGATAGAGCAGAGATAAAGACATATAGTACTCTATATAGTACTCTATAGGAGGGGACTTGTCAGTGAGTTCTCTTCATATTTTTTTATTTAACATTGCAACACTGGCTAGTGTGTTCTTTACCGAGGTGTCATGATTCCCCATTTTAAAATGATTATAGATAATGCGAGTTTATGTTATTTTAGTGTGGAGTACTAGCCTGATCAAATGTTGATATTAAATATGGTTGTTGTGTGATCCAAACATCATCAGGAGCAATGTGGGTCAGCGGCAATGCCCTGCACTCTATTTGCAGTGGTAAGTCAGGCAAATTAGTGTTTGTAAGACAATTACACGGTGTGTGACTGCACATCAGCTCACTACCCAGAGCTGGAGACCCCTCCCGTTGCCCACGGAGAAACTGATGAAACACGACAGCTCAGATGCTATAGCCTGAGGAGGAAGGCGAGGAGGGCCTGATGTTGGCTAGTGTGTATGTATGTATGTACATATGTATGTACTGTATGTATGAGCGAGTGTACATACTTTTGCGCATGTGAAAGAGGGAACGTCACAAAGACAGACAGAGAAAGAAAGAGTGAGAGTATGAGAGTGAGAAAGATAAATACAATCCCCTAAATGAACAAACATGGCCTGTAGCTGTTTTCTTCTCTCCTCCGTCCTCCATCAAGTACCTGATTATTTAGTGGTGTCTGAAAGCCAGCATAGAGGTAAAAAGACTGTACGTGTCTATTGAAAGTGTAGAGAGTTTAGTGGAGAGTGTCGGAGGAGAGATACAGGTGGAGGCATACAGTGAGCTCACCTGCCAGGTGGTACCATTGGCAGTACACTGCATGCAATATGGCACAACGCCTCCAGATTGTTATCTCTATTTTCAATGTAAATGCTGCTGTTGTACTGGATTTTCTCTGACAGGCTACTTCCATGTTGATTTGTAATCCCTGGCACTTTGTGAGATGGCATTGTGCTAGTGTAAATGGTTGAGCTTTTTAGACAATAGGCGAGAGCCACAGATTCATTAGTGAGAGAAATCAAATCAAATGTTATCCGTCACATACACATGGTTAGCAGATGTTAATGTGAGTGTAGCTGAATGCTTATGCTTCTAGAGACCTATGAGGTCATGACGGGACGTTGAATAGATGAGCAGGGTTGAGAACTAAGAGATAAGAGCAGAGATAAAGACATATAGTACTCTATAGGAGGGGACTTGGCAGTGTCAAACATGTAATGTGAGGAGGAAGCAATTAAGTATTTAGGGGAACATGATTTGTGCAGTAAGTCAGTCTCTATGTTTTTATTCCCTGTACCGTGCCACTGACTCGGGCATGAGTGCATAGTTTCAATGTAGGTTAAAGTTAGGGGCAGGATGGAAGAAGGTAAGCTGTATGAGCAGATCCTTTTATTTGCAGGGCTCTGGCTGTGTCCCACCTCCTTGATCTTATTTACACTGGGGATTAAAAGAGGAATGGGTGCTGCCGGTGCACTAGAGTCTCCAGGGGTGAAGTTGTGAATAGTAGACACCATGTCTACTCTTTCCTGTTTCTTTCTGGGCTCCCAGTGATTTGTCAGCAGTGAAGGTAGCAGATGCACTCTTTGCGTTGTCATTTCTTTGATCGCAATTTTTTGTGCCAGCTGCCTCCATCCTTGGCATCCTGATCCCTACGCAGCCATATGGGCCGGTAGAGGGAAGCTGAGGAAACATACAGGCTTGTTCTGAATCAGTTGTTGTTGGCTTTGTGTGCCTGTCCATATAAGGGTGTGTGTGAATTTTCCGCTTCATATGTTCTTTCCATTGTGCATGTTATTTCCCCCTCATATACTGTACTCTGTACATGGAAGTGCACTTTGTATATTGAAGTCTACTGTCTATCATTTCAGAGAGCAACATCTTTCACTACTATGTTTGGCTTTTCTATCCTGAATGATTGATGCCATCAAAGCTTACACAGTATAGCATACTACACACCCAGTCATACTGTAACTGACTGAGACGAATATAGCTGATCTACAGGGACAGTTACAATAAATGTAGGATGTCGTAAGCTATATTTTAAAAAATACACTCAAGGCAGAAATAGACTAATGTTGTAACTAGCTGGTAATCTACGGGAACAGTGAGAGAGCATATCCAAACAGAACTCTATAGATGTTCCTTGTCCCTGTCCAAACCCCACTGGGGAAGAGAGCTCGTATTTCATTAGCCTTATTCCCTAGTCCTCTCAGCTGTCATGCCAACAGTGCACTCGTAGCCTTGCTCTTTCCCTTGTTCTTTTTTAAGTCCCTTAAATGTCATTACCGATGGGGGTGATTTAGCGGCATACAGACTTGCTCTGTCTTTCACTGAATGTTGAATTATAGAAGACCTGGTATTGCACTTGGGCTGCACAGGTTTTCATCAGAGTGCTGGAGGTCACTTTGACTTTCCCCTTTGATTCTCATCATTCATGCAACATGAGCGCTCGCTGATTCAAAGAGCCTGTTTCAGGTCACCATTAGTCAGTAGAGATCCACAGTGAAATGTACTGAAGACAGAGCCCAGGGAAGGGAATTGATGAGTGAATCTGACTGGGAAGCTCTATATTTCCATGCGGACTCAGAATTCTGCAGTGTTGCAGCAATTTAAGTTTTACTGCTGTGCATAATGCCAATCATTGTCAGAGGTCACTCATTGTGTTTTGACAATATGCTTGAAGAGATTCCTTTCCCCTAGCTTGTTCACTACCCTGTGGTTTTTACAACCGTAATATTTTTGGATTGATTGAGTGATGTTTTATGGTTTTTAATGCTTGGTCTCTAAAGCTAGCAGTCTGAGAATTGTTCACTAAACAATACAATTGATATAAAATACATTTAATTCTTATTTTACTCATAACATCAAACAATCCAACATGATTATATCAAATAAAATGAGGAATAGCCTGATGTCAAGGGTGTGTGTACTGGTGTCAGGTGCAGGAGAGCAGAGTGTTGTGAACAGGCGCACACTTTATTCAGGCTGGAGTGAACAAACTGCGTCAAAATCTCCAGAAAAAGGCAAAAGCGCGAAAAAACACTCACCAAAGCTAATATACCAAATGAACATACAACGTGCACAAACATGGAAACAGCCTGGCGCGTCACAATAACCACATAACAAACTATTTCACACTAAGACATTGAGGCGAACAGAGGAATAAATACATGCAGTGTGATTAGGGAATGAAAACCAGGTGTGCAGGGAACAAGACAAAACAAATGGAAGAATGAAAAATGGAGTGGCGATGGCTAGAACGCCGGTGACGTCGACCGCCAAAAGCCGCACGAACAAGGAGAGGAGCCGACTTCGGCGGAAGTCGTGACACCTGAATTGATTTGAAGAGGCAAATGGTCACTAAATCTGGTCGAATTCACTGCTTGTAGGCCTGTCCAATAATCACAGTATCGTGTGTTTTAAATGAACATCCATATGTCATTCTAGCCATTATAGGGTTGAATGTGGGTTTGTAAGAAGACCAATAAAAGCAGAATCCATAACCCCGGGCCCCGGGCCCCGGGCCCTCCAATGAGAACACAAATAAGACACAGAGGAGTGATCACAAAACATTTATTTTACCATAAACCTCACAGATCCCTCGTGATTAAATCTGACATTAATTTAAAAGTCATCGTTATTAAAGACGGCATTTTCATGTCCTAATTCCTCTACCCCTCACTGTAGCTACCAGTGTCAGCCTCCAGCTCTGGCTCGCTCCCCCCATCTCCAACATGTATGACCTACTTCTGTCTCTGCATCATTGTAAACAGATCTACTAATTGCCTTCATTTATTCATTTGGAAGTCAAGTTCTGTTGGGGCTGGCGTCCTCCCAGTTCATTCATGTGTAATGCTTACAATTTCGCCCTCCCCCTATGACTCGTCCTCATGGATTTGTGGACCCCAAGACAAAGGTATCCCGTCAGGCTTTGTGATTTCAGGCCCATGATTAAATGATTGCCATTTTGAGGGGCATGAGACATTTCCGCAGTGTCGCATTGTTCAGACTGACCCAGATGTGGGGACATGACAATATACTGCACATAATGCATCGACATAAGCTCTAGAAGGGATGAAGATGTCTTTATGGTTATATGGATTTGTAAAGGTTTTGTGTGGTGGAATATTCTAATCAAGTGAAACTTAGTCATTTCTTCAAGCAATCATCTTTATTCAATATCGATTAATTATTGCAATAAGGAGGTTGGTCCACCCAACACCCTTGAGTGTTGGACCGAGTAACCTAACCTTTACACAAATGCAGAGTTCTTTATATAGCTGACACTAAGAATGCTTAGTCATGGTTGGTTCCACCCCTCCCATGCAGATTTGGGCATCAGAAGCCACTCTGGGTTCATCCTGTCATTATCTGTCTTAACCCCACCCTGGCTTAGTTTCCCAGATGCAAGGATGATTTTGAGACAATTAGGGATTGTTCTACTCCTAAACTATCTCTAGTAAAACACATGAGTCTTTAACTCATTTGTCAGCTCAAGCCATCTCTAGCGACCATTCGCTCAGATTAGCTAGAGGGAAGTAGAGTGAGTGGAGATCATAAAAACACAGGACAGAAATGTCTTACTATTAGTTAAAAATGAATGGTTATCAATTCATATCAAATAAATCAGGTAAATATGTCATTTTTCTCTCAATTGTCAAAACCCCTGATATTCCACCCTAAAACCTAGGATTGGGGAACACAGATGTACAGCAATACTCTGGAGGTTTGCTATAACTAGATCACATCCAGTCCTGTCCTTGTGCCTCCATACTGTGTTAATACTCTGTCTTGTCCAGCTTGATCAGACATGGCCACAAGGGACACAGTTTTCATCACATCTGATGAAAGGACACAACTCTATTGTTGCCTCAGTGTGAGAGCACTGTGTCTGTCCTGCAGCCTGAAAGATGGTGTCACAGTGTGTTGACTGTTTCCAATCCTCTCACACGTTATCAGCCTGGGCCCAGCACGAGCCTCAGAGGCTGCTGCAAATGGAACACATTCCTGAGATATAAAGCACAATACGCACTGTGCATAAAGTGCACAGAGGGAAAGAAGGAGACATATTTCTGTGATCATTTAAAATCATGTTTATGTATGGTCACAGACGGTTACCCTCCAATGAGTCACACATAATAACACACTGCAGAGTTTATGCCAGAATGCCGAGCCAATGTACTCCAATGAAGGCTGAAAACATAGGCACAGCCCTTGGTGGAGGTCTTAAGGTCGAATTAAACATGGTGGCATGGCATTTTGACTCAGATTGGTGCCCTCCACCATAGCCTGGCATCCCCAGAGGCCTGAGCATGTCTTTCAATGAGTGTGTGTGAATGAGTCATGTCTGGGGCTAAGGCTGGGGTTGGCAGGAGTGTGTCTGACTGGCAAGGCAGTGTATTCCGCAGGGAGGGCTGTAGCCAGCAAGGAGCTGTCCCTATAATCCAGGGTAAACACAGAGCAGTGTGACTGCATGGCACGCCTCAAACATGACTGAATCCAGCAGAAAATAAATGGATAGACTACTGTTACTTCCTGCTTCTGGCCCACCTTGTTATTCTCTATAGAAGGTTTGGCTTGATCTTCACAACACTGAATTCACCTCTGTTGGTCTCTGTATTGAGGAACTATGCTGCACCTTGTCGTTTCTATAATATTTGTCCTTAGCTTTACGGTTTCAATTCAAATTGAGGGATTACATATTTTGCACAGACACAGACATAATACTTGAGGCGCAACTAAGATCTCAATGCAAATGATGTTGAGGTTCATAACACTGAAGTTGGTCATATGATTTGGATTGGAATAATTTACAATAACATAATGGCTTTCCCAAACCACTGAACACAGCAACTCAATGTGGTCTCCCATGATATTGTAAACTGGGAGCTTAATATAGTGTTTGAAATGCGATGCACTTCTGGGGGGCAAAAATGATTTGTGACAATCCATTTGCTTGGGCAACCTGTTAATGGAATTCATTTTCTGCATGTACAACAATTAAATACTGCAGAGTCAAGACAGATTACCCTGAAGCCTTCATAAAACAGAGCTACAGCTCACACCTGTGTGAGAATCATGTAACAGGTCCCGGAGATTCACTAGGCTAAGACTATTTATAATGTTTCACTACATATGCCAATTGAATACAACATGTTATTGTATTAGCATAGAAACTAGATAAGGAATGTCTAGTTACTGCAGATGTGAGAGAGATTGTCAGGAGAAGGACATGTGATATCTTTATTCAAATCAAAGGAGAGGGAATGCTTGGTAGAGCTACGGTAGCCAAGGCTCTGCTAGTAGCTAAGGCTCTGCTGGTAGCTAAGGCTCTGCTAGTAGCTAATGTTCTGCTAGTAGCTAAGGCTCTGATAGTAGCGAAGGCTCTGCTAGTAGCTAAGGCTCTGATAGTAGCGAAGGCTCTGCTAGTAGCCAATGTTCTGCTAGTAGCTAAGGCTCTGATAGTAGCCAAGGCTCTGCTAGTAGCCAAGGCTCTGCTAGTAGCCAATGCTCTGCTAGTAGCCAAGGCTCTGCTGGTAGCTAAGGCTCTGCTGGTAGCTAAGGCTCTGCTGGTAGTTAAGGCTCTGCTAGTAGCTAAGGCTCTGCTAGGCAGCTATCTCCAGTCAGCACCTGTTGCTCTCCCTCCCAGGAGCCACAGGATTGACCTTTTATGTGTATCCTGCATAGCACAGCTTGCCAGGGCAGTGACATTTTATTTATTTATCTAGATATAGAGTTTTGATATTTTCCTTGTAACATTTAGATTTGTAACTGACATGTATAACCACCAAAGAGCTCCATGATGAAAGGATGGCAACAGAACAGGGCAGCAATGTCGGTGCCAGTAAAGTGTTTCCCCTAGGATTTCTTTCAGCACCGGTGGCAAAGGTGGTATGTGTTGTATGTTTTTTAGAACAGGGAAAGAATACACAAAGTGTGTCTGTCTGCCAAAGGGACCAGAGGAAAAAGGAACACTCCAGTGATTTCTCCCCTGATGTCTTTGAGGCCGGGACAGATGGAGATGAGACACGAGTGGAGTTGGAGAGATCCCAGACACCACTGTGTCAATCCTCCAGTCCTGTCTTTCCCCCCCTTCCCTGGCTCATATACAACATACACTGCCAGTTAGTAGTTAGCAATGGAGTGCAGCCATGGCCACTTCTGTCGAATTCTAGGACACACATTACCTTTTTTATTTAACCTTTACTCTAACCAGGACATCTCATTGAGATAAATAATCTATGTTCCTATCTTAAGGGGACCTAGGACCGTGAAACTAATTCTTTCCAAGCTAAAGGCTTTGAGCTGGCCAAATGCTACCACTGGGAAGGTGAATGGTTTGTGAAGCAAAGAGGCTACAGTAGAGAGCTGTTGGTCTGGAATCAGACAGGACAGAGTGTGTGGCTTGTGGGGGCTCCACAGCCTTAGATAGCCAGCTTGGCTAAGCGTCCAGAGTTGCTGGGACTTAGACGAAAGGAGCGGGTGCAGTGCAGGCAGATGTGGACTCCTAATTTACAGTCCTTTCCTTCGCGCATAGCACTTTTATTACTACTATAATGGACTGGGATGAAGTGAGTGCAAGTATGAAGCCACCAGTTCTCCCTCATCTCCGATCAATGTCCCCTACCCTAGATTAATAAGGAGTCATATAAACAGGATGCCTGATAAACGTGCCATTTGTTCTCCAGGTCCAAAGTGACTAACCAGGTTATCTTGACTAATCAATGTGAGAAATGTTTTAATTTAGACAGATGTGAACTCAAACTAAAGCATAAAACACATGACGATCAGTAGATTGTGAAAATAAAAAAAGTCATACATAACATGATTTTTCAAGGCTTTTACTCTCCTTTCTCTAATCCATCCATCAATGTACTCATCCATCCATCCACTCATCCATCCCATGCATTCAATGCAATATTCTAGAGTCATTGTTTGCCTCCTGGTTGAAACATCTACGTAAACTATGCTAATGAAATTAACCGAGGAAACGAAAGGGTTGATGCTGCCTGACTTTGAATCCCTAATGATTCTCGCATTCTCGCATCCCTGGAAAAGGCCTGATTTAATTTTGGAATGTCTGCCGCGCTGGAGAGAGTGACTAATTCCTGGAGGATTCGACTATTTAGGAGAACAAGAGGGAGGGGAGTAAAGAAAACAGGGAACTGGATACATGGAAGCATAATAATGCATTTGGATCCTGCAGATAGGGGAAGCAGAGAGAACACCTCACAGAGAGAATGAGCCCCTGCAGATAGGGGAAGCAGAGAGAACAGCTCACAGAAAGAATGAGCCCCTCCAGATAGGGGAAGCAAAGAGAACACCTCACAGAGAGAATGAGCCCCTCCAGATAGGGGAAGAAGATAGAACACCTCACAGAGAGAATGAGCCCCTGCAGATAGGGGAAGCAGAGAGAACACCTTGCAGAGAGAATGAGCCCCTGCAGATAGGGGATACAGAGAGAACACCTCACAGAGAGAATGAGCCCCTGCAGATAGGTCAGCAGAGAAAACACCTCACAGAGAGAATGAGCCCCTCCAGATAGTGGATACAGAGAGAACACCTCACAGAGAGAATGAGCCCCTGCAGATAGGGGAAGCAGAGAGAACACCTCACAGAGAGAATTAGCCCCTCCAGATAGTGGATACAGAGAGAACACCTCACAGAGAGAATGAGCCCCTGCAGATAGGGGAAGCAGAGAGAACACCTCACAGAGAGAATTAGCCCCTCCAGATAGTGGATACAGAGAGAACACCTCACAGAGAGAATGAGCCCCTGCAGATAGGGGAAGCAGAGAGAACACCTCACAGAGAAAATGAGCCCCTGCAGATAGGGGAAGCAGAGAAAACACCTCACAGAGAGAATGAGCCCCTCCAGATAGTGGATACAGAGAGAACACCTCAGAGAGAATGAGCCCCTGCAGATAGGGGAAGCAGAGAGAACACCTCACAGAGAGAATGAGCCCCTGCAGATAGGGAAAGCAGAGAGAACACCTCACAGAGAAAATGAGCCCCTGCAGATAGGGGAAGCAGAGAGAACTTGATTGCAGTGGGATAGAGGTCTACACTGTGAAGTGATTACTGCAATTCCATGTTCCATTGATGTATGTTGTGTCTGAGAAAGCAGAGCAGAAGAACAAGGGTGAAACAGTTTCAATATGCTATTTTTCAGTGTGATTCTGTGCTGTCTCTGGCCTGTATCTCTTAGTCCTGTCTTTTATAATGGAAAACTCTTGTCATTGTAAAATGTCACCCTTGTGAAATTGGAGGGAGGTTATTCATATAATTATTTTAATCAAAACGTTTTATGAATAAAACCCTGTTTAATGAGTCCTTGCTAAAGGATTATGAAAGGTTTATTATAACATGTTCGGTTTATTTATCTTCTATTTCAGGATGATGTGAAGACCATTGTTGAGGATATCAACTAGAGTACAGCCTTGTTCATTCCTGCCCTACAGCACTAGACATTTTCTCTGGACTTGCCATCTCTTAGAAGTCCTATGGGGATGGGGACGTGTTTGGATATAGGATGCACTTACTGCGGCCGCACTAAGGAGCAGTCTTGGCCCCTGACGTGGTGGCTGTTGGTCATGATGTCCATCTCCCTAGCAATGGGACAAGGTCATTCCGTCAACACTTTCCAGTCAGAGAGGAGAGAGTGGACCCTGAACCACCTGACAGTGCACAAGACCACTGGTGTTCTCTATGTTGGTGCTGTGAACCGGATCTACAAGCTGTCTGCCAACCTGACACTTCTGGTCTCACACGACACAGGTCCTGAGTACGACAACAACGCCTGCTACCCTCCTCTTATAGTGCAGCCCTGCTCAGAGCCCTTGGCATCCACTGACAACATTAACAAACTGCTGCTCATAGACTACTCCCACAACCGCCTGCTGGCCTGTGGCAGCCTCTACCAGGGAGTCTGCAAGCTGATGCGACAGGACGACCTGTTTATCCTGGTAGAGCCGACCCACAAGAAAGAGCATTACCTCTCCAGTGTCAACCAGACAGGCACCATGTATGGTGTCATCGTGCCCTCCTCGCAGGGCCAGGACGGCACCCTGTTCATTGGCACAGCTGTGGGTGGAAAGCAGGACTATTTCCCCACCATCTCCAGCCGTAAGCTGCCCCGCGACCCAGAGTCCTCTGCCATGTTGGACTACGAGCTCCACACAGACTTTGTCTCCTCTCTCATTAAGATCCCCTCTGACACGCTAGCTCTGGTCCCGCGCTTTGACATCTACTACATTTATGGCTTCGCCAGCGGGAACTTTGTCTACTTCCTGACCGTGCAGCCAGAGACCCCAGAGAATGGGATGCCAGCTGGCAGTTCCCCTGGTGACCTGTTCTACACAACCCGCATCATACGCCTCTGCAAAGGGGACACAAAGTTCCACTCTTATGTGTCTTTGCCAGTGGGCTGTGTACATAAGGGAGAGGAGTATCGCCTCCTACAGGCTGCCCACCTGTCTAAGGCAGGGAAGGTATTGGCCAGGTCCTTAAACATCAGTGCCCAGGATGACATCCTCTTTGCTGTGTTCACCAAGGGTCAGAAGCAGTACCACAAGCCTCTGGACAACTCCGCCCTGTGCATCTTTACCATCCGAGACGTCAACGCCTGCATTAAAGAGCGCCTGCAGTCCTGCTACCAGGGAGAGGGCCACCTGGAATTGCACTGGCTGCTGGGAAAGGACGTGCAGTGCACCAAGGCGGTAGGTACCTGTAACTAAACCCCTGAAGAGGGCTCTGCATCCAGTCCCTTCATTAACATCCAGCTAGCCTGGGGCCAACCAGCATTGGCTCCTCTGATGTGGCATACATACACATTATTCAGACAGTGGAGCTGACAGGTTAGAGAATGTCATTTTTGAAGCTTTGATTACCCCACAGCCTTGATTACACTAACAGTAGCCAGAATCCTGCTGAAGAATCCCATTCACCGTTTCTATATTCCAAAAGAGCAGCAGAATAAGTGGGGGAGATGAATGTACAATGCTAATCAGAGGAGTTTTGTATGTCGCTTTGATTCCATTTAGAGGCTCAGGCTCTCTCTCTCTTTCCATTTGTGACTGTAACTCTGTATGATATGCGGCTGTCAGTGTTCAGAAAACGCTAACAAGGACATCCATCAAGGTTGTTATTTCAGCAACTCTCACCCAACCACTTTGATTCCACCATTGCCTCCATCCTATTTTGCTAATAGTCATATACTGCCTCTTACCCATGTCATCCATCTGTTCCAGTGCAGAAGAAAACAGAATAGATACTCTTGAGAGGTGCAGGAAATGAAAGTACAAATGTGTGGCCCTAAAAAGCGAGATTTCTATTCCGTCTGACAGGCCATTAGTGGATGTTTGAGGTGGGTTGTGCTAGATGTAACAGGACTGCTTAGCATGCGAGCCTCTCTGATGCTAAATCAAAACCTGACATCTCTGGGACTGTGTATTTGTGTGATGTCAGATCAAGCGATTTAAATCACAGAAACCGTAACAAAACACATGGTGTTCTCCTGTTTGCCATGAGCAATTAAACTGCTCAACAAACACACTGTCCTGGCATTGTTTACAAATGTAACAGCCCCAATAACTTTTGAAGTTGCGGCCTTGAAAACCATGGTAATTGTGTGTAGCAAATATGTAAGGATTTTTACAGCAGTCTTTTTGAGATTTCTTACTCTCATTCTCTTGCTCTCTGTCTCACCCATCTCTCCCTGTCTTCCCCCATCTCTCTCTGCAGCCTGTGCCTATCGATGATCACTTCTGTGGGCTGGATATCAACCAGCCCCTTGGGGGCTCCCAGCTGGTAGCTGGCCTGACGGTGTATACTGAGACCAGAGACAGGCTGACCTCTGTCATCTCCTACGTCTATAATGGCTACAGCGTGGCCTTTATCGGAACCAGGAGTGGCAGACTAAAGAAGGTGAGCATGGGCGATTCTTTCTCCACACCCGCATGAAATATATTATAATATACTATGGTATAAATACTAGTATTCACTGTTGTGTTTTTTCACTACAGTAAATACTGTAGTATTTCACAGACTATACTATAGTATTTACAGTTAACTATAGTACAACTACTGTAGTAAATTCAAATTGTAGTATATACTATAGCAATTATTGTAGTGTTTTTACGGATTGTAGTATACTGTAGTGTTTTTGTGGACTGTAATATTTACTATAGTGTTTTTGTTTTATTATCTTTGGCCTAGCAGTGGAGGTTTTTTCCTTGAGGAAACCTAATTGAGAAATACTAAAAGAGCACATTTTCCATAACCTGTAGGTAGATAGGTCTGAACGGATAGTTCAGAGCTTCTGCTCTTTTCTATAATACAATATATGGTCTACACATGGCATGTACTGTAGGTTTCTCACTTATGGGTTGCACAAATTGGCATATGGAGGAGGGGAATGGGCAGGGTATATGCAAATTAAATACTGTAGTATTCACTATAGTTAAAAAAGTGTGTTTTTGTCATGTCTTTTGCTGAAAATAATTTAGAACTATTTTATAATTATTAGATGACGCTTACTTGACACACTTGTCTAAATTGATGGGTCATGTGAAGGAAATGCAAACTCCCCACAGCCACATCTAGCTAAGTTGATGGGTCACTATTCTTCATGAAATACAATAGATGGCCGTAATCACCCCCAGACACACCTGGCTAATTAGATGGGTCATGTAATTATCCGGACGAAGTGGACTCTTTTTTTTAGACATGTAGCGAGCTAGGTAGCTAGCTAGCTAAACAATGAACCAGCATAATCCAAACTCATACTACTATCAATACAAACAATTTCATAGCTGTACTAGGAATCTGCAGGTAGCTAAAGCTAACAAACTAGGTTCAATGTTAGATAACTAACAATAGGCTACAACTAGCAATGCAAATGGATTTCTGATTCTAATAATATTACTGCATAGATCATACACGTAACATTAGCTAACGAGCCAGCAAGCTAACATTCGCTTTGCAATAAAAATTACTTTCTGACTAAATTAGAAACTTAAATCTGAAAATGTAGCTACTCTTACCCATATACATGGATGAACATTTCATGGGAGACTGGAACCATTTAACTCCGTTTTGTTTGTAGATACATCTTGTTTGGCCAGCGTTGTGTCAAGTCACTCCGGTTCACACTAACCGTGTGCAGAAAGTAGGCAATTTCCAACTGAGGACTCTCGAAAGTATATCTAAACGATTCAAGCTTTTCAACACCTGCACGCACACACACATAAACACACACACACACGCTAACACACACACACACACACACACACACACACACACACACACACACACACACACACACACACACAAAGCGGCAGCTCTACCCTTTAGCTCAGTGCGAATGTTGCCTGTAATCCATGGCTTCTGTTTGGGGTATGTACGTACAGTCACTGTGGTGACAACGTCCTCGATGCACTTATTGATAAAGCCAGTGACTGATGTGGTGTACTCCTCAATGACATCGGACGAATCCCGTAACATATTCCATTCTGTGCTGGCAAAACAGTCCTGTAGTTTAGCATCTGCTTCATCTGGCCACTTTTTTATAGACCGAGTCACTGGTGCTTCCTGCTTACATTTTTATTTGTAAGCAGGAATCAGGAGGATAGAGTTATGGTCAGATTTGCCAAATGGAGGGCGAGGGAGAGCTTTGTTTGCGTCTGTGTGTGGAGTAGAGGTGGTGTAGATTTTTTCCCTCTGGTTGCCCATTTAACATGTTGACAGAAATTCGGTAAAACTGATTTAAGTTTCCCTGCGTTAAAGTCACCGGCCACTTGGAGCGCCGCCTCTGGGTGAGCGTTTTCCTGTTTGCTTAAGGCGGAATACAGCTCATTGAGTGCAGTTTTAGTTCCAACCTTGCTCTGTGGTGGTATGTAAGACAGCTACGAAAAATACAGATGAAAACTCTCTGGGTAAATAGTGTGGTCTACAGCTTATCATAAGATACTCAAACTCGGGCGAGCAAAACTTTGAGACTTCCTTAGATATCGTGCAGCAACTGTTGCTTACATAAATGCATAGGCCCCGCCCCATGTCTTACCAGAGGCTGCTGTTCTGTCTTTCCAACAGAGTGTATAACCTACCAGCTCTATGTTCTTAATGTCGTCGTTCATCCACGACTCGGTGAAGCTTAAAATATTACAGTTTTTAATGTCCTGTTGGTAGGATATACGTGCTTTCAGTTCATCCGATTTATTTTCTACCTCTTGAACATTAGCTAGCAGAATGGAGGGCAAGGGCAGATTAGCCACTCATCACCTGGTTCTCACAGGGTCCTGGTCCTCTTTTGTCTCAATCTCTGTTTCCTTCTCCAGCGAATCTCCAAGAACAACTCTTTGTCCAGTTTGAGCTGAGCAATCCCAGTTCTGATGTTTAGAAGCTCTTTTCGGTCATAGGAGATGGGAGCAGCAACATTATGTACAAAACAAATTACGAACAACGCAAAAAAACAATCAAAATACGTATGATTAGTTGAGGGCCGATAAGACAGCAGCCCTACCCATCGGCGCCATCACCTGTCACCTCACCTGAGGTGAGTTAGAGGAGTCTCTGGTTACATAGTAGAAACTGTGGTATGGGGCCTTGGAAGCTAGGCATACTGTACAATGTTAACTTCAGGGATTTAGAGAATGTCCTATTCCTTTGGGCCAACACTGCTGTATGTTTTTATTTTCTTTATCAGACGAACACACACACACACACACACACACACACACACACACACACACACACACACACACACACACACACACACACACACACACACACACACACACACACACACACACACACACACACACACACACACACACACACACACACACACTTAGAGTGCATTCATCATAGTATTAATCATGTTTGGTAATAGCATTTGCTAACATACAGCTTGTTCTATGCGAGGAATCAATACAGCTCACTTAGGAGCAGTGATGTCATGCCTGACTGATTAGTGCAGGGGTGTAATACAGACATCCACCTATTTGGCTCTCACTAAACACGTCCCCCTTTCATTAGGCACTGCAGCACCATCCTGTCTTCGCAGGACAGACACACACTTCATCAGCATTCAGGCAAAGTCATGATGGATATGGGCTAATCAATGTCCATGTCTGTCAGTTAGAATCTGCCCAAACACACAGCCACTCAACCCTGAAGGCTGCCAGATGTACTGGCCTTATGTCATTGTATTTTTATTCTCTTAGAAAGACGTTATGTTTGAAAATGTTATGAATCTTTGTTGCTAGAGTGTCCTTTCTACCATACTGTATCTGGGGCAAAGGAATAAGGGAGACTGTAATGATACTAGACTAAAATGGATAGACTAGCTGAAGAGTGCTCCAAGTCTATTATCCATATGCTATGATAGATAGACTTAACACACTTCGCCCATGCTAGTCACATCTGGTCACATTTAGTGGGATTGGCAGGCCAAATACATGTACTGTGAACTGATCATCTTTCTTACCAACTTCCAGGGAAATGGAAAGCTAGAAGGAACATTTATGTACAGTAATGTTTACCTCTTTTAGAACCCTCCCAAATTGCTTCATTGATCACAATAATCTCATAATCAATTCCATATGGCAATATTTAAAGGGAGAGAAATGTAAGAACATGTTGTGATGTGGGTCCGGGAAGCTGTCTGGCAACTTTCAAACTACCCTTTACTTTACTCTGCGGTCCGACTCATCCCAAACCATCTCAATTTGGTTGAGGTTGGGGGATTGGGGAGGCCAGGTCATCTGATGCAGCAATCCATCACTCTCCTTTTTGGTAAAATAGCCCTTACACAGCCCAGAGGTGTGTTTTGGGTCATTGTCCTGTTGAAAAACAAATGATAGTACCACTAAGTGCAAACCAGATGGGATGGTGTATCACTGCAGAATGCTATGGTAGCCATGCTGGTTTAGTATATTTTGAATTCTAAATAAATCACAGACAGTGTCACCAGCAAAGCACCCCCACCCCATCACACCTCCTCCTCCACGCTTCACGGTGGGAACCACACATGCGGAGATCATACGTTCACCTACTCTGCGTCTCACAAAGACACAACGGTTGGAACCAAAATCTCAAATTTGGACTCATCAGACCAACGGACAGATTTCCACCGGTCTAATGTCCATTGCTTGTGTTTCTTTGCCCAAGCAAGTCTTTTCTTCTTATTGGTGTCCTTTAGTAGTGGTTTCTTTGCAGCAATTCGACCATGAAGGTCTGATTCATGCAGTCTCCTCTGAACAGTGATGTTGAGATGCGTCTGTTACTTGAACTCTGTGAAGCATTTATTTGGGCTGCAATCTGAGGTGTAGTTAACTCTAATGAACTTATCGTCTGCAGCAGAGGTAACTCTGGGTCTTCCTTTCATGTGGCGGTCCTCGTGAGAGACCGTTTTATCATAGTGCTTGATGGTTTTTGTGACTGCACTTGAACAAACTTTCAAAGTTCTTGAAATTTTCCACATTGACTTACCTTCATGTCTTAAAGTAATGATGGACTGTCATTTTTCTGTCCTTATTTGAGCTGTTCTTGCCATAATATGGACTTGGTATTTTACCAAATAGTGCTATCTTCTGTATTCCACTCCTACCTTGTCACAACACAACTGATTGGCTCAAACGCATTAAGAAGGAAATAAATTCCACAAAATAACTTTTAACAAGGCACACCTGTTCATTGAAATGCATTCCAGGTGACTACCTCATGAAGCTGGTTGAGAGAATACAAAGAGTGTGCAAAACTGTCATCAAGGCATAGGGTGGCTACTTTGAAGAATCTCAAATATAAAATATATTTTGATTTGTTTAACACCTTTTTTGGTTACTACATGATGCCATATGTGTAGAACATAGTAAAAATAAAGAAAAACCCTTGAATGAGTAGGTGTCCAAACTTTTGACTGGTACTGTATGTGATGCATTATGCAAATTTCGGGACCAACTTTGGCTCATGAATGCTACTTTCAGAACTACTGGCTAAAAATTATACAAAAGTACCGGAGAATCTCTTTAAAGGATGGAATCACAACACGCTACCACTGAGAGATGCAGCAAGCCATGCTAAAAGAGCATTGTATTAATTCATTACTAAGAGTATATGGGGTCATATGACATTCTAAAACGTATTTGTCAGGTTATTTTATTTTCTTGTTTGTATCCAATGTTGGCCTTTAAGATGATCTTGGTGCTACAGAACTCCCCCTGTCAGTTTCGGGGAAAAAGACACCATTGTATTTCCTCTTGTAACGTTAGGTTACAGTTTGGACATTTAAAGAAAGACAACAGAAACACTAGATTAGAAAAGGGAATTTAGCCAAAGCATTAGTAACCTTCCTATTCAGGAAAACAGACTGCCTACGAAGGAAGAGAAAAAATATTTTGTGCACATACTCTAGGAGCCATGAAATTACTTTATTTGTGGGTTTTTTTGTTCATATGTTCTGGACCTTGAATGATGTTTCCTACTCATTTACAAAACATTTTCATTATTACATGGCTAAGGTTGATGGGGTAGCAAGCATGAGTTGATCTTTGTAAACTAGCCACTTTTCATCATGTACATTACTTCTACCAGAAACTCTGGCTGAACTAGGACAGCTTCCAGATACTGTGCACATCTCAGCAGCTACCAGCAGGCTCATTATAAAACCAATTAAACGGTCCTCCTCTCATTACGAACTGTGAGGCTTAAGAGAGATTGAGGACCTGATGTAGTCCCACAGGGCCAAAGCCCAAACAACCCTGTTTTAGATTATAAACTCATGTATAAATGGACTGAAAGCAAACTCTGGGCCAGTCAAATAGTCACTATTTCCTCTGAGATAATAAATTGGACCTTGTTCACTGTGGTTGCTCCTGGTCAACTTCCTAATGCCCAGCTTAATACCGCTGGCACAATATCTCTCTGGGCAATTTCGGTTTTATTTTCCAATCAGGTTTTGCAAGTGGAACTCATACAAGCGCTGGTTTCTGTGAATGAAATAGAGAGTGTGTGAAATGGAATGAAAGCTGACTCCACCTTGCGTGGGATTGTGGTAAGAGAGACAGAGGATGAGGGGGCAGGGAACCACGAAATAGATGAAGAGTTACAGAGGCTTTACTGGATACAACTTTCTATTGAGTGACTGGTTAGGGGGATGACAGTGTCAAATCAATGGTGGACAGAGCTGGTTAAATGACAAACGGAGCAGAGTAGACACTGTGATCCTAATGGTCCTTCTGATAGAATCCCCTGACCGTGTCCCTAAATGACTGCAGCGCTGGGGCTGCTTGCCAGGCTTTGGTCTCTTTGTCACAGAAGATATTTCGCCGGTAGGATTCTCCCATCTCAGTCCATGAGGTGTTTTTCTCTATAGTCCTCTATCTTTATGGTGGGGACCCCAACCTTTAGGAGAGGGCTGCTGAATGGAAGGTGGAAGGGTTGATTAATTGGTGCTGTTTTTGAGCCCAGGGGATCCAATCATGTAATCAGTTTCTATTGATTCCTGCTGTGTCTATTGAGAGAGTGTTGTGGGCCTGCCAGTGGCTGTGTGCACTGGTCTGGCATGCAGGGAGATTTGCTGCAGTCCAACCTGATCTTGGTGCTGCAGATTTGTACTGTCCAGATAACCAGAATGGAGGATATGTAGTTTATTATGGGCTTCTTACATCTGCCCCCTAATTGTCTAACCCTCTGCAAAGTCTCCTGTCATTCTGTATTTAGATGAGTATCTTCTTAATATGAGAAAGCATTTCCACTTCACAGCAGTTACATAGGTTTAATCAGCCAGTTGATATTATCATGCTGAATTCTAAGCAACCATTAGACTGCAGATAGTATAGCTAATGAGGATATTTTTTCTCAGTTGTCCAACTTATTGTTGTCTTTTAAGACTCAGGGTATATCAATTTACATTTTCAGATGTGATAATAATCTACTGTTACTGTATGAAGTCATTCAGATTTCTGACATCACCTACTAATGTGGAACATGTGTATTGATGAAAATGGACAGAAAGGGGTTGGGGAAGGGAATCCAATTCTCTGTTTGTATGTGTGTGCCTATCCACAAACATGATTTTAATGCACCCCAAAAGATGGTGGTTTGAAGTTGTGCCAAAGTTAAATTAATCTTTAGTCTGGTTTAATTGAAAACCAGCCAGAAACATGCCATCACCGGTAACATAATGAACTAATCCTGGAGTAGGGACAAACATTACAAAGCTGAGCTAAGAGTACAGTACTCCATAGGTTTGTTTGGTCAAAACCGTCACTGTTTTATTGTCAAGCATACAGATGTAATAGACCAGCCCTATGTCTGTCTCTCTGTCCTCCAGGTCCGAGTGGATGGGTCTCCTGAGGGCGGGGGGCAGTATGAGACCCTGACCGTGATGACAGAAGGTGGTCCTATCCTCCGAGACATGGCCTTCTCTCTGGACCGCAACTCTCTCTACATCATGTCTGACAATCAGGTGAGGAATCTCCCATTCCCTACTGTAACAGAAATGTTTATAAGTTAACAAGATCCTTTCCTGTGAATATGAATGCAATGATGTATGTACTTCATGGGTTTAGAGTTGTGATGAAAATAACAATAAATTCATTTATGACTAGCCAACATTATTTGGGCTGAGGGTTATGTGTATAATATCACAATATTACCACAATAATCGAAAAAGTAAAGATTCATTGGAACTCGAGCAAATATCAGAAATATTTGAAATTGTGCTCTCCTTCACACATCGTGGTACTACTTTGTTTAATGTATCTCTCATATTATATGTAAACTCCATGTTGGGGTTGTGGGTAAGATATGCAGGGCATGTTCAGACAGAAGGACACATGCTCTAATTACTCACCCATGTGCACCGACTACGACTAACATGCATCATACATGCCTCACGCATCCAATAGAAAACCTCTAGACTAACATGCATGTTATACTAGCTACACACATCCCATAGAAAACCATACAACTTCCATGCATCTTAAACTATGCTACACACACTCCATAGAAAACCATTAGAGACATTTCCTTGATTTGTAGGTGTCATATGGTGTTCTCCAGTTGGACAAGCATCACATCAGCTAGCAGAGCACTTGTTGTTGGCTGAAGTCCTCTGGACTCATTGCGAGATAAGAGGGAACAGTGGTAATCACTTTTAACTCAAGTGATTATTCAGGCTCAGTCACATGGCACTGTGTAATGGGATTAGATTTCAGTGCGACCAAAAGCCCTGCTATCATTGTTACACTCACTTGTCTCCCGACTGTTGGAATGTATTTTTAAACTAAACTGAAGGACAAGGAGGCAGAGGGTGTTTGGACAATACAGGCAGCATAAATTAGTTAAATGTGTCTGGAAATATCCTATAAACGTCATGTGAAGGCTCAAATAAGGTTTTTAAGAAAGGAGAGAGAAACGGGCACAGGCATTGTACAGAAGTGTCTCTTGATACAAATCAAGGCAGCACTTCCTGGAGTGTGATGGTCAGGAAGAGACAAGACATCACTTATTGATGAGCCTTGGTTGTTCAAGGAGAGACATATTCTCCCTTCAAGGAGATAGTCTCCTCATTTTGACTGTATTATGAGAACATGGACGCATGTAACCAACAAACCAGGCCATGGCCATGCACTCTCTCTCTCCTAATATTGGAACCAAACCGACTGCTTGTGGCTTTTGGCCCTTAAGAACCAGGAAGGTGAAAATACTTTCTCCCTCTCATTTCAATCAGGCCTTCCTAGAGCTTTAGAGAGGAATTCCAGGAGGAGAGGAGCTTGCTGGGCTGCTCTCTCAGATTTCCTGCTTTTTCAGCCGATGCCAGAGTAGGGAGATTTGGGGATTTCTCTGAGCCAAACAATAGAGAAATGATGTGGAATCAAGAGCGAGGCACAGATAGATTTGGCTGAGATCAGGCGACCTTCGCAGAATAACAATGAGCCTCTCTTTCTCCTGCCGAGCGCAGCGCAGCAGACAGGGCAAGCATGATGATGCAGAGTGGAGAGGAATGGAGTGAGTGTGTGAGTGTAATAGTTTCTGTTTAATGTCCTCTGGTTGATTATTTATTGAAAGATCTATCCCTGCTTCACGTGTATTGTCCAAACAGAAACACTCTCTATTGAATTGTAATGGTCTACATCAGGGATGGGCAACTTTGATGGGGGTGGTGGCCACAAAAAAACAGAACTCATGAGGGGCCGCAGAGGCATCCCCACTTCGCGTGCAAAACATTTTAGGTGCCCCTTTCGTAACAGCAAAGAGAAAACACATTTTTGTTCTAAAGTTAATTTCCTGCAATTCTACTAATTTTGCCAGAGTAAAACTCACGGATGACTAGTAAAACTCAAACCAAGTTTATTCACACACTGGGTCACACAGCTGTACAAGACAGACATGTTTACACAAGCACATATACCTTCCTCTTATGCTGAGTCTCCTCCTTGCACATCTGGACAGCCAATACATCTCTATTGCTAGACAGGACTTTAGTGGTGACTGTTCTGTCTCACTTCATCTGACCTGACCTCTGCCCAAATTTCTCACTCCTCCCCGACTCACGGCTGTCCTACCTTATCTGTTGACAGAAACCAGACTGGCCCTTCTCCTCTCCATAGGATACCTGATATTTAACAATAACATGTTCTGACAGAATCTAAACTTTCTCATTCAGTACATTTCCATACCCTCAGTTATAATATGGTAACATGAATAGGGATATTTCAAGTTTAGAAGTTAGTACCCAACAGGTTGGAGGCAAATGTTGGCAGTTTTTAATATGATAACTGATGATTAATATATACATACAGTTGAAGTCAGAAGTTTACATAAACATTGGCCAAATACATTTAAACTCAGCTTTTCATAATTCCTGACATTTAATCCTAGTAAAAATTCCCTGTCTTAGGTCAGTTAGGATCACCACTTTGTTTTAAGAATGTGAAATGTCAGAATAATAGTAGAGAGAATGATTTATATCAGCTTTAATTTCCTTCATCACATTCCCAGTGGGTCAGAAGT
The DNA here is from genome assembly GCF_023373465.1 of Oncorhynchus keta. Taxonomy (NCBI): domain Eukaryota; kingdom Metazoa; phylum Chordata; class Actinopteri; order Salmoniformes; family Salmonidae; genus Oncorhynchus; species Oncorhynchus keta. The sequence continues at coordinate 28,021,267 of NC_068430.1, read as the reverse complement.
TTACATACACTCAATTAGTATTTTCTTGGTCTTGTCTGATTTCTTTTGATTTTCCCATGATGTCAAGTAAAGAGGCACTGAGTTTGAAGGTAGACCTGGAAATACATCCACAGGTACACCTCCAATTGACTCAGATGATGTCATGGCTTTAGAAGCTTCTGATAGGCTAATTGACATCATTTTCTGGAATTTTCCAAGCTGTTTAAAGGCCCAGTCAACTTTGTGTATGTAAACTTCTGACCCACTGGAATTGTCATACAGTGAACTTTAGGTGAAATAATCTGTCTGTAAACAATTGTTGGAAAAATTACTTGTGTCATGCACAAAGTAGATGTCCTAACCGACTTGCCAAAACTTGTTTGTTAACCAGCAATTTGTGGAGTGGTTGAAAAACGAGTTTTAATGACTCCAACCTAAGTGTATGTAAACTTCCGACTTCAACTGTATATATATATATATATATATATATATATATATATAAAAATTGGTCAGCCAGCAGGCCACCAATTGCCCATCCCTGGTCTACATCATGGGGCCAGAGGTTTAAAGCTGCACCATAACAAGCGTGTCACGTTCGTCATAACGAGGAGACCAAGGCACAGCGTGATATGAATACATTCCTCGTTAATGAAAGAGAACACTGAACTAAACTATACAAAACAACAACCGTAACGCTACATATAACGAGTGCTGACATGCAACAAACCATAGACAATAACCCACAAAACCATAATGGAAAATGGGAACCTAAATAGGATCCCCAATCAGAGACAACGATAAACAGCTGTCTCTGACTGGGAACCAATTCAGGCCACCATAGACCTACATATACCTAGATGTACCAAACCCCATAGATATACAAAAAACCCTAGACAGGACAAAAACGCACATACCACACTCTTCACACCCTGACCTAACCAAAATAATAAAGAAGACAAAGATTATTATTATTTTTTAAAATTTTACCTTTATTTAACCAGGCAAGTCAGTTAAGAACATATTCTTATTTTCAATGACGACCTGGGAACAGTGGGTTAACTGCCTGTTCAGGGGCAGAACAACAGATTTGTACCTTGTCAGCTCGGGGGTTTGAACTCGCAACCTTCCGGTTACTAGTCCAACGCTCTAACCACTAGGCTACACTGCCTAGTGGTTAGAGCTAACTAAGGTCAGGGCATGACAAAGTGTTATTACAGTTAATCACTCAGAGGGAATACAACCTGTATTGGCTATAAGGCAATCTCTCAAAGTGCTATGCTGTAAAATGTGAAATCCTCATCCCCCGGTTTCACATTTGCTTGTTTTGTGTGTAACTTAATTTTCAAAAGTACATTTTTGGGGGGGAAACATTAGATAATGAATTCTCCTCTTGATCAGTATAACCAACCTGAAGGCAATAGCTATAACCCAGGTGAAATGTCACATTATCATGCACATACAGTACACATAGTCATTAAACATTATAGGCTGACTGTAGTGCTTAAAGACCAGGGCTCTCCAACCCTGTTCCTGGAGAGCTAACATCCTGTAGGTGTTTTCTTCAACCCTAATCTAGTGATCATTATTCTATTAATTAGCTGATTGATGAGATGAATCAGGTTAGTTACAACTGGGGTTCAATCGAAACCTACAGGAGGGTAGCTCTCCAGGAACAGGGTTGGAGACCCCTGCTATAGAGGCACCCATGACCCGTCTTGTCAAGGGCTAAATGCAGAGGAGAAAATGCTTCAGATCTATGCTATTTGTTGAGCTCGCTGGTCTTTTTTTTGTGTGAGTTTGTTTGGACAGGGAGGGTTATCAGTCTCTGTCTGGGCTTTCACCTAACCCATCATTAGACCTTTTGTTATCCCTGTCAAGGGGTCAGCAGCTGTGAAAACAACAGGTCAGGGAGGAGAGGAGATAAACCTCTAGCCATGTCCATCAGGGCCCTTTGTTCTCCCACCCACCTGCACCCAGCAGATCGATGGGTCAGATAATAAGCTGATGGTTGGGTCAGATAATAAGCTGATGGTTGACAGATATGGTCAGCTGCATTTACATTTAACAGTAATTAATAGAGACAACTTTTAAAGGAGAAATCACATTATTGCAGACAAAGCACTGTTGTGCTTTTAGTGTGTTTTCATTGAAGAGAACACAAATCTCTATAATCTGAAAACATGTTAAATTACAGATAAATCTGAATGAAAGTGGTAGTGATAGTAGGCTGATACGATAAGCCTTACTTTCATAGGCATTACATGTGCCTAGCATCGCTGTAAGGACCGATTCAGACTTAGGAAATGTAGGCATTTCCTATGCACTTTTCAGTATTGAAATTCAGACTTACCTTATTCAGTCACATAACGCGCTCTGCAGGTGTGGTTACCTTCGCGCACTGAATACATTTCATTAAACTGCTGAAAACCCTCCTACTTGCTGGCCAACAGATTTTCTCGTGGTTTTCATTCAATAGGGTTTTCTGTAGATTTATCTTAAATTATCTCTATAAATACGGTGTACGGTATCGTTGTATATGTATATAAACTCAGCAAAATAAGAAATGTCCTCTCACTGTCAACTGCGTTTATTTTCAGCAAACTTAACATGTGTAAATATTTGTATGAACATAACAAAATACTGCCACGGAGACATAAACTGAACAAGTTCCACGGACATGTGACTAACAGAAATGGAATAATGTGTCCCTGAACAAAGGGGGGGTCAAAATCAAAAGTAACAGTCAGTATATGGTGTGGCCACCAGCTGCATTAATTACTGCAGTGCATCTCCTCCTCATGGACTGCACCAGATTTGCCAGTTCTTGCTGTGAGATGTTACCCCACTCTTCCACCAAGGCACCTGCAAGTTTCCGGACATTTCTGGGGGGAATGGCCCTAGCCCTCACCCTCCAATCCAACAGGTCCCAGACGCGCTCAATGGGATTGAGATCCGGGGCTCTTTGATGGCCATGGCAGAACACTGACAATCCTGTCTTGCAGGAAATCACGCACAAAACAAGCAGTATGGCAACGATGAGACAGCCTATAGGGAGGAGGTCAGAGACCTGGCAGGGTGGTGCCAGAATAACAACCTATCCCTCAACGTAACCAAGACTAAGGAGATGATTGTGGACTACAGGAAAAGGAGCACCGAGCACGTCCCCATTTTCATCGATGGGGCTGTAGTGGAGCAGGTTGAGAGATTCAAGTTCCTTGGTGTCCACATCAATAACAAACTAGATTGGTCCAAACACACCAAGACAGTTGTGAAGAGGGCACGACAAAGCCTATTCCCCCTCAGGAAACTAAAAGGATTTGGCATGGGTCCTCAGATCCTCAAAAGGTTCTACAGCTGCAACATCGAGAGCATCCTGACTACTTGCATCACTGCCTGGTACGGCAATTGCTCGGCCTCCGACTGCAAGGTACTACAGAGCGTAGTGCGTATGGGCCAGTACATCACTGGGGCAAAGCTCCCTGCCATCCAGGACCTCTACACCATGCGGTGTCAGAGGAAGGCCCTGAAAATTGTCAAAGACCCCAGCCACCCCAGTCATAGACTGTTCTCTCTACTACCGCATGGCAAGCAGTACCGGAGTGCCAAGTCTAGGACAAAAAGGCTTCTGAACAGTTTTTACCCCCAAGCCATAAGGCTCCTGAACAGGTAATCAAATGGCTACCCGGACTATTTGCATTGTGTCCCACCACCCGCCAACCCCTCTTTTTACGCTTCTGCTACTCCCTGTTTATCTTATATGCATAGTCACTTTAACTATACATTCATGTACATGTAACAGGACTCTTCTTGCGTTGTGTACAATCAGTCATCGACACGGAACTCCAACATGTAGCACCAGTCATGTAGATTTATTCTGATAGGAACGGCACAAAATTGCACGTCATGCAATGCACGTCTCACCATCCAACTCTGCATTCACGCACTGTACAAAATATATGAACCCACCCCACCAGACACAGTAAGTTGCTTCAACACCATTGCTTTCATGGAGGCTGGAACCACATACAGATACATTTTCCTCTTTGTAAGCGCATTCTTCGAAATACAGTACAGTACAGTACACCCATCTTCATGGTCAACTTGTCCCAACTTCTGAGAAGACACAAAACCTCAACACTCTCATGGGCACGCTCTCTCCGGGATGGTCTTCTCCCCCTCTCCACAAAGAAGATGACTTTGCTGATCACGTTGTCATCACGCTACTTACTCATCAGTAGGTCGTGTGGCAGAACATTGACATCGGTCTGCTCTGATGGCATAACAGCCTGTGGGAGCTGTGGCAACAGCAGTGCATGTGAGCCCACTTCACCCACCCAGCACCTGTGTGAATGAAGAACAGCTGCAACTTCATGTCTTGATAAAGCACCAGATGGGGGGGTCAACAGTAGCCTGACAGCTAATGACCACTTCGTTGGAGTCAGAGGCTTTGTAAAAGATGAGCAGGACCAACAGCAAGAGAGTGCTGTAGTGTCCACAACTATGTAATTGTGGAATCTGAAAAGACACATATCCCAAAAGCATGAAGGTGTAATACGTGCACATACTAACATAAATAAATTAAATGGGTAGCTAGCTAAGTGTGTCATTGTAGCAAAATATTTCTAAACAAAACATCTGATCTCTTAAAAGCTTTGTTAATGTTTGTTCTATTATCTATACAACGGGCTATCATAGATTTTGGCCCAATAGGCCAGACATATTACCTCTTTCAAGGAGCTTTCATTTTGATAGGGTTCTTTTCCCAAAAATATTTAGGCTTACCTATAGAAAAAAAACTCTGCATCCCTGCTCAGCCTGGCAAGAGTGGCCTGAAGGGTGTTTAGTATCCACAGTGTCTATGCAAGCACGGAGAGGGTATTCTCCATTGCTGGCCTGCTCTCCGGGCACTCGTGTTTATAAAAGTGAATTCAAAAGCACTGTAGACTGAGCCTAATAATGTATTTTTCGGAAAATTGGTATTTAATTCTAAGTAAATCACAGACTATATGCACAATTTATAGACTATAACTGTTTAATACAACAACATTTTGTTTAAATGCTGAGTGCTTAATGTTCCTGCCAGCCTAGTATGCAGCCTAGTGTGGCGTACTCGCAAATGCTTCACAATTTATTTCTTTGTAGGCTATCATTTTTAAATAATTGAAATAATAGGTTAATTAAATAGCCTAAATAATGCATTTTCGGTTCCTTCTTACGCTGCCTGTCTTTTTCAGTGTTTGCATGCTATTTATTACAACATGTAGCCTATTTAAAACGAACGATGAACCCTTCCCACATTCACCTCTTCATGTTGTTTATTGGAATACATTTGGTGCCAATACTTCAAAACCAAATGGTAGTTCCAGGTAGTAACAAAAATAGATGGTTGTTGGTTCAATTGGAAATTTGAATGAATGGAGCGTATTTGGAGCAGCAGTTTTTCCCCCTCTGAGAGAGGAGTGTTTTTTAGGGGTGTGGTTGGAAAGGAAGTGAAACACTGGACTGCTCAACTCCGCCCACATACTCTGCTCCACACCACTCTCACTTTCGTATCTTACCGAGTTATTTTCAGATCTCATTTGGCTCTTTTGTAGCATTGGCAACTACAGTATATGTGTGTTTTCTATACCTGTTCACTCCTTTCACTGTAGGCTTCACAGACACTTCCCATCCCTTGGCTGCAACTCTTCTAATTTAGTGTACCCATGTGGAATTCCTGGTCTCTGGCAACGTTTGGAACGGTCAAGAACGCCGAGTTCATCTCAGCCTATGCAGCTCTTCAGTCCCTTGACTTTTAGGCCCTGACGTAGACAGGGATCACCCCAGAGAACACTGCTACTCCAGGTGCTCTCTCTTCATCTGTCTACGTTTTCTCTCATAGTCCGAGAGACACTTACATTACATTTAAGTCATTTAGCAGACGCTCTTATCCAGAGCGACTTACAAATTGGTGCATTCACCTTATGACATCCAGTGGAACAGCCACTTTACAATAGTGCATCTAAATCTTTTAAGGGGGGTGAGAAGGATTACTTTATCCTATCCTAGGTATTCCTTAAAGAGGTGGGGTTTCAGGTGTCTCCGGAAGGTGGTGATTGACTCCGCTGTCCTGGCGTCGTGAGGGAGTTTGTTCCACCATTGGGGGCCAGAGCAGCGAACAGTTTTGACTGGGCTGAGCGGGAACTATACTTCCTCAGTGGTAGGGAGGCGAGCAGGCCAGAGGTGGATGAACGCAGTGCCCTTGTTTGGGTGTAGGGCCTGATCAGAGCCTGGAGGTACTGAGGTGCTGTTCCCCTCACAGCTCCGTAGGCAAGCACCATGGTCTTGTAGCGGATGCGAGCTTCAACTGGAAGCCAGTGGAGAGAGCGGAGGAGCGGGGTGACGTGAGAGAACTTGGGAAGGTTGAACACCAGACGGGCTGCGGCGTTCTGGATGAGTTGTAGGGGTTTAATGGCACAGGCAGGGAGCCCAGCCAACAGCGAGTTGCAGTAATCCAGACGGGAGATGACAAGTGCCTGGATTAGGACCTGCGCCGCTTCTTGTGTGAGGCAGGGTCGTACTCTGCGGATGTTGTAGAGCATGAACCTACAGGAACGGGCCACCGCCTTGATGTTAGTTGAGAATGACAGGGTGTTGTCCAGGATCACGCCAAGGTTCTTAGCGCTCTGGGAGGAGGACACAATGGAGTTGTCAACCGTGATGGCGAGATCATGGAACGGGCAGTCCTTCCCCGGGAGGAAGAGCAGCTCCGTCTTGCCGAGGTTCAGCTTGAGGTGGTGATCCGTCATCCACACTGATATGTCTGCCAGACATGCAGAGATGCGATTCGCCACCTGGTCATCAGAAGGGGGAAAGGAGAAGATTAATTGTGTGTCGTCTGCATAGCAATGATAGGAGAGACCATGTGAGGTTATGACAGAGCCAAGTGACTTGGTGTATAGCGAGAATAGGAGAGGGCCTAGAACAGAGCCCTGGGGGACACCAGTGGTGAGAGCGCGTGGTGAGGAGACAGATTCTCGCCACGCCACCTGGTAGGAGCGACCTGTCAGGTAGGACGCAATCCAAGCATGGGCCGCGCCGGAGATGCCAAACTCGGAGAGGGTGGAGAGGAGGATCTGATGGTTCACAGTATCGAAGGCAGCCGATAGGTCTAGAAGGATGAGAGCAGAGGAGAGAGAGTTAGCTTTAGCAGTGCGGAGCGCCTCCGTGATACAGAGAAGAGCAGTCTCAGTTGAATGACTAGTCTTGAAACCTGACTGATTTGGATCAAGAAGGTCATTCTGAGAGAGATAGGGGAGAGCTGGCCAAGGACGGCACGTTCAAGAGTTTTGGAGAGAAAAGAAAGAAGGGAGCATCTGGTCGTCGCGGTGGTGGCACAGGCTACTCATTTCTCCTAAGCAGAGATTTTAAATGTTTTCCCTCTCTTACTTGTCCATCTCCTCATTTGAATTCCATGCCACTCAAGTTTAAAATTGTTGTCATCTACTGCCCACCAGGTGTCCATAGAGAGTTCCTCAATGAGCTCGAGAACTTGATAAGCTAATTTCCTGATGATGGCTTTGTACTTGGAAACTTCAACCTCCCAACGTCTGTCTTTGATTAATTTCTTTCTAACTCTCTCTTTCCCCTCGCCTCTTTTGACCTCACACTTTCACAGTCCCCTCCCACTCACAAGGCAGGTAATACGCTTGATCTCATCTTTATTAGAGGCTGTTTGCCTGCTAATCTCACTGCAACCCCCCTCCAGGTCTCCGATGACTAATTTGTTTCCTTTTCTGTGTGGCTTTCCTCCAACCCTAGCCACTCAGCCCCTACCCAGATGGTCATGATCTTCGCTCTCCATCTCCCACTACTCGTTCCTCTTCTATCCTTTCATCTCTCACTTTTGCTAAATCCATCTCCCTCCTGTCTCCTGATTCTGATTCTTCGACCCTACTCTCCTCCCTTTCCGCATCCTATGACTCGGAACATCCCCATTCATCCCGGCCAGCTCGGCCCTCCCCTCCTGCTCCGTGGCTGAGGGACTCATTGCGAGCTTACAGAACAGGGCTGCGGGCAACTGAGTGAAAATTGAGAAACTAAACTTCCGGAGGACCTATCATCCTTCCACTCCCTCCTCTACCTTTTCTTTATCTGTCTCCACTGCGTAAGCCACTTTCTATCACTCAAGATGTCAAGCTTCTGCCTCTAACCCTAGGAAGCTCTTTTCCACCTCCTCTTCCCTCCTCAATCCTCCACCCCTCCCCCTCCATCCTCTCTCTCTGCATCAACCACTTTGAAAAGAACGTTGATGACATCTGCTACTCATTCCCTCAGCCTCTTGAGTCCACTAGTCCCACTCATAGAGAACTACCCTACGTCTTGACCTCTTTCTCTCCCCTCTCTCCAGATGAAATCCTGCGACTAGTGAGGTCCGGCCTACCGACAACGTGCCTGCTCAACCCCGTCTTCTCATCCTTCTCCAGACCATCTCAACTCATCCTTGACCACTGACTGTGTCCCCTCTGACTTCAAATTGGCCTGAGTTGCTCCCCTCTTCAAGAAACCAATACTCCTCTGACATAAAAAAACGACGGTATCCCTTCTTTCTTTTCTTTACAAAACACTTGAACGTGCTTTCTCTGACCAACTCTTCTTGACCCTAACCAGTCAGGTTTCAAGACGTGTCACTCAACCGAGATTGCTCTTCTCTGTGACATGGAGGCCCTCCGCACTGCAAAGCTGACTCTCTCTTCTGTTCTCATCCTCCTAGATCTATTAGCTGCCTTCGACACCATGATCCATGAGATCCTCCTCCACTCTCTCAGGGCTGGGCATCTCAGGCCCTGTACACTCTTGGATTGCATCCTACCTGGCAGGCCTCTCCTACCAGGTGACGGGGAGAGGATCTGTGTCTGCACCACGTACTGTCACTACTGGTATCCCCCAGGGCTCAGTTCCAGGCCCTCTCCTCTTTTCTCTACACACCAAGTCACGCGGCTCTGTCTAATCCTCACATGGTCTCGCCTATCATTGCTATGTGGATGACACTAAACTACTTTTCTCCTTCCCCTCTTCTGACACCCAAGTGGCAACACGCATCTCACTGTCCATCTTCCAAAAACATCTGAAACAAGTATCTTAAATAATCCCACAGCACACAACCCCTCGCAACACCTCCTAACCTGTCTGCTAAATTCCTAAAATGTCAAATGCAAATGTAAATTTGAGTCAACCAAACTTTTAAACTCCTCCAAGGAAACAAGATCCAAGTCTTTCAAGCTTGTCTGGAGATAATTCCAAGACCACGGAGCTAGAACACTGTTTGCCATGATCTGTTCTGATGCTTCAGTTCAAGGTCAGAATACAAATAGAGAAAAAGTGCATAAAAAGGGAATTACGTTCCATTTAGCGCACTTAACTCAGGTTGGAACCCCTTCCCCCAAGAGCATGATATAAGATGACGAGGATTGCATAATAGCCAAAATTGACAGTTGCAGAGTGGATTCGAGTTTACGACTGTTGAAAATAACATATTACACCATAATTATAACCATCTATGGTATAATTCTCTTGCTCACATCTCTATGTAGCGTGTACTGTAGGTTTGTGCTGCCCTATCAATAAAATAAATTAATAAAGAGAAAAATCTGAAGCTTTCATCAAATGACTGCCACATTTTAGTGTGGTAATTAATTAGTTACATTTCAAGGGATTTCTAGGGCTGTAAATGTGTGGGAAATTGCGGTCCTCAAACAAAATGTTGTCTGCTGACAAATGTCATCTCATTGTGATTCATAGCTTTGCCTGCATGCTCAGGTAAAATTCGATGGACAAATAAACTCACAACATGTGAGCTGAACATTAAATCTGAGCAGCACCAGAGGCATACTGTTGGCACGGTAACAGCAAGACCCATCTGTCTGTCTGCTCATTCCCCTTCTTAGCTAGTTTTGGAGAGGCTAATCTGAGTTGGGCTGGTTGGGAGGATTACTCTTTCTGTGTCAGATTTGGACGTAGAGCCTGTCCCCCCATCCCTTCTAAAATAATTTAGCTTTTTCTTAAAAAAAAGAAAAAGTGATTTTTCGTAGAGCGGCAGATAATCTGTTTTGCCAACATAACTGAGAGAGAACCCATTTACACTATCAAGAGAAGCGGAGACGCTCTAATCCATAATCCACTCTTCATTTGTGATTGCTTACATCGGGAAATGACTCGCATGGTCCGTCAAGGGGGAGAATAATAACAAAGTATAAAGTAGCAAAGCTTCAACCTGTTTGTGTATGCACGGGCTGGCGCTGCCCACTCAACAGCAACGTCTATCACAGCGACTAATGGGAGCGTATGCTTTGCCTGGCGTCCACACAGAGAGGTGGCGGTGTGTGTATATGTGTGTGTATCTGTGTGTGTAGGCTGATCCAAGCTGTGAGCACACCCATGGATATCAGGCTTATCTTTGCTGTGGCTTAACTCGTTTCTTAGCCTGTTTGCCAGAGCTACTTCCTCTGTTGAGGAAGGTTGAAGATGACAAAGGTTAAGACAACATGATTCTAATATCCCAAAACTCTTTGCAAAATTGAGACCAGTGTTGCTTGTTAGCAACGATGCTAATAGTTATCAATGATTCTGGTCCAATTAATTTGTTTATTTCTGAAAGCTGCCGTGTAGAATTATTATATTGTCTTAACTTTGTCATCTTCAACCTAGTGCTGAACGCCCCACAATCAATTAACGGAATAAATCAGATTTCACATACTACCAGGCTTTTCCCCATTTCCTCCTCATGTTTACTAAGTCAACAGGGACACTATTTCAATGGATACATTACATACTGTACTACATAATGTATCACACACAATTATCCAGCTAAACAAATAATGAAGCAGTTATATAGTGCAATATGTTTTACACTAATTGTAAATGATGTGCTGTTCATGTGAATGTTGTAGGTTCCATGGCCTATGTTAAGCGTCTGAGCCTTCCTCTGGTGTGTTGTAGGTGACCCAGGTCCCAGTGGAGGCCTGTGAGCAGTATGGGACCTGCGGAGAGTGTCTGAGCTCTGAGGATCCTCACTGCGGCTGGTGTGTCCTGCTCAACATGTAAGTCCACTACTACACTATTCTCAGAAGGCACAATGACCTTTTTTTAAAAAACACAAATCACATAATTTCCCAAGAAAAAAGGAGTAAGAGGTCATACAAGCCCTCAAATACAAAATGATGCTACAGAGCACACAGATAACAGCCTGTCTGTCACTGCTGGTATGGAGGGGCAGAATGACTGAGATAATGGGGACAGAGCACAGAGAGACAGAGAGTAGTGCAGAGCGTAACCAAATGGACTGCTGCAGTCTCTAGAACATTTAGGACTGTGAAAGAGGCTTATCTTCGATATCTTAATTATCTGACCGCCAGGTTAGCTTACGTAATAGAACAGGACAGAGCAGAAGAGATTCAGAAGATTAAAATCCAGGCAGTGTTTCTGAAAATACACTGAAACAGACCTCAGAAAGGATTAATGCATTATAATATGTAATTTGCATTTCAGCAATCTCTACGATCATCATTATCTAAATTGCAGCTCTTGGAGAGCCCTCTCTATGTTATCACCCCACTTGACTAGCAAAACACAGAACATATTTAGCCTAATTACTTTATTCCTCATCTATTTTCATAAGTGCATTTTCTGCTCCAATTCCCACGATTATACTTGTATGTATGCCACTTCCATGAGCTACTATTGACTGTCTAGCTACTGTTAACTGAATGGTTTCCTAAGTGTAATAATCACCTTGTCACTCTACAGTAAAACTGTTAGAAAATGCGACATGCAGTCACTGTATATGCCCACCCAAAGCAGGTTGAGGTAAAGCACCACGTGCCATATAGGGGCGTGTGTGTGTGTATGTACAGTTGAAGTTTGAAGTTTACATACACCTTAGCCAAATACATTTAAACTCAGTTTTTCACAATTCCTGACATTTAATCATAGTAAAAATTCCCTGTCTTAGGTCAGTTAGGATCACCACTTTATTTTAAGAATGTGAAAAGTCAGAATAATAGTAGAGAGAATGATTTATTAAAGCTTTTGTTTCCTTCATCACATTCCCAGTGGGTCAGAAGTTTACATACACTCAATTAGTATTTGGTAGCATTGCCTTTAAATTGTTTAACTTGGGTCAAACGTTTCGGGTAGCATTCCACAAGTTTCCCACAATAATTTGGGTGAATTTTGGCCCATTCCTCCTGACAGAGCTGGTGTAACTGAGTCAGGTTTGTAGGACTCCTCGCTCGCACACACTTTTTCAGTTCTGCCCACATATTTTCTATGGGATTGAGGTCAAGGCTTTGTGATGGCAACTCCAATACCTTGACTTTGTTGTCCTTAAGCCATTTTGCCACAAGTTTGACCCCAAGCATTCTTCCATTGTCCATTTGGAAGACCCTTTTGCGATCAAGCTTTAACTTCCTGACTGATGTCTTGAGATGTTGCTTCAATATATCCACATAATTTTCCACCCTCAGGATGCCATTTATTTTGTGAAGTGCACCAGTCCCTCCTACAGCAAAGCACCCCCTCGACATGATGCTGCCACTCCCGTGCTTCATGGTTGGGATGGTGTTCTTCGGCTTGCAAGCCTCCCCCTTTTTCCTCCAAACATAATGATGGTCATTATGGCAAAACAGTTCTATTTTGGTTCATCAGACCAGAGGACATTTCTCCAAAAAGTATGATCTTTGTCTCCATGTGCAGTTGCAAACCGTAGTCTGGCTTTTTTATGGCGGTTTTGGAGCAGTGGCTTCTTCCTTGCTGAGCGGCCTTTCAGGTTATGTCGATATAGGACTCGTTTTACAGTGTATATAGATACTTTTGTACTTGTTTCCTCCAACATCTTCACAAGGTCCTTTGCTGTTGTTCTGGGATTGATTTTCACTTTTCGCACCAAAGTGCGTTCATCTCTAGGAGACAGATTACTTCTCCATCCTGGCTGCATGGTCCCATGGTGTTTATACTTGCATGCTATTGTTTGTACAGATGAACGTGGTACCTTCAGGCATTTCGAAATTGCTCCCAAGGATGAACCAGGCTTGTGGAGGTCTATTTTTTTTCTGAGGTCTTGGCTGATTTCTTTTGATTTTCCCATGATGTCAAGCAAAGACGCACTGTTTGATGGTAGGCCTTGAAATACATCCACAGGTACACCTCTAATTGAGTCAAATTATGTAAATTAGTCAGAAGCTTTGAAAGCCATGACATAATTTTCTGGAATTTTCCTAGCTGTTTAAAGGCACAGTCAACTTAGTGTATAAATTGACCCACTGGAATTGTGATACAGTGAATTATAAGTGAAATCATCTGTCTGTAAACAATTGTTGGAAAAATGACTTGTGTCATGCACAAAGTAGATGTCCTAACCGACTTGCCAAAACGATAGTTTGTTTAACAAGGAATTTGTGGAGTGGTTGAAAAACCTAAGTCTATGTAAACTTCCGACTTCAACTGTATATGTGGTGTGTTAATGTCTAAGAGTCCAGGACAGGAGAACAAACAGCACTATCAGGCCTAACATGGAGGGGGAGATGAAATAAAAGGGAATGAAAGGGCGCCTGAGATGAAATGGGTATCCAGGGGCACTTCAATTGATAAGAAGCTAAGAGGTTAGTATCTATTCTCCCTATGGATACCGGCTGTATCAAGGAGCCAACAGGAACAACAACCATCATTGGGTTTCCATTCTGCCTTCATTGTCTTGTAATTACTGTTGAGATCTCTGTGTGCTTTAAAGGCTCCCATGAGATGTCACCCTCGACCACATCTGAGAGTCCATTTAGCACTGTCTCATCCCACAGTGGACATTACACATGTAAAAGAGAGACACGCTCTATTGTTAGATCCCCGTCAAAAGGAAGAGTGATCGCTGAGAGATGCAACCTAGAGAGCCTCTAATTCTTTTAAAGGCCCAGTGCATTCAAAAATGTGATTTATCTGTGTTTTATACAAACTGAGTATACCAAACATTAGGAACACCTTACTAATATTGAGCTGCACCTCCCTTTGCCCCCAGAACAGCCTCAATTTGTCAGGGCATGGACTCTACAATGTGTCAAATGTTCCACAGGGATGCTGGTCCATATTGATTCCAATGCTTCCCACAGTTGTGTGAAATTGGCTGGGTGTCCTTTGGGCAGTGGACCATTCTTGATACACACAGGAAACAGTTGAGCGTGAAAAACCCAACAGCGTTGCAGTTCTTGACACAAGCTGGTGCGCTGACACCTGCTACCATACCCTGTTTAAAGGCGCTGAACTATTTTGTCTTTCCCATTCACCTTCTGAATGGCACACATACACAATACATGTCTCAATTGTCTCAGGACTTAAAAAATCCTTCTTTACCTTGTCTCCTCCCCTTCATCTACACTGATTAAAGTGGATTTAACAACTGACATCAATAAGGGATCATAGCTTGGATTCACCTGATCACAGCTGGATTCACCTGATCAGTCGTGGAAAGAGCAGGTTTTCTTATTATTTCGTATTCTCAGTGTATATTTCCTTACTATGAGATTAGAATAAAATTCTTATAGTTTTATTTTAGTGTTAGAGCTGTTTAAAAGGACCGTGTGAACTTTCAGCCTGTTTTAGTGGGATGGAGTTTTGGCATAACATGTAAATTAGGAAATATACCGATAAGAAAGGGAGTTTCAAACCTCTCTGCCAATGAGAGGTCGTTTTCAGATTTCCCTCCCCACTCAGACCACTCCCAGACTTTTGCTAAGAAGCTATTTTCTTTGCTAAGAAGCTAATTTAGTTTCTTTTAGACTATTTTAATTTAACACAATCACGGTAATGTACTTAATTGTTACTCCTAAATGATTTTATATTGAGATAAAATGGTTGCATTGGACCTTTAAGTGCAATGTTTGTGTGCATTTTGAATGTCTAAATCTGCACGTCCCAAGTTACCACAATTTGTCATTTGAAGAGATATGTCTTCATAGTGGTGGCACAGGGCTACTCATTTCTCCTAAGTGAAAATGTTCTATTTTCCCCATCCCTCTCTTCATTTTAATTCCATGTTGTCGCTGTCACTTGTCCACTAAAGCTTAACATTGTTGTCATATATCGCCTACCAGGTGCCATTGGAGAGTTCCTCAATGAGCTTGACACCTTGATAAGCTAATTTTTACAACGATGGCTCACCACTCATTGTACTGAGCAACTTCAACCTCCCACTCCTTTCCTCTTTTGAGCTCACCCTTCCCCAGTCCTCTCCCACTCTCAAGGCAGGCAATGCTCTTGACCTCATCTTTACTAAATCCTGTTCACCTACTAACCGTACTACAACCCCCTTGATATTTCTGATCACTACTTGGTTTCCTTTTCTCTCCCTCTCTCCTCCAACTCTACCCACTCAGCCCCTACCCAGATGGTCCTGTACATCAATCTTCACTCTCTCTCTCCCAATACTCTCTCCTACTCTATCCTATCAACTCTACCTTCTGCTAAATCCCTCTCACTACTGTCCTGATTCAGCCTCTTCGACCCCACTGACCTCCATTTCCGCATCCTATGACTATCGCTGCATCTTTCCTCCCGGCCGGCTTGGCCCTCCCCTCCTGCTTCGAGGCTGAGTGACTCACTGCAAGCTCATAGAATAGGATGCCGAAATGTATCAATTAAACTCACGCACATGGAATTGTTCCAAAAGCCGATCAGTAACCCGCCAATAACATCAATTTATTTCCATAGTAATAGGCTGTTAGGCTATTCCCATTCCCTGCTTTATATGGCCTGTGTAAGGCCTAAATGTCTCACCGCCCACAAAGCTTAATTGAAGTAGTAGCACAATACAACACAACAAGCTTCTGGGTTTTTAAAAAATATATATAATTTTGATTTGAAACGTTTCCTACTCACAACATGATTGTTCTGAAGCGCGGGTTGTAAGAATATTTTCATTCGACCAGCCATCTGATTTTTTTGCGGGTCAACTGTGGGAAACCGTGAGTATCCGACGTGATGCAGGACTCTACCTTCAGGCTATGCTCAATCCTTACACTCCATCCTGAGCACTCCGTTCTGCCACCTCTGGTCTCTTGGCCCTCCACCCCTACCGGGGGTCAGCTCCCGGTCAGTTCAGTCAATGCTCTCTCTGTCCTGGCACTTCATTTCAAAATAATGTGTATTTTATACTAGTACTGATTTGCTGATAACTACAGGTAACTGACAAAATAAAATAAACATCAACAAAAAGTGTCTTAATAGGGTGTTGTGCCACCACGAGCCAGAACAGCTTCAATGCACCTTGGCATAGATTCTATAAGTGTCTGGAAATCTATTGGAGGGATGCATTTTGTTGATGGTGGTGAAAAAAGCTGTCTCAGGCGCTGCTCCAGCAAGTGTTCATTTGGGTTGAGATCTGGTGACTGAGACGGCCATGGCATGTGGTTTACATCGTTTTTATGCACATCAAACCATTCAGTGACCACTCGTGCCCTGTGGATGTGGACATTGTCGTCAGCATTTTTATGCATGACCCTAAGCATGATGGAATGTTAATTGCTTAATTAACTCAGGAACCACACCTGTGTGGAAGCACCTGCTGTCAACATACTTTGTATCCTTGATTTACTCCTTGATTTAGTGTTTCCATTATTTTGGCAGTTATCTGTACTTTATTGAGGGAAAATGTACTTACTGCAGCTGTGAAATGTGGTTGTCTCACCTAACCAATTAGATGAATGCAGTAGTTGTAAGTCGCTCTGGATAAGAGAGTCCGCTAAACGACTAAAATGTCAATGTAAAATGTTAAGTAACCCTTACACAAAACACTCACTGCTTAAAATCCATTTATCCCATCGTACAACTGGATTTCCTTCGGCAGAGCAATCCAACCAAACTGATAGGGGATCAATTTCCTTAAAGGAAAATACCACGCCAAAACTATCTTGGTATTTGTTTCATTAGTCCAGTGTTGATACAGTCCCTAATTCCCTAATTGTTTTGCATGTCAGCAATCAAGTTTTCAATGTATGGAACTTTCAATATACAGAAAGTGTCACAGTATGATGCGTTTTGCATTGATGTTGTTTAGATGTTCCTTAAAGGAAAATGTTTATCTCACATGTGCAGTAACCGGTAAGAATGAATAATGTCCTGGTTCCCATCTACAGGTGTGCCAGAAGAGACCAATGCCAGAGAGCAGAGGAGCCCTTCCGGTTCGCCACTGATATCGAACGTTGTGTGAAAGTTATTGCTCACCCAGACAGCATTGCTGTGTCAGCACACAGTGTGCCTGTAAGTCAACAGTTAATTATTTACTTCTGATCAAAGTGATTCTGACGTGGTCTGAGTCTTGATGGTGGGAAGAAGTCCTCAGTGTTTCATGATAGACCAGACTGTTCCAACCCAGCTATCTCTCTCTGCTCCTCTCCTATAGCTCCTGCTGGAGGTGAGCAATGTACCTGACCTCTCAACTGGGATCACCTGTTTATTTGGAGAGCAGACCGAGGTGGAGGGCCATGTCAATGGCAACAGAGTCATGTGCCTGTCCCCATCTGCCAAAGAGGTCCCACACATACCTGAAGGACAAGGTGACAAAATATATAGCTCCAACATAGAACGTATTGCTCTGTGATCCTCAGTGATACATATGTGACTCTTTTACAGAGGACCAGCAGTCTGAACAAAGCCAACTACTATACTACCAATCTCCTCTCTTCCCTCTGCTTTTCTCCATCAGACTGGTTGGGTGTTGCGCTGCGTCTGAACTCTAAGGAGACAGGTCAAATGCTGGGCAGTACAGAGGTCAAGTTCTATAACTGCAGCGTGCATCACACGTAAGTTCATTTCCCGGCCCACACGTTATCTGATGCATTCAAAAGATAGTAGGGCCCAACCTCATTAGGACATTGATGTGGACAAAACCCCACTTAAGATCAGGCAGATGGGTAACCCCTAAGTTCAAATGACCCATCCATTTTGATTTACGTCAACCTAAGGCAGATAACCCCGCATTGTTAGCTTGTTTAGTTCTACTTAGTGTTTCTAGACTGGTTCCCTGAGGAACAGTGTACATACTGAGTAGTATGAGTACATACACCTAAACATAGTTCCCTGACCGTGACCTTCAGGTCCACTAACATAATAGAAATACAGTCCAAAGGCAAATCATATCCGTTTGATCAAAATTAGGTGTCCATTAGCAAACTGGTCAAAGACAGTAGCTAGCTGTGGTTAATATTGTACTCTAAACAGCCTCCCCCTCCCCACTCTGCCTCACAAAGCACAGCACAGCAGCATCACATCAGCCTCCATAATAAATTATCCTGTGTCTGAAAGGACCTGGCAGGCCAGTTCTATGTATACAGAGCTGTTACAGAACATACTGAATTACTGTGTGCTGGTGTCTAATTACTGCTCTCTCTGCAACACTGCTGTATTAACAGTATGTGTTAGTGGTACAATGTTGAGGAAACAGCCTAACCTCTCCATGAACTGTATAATGTTCAGTTAACTGTATGTAATTAGGAACTTCCGTTCTCTAAGAGCATGTGCTTGGCCACAGAGTCTCTAGAAGCATTGGGATGTCTGTTGGCTGGTTAGTCATATGATGTGTGTAACATGTCCATCTGTCCCTCTCCTTGCACTGCAGGTGTCTGTCCTGTGTGAACAGTACCTTCCGCTGCCACTGGTGTAAATATCGCAACCTGTGTACCCACAATCCTTTCAGCTGCTCCTTTCAGGAGGGCCGGGTCAACGCCTCAGAGGTAGCTACATGGCTACTGATAAACATACACCAGATTAACAGTATTTTCTTGTATAATGCACATTAACCCATGTTTTCGTTAATCCATATTTCCATAACATGTTACTCTTTAGGCAATCTATCTTTATAATTTAAAAGACCTTGATAGACCCCTGCTGAGGTCATTTGACTCTTGGAATATGTTCTCTAGGACTGCCCCCAGCTGCTGCACTCTGGGGAGATCCTGATCCCAGCAGGGGAGGTGAGACCCATCACCCTGAAGGCCCGGAACCTTCCACAGCCCCAGTCTGGCCAGCGGGGGTACGAGTGTGTGCTCCACGTCCAGGGAACCAACCACCGTGTCACCGCCCTGCGCTTCAACAGCTCCAGTGTGCAGTGTCAGAACAGCTCGGTACGTACTGTGA
The DNA here is from genome assembly GCF_023373465.1 of Oncorhynchus keta. Taxonomy (NCBI): domain Eukaryota; kingdom Metazoa; phylum Chordata; class Actinopteri; order Salmoniformes; family Salmonidae; genus Oncorhynchus; species Oncorhynchus keta. The sequence goes on along the minus strand of NC_068430.1, from coordinate 28,002,133 downwards.
CTGCGTGACCCTCTCTAACACTCCCCCTGGCACCAGCCTCAGCCTGGTTGTGCATTATCCAGGACCATTATCTATAGTCTAGTGAATTACATCTGAGCTCGTCTCTGAGAGCAATCTGAATCTGATCTCATCCCACTGAGATGAGCTCAGGTTTGCCATGTCTTGATCAAATAAGAAGTAGGTTGTCTGCAGCGGAATGACTAAAACATTTAATTTATGTCTGAAACCAAATGTTAGTGTCATTCAAAGGTGCATCTAGGTCCACGTAATAGGGACACGTAATAGGGACACGTAATAGGGACACGTAATAGGGACACGTAATAGGGACACGTAATAGGGACATGTAATAGGGACACGTAATAGGGACACGTAATAGGGACATAATTAGTTAGTCGACAGTGAGGATGAGTGTCAGACAGTGCTGTATAGACTACATGACACACAATCCATTTTTAATGCATCTATACCTCACTCTTCTATCTCACGTCCAGTGAAAAGCCCATTTTCCTCAGCACTAGATGAACAGCCTCTCGATTCCCCGCAGAGTCCTGTCCCAATATGGCCATGCACAGTGGAGAGGAACAGACAGTGATCATAGAAATGACAGGTGGTTAAAAGCCTCATCTCTCTCTCTCTTCCTCCCTCTCCCACCCCTCTTTCTCTCCCTCTTCCTACCTCTCTCTCTCCGGCAGTACATATATGAGGGTGTGAGGATCAGTGACCTGGCAGTGGACCTCTCCATCATTTGGAATGGCAATTTCATCATCGACAATCCAGATAAGATTAAAGGTGCCTCTGCCATCCATCACTGTCTGCCATGGCTGAGGAGTGGAAAGCTCTTACTCTGGGATGGATGGGGTTTAGCCCACGCCAAGGCTTTCACTCAGCCTTGGGAGAAAGTTCACATGGCACTCTCTACTGTGTTATTAGTCCTAGCCATTATCCTGCTTGAGTGTGTATTTGGTTTTAGAATAGTGCCATTCAATATCTAAATACTGTAAAATTTACACTAACTATATAAAACATTAGGAACAGATGCTTTTTTCACGACATAGACTAACCAGGTGACTCCAGGTGAAAGCTATGATCCCATATTGACGTCATGTAGATGAAGGGGAGGAGACAGGTTAAAGAATATTTTTTAAGCTTTGAGACAACTGAACCATGGATTGTGTATGTGTGCATTCAGAGGGGGAATGGGCAAGACAAAACATGTAAGTGCCTTTGAACATGGTATGGTCGTAGGTGACAGGTGCACCAGTTTGATTGTGTCAAGAACTGCAACACTTCTGGGTTTTTAATGCTCAACAGTTTCCAGTGTGTATCAAGAATGGTCCACCACTCAAAGGACATCCAGCCAACTTGACACAAGTGTGTAAAAGCATTGGAGTCAACATGGGCCAGAATCCCTGGGGAATGCTTTTGACACCTTGTAAAGTCCATGCCCCAGTGAATTGAGGCTGTTTTGAGGCCAAAGGGGGGTGCAACTCAATATTAGGAAGTGTTCTTAATGTTTTGTACACTCAGTGTACAAGCACTGAATGTAATTCAACTGCGGTCCTCCTGTATTCCACAGTGCACCTGTATAAGTGTGGTGCCCAGCGGGACAGCTGTGGCATGTGTCTGCGGGCTGAGAGGAAGTTCCAGTGTGGCTGGTGCAGTGGAGAAGGCCGTTGCACCATGAGGCAGCACTGCCTGCCCATCAGCCCACACGCCAGCCGCTGGCTCGACGTGTCCACCAGGAACGTTAAGTGTACCAACCCACGCATAACTGAGGTTAGTCAGTCAGACCCTTATCTTTTACAACTAACCCCTACTTTAACCTTCACCATTATCCATCATATGGCCTTAGTGATAAGAGGCCATCTCAGAAATAACCAGTAAAATACATTGAGATCAGTCCTTAGACATGAGCAAGACTGGTGGTAGCTTGTGGAATAGACACCGGCTGGAATGCGGTTTTAACCAATCAGCATCGAGGATTAGACCCACCCGTTGTGCCAAATTAATGCAACCTTAAGTTATGCCCTATGCACCCTATTTTGTGGGTGGCAATGAGTGTTCTTGGCCCCAACACACTGTTCATTTTTTAGAATGAGAGAGACACAGTAGGTCAGACAGCCACAGAGAATTACTGCTCCAACTTCAAAGAGCCATGAGCCTTTGAAGTCCCTGTCACATTATTAGTGTTTCAGTGGCAGTCTGGGAGTGAATTGATTCAGACCCGGACTGCTACTGCCTTCTGCTGGGAACTGGGAGAGCACTGCTCAACAGGCCTGAAGGCTCTTTGTGTGGTCAAGCCATTTTAGATAGAGCCTCTGCATAGTTGTTTTTGTGCATAGTGATGCAATGCATTAATCTGTTATCATGTATTGAAAATATTACACTACTTGTGTGCTGCCACCATAAATCTGTTCCTTCTCCATGCCCCCCTCGCCTTCCTGTAGGTGAGCCCAGTGGCAGGGCCTCCAGAGGGGGGAACACTGGTCACCATCCAGGGCCTGAACTTGGGCCTGTCCTTCTCTGAGCTGGTGGGCAATGTGGAGGTGGCAGGGGTTCAGTGTACCCCACAGGAAGAGGGCTACATCACTGCAGAACAGTAAGAACCAAAACGTACAGGATCACCCAGACTCCCCATAGCCTTAACACCAAAACCTAACCCTAGCCCTAAACCTAACCCTAACCCTAAAACTAACCATAACATTAATTCTAACCTGAACCCTAACCCCCCTAGAAATTGCATTAGACATTTTGGGGACAAACAAAATGTCCACAGTTGGTTTTGTTTGTTTACTACTCTTGTGGCAACTTCTGGTCCCTACAAATATACAGTTGAAGTCAGAGGTTTACATACACCTCAGCCAAACACATTTAAACTCAGTTTTTCACAATTCCTGACATTTAATCCCAGTAAACATTCCCTGTTTTAGGTCAGTTAGGATCACCACTTTATTTTAAGAATATAATAATAAAATGATTTTTGTTTTGCTTTTATTTCTTTCATCACATTCCCAGTGGGTCAGAAGTTTACATACACTCAATTAGTATTTGGTAGCATTGCCTTTAAATTGTTTAACTTGGGTCAAACTTTTCGGGTAGCCTTCCACAAGCTTCCCAAAAATAAGTTGGGTGAATTTTGGCCCATTCCTCCCGACCGAGCTGATGTAACTGAGTCAGGTTTGTAGGCCTCCTTGCCCGCACACACCTTTTCTGTTCTGCCCACAGATTTTTCTACAGGATTGAGGTCAGGGCTTTGTGATAGCCACTCCAATACCTTGACTTTGTTGTCCTTAAGCCATTTTGCCACAAGTGCACCAGTCCCTCCTGCAGCAAAGCAACCCCACAACATGATGCTGCCATCCCCGTGCTTCACGGTTGGGATGGTGTTCTTCAGCTTGCAAGCCTCCCCCTTTTTCCTCCAAACATAACTATGGGTCATTATGGCAAAACAGTTATATTTTTGTTTCATCAGACCAGAGGACATTTCTCCAAAAAAGTACGATCTTTGTCTCCATGTGCAGTTGCAAACTGTAGTCTGGCTTTTTTATGGCGGTTTTGGAGCGGTGGCTTCTTCCTTGCTGAGCGGCCTTTCAGGTTATGTCGTTATAGGACTCATTTTACAGTTTATATAGATACTTTTGTACCTGTTTCCTCCAGCATCTTCACAGGGTCCTTTGCTGTTGTTCTGGGATTGATTTTCACTTTTCGCACCAAAGTGCGTTCATCTCTAGGAGACAGAACGCGTCTCCTTCCTGAGCGGTATGACGGCTGCATGTTCCCATGGTGTTTATACTTGCATGCTATTGTTTATACAGATGAACGTGGTACCTTCAGGCATTTGGAAATTGCTCCCAAGGATGAACCAGACATGTGGAGGTCTGCAACTTTTTTTCAGAGGTCATTGCTGATTTCCTTTGATTTTCCTCAAGATGTCAAGCACAGAGGCATTGAGCTTGAAGGTAGGCTTTGAAATACATACACAGGCACACCTCCAATTGACTCAAATGATGTCAATTAGCCTATCAGAAGCTTCTAAAACCATGTCATAATTTTCTGGAATTTTCCAAGTTGTCTAAAGGCACAGTCAACTTCGTGTATAATCTTCTGACCCACTGGAATTGTAATACAGTGAAATAATCTGTCTGTAAACAATTGTTGGAAAAATGACTTGTGTCATACACAAAGTAGATGTCCTAACTGACTTGCCAAAACAATAGTTTTCTAACAAGAAATTTGTGGAGTGGTTGAAAAACGAGTTTTAATGACTCCAACCTAAGTGTATGTAAACTTCCGACTTCAACTGTAGTTAAACACGTCCACACACACAGACACAAACACACAAACACACACACACACTATAACTAATGATGAACATAAAGATATACAGGTTGCAGCAGGCTTTCTTTAGTGTGCTGAGGAGTAGAGAGCAGAGCTGTTTTGTGTGCCGTTGTGAGGCTGAAAGCACTGCTGTAATTGAAATGCGCCGCATGTCACTGACTGCAGAGACAATCTGTTAGCCATGTGTTTCTCTCACAGCCATGTAATTCGATTGGGCCATGGATGAAGGGACCTTATTTATATCCTTGTATAAAAAAGGAACATGCCAGCAGAAAAACTGAAAACTCTCCTGACAGCAGAGGGTGGAGAGAAGAGGATTCATTGGGTCCTGTTGTCGGGGTGAAAGGTTTATCCCTAAGACTTAGCAATACTTTTCTGTGACTATTAATTTAGACCCCATACAGTGCTTTAAAACATGTCATTACAAACATAAATGTTATTGTAGGTCAGTTTGTATAATGACTTATTCATTGCGTTCTACATTATCTTATTGACCTGACAGGCTAACTGATTTATCGAGAACACACTGTTGCCATGGTGATGGAGGTAATGGTGGGTAGTGAATGTGGTGGAGTTTATTATTGCTGTTATATTGGTGCTTTTGGTTTTTCATTAGGAAGAAAGATGGCCCTCCATATTGACCTACCACTTCTATGAAAGTCTGCTTCAATCGCATTGTCTAGAGAGCAACAGAAAACAACACTTTTTCTTCAATTGAAAAACGTGAACAGCACAGTAATCTCTTTCTCTCCCTCCTTTCTCTCTTCCTTTTCTCATTTTCTCCCTCCTTTTCTCCCTCCTTTTCTCCTTTTCTCCCTCCTTTTCTCCTTTTCTCCCTCCTTTTCTCTTCCTCCCTCCTTTTCTCCTTTTCTCCCTCCCTCCTTTTCTCCATCATTTTCTCCCTCCCTCCTTTTCTCCCTTTCTCCTTTTCTCCCTCTCTCCTTTTCTCCCTCCTTTTCTCCCTCCCTCATTTTCTCCTTTTCTCCCTCTCTCCTTTTCTCCCTCCTTTTCTCCCTCTCTCCTTTTCTCCCTCCTTTTCTCCCTCCCTCATTTTCTCCTTTTCTCCCTCTCTCCTTTTCTCTCTCCTTTTCTCCCTCTCTCCTTTTCTCCCTCCTTTTCTCCCTCTCTCCCTTTCTCCCTCCTTTTCTCCCTCCCTCCTTTCTCCCTCCCTCCCTCCTTTCTCCCTCCCTCCTTTTCTCCCTCCCTCCTTTTCTCCCTCTCTCCTTTTCTCCCTCTCCTTTTCTCCCTCTCTCCCTTTCTCCCTCCTTTTCTCCCTCCCTCCTTTCTCCCTCCCTCCTTTCTCCCTCCCTCCTTTTCTCTCCCTCCCTCCTTTCTCCCTCCCTCCTTTCTCCCTCCCTCCTTTTCTCCCTCTCTCCCTCCTTTTCTCCCTCCCTCCTTTTCTCCCTCTCTCCTTTTCTCCCTCCTTTTCTCCTTTTCTCCCTCTCTCCTTTTCTCCCTCCTTTTCTCCTTTTCTCCCTCCCTCCTTTTCTCCCTCCTTTTCTCCCTTCCTCCTTTTCTCCTTTTCTCCCTCATTTTCTCCTTTTCTCCCTCCTTTTCTCCCTCCCTCTCTCCTTTTCTCCCTCCTTTTCTCCCTCCCTCCTTTTCTCCTTTTCTCCCTCCTTTTCTCCCTCCCTCCTTTTCTCCTTTTCTCCCTCCTTTTCTCCCTCTCTCCCTTTCTCCCTCCTTTTCTCCCTCCCTCCTTTCTCCCTCCCTCCTTTATCCCTCCCTCCTTTTCTCCCTCTCTCCTTTTCTCCCTCTCTCCTTTTCTCCCTCCTTTTCTCCCTCTCTCCCTTTCTCCCTCCTTTTCTCCCTCCCTCCTTTTCTCCCTCCCTCCTTTCTCCCTCCCTCCTTTTCTCCCTCTCTCCTTTTCTCCCTCCTTTTCTCCTTTTCTCCCTCTCTCCTTTTCTCCCTCCATCATTTTCTCCTTTTCTCCCTCCCTCCTTTTCTCCTTTTCTCCCTCCTTTTCTCCCTCCCTCATTTTCTCCTTTTCTCCCTCTCTCCTTATCTCCCTCCTTTTCTCCCTCCCTCCTTTTCTCCCTTTCTCCCTCCTTTTCTCCCTCCCTCCTTTTCCCCCCCTTTTCTCCTTTTCTCCTTTTCTCCCTCCCTCCTTTTCTCCTTTTCTCCCTCCTTTTCTCCTTTTCTCCCTCCCTCCTTTTCTCCCTTTTCCCCCCTTTTCTCCTTTTCTTCTTTTCTCCCTCCCTCCTTTTCTCCTTTTCTCCCTCCTTTTCTCCCTTTCTCCCTCCCTCCTTTTCTCCTTTTTTCCCCCCTTTTCTCCTTTTCTCCTTTTCTCCCTCCCTCCTTTTCTCCTTTTCTCCCTCCTTTTCTCCTTTTCTCCCTCCCTCCTTTTCTCCTTTTTTCCCCCCTTTTCTCATTTTCTCCCTCCCTCCTTTTCTCCTTTTCTCCCTCCTTTTCTCCTTTTCTCCTTCCCTCCTTTTCTCCTTTTTCCCCCCTTTTCTCCTCTTCTCTCTCTCTCGCTCTCTCTCTCGCTCTCTCTCTCTCGCTCTCGCTCTCCCTCTCTCTATCTATCTCTCTCTCTGTGTGTGTGTGTGTTCTGACAGGATTGTGTGTAAAATGGCCTCTACGTCTCAGGGAAGTGCACCTGGTCCAGTCCAGCTGTGTGTTGGTGAATGTAGACCAGAACTACGAACTCAGTCCTCCCAGCTCTACTCCTTTGAGGTATGATCTGCATCTTAAACCATACATAGAACACATCTCTCTACCACAGTATTATTGCTTTGGAACCGTTTGTTCTCATACACTATCATATCATGTCATCAACAAAAAGTCCACAAAGTAGCATGCCATGCGGACTATTGAGAAAATTATTTTTCATAGACCCCTACCATGGTGGGACTGACCCCTGGCCGAGGGCCTGAGTCTGGGGGCACTAAGGTCACCATCGTGGGGGAGAACTTGGGTGCTGGGAGCAGTGTGAACGTTACCTTTGGAAACCAGACTTGTGAGCTGTACAGGTGAGTGCACAGGAACAAGCCAACCCGAGAACACTCTACTGAAGCTCCTACAAAGACCCTTATATAAAAGTGGGGACTTGATGAAAGTGCCTGTGGAAAAGCTGAAAGCCAGGACAGTGCATTGTTTTCTACTCTTCTTTTTAGAGATCTATTTAAAGATCAAAAAGGGTCCTCATTGTGAGTCTCAGGAGGGTGAAGAAAAGGCACCATTAGCTAGAAATCCTCTAATTACTATGTTTCATCTCTAACGAGGGAGGGGCAGACCATAATGCTCACTTGCCCCGCATTGTAATGTGCATAACTCACTGTAGTAGAGTTAAGATTCCCACCACGGTAAAGAGCAGGTACAGACAGAATCAAGAGAATTGAACCCTATTGGTATTCCTTGTTGGTTTTCCAGGCGGACCATGTCGGAGATCGTGTGTTTCTCGGCACCCTCTGTGACGGGCGCCACCCTGGTGCAGGTCAGTCTCAGTGTAGATCTGGCCATGGTGCCAGGAAGCCTGGGCTTTGAGTACATCGAGGATCCCACAGTCCAGCGCATCGAGCCAGAGTGGAGCATCACTAGGTACAACAAACCTCCCAGCTAATAAGTTGTGTGTCCAACCTGATATTTTGATAATATTTTGATAACCTCCTATTTATGCCCCCCCCCCACCCACCCCCTCCATTTGGTTCAGCTATATATTACTGAAGAATAAGGTGAGGGAAGGTGCAAGGAACCACAGCAGCCTGCTCTGCTGGCCTTCCAGTCACATATTATGCATGATGGTTGGTGCAAGGCTCTATGTGACTTGACACAGAGACAGCCAGCCAGGGAGAACTGGTGCAGCGGCGTGGCTACTTGCTTTCTACTCTGTCAACTGACAGGGGATTTCACAGACTTATAATCAAAGTCCCATCGTCTCATCATCTGTGTGCAGTCACACCATGTGGCCACCTAGGCTTAGGTATCCTTTGAAGTGTGGGAATGATTGGATTCGTCTCAAGCTGACTAGACAGATGTGCCCCTTTTTCAGTTAGTTTCTCTCTTCTCTTCAGGTGGGTCTCTATTCCCACACTCTCAAAAATGTCGGCGCTCTACATGATATTGCGGCTAGTTTGTTTGTGTTAATGGCATCTACATATATGTAGCACAATCATGTAGCTTTCATGAAATGCCAGCCATGGATACCTGATAGATGAATAAATAGGAAGCCACCTGGCAGAACCGTTCAATCTAGCCCTATCTGGCCAGAACAATTAGATGTTTTCTTAGTACCAAAGCACAGTTCAATGCAAATTAGGTGTTTTTGATAACGACAGGAAGCAGAGGAAACTGTTTGTCTTAGCTCACTTATTCTGAGGCTTTTGATAACGACAGGAAGCAGAGGAAACTGTTTATCTTGGCTCACCTATTCAGAGGTGTTTGATAACGAAAAGAAGCAGAGGAAACTGACAGTTTATTTGCTCACCGATTCAGAGGCCAATATGGATGTGTATATATGTGAATGCGTTGTGTTTCATAGTGGACACACTACCCTGATGGTGACCGGGACCAACCTGGATGTGGTGCAGGAGCCGAGGGTCAGGGTCAAGTACGCCGGCCACGAGTCTGTCAATGTGAGTCTGTCCACTGATAACATAGTAGGATATCTTTTTCTCCTGTCCAGTATCTTGTACTCATAAATGGTGGCCAATTATAATGTCAAAACTCTTGACAAATATTTCTTTGCTTGTCTGACACTGTCCGTGGATCTCTCCCCAGGTGTGTAAGGTGCTCAACACCACCACGATAATCTGCTTCGCTCCCTCCCTGAAGGCAGAGTACACACTGGAGCAGGAGTCAGTGAAACACGTGGAAGAGTTTGGTTTTGTTTTCAACAATGTGCAGGCCCTGCTCACCTACAACAGTACAAGCTTCATCTACTACCCCAACCCTTACCTGGAGCCCCTCAGCTTGTCTGGGGTGCTGGAGCAGAAACCTGGCTCCCCCATCATACTCAAGGTAGGGCAGCCCAGCCCAGCCTAGGGGAGCCCGTAACTGTAGCACAATTGTCATGAGATGATGAGTTCTATCTACTGACCTGATGGATGTGGGGTTTCCCTCTCTGTGTTGCAGGGGCGCAACCTGGTGCCCTCAGCATCTGGAGGGGCCAGGCTGAACTACACTGTGCTGATCGGGGACACACCCTGCTCCCTCACCGTCTCTGACACACAGCTCCTCTGTGAGCCCCCAAACCTCACAGGCCAGCACAAAGTCCTGGTCAGTCATTCTGTCTGTCTAAGTCCAGATCTAGATAAACTATTAAGTAAAATACAGCTTGACCAAGGTCAAACAAATGTATAAAAGGAAACTATTGTTCAGTATGGTTTCCCTGTCTGTTAAAGTCTATTTGATTTATGGCCTTTGTACAGGTGTGTTTATGGTTTATTGCCAATGTACAGGTCCAGGTGGGTGGTCTCCACATCTCTCCTGGTGCAGTCCACATCCGCTCAGACAGCCTGCTCACCCTCCCCGCCATCTTCAGCATCACGGCTGGAGGAGGCCTGCTGCTCATCATCGTCTTCATTGTCCTCTTGGCCTACAGACGAAAATCGCATGAGAATGACCTCACTCTCAAACGCCTGCAGATGCAGATGGACACCCTGGAGTCTCGGGTGGCTCTGGAGTGCAAGGAAGGTGAGTCTGACCAGCACCTAATCAGACAACTGAGAAAAATATAATGCTGATAACTTCCAAATTGCTAGAATATGGACTAAATTCCTCCAATCATTCTCATTCTCTGTAATTGTGCCCAGCATTCGCTGAGCTGCAGACTGACATCAACGAGCTGACCAGTGACCTGGACAGGGCTGGGATCCCCCACCTGGACTACCGCACCTATACCATGAGGGTCCTCTTCCCTGGCATTGATGACCATCCTGTACTCAGGGAGCTGGAGGTAACCAACCGTTACCACCACTACAAACTTGGCCACACCTGACCCCTTGTCGTCTACTTTAACTGTTAATGATTTGTAGAATCAGAATATCTAACCAACACAACCGATATGGCATACATAGGTGAATCATTTTACAATTGGGAGACAAAACGGATCATAAGCCCGACGCAAGATCCCTCTACTCTCTAACTGGGGATTATGTGTGTGTGTAGGTGTCTGGAAGCGGGCAGCAGGGTATGGAGAAGGCCCTGAAGCAGTTTGCCCAGCTGGTGAATAACAAGGTGTTCCTGCTGACCTTTATCCGTACTCTGGAGCTCCAGCGTTCCTTCTCCATGCGTGACCGCGGCTACGTGGCCTCGCTCATCATGACTGCGCTGCAGGGACGTCTGGAGTACGCCACCGACGTGCTCAAACACCTCCTCTCTGACCTCATCGAGCGCAACCTGGAGAGCAAGAACCACCCTAAACTACTGCTGCGCAGGTACAGATAGATAATGCTAGAGCAGACAGGTGAAAGACAGGAGCAGTGACAGTGGAGAGAGGGAGAGGGGAAGGAATGCAGTGTAGACAGCCATTGTCAGTCTGACTTATCCTCTGTGTGCAACTCATGAAACATTCAGCCGTAGCGCACGTTTCCTCCCCTCTACCTTGCTTTCTTCTGCACATTGTTTTTCCAGGACTGCTAAATCTTTCATAGGAAAGTTTGGGGGAGCACTCAGTCTGAGACACACTCATTAAATATAGGGATAAGTTAACATGGGAGGTAGCAAGGCTGACCTTGTTAGCCCAAACAATCTGCACTCATGAAAAGACAATGAAATGCAGGCAATGAGAAAGAAGTGACAGCCAGGTATATAAGTATGATGGACAGAGCATGAGCAAGTTAGGAGGCTGCAATACAGATATATGGTTAACTCTAAAGGGAGGCAAAGGGCTAATATTTAACAGTTATCTTTGACGTTGGATTGCTTTATCAGATATAAGATACACGTATGTTTTTAGTGTGGTATTTGTCTATTGATACATAACAAATCCGTTAATCTTGCACACACAGCATTTGATGATGCTGCTGACACAGAGAAAGGACACAAAGTAGCTTTTGAAGAATTATGTCATGGCCCAAATAGGTTCTATTCTATAGCAGCAGCACTCAGGTTCTGGTGTGTTAGTCCTCTGAGACCATGCATGTTACTTTTACATAAACATTTTTTTTTACCTCTTAATAAGCATTTTGTCTATCTACATGATCAGACCAATCTACCTTTAGACATCTACCTGTTAAAAATGTATCCGTCTGTCTCTTTCTTGCAGAACTGAGTCAGTTGCAGAGAAGATGCTGACAAATTGGTTTGCCTTCCTCCTTCACAAATTCCTTAAGGTAAATATCAATGACTTGGAACCTCATCACTGCAGATGTCAGCTTGATGTATTACTGCAATCCTCTAATGATTCTTATTGATTATACACCTGATGGATTTCTATGTGCATTTGGATTACACCTGTGCCCCATGATGTGTGTTATGAATATGTTTTATGAACAATGTAGAGCAATAATGTTCACCTCAGAGGTCAAGCAGGTCTTATTGGTCTCTACAAATCAATGCTAAGCAACCTGGAGTTTAGAGTTGATGACTCATGCTCTGTTCTCTGAATCCCAGTCATATGGGGGTGAATAGCTCACAGGCATGTCTCTCCTCTCCTGCCTCGCTCAATCCTCTCATCCTCTGTTCCTCCCTGGACAAAGGAATGTGCAGGTGAGCCTCTCTTCATGCTGTACTGTGCCATCAAGCAGCAGATGGAGAAGGGACCTATAGACTGCATCACCGGGGAGGCGCGCTACTCCCTCAGTGAAGACAAACTCATCCGCCAACAGATTGAATACAAGACCCTGGTGAGTCAACATACCACACAACAATTTGTCTTCGATGTCAGATTCCATTAAAACCACTTGGAATATTTTCTCAGTTACCACCATGATAGTGGAAAGCTTGCCTACATGTCGTTCTGCCACTGAGTAAGGCAGTCAACCCATTGTTCCCCGGGTGCTAAAGACGTGGATGTCGATTATGGCAAACCCCCGCACCTCTCTGATTCAGAGGGGTTGGGTTAAATGCGGAAGACACATTTCAGTTGAATGCATTCAGTTGTACAACAGACTAGGTATCCCCCTTTCCGCTTACAACACAGCTGGTAGGCAACATGCTGTGCTCTGTAAATATCAACTCATGGTGCCCTTATGTTAATTAGCTGAATAAGGGAGAATTAATTTGCTTGATAATAAAATAGTAAAGAGCCAAAAGAGCCAAATAATATTTTACATGCCTTTCAGTGACACAATCAGCTAAGAATTTAATGAGATTATCTAACCAGGGCCAGACAGTTCCGGGTCTTTGCTTGGCTACTGGGGGAATGGTCTGTAGCTAAAGCAGAAGTTGGGTGCAGCAGCAGTGTGCCTCATCCCCCAGGCTGAGAGCAGCCCAGTGACAAGATGACACCTCTCTGATCGCCCTGTCGGAGAGGTTGTGTTTCATTACCCGTTTAGTGCCCTGCTGGAGCTGGCAACCCAGCATCCAGCTGAAAGTGTGAAATTACATTTCTGGCCAAAGCTGTGAAAGTGATGGCACACAATGAGAGACTCCTCCATGCAGCCAGTAGACCAGTGTATAGAGAGGGACAGTAGGTAGTGCTGACATCTCTCTCTCTCGTCCCTACTCAGACTCTGAGCTGTGTAAACCCAGACAATGAGAACAGCCCTGAGATCCCTGTCAAGGCGCTCAATTGTGACACCATCACCCAGGTGAAGGAGAAGATCCTGGATGCTGTCTGTAGGAACATGCACTTCTCCCAGAGGCCCCGCGCTGCAGACATGGACCTCGGTGAGTCAGACTGGCTCCAGTCGGAATGAATGGATGACCTACAATAACTGATATTAAGATAAACAAGTGATTTTTCTCTGTCTGATTGTTTGACTTATTGACTCATAGATGTACCCCTGTGTTTATATCCCCAACAGAATGGCGCCAGGGGAGGACGGCACGTGTGGTGCTGCAGGATGAAGACATCACCACTAAGATTGAAGGCGATTGGAAAAGACTCAACACCCTCATGCACTACCAGGTCAAGCCACTCACTCCCCAATCCCCATCACACACTTCACTAACATGAATGTACAGTATGTTGTCCTCACTGCTTCCTCTGGCCATAGTAAACCAAACTGATCCAACTCTTTCATCTCCTGTATGAGTCAGCTGCTTCCTCCTACAGGTAAATCATGGGGGGTGTTCATAACAGCTCCAAATAGTGCACAAGTAGAAACACATTACAGTCAATCTCACTCTATACCCACAAATGCTCTGACTCTCCAGCTGGGGTGTAAAACACGTTTGTATGATGCCAAGAGACAAATACGTTCAGCCTTGGCTGCCACACCAGGAGAGAGGTTTGAAAGAGGCGTAATGTGTTGATAAAATCTATCAAGGATGTGAACAATTTTCCTCAATTACTTTTAGTCTCTCTGGTGTGTACCTGGTTCTGTGTGACGGCTGAATCTGCAAAGCAGCAGCAGCAGTGACTTCTGCTCATGTTGGGAGCCTGCTTTACTGCAAAAGGCATGCACATAGCATAAGTGAGCAGACCCTATAGGACATTTCTCAGCATGAAATGGGTATCACACAAAGCATCATCCATGGCATTTATAGCATAGCAAATGATATCTAAAAAATAGTCCTGGCTAGATCACTGCAAATGCATGTTTTATTTTACAGACTGTATTAACAAGTTCATTATATATCTCAAATAGTAAATTATATAACTCCTATAGGTCTCATCAGGCTGGATTCATCATATCAATGTTTCTGTGGAAATCATTCTGACCCAATAATGTTGAATTGGGAATGGGTCAAACTGACATGAAGCCTTGTTTTTCTCCTATGAATCCTGCAGGTGTCAGACCGCTGTGTGGTGGCCCTGGTGCCCAAACAGATGTCCTCTTACAACCTGCCCTCCTCAGCCAGCTTCCCACGCAGCATTAGCCGATACGGTCAGTCAGTCAGGGCTGCCCTGGAGCCACCATCACCACCACACCACTCACTTACATATTCATTATTCCACCTGACCTGCTGATGTTCCTGCTCATGTTTTGAGACCGTCCGTCCGTCTGTCTGCAGATGTACCGTTCCGCTCCAACCCCACCAGCCCTGACAGCCCTCACTCCCGCGTGCCCATGCTCACCCCGGACATGGAGAGCGGGGTGAAGGTGTGGCACCTGGTCAAGAACCACGACCACGGGGACCAGAAGGAGGGCGAACGCGGCTCCAAGATGGTGTCAGAGATCTACCTGACCAGGCTACTGGCTACTAAGGTATTACCTCACCCTCTCCCAGAGCATCTTAGCAATTACAGATTCAGTAAGTATGTTCCAACGATATGGTGTGCTTTTAACATTGCTGTGGTGTTTTGTTAGGGTACGCTGCAGAAGTTTGTCGATGACCTGTTTGAGACGTTGTTCAGCACCGTCTGCTGGGGTAGTGCTCTGCCACTCGCCATCAAGTACATGTTTGACTTTCTGGACGAGCAGGCTGACAAGCACGGCATCCATGACATGGACGTTCGCCACACATGGAAAAGCAACTGGTGAGGGAGCGCAGATTTAATATGCTACTTGAAAGCAACAGCACAAAATAATGAATTTATACTGATTGTCTTAATATGTAGCCTGTTTGGAAAATTGTATTTCTCGTCCTCTCTCTGCCCCAGCCTGCCTCTGCGCTTCTGGGTGAATGTGATCAAGAACCCTCAGTTTGTGTTTGACATCCACAAGAGCAGCATCACAGATGCCTGTCTGTCTGTTGTGGCGCAGACCTTCATGGACTCCTGCTCTACCTCAGAGCATCGCCTGGGCAAGGACTCACCCTCCACCAAGCTACTCTACGCCAAGGACATCCCCCACTACAAGAGCTGGGTAGAGAGGTGAGGTGTGTGTGTGTGTGTGTGTGTGTGTGTGTGTGTGTGTGTGTGTGTGTGTGTGTGTGTGTGTGTGTGTGTGTGTGTGTGTGTGTGTGTGTGTGTGTGTGTGTGTGTGTGTGTGTGTGTGTGTGTGTATGTTAGTTGCATCACTCAACTGTGATGTTATTAATTTGATTCTTAGTTATTATTTCCCACTGAAATGACTGCGGTAGACACACTTTATTAGCCAGACTACCTTTATATCTTACAGTCACACTTGGGCTGACAGAACAGCTCTAACCCCCAGGCTTGATGGTTGCTGACAGTACAGTGTGTCTCTGTCTCCCTCTAGGTACTACGCAGACATTAACCGCTTGCCTGCCATCAGCGACCAGGACATGAATGCCTACCTGGCCGAGCAGGCCCGCCTTCACTCCAATGAGTTCAATGTGCTCAGTGCCCTTCACGAGATCTACGCCTACGTCAGCAAGTACAGCCAAGAGGTGAGGCCCTATACTTCAATATCGTTACACATTATAGTAGGAGGGCATGGTGCCATTCAGAACATATGCATCTAGATTCAAACTATTATCAACGTATCCCTTAGCCTGTCCATGTGTAGTAACATGAGGGAATTTGCAGCACAAAGTATAGTAACCTTGTGATTCCCTGCCTGCTTTGCTGATTTCGTGTGTGTGTGTGTGTGTGTGTGTGTGTGTGTGTGTGTGTGTGTGTGTGTGTGTGTGTGTGTGTGTGTGTGTGTGTGTGTGTGTGTGTGTGTGTGTGTGTGTGTGTGTGTGTGTGTGTGTGTGTGTGTGTGTGTGTGTGTGTGTGTGTGTGTGTGTGTGTGTGTGTGTGTGTGTGTGTGTCAGATCATTGAGGCCCTGGAGCAGGATGAGCAGGCCCAGAAGCAGCGGCTGGGCTACAAGGTGGAGCAGATCATCGCAGCCATGTCTGTGGAGAGCTGAGACAGACATACAGATGTGTGTACTCAGAGACACACTGCCATGACAAGGCCCAGGACACAGGCCACAAACTGTCAGCAGAGCAAGCACACCCAAAAGCCACAGGTAAAGTAAAAGGGAACTGCAGAATAATTCCGCCTGAGTGCTCAACAAGGGAAGAACATGGATAGACAAGCAAATTCACCAAGTACTGCTGTTCTCTTTCTGTTGGCTGCAATGAGACCACATGTGGAGGCAAAGACAAAATAACTTTCTGTTTTTACTTCAAAAACAAAATACATTTATGTAAGTATGAACTAATGACATACATATGATAGCCTTGGCCTTGGACTGGCATTTCCACTTCAGTGGACAAGTCTAATAAGCCTTTATGAAAGCGTATGAAGGCTCTATGAAAGCGTATGAAGGCTCTATGAAAGTATATGAAGGCTCTATGAAAGCGTATGAAGGCTCTATGAAAGCGTATGAAGGCTCTATGAAAGTATATGAAGGCTCTATGAAAGCGTATGAAGGCTCTATGAAAGCGTAAGAAGGCTCTATGAAAGTATATGAAGGCTCTATGAAAGTATATTAAGGCTCTATGAAAGTGTATGAAGGCTCTATGAAAGTTAGAATTTACTCTGAGTTTGGGTGGCAGCAAAATGTTATCCTGAATCTCCATGTCATCCAAGGTAGCATCATTTTTTGGGGGGGGCTACCTCTCTGCCTGACACTCAGCTTTCCAGACACAACGCTATTATTACAGGTTGAGGGTTCAATTCCATTTTTGCATACTTTGGGCTGGATCCAACCAAATCTGCCTTAGCAATGGTTACACAGTTACACTGCCTACAGCCTGTGTAAACATGTGCCTAAATCTGGACACTGGGTGCATGGCGAGTGGAGGTAATCTGGTGCCCAAAATCTTTCTGTGAATCTATTTATGCTATTGTGTAAATACTGCAGAGCCTATTTGATTTAATTAATTCATCAGAATTCAATACATTATAAACAGAACACATCTATAGAGAAAGCCATTACAAATATATAATTTATTTAAAATTATCACTTCAGTTTGTTGACCTCTTAGTGCCAAAAGTTTATCATACTAGGCCGAAATGCCCTGTAGACAAAGTAGGAATTATATATAAAATTGTTGAATAAGGTGGTCGGTCTTAAGTTATTAAGGCACTCTGACAGACATGAGGGAAGTGAGGGAAGAACTAGATTAGCAGTGACCCAAAGAAGCCAAATGGTGCTTTGGGAATCATTCCATAGAGCTGGAAGATTAATGACAGCTAACTACTTCCTGTGGGCCAGATAATTTTCATCCTGGTTAATGAGACTTCTCAGCCATCAGTCATTGTTTACACTGAACATGATACTTGAATTACATTAGATCTTTGTGTAATATTTTCGGAGAATCCTCAGGCTTCCACATCGCATGCTTTTAAAGGTGGACACTCGAGATTCCAGTTGCATCAAGTAGTCTGTATCATTCTTTTAAATGTCCCAGTAATGTTATTACAGAATGAGATCAAAATGACAGAATAGCCATTTAAATGGTTTGATTTTCACATATTCAATTACTCATAATGTTTGCTGCTGCATTCATTGAGTACAATCTTAAAGATGGATATTATACAACTGGACACTCCAGAGGATGGCTTTAATCCAGGGTTTGTGTTTATCTTTATCTGCATTGAAGACATTTATATTACACTCCTGGTGATTTCTCCGTTATTCTACAGTCATTGTAAAATGGTTTAAAAAACGAAGAAGTTAAAGAAAAAAAGAAAAAACCTGTCATGTCCTGTTTGTGTAAAAAAACAAAATGTTACAAATATTCCCTCCCACTATTATAGCTACACTGTTTCCTGTGTGACGTTTTGATGATGATCATTTAGAAATGTGTTGTGCAATAAACTGTAAGACATTTGAACATGGAACCTTTTTAAAAACAATATTTTATTGTATAAATATTGTACATACAAAACACTCCTATTTTGCAAGCAAATGATTCACTTTGTACTGTTGCTATACATTAAAAAGTCAACTTGAGGAAATACATTTGTCTGGATTCTTTTACAGCAATAATGTGTTTTTGAATTAGCAGGAAAGAGTCATAGCTAGAATGTGAGAGCCTTGAGGATGTTACTAGTAGCTTACAGATATGCATATTATTTTGGCCAATATTTTGGACCAACAGAATAGATGGCATTGACTCCGACTTGGACCATCTCCCGATCCTCACGATGAAGCTAACATGCAGTGGATTATCCACTCAAGCATTTTATGTTTCATAATTCATGGCCGTTCCACTCTGTGTTCCCATTCTCACACTGGAGCCAATGTCTGATGCTGTTCTTAGGGAGGTGATTTATCTGTCTGCCGGCGTAAGCAGCCCTAGACAACCCAGCCCTGTAGCCTACTCTACTCACCATGCTTAGGCCGCATTAGCATGCAACTTGAATAGTGTTGTAAATTGGTATCGGACAGGGCCCTGTCTCTGGACAGGGCTTCCACAGTCTGAAGTCTGAGGTCGACAATGATCTCTGGGATATTGTCCTACTCTTGTTCATTAATCTGGGTAATTGCTAACATTGATTTAGCTCCATCTCCATTATCACTGATGCCTTTATACCTCTGAAATAAGTCTTCAACAGAGTGAGTTTGGAAAAGTAAATTCCAACTTCAGGTCTGTCTTTTTTCTAAGAAAATGATCCTGGGTATGTTATTGAGCTAAGATAAATCATTTGAGCAAATGAAGAGTGATTGAATTCTCAGTCTCTGAAACTACATTTTGGGAAAATAGCTTGAATCCAATTGGAGCCACAAACTTTTAAATTGGAGATGGGAACAAGTGGTCAAGGACTACAGACAGCATACAATTCTACAGTATGTAGGTACAATAGAGGGGGCCTCAAGGGTACTTACCATAAGAGTAATTCATTATTCATACTAACCCTACAGGGCTCTATGTAAAGGAGTGGGGGAGAGGTATCTTACCTTTAAGACTCTATAATGTACCTGTTCTTTAGAACTGACAGCCTCACTCCTTTGCCTGTCAGAGAGCCTTCGCCCAGCAACTAGCAGCCAGCTCACCTCCCTGAGAAACACTGAGAAACACTGGGGAGCATCATTAGAGCTCACACCTTCTCCACCCACAGACAGACAGACGAGCAGCCGACAGGGAGTCCTCTTATTTGGCATATGTATGGCTGGCCAGAAACAGACTAGATAGATTCACAATACAGTAGAGCTACAAGAAACACTGTGGCACTTTAATCACAACCCAACAACCCTACAATCTGAGAGCGCTTTCCCCCTGCTTGATAGGAACATAAGTAAATCCTATTTGATTCAATCCACAGCCACAATCTGCCTGCTTTAATAGTCCTTCAGCTCGGTCTTGTCCCTCCATAGCCCTGGCTACAGTATGTTTGAGCCAGGGAAAGCAAGACCTTGCTCTCGCTGCAGATCTTGGAGAATAATTCCATTCTTCGTTGTAACTGCAGTGAATACTAAATGGAGTCTCTTTGGATCCTGAGCAACATAACAGTCAATGGAAAGCGTAGCCAATTATCTATGCACACATTTGTAAATATATATTTCTGACTCAATAGCTCATCTCACTTTTTCTTACTCGCATTATAAGTTATGCAGGTGCACATTTACAAACACACAGATTCTGCTATAATGTAGTTGAAATGAATTGTTTATGAAATGAAGGGATTAGAATAGCCATCACAGTCAGTGTTGTTGGATAGATGGACAGTCTTTTCTCTACAGTAGACTGTCAGACCTGCAGTTTACTGTTCATTGCTTTTTATTCTCCTGTCTGGTGCCCAGGCTACCTCTTCAATATTCATAAACCAGTCATATCTCAGGTGAGAACAAGGTGGTTAGTCAACCTAACCTTTTCTCACACACTAATAAATTTGACATAAAAGTCATATTTGCAAAAAAAGTTATGTACCCTAGTCAATAAATCATTTTCATGCCACTAGAACGTAGCATTGAGATTGCTACAAATGTTTAGTTCTTAGGCTGGGAGGTGTACACTGCATGACAGGCTTCTTTCATCAATGCCTAAAAAGTGTGTTTCAATTAAATGGCCATGTATCAGAGAGCACTTCATAAAAATGTATTGATCCATCGTCAGTGAGAAACTAAACAAGGCTGGCAGAAACAGCTCTTGAGTGGGGAAAATACTGTAGAGTCCTGGGTAGAGAGGAATTGTGTCATGGCTGGACCCATTCTTTTCTAAAGTCTCAATTAAGTGGTAGACTAATGATTGGACTTACTGCAAACCACGTGTCAGTGCATTTGTATTCCATTTTTTCATTCTAGCTACATCAGATAATGTTATTATTGGAAACGATATAAGATGAATACTCATTCTCTATATCACCATATGGCATCTCTAATTGAGTAATGATTACATATTCCCTAAAATACATATAATTTTGTTGCCATTTTGTTGTATTAAGTATAGTATTGCCAAAACATAATTCGCACACACTGAATCATCATATATTATATGAGCAAGTCTGATGGCGCCATCTCCTGGTCAAATCCATCATCATATACACAGGATGGAAAAAAACAACTAAGAAAGGTATATAACAGGGGTATTCAAACCTTAAAGGCTCTGCATGGTCAATCCGACATCTGCATTGGCCGTGCAGCATTTATGTCTGGAGCCTGATGGTTTTATGTTCTACCTTATAACCACCTGGTGTCCCAGGTCTAAATCAGTCCCTGATTAGAGGGGAAGAATGACCTGGTTTTGAATACCCCCACACTCTGGCATGCTCACGTAACCTTTATTGTAACTTTTTGAACAGAAGGTTCTCTTCGCACTTCGCAATAAAGCAAAAGGAAGAATGCAACATCGTACTGGTAGTTGACATGAGTTGCACTGGGTGTGTGTGTGTGTGTGTGTGTGTGTGTGTGTGTGTGTGTGTGTGTGTGTGTGTGTGTGTGTGTGTGTGTGTGTGTGTGTGTGTGTGTGTGTGTGTGTGTGTGTGTGTGTGTGTGTGTGTGTAAATGCATATGCCAATGTCCGTGTGACAAAAAAGTGTCTGTCTCATCACTGAGGGTTGCCTGATGGTAGAATACAGCAGCTGAGCTACACATGGTCATATAGGTTAAAGGTCTTAAGCCCATGGTAGCACAGATCCCAGTCAGCCAGTCTGACAAAGCACAGTCCTCTCTGGGACTTCGTGTGTGTGTGTGTCAGAGGAAGGGACAGGGAAAGAGATTGGGATCTTCATCTATTTTGCACTGTCAACATTTGAATGATTTAATTGAAGATTTGCCTTGTACCGTGCATTCGGAAAGTTTATTCAGACCCCTTGACTTTTTCCACATTTTGTTACTTTACAGCCCTATTTAAAATAGTTTCAATATTTTTTTCTCCTCATGCCCAGAGCATGATGCTGCCACCACCATGCTGCACTTTCATTAGACCAGAGAATCTTGTTTATCATGGTCTCAGTCCTTTAGGTGCCTTTTGGCAAACTCCAAGCGGACTGTCATGTGCCTTTTACCAAGGAGTGGCTTCTGTCTGTCCACTTTACCATAAAGGCCTGATTGCTGGAGTGCTGCAGAGACTGTTATCCTTCTGGAAGGTTCTCCCATTTCCTCAGAGGAACTCTGGAGCTCTGTCAGAGTGACCATCGGGTTCTTGGTCACCTCGCTGACCAAGGCCCTTCTCCCCTGATTGCTCAGTTTGGCCAGGCGGCCAGCTCTAGGAAGAGTCTTGGTGGTTCCAAACTTCTTTCATTTAAGGATGATGGAGGCCATTGTGTTCTAGGGGACCTTCAATGCTGCAGACATTTTTTGGTACCCTTCCCCAGATCCGTGCCTCGACATAATCCTGACTTGGAGCTCTACGGACAATTCCTTCAACCTCATGGCTTGGTTTTTCCTCTGACGTGCACTGTCAACTGTGGGAGCTTATATAGACAGGTGTGTGCCTTTCAAGTCATGTCCAGTCAATTGAATTGATCACAGGTAGACTCCAATCAAGTTGTAGAACCAACTCAAAGATGGATCAATGGAAACAGGATGCACCTGAGCTCAATTTCGAGTCTCACAGCAAAGGGTCTGAATGCTTATTTAAATAAACAATCTGTTTTTTAGTTTTTATAGATTTGCAAACATTTCTAAAAACCTGTTTTCACTTTGCCGTTATGGGGTATTGTGTGTAGATTGATGAGGGAAAAATGCATTTAATCCATTTCAAAAAAGGCTGTAATGTAACAAAATGAGGAAAAGTCAAGGGGTCTGAATACTTTCCGAATGCACTGTATAGTCTAGTCAATGTACCATTACTGAAGAAATATTGACACGGCTTGAGGAATAGCGGCTGCGTTTTCAAACTCTTTAAGCTAAAACAGATGTGGCCAACAGTCAACATACTGTAAACAAATAAAAGCTGTATGAAGCAATGTCTATGCAATGCCTCAACCATGGAGTAAATGTAAGGAGGAGAAATGCCTTCCAGATTGACTTCTCACAATCTTTAGAGAAATGCACACTGTCTATGTTGGTTACCTGGGTTGAGACAGTAGCAGACCGGGCTGCAGCACATCATCATCATCGAGAGAGAGAGAGAGCGAGAGACTTCAACTATTTGCACATTGTTACAACACTGTACATAACCAATAATATTTAGTATTTGGTATTTTATTAGGATCCCCATTAGCTGTTGCAAAAGCAGCAGCTACTCTTCCTGGGGTCCCCACAAAACATGAAAATGTCATAATACAGAACATTAATAGACAACAGCTCAGACAACAGCTCAAGGACAGAACAGCATACATTTTTTTTAAAGGCACACGTAGCCAACATATCAATACATACACGCAGACTATCTAGGTTAAGTCCTCTCTGCAGATGACTTCGTCAACCATTTTGAAAAGAAGGTCGATGACATCCGATCCTCGTTTGCTAAGTCAAACGACACCGCTGGTTCTGCTCACACTGCCCTACCCTATGCTCTGACCTCTTTCTCCCCTCTCTCTCCAGATGAAATCTCGCGTCTTGTGACGGCCGGCCGCCCAACAACCTGCCGGCTTGACCCTATCCCCTCCTCTCTTCTCCAGACCATTTCCGGAGACCTTCTCCCTTACCTCACCTCGCTCATCAACTCATCCCTGACCGCTGGCTACGTCCCTCCCGTCTTCAAGAGAGCGAGAGTTGCACCCCTTCTGAAAAAACCTACACTCGATCCCTCCGATGTCAACAACTACAGACCAGTATCCCTTCTCTCTTTTCTCTCCAAAACTCTTGAGCGTGCCGTCCTTGGCCAGCTCTACCGCTATCTCTCTCAGAATGACCTTCTTGATCCAAATCAGTCAGGTTTCAAGACTAGTCATTCAACTGAGACTGCTCTTCTCTGTATCACGGAGGCGCTCCGCACTGCTAAAGCTAACTCTCTCTCCTCTGCTCTCATCCTTCTAGACCTATCGGCTGCCTTCGATACTGTGAACCATCAGATCCTCCTCTCCACCCTCTCCGAGTTGGGCATCTCCGGCGCGGCCCACGCTTGGATTGCGTCCTACCTGACAGGTCGCTCCTACCAGGTGGCGTGGCGAGAATCTGTCTCCTCACCACGCGCTCTCACCACTGGTGTCCCCCAGGGCTCTGTTCTAGGCCCTCTCTTATTCTCGCTATACACCAAGTCACTTGGCTCTGTCATAACCTCACATGGTCTCTCCTATCATTGCTATGCAGACGACACACAATTAATCTTCTCCTTTCCCCCTTCTGATGACCAGGTGGCGAATCGCATCTCTGCATGTCTGGCAGACATATCAGTGTGGATGACGGATCACCACCTCAAGCTGAACCTCAGCAAGACGGAGCTCCTCTTCCTCCCGGGGAAGGACTGCCCGTTCCATGATCTCGCCATCACGGTTGACAACTCCATTGTGTCCTCCTCCCAGAGCGCTAAGAACCTTGGCGTGATCCTGGACAACACCCTGACGTTCTCAACTAACATCAAGGCGGTGTCCCGTTCCTGTAGGTTCATGCTCTACAACATCCGCAGAGTACGACCCTGCCTCACACAGGAAGCGGCGCAGGTCCTAATCCAGGCACTTGTCATCTCCCGTCTTGATTACTGCAACTCGCTGTTGGCTGGGCTCCCTGCCTGTGCCATTAAACCCCTACAACTCATCCAGAACGCCGCAGCCCGTCTGGTGTTCAACCTTCCCAAGTTCTCTCACGTCACCCCGCTCCTCCGCTCTCTCCACTGGCTTCCAGTTGAAGCTCGCATCCGCTACAAGACCATGGTGCTCGCCTACGGAGCTGTGAGGGGAACGGCACCTCAGTACCTCCAGGCTCTGATCAGGCCCTACACCCAAACAAGGGCACTGCGTTCATCCACCTCTGGCCTGCTCGCCTCCCTACCACTGAGGAAGTACAGTTCCCGCTCAGCCCAGTCAAAACTGTTCGCTGCTCTGGCCCCCAATGGTGGAACAAACTCCCTCACGACGCCAGGACAGCGGAGTCAATCACCACCTTCCGGAGACACCTGAAACCCCACCTCTTCAAGGAATACCTAGGATAGGGTAAGTAAGGGTAAGTAATCCTTCTCACCCCCCCCAACAAGATTTAGATGCAAGTGGCTGTTCCACTGGTTGTCATAGGTGTTTGCACCAATTTGTAAGTCGCTCTGGATAAGAGCGTCTGCTAAATGACTTAAATGTAAATGTAAATGTAAATGTAAATAGGGAGAGGCGTTGTGCCGTGAGGTGTTGCTTTATCTTTTCTTTTAAAACAGGTTTGCTGTTCATTTGAGCAATATGAGATGGAATGGAGTTCCATGCAATAAGGGCTCTATATAATACTGTACGCTTTCTTGAATTTGTTCTGGATTTGGGGACTGTGAAAAGACCCCTGGTGGCTTGTCTGGTGGGGTAAGTGTGTGTGTCAGAGCTGTGTGTAAGTTGACTATGAAAACAATTTGGGATTTTCAACACATTGTTTCTTATAAAAAGAAGAAGTGACGCAGTCAGTCTCTCCTCAACTCGTAGCCAAGAGAGACTGGTAGCATAGTATTTATATCAGCCCTCTGATTACAATGAAGAGCAAGACATGCCACTCTGTTCTGGGCCAGCTGCAGCTTAACTAGGTCTTTCCTTGCAGCACTGGACCACACGACTGGACAATAATCAACATTAAACAAAACTAGAGCCGGCAGGGGTTGCTTTTTGGAATGTGGTCAAAAAATCTCTTTATTACGGACAAACCCCTCTCCATCTTTACAACCAATGAATGTATATGTTGACAATGACAGTTCACAATCTAAGGTAACGCCAAGTAATTTAGTCTGCTCAACTTGTTCAACAGCCACACTATGCATTACCAGATTCAGCTAGAACTTAGGAAATGATCTGTACCAAATACAATGCTCTTAGTTTTAGAGATGTTCAGGACCAGTTTATTACTGGCCACCCATTCCAAAACAGACTGCAACTCTTTGTTAAGGGTTTCGGTGACTTCATTAGCTGTGGTTGGTGATGCGAATGGACACACATGCTTTGTTTAATGCCAGTGGCAGGTCATTATAACATTTGAATTGTTTATATTCTTTTAAAACTGTTGTTTGTTGATTGTTTATTTCCCTTGTTTATTTCCCTTTTGTTTATTGTCTATTCCATTTTCTTTGGCAATGTAAACATACGTTTCCCATGCCAATATAGCCCTTTGAATTGAATTGAGAGGGAGGGATAGAGAACAGAGAGAGCGAGAGACAGAAAGAGCGAGAGACAGCTGGAGAGCGAGACAGCTAGAGAGAGAGACAGCTAGAGAGAGAGAGACAGCTGGAGAGAGAGACAGCTAGAGAGAGAGACAGCTAGAGAGACAGACAGCTAGAGAGAGAGACAGCTAGAGAGACAGACAGCTAGAGAGAGAGACAGCTAGAGAGAGACAGCTAGAGAGAGAGACAGCTAGAGAGAGAGACAGCTAGAGAGAGAGAGACAGCTAGAGAGACAGACAGCTAGAGAGAGAGACAGCTAGAGAGAGAGACAGACAGCTAGAGAGAGAGACAGCTTGAGAGAGAGACAGCTAGAGAGACAGACAGCTCGAGAGAGAGACAGCTAGAGAGACAGACAGCTAGAGAGAGACAGCTAGAGAGAGACAGCTAGAGAGACAGACAGCTAGAGAGAGAGACAGCTAGAGAGACAGACAGCTAGAGAGAGACAGCTAGAGAGAGAGACAGCTAGAGAGAGACAGCTAGAGAGAGAGACAGCTAGAGAGACAGACAGCTAGAGAGAGAGACAGCTAGAGAGAGAGAGAAACAGAAACAGATAGAGGAATTTGCCCTGGCACTTCCCATTGCCCTTTCACAGAGGAAAAAGAGTATTCTGTGCATTTACGGTCATCTGAGATGAAGTCATGATTCAATGGAAACCCAGCAGCCAGTGAATGTCTCTATCTAACAGTAGTGAATGTTTTACTTCTGTGACATGGACGCTGTCCCCCAGCTGTATCCCAATATACCCAGTTACCCATGCTGCCCCATCCAATGCAGCCCCCCGGGACGAGGGCAAAGCTCAGGCTAAGAAGCAGCGAGAGGCCAACTACCCACCTCAGTGCCCCATTGTTTTTCATTGAATGTTACTAATGTGGGTTTGGGTAGGGGGGATGGCTGAGAGGGAGGAAATGGGGTGATGGTAGAGAGGGGGATGGAGGTCAAAGCAGGGACAGGGGACCTTCGGTATCATGTTACAGGCCTGTTTTTTCAAAAACAAAAAGAAAAATGTATAGGAAGGTCTTAAAAACTCCAGTTGGCTTCGACTGCCTTTGGGGGAGGGGAGGGGATTGGAGCTTTTTACAAGTCATTTAGCATACCTCTAACAGTGGTTCCAGATGTTGGATGTGCATTGTATATAAGAACAGAGGAGAAGAACTAACAGTAAACCAAAGATCCACAAGGGGAGGGAGAGGAGTGTTGTGTACCCTGTATGGGTGTGAAAGCTTGAGGCATCTCCAGCAGTGCTTGGCCCTGTTGTGCTGCTGACAAAATCGGATTGGTTGGTGTTGATTGATGGCCTGGATGGGGACATCGGCAGCTAAAACTTGCTGGGATGGATTTAAGTTCTTTAGCATAAGAAGAGGATCACGCCACTGTTTCAGCTAGCACCTTAAAGCTTACCTTACCTTACGGCCTCTGCATAAGCCCATTACAGACAAATGGCCCACAGTCTATTGTCCTCTAATACCTTCCATTGTGTGCAGAGTGACTGCTTCCCTCCAAAGCCTTTCAGGAGTCCACAACAGAATCAGACTCTAACTGTGAACATCTCCACTATGAACAATATATGTTACGTTATAGCCACTGATGATGCTAGATGTTTCCTTTTATGACAGGCATTGTAACTTTGAAGTTATTAATTAACCAACATTATCTATATAATACATGTCAACAAAATAAAACTACTCAGAAATATTGGAAGATTTCTGCAGAACTATTTTCAAACTACATTCAACTATATACCAAACACAAGTTTAGAATCCCAACACAAGTCCATTATTTTATTCTTTCTTTTTTTCCCTCCTTCTGCCATGCTCTTTCTCTCCCCCATCCACCCAGTAAGGCGGGGCCACAGAGGAAGGATTAAAGTAACCAGTGAGAGAAGGGGTGTGGAGTTGGGCCTCAGCGAGGGAGGGCAGCCATATAAAAGTGCCAGAGCACAAGCGGCACTTTATCCGGCCCATCCCACTCACGGTAAGAGGAAATCCTAAACTGGTCTGGTCCACTGGTGCTCCCCTTCTCTCTCACTCACACACCCTGGACGCTCACACAAACAGGAGGAGAATGGCAGTAGCAGCATCCACACAGAGAATGAATGAGACCCACAAAATGCTGGCATTCACTTTGCTTCTCATCACCACCCTCTTTCACGGTAAGTAAAAACTCATACATCCAGACTCCTCAAGCTGAACTTGAAAGAAAGCATGGGAGCGGTCAGGGGTGGGGTTCAGGGGTTGTCTCAGGCTGAACACAGAGATTTTCATGTTATCAACTTTATACTACGGTATCAACATGATTTTCACTTTCATGAAAATAAACCCATAGTTTAGCAGTGTGTAATAATTTATAAATGCAGGATAACTTCATGGAACCCCCTATGATTCTGAAAGGGAAAAGTTACTTTGTAGCATAACGTAGCAAACAAAGGGGCCAATTTGAATATGAAACCTGCAGTCATCGTGTAGCTGAATCTTGCATGCACAACCTGCACCTATTTATTGCCTATGGGAATGCTCTCTCCAAATTGTACTACTTCTCAACAATGTGACCCTTTCAAGGCCGCGGGGCTGACTTGCTGTACTGCAATATCTGCTATTTCATTAACTATATGCCAATGTTCTACTATAGCTGGGAGAGCTGTGTGTGTTTATAATTAGCAGATGGTTGTGTGTGGATGTATGGGGTGGGTGGGGAGGGGAGGGTGGAAGTTGAGTGAGGAACTTTTGGGTATAAAATGTGGGTGGGAGTTGTGCTTGTGTTGATACAGCAGGGGCCGTAACAAGGCACCCAGGGGTAAAATTATGTCAATTAGAGACTCTCTTTGTGTTCACCTAGAGTGTCGACTGGTCTTGGCAGAATAGCAGCTATTATCTGGACCATAAACACTGGCCACATGCCTGATGAGAGGGTTAAGTACAAGATTGGGAGGTTTTTCTTGCCATCTCCATCTGATCTAACACATTTCCAGAAGAGACTACAGTGTTGATTCAAACCAGGTTTCATCTGTAGTGACATTTCTTAGCACTGAGATGCAGTGTCTTAGACCACTGTACCACTTGGGAGCCCAAACAGTTAACTCAAAACATTTGTATTTGTTCTGCCAGCAACACCCAACTGGGGCGGCAGGCTAGGCTAGTGGTTCGAGCGTTGGACTAGTAACCGGAAGGTTGCAAGTTCAAATCCCAGAGCTGACAAGGTACAAATCTGTCATTTTGCCCCTGAACAGGCAGTTAACCTGCTGATCCTAGGCCGTCATTTAAAATAAGAATTTGTTCTTAACTGACTTGCCTAGTTAAATAAAGGTTTAAAAAAAATGCACATCAATTAACATTGCAACAACAACAGTTATTTATGTTCTCACTAATTGCATTAGTCTTTTGCTGTGGTGTGGGAAGAAATATTGACATAGTAAATGGCTTAATCTGAAAGTAATGCAATGTTTATTAGATGTATTATAAATGATGTAATTGGTATTGGAAGCACACATCTATTCCTATAAATTGAAGGCAGCTGGTTCTGCTATGATCTGTGGAACACATGCATGTAGATTCATGTTGAAGAGTAAAAATGTTATGCTTCCACATATCTTAAGAGAATCTTGAATCTGACGATTGTGTGGACACATGTTTAATATAATTTACCATTCAATGAAAAGCTGGACATCACAACACCATGCCAAGCTAGCTGACAAAAATGAATGGCAGCAGAATGCCTCACAGTTATCCTAAACAGTAGGAGGGAGAATGCATGGGAGCAAGAGGTGGTAAAGCAACGGGAGAAGCAAGAGGGAGAAAAGGAGGGAAAACAACAAAACAGTCTATAGTTTCCTTAAAGTCTATTTCCTGAGAAGAGACAAGTACTTCTGCTTTCTAACAAAGTCCAACTTACTGTATAACATTTGTTTTATAGCCGGATGCTCCGGTCAACTTTAGAAATCTGGGAGAGGGCTGTATTATGTAAGCACTGTGCAGAATTACTGTAGTACTGTGGATTAAGTCAGAGCTAAAAGACAGATGTTCGGAATAGCTGCAGTATCGTAGTTAAGGTGGAGGGGCTTTTCAGAGATGGGTTTGGAGAATGGATTCAAGAGCTATAGCCAAACAGCAGAATGAGGGGAACTACTAACATACTGTGGCACTCAAAAGTTAATGCAATTGTAACTTTTTAAAGTCACCCCTAAAAGTTAAACTTAACAAAACAGAGTATAAATGGATCTAATTTCAGCATCACATGATGAGAATAAATTTACATTTGAGTAATTTAGCAGACACTCTTATCCAGAGAAACCAGGGTTAAGTGCCTTGCTCAATGGCACATTGACAGATTTTTCACCAAGTCAGCTCGGGGATTCAAACCAGCAACCTTTCAGTTACTGGCCCAACCACTAGTCTACCTGCCGCATGTATGAATCACAATTAGAGTAGAACAACCTAATGTTCTCAAGTGAAGTTTCTAAAATTTCGAGAGGTTGTGTTTATAAACAGACTACAAAGGATTTAAGCCATATGCTTGTCCCTGGTTTTAGGAGGCTTACTAGTTTGAGGGAACTCAACCTGACCTCAGGACCTGCAATTATGTGAATCATAGATATTGTTTTAGCAACATCTACTAAACACTCACACAGGAACATGTCCAACAAAGAAGCCACTCCTCTCATAAAGTAAATACCATTATGTCCAGGGCTGAAAACCCAGTCCAAGTCCAGCACCTGTGGAACAGGAACATTTATTTTGTATCTTATAAGGCCTGTAGAAGGACAGGTC
Source organism: Oncorhynchus keta (assembly GCF_023373465.1). Lineage (NCBI taxonomy): Eukaryota > Metazoa > Chordata > Actinopteri > Salmoniformes > Salmonidae > Oncorhynchus > Oncorhynchus keta. Next base: position 27,971,476 of record NC_068430.1, on the reverse strand, counting down.
ATCTCTTTGGGCTCCCGAGTGGCACAGCGGTCTAATGTACTACATCTCAGTGCAAGATGCATCACTACAGTACCTGGTTTGAGTCCAGGCTGCATCACATCTGGCTGTGATTGAGAGTCCCATAGGAAGGTGCACAACTGGCCCAGCGTTGTGGGTTTGGCCGGGGTAGGCCGTCATTGTAAATAAGAATTTGTTCTTAACTGACTTAACTCGTTAAATAAAGGATAAATAAATATTTGTTTCTGTAAGATTGCTAAATCAAACTGTTTCAAGATGATCGTTACGTTTTTGTAGTCTGTTTTATAGTTGTTTCTAACTTTGTGAAACAATCTTTGTGTGGGAGAGTGGACGTGTCTTTCCTTTACTATCTGTGGTGATAAGCAGAATAAACATGGACACTTAACATTAGATAAGAAATGTATCATTCTAAATAGAAAAGCATTCTGTTTATGGTTGAGGGCCAGTCTACGTTTCCAGATTAGTGTCTTGATATTGTCTAGTTTAGTCTGGACATGGCTGTTATTCAATACCACCTCCAGAGGCATGGTAGTAATTTGTCTGCAGGAGATTTGAAATCTCCTTGTGATTCTCTCTGAACTGAATCAATGTCCAAACTTTTACTGATTTAGTCCTCCCAGACGACAGGAACAGTTAAGGTAATGTATACAGCAGTGAACCTGTAACAGACAATCTGTACAGTGAAATACATACACAAGTAGAAACAGATGAGTCCTGACTGAAGTCCCCAGCACTTGGCTGGCATAGCCCCAGGGTGGGATGAGAGCTTCTGACTGAATTCCCCAGAACCTGGCTGTCGTAGCCCCAGGGTGGGATGAGAGCTTCTGACTGAAGTCCCCAGAACCTGGCTGTCGTAGCCCCAGGGTGGGATGAGAGCTTCAGACTGAAGTCCCCAGAACTTGGCTGTCGTAGCCCCAGGGTGGGATGAGAGCTTCTGACTGAAGTCCCCAGAACCTGGCTGTCGTAGCCCCAGGGTGGGATGAGAGCTTCAGACTGAAGTCCCCAGAACCTGGTTGTCGTAGCCCCAGGGTGGGATGAGCCATGGGATCAGCACTGGAGCTTGATTAAAAACATGAGATCCTCCATCCTCTTTCTGGGTTTAACGCCAGGGAAAAGAGGGCTGGGCTGGTTCTGTGACAGAGACAGAGTTTAAGATAGCAGGTCGGGAGTCTAGAGTTGCAATACTGTGTTCACCTCCCGAGGGACTGAGGTCCAATGTCCCATTCCTCAGCCACTAAAAGTGGCACTTTCAGACGCAAATTCCTCAGTTGTACTAGGAGAGTTGTACTATAGAATCATACACAAGAGAAATCTAAGTGGCTAGAATTGCCAGTAGAGTGAGGTTTCATTCAGCATTGTAACTATCAGTGAGAACTGGACTTCAATACCGAACACAAAAGAGAGGGAGAGCCTAACCTTATGATTACCGTGGAAGAAAATAAATAGTTTCCTGAGAATGTTACCCTGGCTTTGTGCTTTGGTGGCACTGTGTACAGACAACTATACATGGAGGGTGTCAGAGGGGTGTTATGACAGACATGGGTGGGTTATAATGAGGGTCTGACACGCAGGGTCACCCGGTGCCCCTTCTCCCACACACCCCTCCCATTCCTCACTGAGCCACCCTTCACACATATCCTGTTGGAGGATATGTGAGGAACATTCCAAACATATATCGCTGATGCAAAGAAAATAGATATGTCAGTCCAGTTGATAAAACCTGTCTTGTATAGAGGAGACTCCCTTATGTGAATTTAGCTTTATAGACAGTGGAAAAAAAGGTTTTGGCTAAAGCAGCATTTTATTTGTGGAATTTGAAGATTAATGAGACAGTTTGTTTTAGAGTTTGCGTGTTTGGCTCTCCTTGTGCAAACACTATCTCATGTGGTTACCATTGCACACTACGTGAGAATTGTGGTCCACTCGTGCCTGCAGACCATTATCATCTCACTAAGCCCTGTGTCACAGTCCACAGCCTACTCTGCCCCTGCCCCTCCAGCAGCAGAGAGGAGTAGCCTACTGTATGGGCCAGTCTGGTTGTATGTTGCTGGCCATGGGAAGACAGGGTCACTATCCAGCTCTGACTGTGGGCATCACCTCTGTAGATCCTGGGGATAAGAAGTCCACAACTGGAGGTGGTGGGTGGAACAGATGGGGGGGTGCCTATACGTTAAGCTGGCTTGTTCTCCTCCAAGGCTGCTGCTGCTGCCGGCATTCCCCCATTCAGAACTCCCTTGAGACGAGTGAAAGCCGGAGGATATCCAGACCTGTCAATCTTACCATCTGCTGGGAAAATCTCAGAGTAAAGGGTAGTCGAGGCCGTTGGAATAACATCTGGAGCGGAGTGGCTATAAAGGCCGGGGGGGTCTGAGGAGTTTGGTGACGTGGTTCAGGGCTTCACATTAGTGCTCCTTGCAGCACATAAAGAATAGGTAAGAAGAATAAAGAGAGGGGTAGAGAGACAAAATGGGTCTCAATATAAGGAATGGATGCAGTAAATCATAGACAGGTTAGCTATAGCTGTGGTTCCTGGGTAGAGGGCAAAGGAGAGGTCATCCTGTGAGAATCAGAGGAAGTGTTCTGTCTGATTGCTAACCTCCTGCTCTTAGCGGCCTGGCAGCCCACCCCACAAGACCCCACTGTATCCATTACAACACAAACCAAAGGGGATGACTACATACTGAGCTCTGGGGCCTCAGGTGCCGTCGTCTCACACCTATGCTTTTTTTTAAATAAATACTTTTGACAGTAACCCTTTTAGTTTCCACATGTAGCAAGCAAAGTGTTTGTGTTGTCTACATCTACATGGGTAGAAGATGAGTTAGTCAGACTAGTTTTCATGGATCTAATTAGCCTATTTCTCAGCGGCGCCAGCGGCAGCCCGACTCGGCCTCCTCAACTAATTGGCTATCAAGTTAAAAAAACAGTTACGTGAATCAGGTCAGACTCTGATGATGGGGAGTGAGTTTGTTTTTCAAGATGGATAAGTAAAAGGCAAGAACAAAGTGGTGCACAAAAAAAAAAGAAGCTTTATCTGCACGCCCAATTTTTCAGTTTTTGATTTGTTAAAAAAGTTTGAAATATCCAATAAATGTCGTTCCACTTCATGATTGTGTCCCACTTGTTGTTGATTCTTCACAAAAAAATACAGTTTTATATCTTTATGTTTGAAGCCTGAAATGTGGCAAAAGGTCGCAAAGTTCAAGGGGGCCGAATACTTTCGCAAGGCACTGTACATCTATAAAGGATCATAGGTTTCACCTGGAGCATGTTTCCATTTATATTTACACTCTACCATCTAAATACTGTATATAGCTATAGATAGGCTAGTAGGCTATACTGCATTGTCTGCATAATGAAACAATCCATAGTAAGCTATTGTTTTGACAGTGGACTGATTGTATTATTTGGCATTAAAGGGACATTTAAAAAACGTTTGACTTCATATTCATCATCTCCAGCACCACCCCATCATCAACATATGAGAAAATTAGTTTTGTAGTAAAAAAACAAATAGAAGAAGATATGTGTTTGCAGTGACATTATTATGAGTAGGCATTGCCTACTACATTCCTACTAATTGGTTGATGATGTCATTATCTTCCTCTATTATTTTTTACTGCAAAACATAGAAACTTGCCATTTTCACATATGTTGATATTGGGGTGGTGCTGGTGATGATGAATATAGGCCTACAGGACAGTTGTATATAAAAATGTAAAAATCTATTGGTTACTGATTAGTATGCTGTTTCATTGACAATTCATTTTACAATCTGCAATGTTTGAATTTCCCACTTTAATTACTCAACAAGTATATACACTACAGTTCAAAAGTTTGGGATCAATTAGAAATGTCCTTGTTTTTGAAAGAGAAGCACATTTTATGTCCATTAAAATAACATCAAATTGATCAGAAATACAGTGTAGAGATTGTTAATGTTGTAAATGACTATTGTAGCTGGAAATAGTTGATTTTTTTCAATGGAATATCTACATAGGCATACAGAGGCCCATTATCAGCAACCATCGCTCCTGTGTTCCAATGGCAGGTTGTGTTAGCTAATCCAAGTTTATAATTTTAAAAGGCAAATTGATCAATAGAAAACCCTTTTGCAATTATGTTAGCACAGCTGAAAACTGTTGTTCTGGTTAGAGAAGCAATAACACTGGCCTTCTTTAGACTACTTGAGTATCTGGAGCATCAGCATTTCTGGGTTCCATTACAGGCTCAAATTGGCCCAAAACAAAGACCTTTCTTCTAAAACTCATCAGTCTATTCTTGTTCTGAGAAATTTAGGCTATTCCATGCGAGAAATTGCCAAAAAACTGAAGATCTCTTCCAACACTGTGTACTACTCCCTTCACAGAACAGAGCAAACTGGCTCTAAGCAGAATAGAAAGAGGAGTGAGAGGCCCCAGTCAACAACTGAGCAAGTACATTATAGTGTCTGGTTTGAAAAACAGACGCCTCACAAGTCCTCAACTGGCAGCTTCATTAAATAGTACCCGCAAAACAGCAGTCTCAACGTCAACAGTGAAGAGGCAACTCCGGGATGCTGGCCTTGTAGGCAGAGTTGCAAAGAAAAATCCATCTCAGACTGGCCAATAAAAAGAAAATATTAAAATGTGCAAAAGAACATAGACACTAGATAGAGGAAGATTGGAAAAAAGTGTTATGGACAGACGAATCTAGGTTTGAGGTCTTCGGATCACAAAAAAGAACATTCGTGAGGAGCAGAAAAAATGAAAAGATGCTGGAGGAGTGAACCATCTGTCAAGCCTGGTGGAGGCAATGTGATGGCTGGGGGTGCTTTGGTGGTGGTAAAGTGGAAGATTTGTACAGGATTAAAGGGATCTTGGAGAAGGAAGGCTATCACTCCATTTTGCAAAGTCATGCCATATCCTGCAGAAGGCGCTAAATTTGAGCCAATTTCCTCCTACAACAGGACAATGACACAAAGCACAGCTCCAAACTATGCAAGACCTATTTAGGGAAGAAGCAGTCAGCTGGTATTCTGTCTATAATGGAGTGGCCAGCACAGTCACAGGATCTCAACCCTATTGAGCTGCTGTGGGAGCAGCTTGACCGCATGGTACGTAAGAAGTGCCCATCAAGCCAATCCAACTTGTGGGAGTTGCTTCAGGAAGCATTGGGTGAAATCTATCCAGATTACTTCAACAAATTGACAACTAGAATGCCAAAGGTCTGCAAGGCTGTAATTGCTGCAAATGGAGGATTCTTTAACGAAAGCAAAGTTTGAAGGACACAATTATTATTTCAATTATAAATCATAATCTATAACCTTGTCAACGTCTTGACTATATTTCCTATTCATTTTGTAACTAATTTCATGTATGTTTTCATGGAAAACTAGGACATTTCTAAGTGACCCCAAACTTTTCAACGGTAGTGTACATTCTTGCCCCCAGCTAGCATTCTATAGCTTCGTGAAACATAAGCATTAGGCTTAACATAAGCGGTAGGCTTGACAACCAAATATAAATAAGCACGTATCCATTAAAGCAAAGCAATAGGCTACTACAAGCATTAGCACCAAATTATCTGACAGCCTATCGACGGGAAGATACATAGACATTGCAATTTCAGAACCATGGACAGCTATCAGAGCACCCAAATTCTGACTTTGTGGGGCGGTTGGGTTCAGAGAAACTGCGCTACACCAGTGCTGCCATGTTGAGGTTAGATTCTTGTTAAGTGGGTTTGTGTGTAGAACACCTAGCTGATGACTGATGGCTGGTGAGACAGTGATTAAGTCTGCTCAGGCTTTAATGGCCATGCTGGCCGGGTTGATAAATAACATGCTCTGTATGGCTCTGTTTTAAACTAAGCAACCAGGTGTTATCAAATGCGCTGAATACAACAACCTTACAGTGAAATGCCCTTAAACAATGATGTAAGAAGTTAAGAAAAAAAAGTGTTAAGTAAAAAATAGATAGTAACAAATAATTAAACAGCAGCAGTAAAATAACAATAGCGAGGCTGTATACAGGGGGTACCAGTACAGAATCAATGTGCGGGGGGCACCGAGGTAATTGGGAGGAACAGTGAGTACAGGAGGGGACTGAGCATGCACCCCCGAGGGGTTACCTACCCTTACTACCTGGGGGCGGCCTGTCAGGAAGTCCAGGGTCCAGTTGCAGAGGGAGGTGTTTAGTCCCAGGGTCCTTAGCTTAGTGATGAATTTTGTGGGCACTATGGTGTTGAACGCTGAGCTGTAGTCAATAAATAGCATTCTCACATAGGTGTTCCTTTTGTCCAGGTGGGAAGGGGCAGTGTTGAGTGCAATAGAGATTGCATCATCTGTGGATCTGTTGGGGCAGTATGCAAATTGGAGTGGGTCTAGGGTTTCTGAGATAATGGTGTAGATGTGAGCCATGACCAGCCTTTCAAAGCACTTCATGGCTACAGACGTGAGTGCTACGGGTCGGTAGTTATTTAGGCAGGTTACCTTGGTGTTGTTGGTTACAGGGACTATGGTGGTCTGCTTGAAACATGTTGGTATTACAGACTCAGTCAGGGACAGGTTGAAAATATCAGTGAAGACACTTGCCAGTTGGTCATCGCATGATCGGAGTACACGTCCTAGTAATCCGTCTGGCCCTGCGTCCTTGTGAATGTTGACCTGTTTAAAGGTCTTACTCACATAGACTATGGAGAGCGTGATCACACAGTCGTCCGGAACAGCTGATGCTCTCATGCATGCTTCAGTGTTACTTGCCTCAAAGCAAGCATAGAAGTTATTTATCTCATCTGGTAGGCTTGTGTCACTGAGCAGCTCGGGGCTGTGCTTCCCTTTGTAGTCTGTAATAGTTTGCATCCAACGAGAGTTGGAGGCGGTGTAGTACGATTCGATCTTAGTCCTGTATAGACACTTTTTGTTGTTTGATGGTTTGTTGGAGGGCATAGCGGAATTTCTTAAAAGCTTCCAAGTAAGAGTCCCACTCCTTGAAATCAGAAGATCTATCGTTTAGCTCAGTGTGGATGTTGCCTGTAATCCATGGCTTTTGGTTGGGGTATCTATGTACGTCACTGTGTGGATGACGTCACTTATTGATGAAGCCAGTGACTGATGTGGTGTACTCCACAATGACATCGGAAGAATCCCAGAACATATTCCAGTCTGTGCTGGTAAAACAGTCCTTTAGCTTAACATCTGCTTCATCTGACCACTTTCTTATTGACCGAGTCAGTGGTGCATTGAAGTCCTCGGCTACTAGGATCGCCGCCTCTGGAGCGTTTTCCTGTTTGCTTAAGGCCGTATACAGCTCATTGATGCTGGTACTAAAACCTCACTCAGTTTGTGGTGGTATATAGAAAGCTACAACAAAATACAGATGAAAACTCTTGGTAAATAGACTCTGGTTGGCTGGCTCTTTGGGTTGTTAGGTACCTAATACAGAGCTGGTAGCAATATGCACATCAATTATTTACAATGACAGAGAGGTAGCTCGTAAACACAATTAAATTGTCACAAAACACATGTGACAGCTATAACCAACAGTTGCTAGTCTAAGTATACCAGTGTGAGACCTCCTTCAGTACTGTTGACCCACCTGTTTACGTGGCACGCTGACTGTTTTGCACTTGTGGCACTTGCTCTTCATACTGATTTAGCAAGTCCAATCAATGCAACACACTGCATTCAGCATACTGCAACAACTGACTATAAAAGTTAAATTCCACAAGTAAACAGGGTGCAAAGACAGTCGGAAATGTCCAACCTGGTGATACAGTAGCTTATCCAAACCCAGCCCAATTATGGAACATTCAGTTCTGTCTTGGACAAAGCTTCTGTGGGTTTAACCAGAAAACAACATTGTTTAACTGCATGGGGAAAAGGCAGGGAGGGAGGAGAGAGTCTTAATGAGATTCACAGAATTTTGGCAAAGCCACGTGGATGAGGTAATGCCGTTGTGTTAGAGGAGAAGGCTATGGGGGGCAAACGATTGCAGAGCTTTCTTTGTTGCCATAACTATCTCAGTAAACATGTTCAATCTCAGGAAAAAGGGAGTCAGGCGCACAGCTTATTAAGATATTTCATAGCAAGATCTTTGCCCAGTTTAGTTTATTAAACATACACTGCTCTGTATGGTATGCACTGCATTAGCACTGATCACATGAAATATAGTTGCTGACAAGACTAGAAAATAATATGACAAACTACATTATAAGTTTTGTACTTGATTCAACCCACCACTACAGTACTTGAAAAGATAAAATGACACATCACGTTGTGTAAAACAAGCTTTTACCTCAGAGGGCCTGATAGGTAGAACTATGGCTATTTTCTTAATCAAATTATGGTTTCGACATCACTGTGCACCAACAGTTTTAGTAAAGCAGCAGTATATTTCAGCAGGGCGTTCGGCTGTTTAACAGGCTAGCTAGATGGAAACTTAATTCACCTAGATGACTTGATGTTGTGTATCCCACTGACTAATAAGGCTGAACTGTTGTTGGGAGGCACAGCTCTCCCATTACTTCTTTGCATGTGAGAGCTGGGACTGAGATGGTGTCAGTACCAAAGCCCATCAGTCTAAAAGACATGGCCATCGCCAAGTAAGGGTATCAGTGGTCTATCAAGACGCCCAGTCAAAGCACCCACTTACAGGCACATACGGGCACAAGAGACTTACATACACAGTATGACTTCACCCTGGTGGAGGATAAATGGGTGTTACACACTGGGAAGACATCCTTACCCTCTTAGCATTGAGCGGCATCTCTCTTATTGCATGACACCTGGCAATGAAAGACTTTACAGTCTTCTGATAGTTAAGCATTGAAATATCAAATTCTTCAAGGTTTTAGAAATGACAAGATTGTTTTTGAGAGTGTGAAAGTCTGCAGTTATTATATTTATCTACATAAGTAGCTATGAAGGAGGAAGAAATAATCACATTCCTCGGTCCAGCTGCATAGCTAACTAGGTATGAGGAAATGGATGCACATACTGAGACTTTAAAGAGTAAATTACCCAGAGGCCCATGTATTAAAGCCAGTGTGCTTGCTGCATAGCTCCCATAATGTCTGTCATTAGACCAGAGAGAGATTTCCCCTGGGGGGCTTGTACCCACCATCCCAGCGGGAGTGTGTCAGGGGTCAGGCCAATTTGCAGGCGAGGACAAGAACATTTATTTGCACAGGCTGAGCTGAGGAGTTACCCCACAGTTGGGCTATTAATTACAGTCCCTTCCTTAGTGCTGCATGGAGCCTAATTGATTTCAGGTCAGGCCCTGGAACCTATTAGAGACGGACTGCATAGCTCCAACACAAACACCTCAGTCAAGATTACATTCACAGCCAATGAGATCTCCTCCCTCTGGGATCACTAGTAATACCAGACTATATGGGTGTGGCAGGATTGCTATCAGTCCTGTGAGTCTAAGTGCTAAGTCAAGTCAGTTTGCACACATGCTGTCTATTAATGTGGTGCTATAGACCTGGACACAGGTGTGGGATCAGTTGAACATAGCTCGGAAAGACAATGTCATATAAAGGTGCAGACAAATGACCATGTAGCTTGGTGTCAATGAGAATAGCAGCTATTAAGCTTAGTGAGGTAGAAGACTCTTTCAGAAAGGGACATCACTGCTGTGACAAAGTTATCATGGTTTCTACAGTATGTGTTGGCAAGCAAGTGTTATAGTGCAAGTTATCCCTTTGTTGTTCTCTTCCAGGTGGTGTAGTTGCACAAGATGAGAGTGAATCAGATGTTGTCACTGGGCCCACACAGCCAGTGGATGTTGCTGAATTAATTCGTGGAGACGACATTGACACCACACAACCGGCAGATGAAGGTAAGAAATGGATCCATTAGTAGATGATCTCCACAGAGCCACTATTGGTGTTGCTGTATTAATATACCGTCCTAGGCTCATCCTATCAGCTTTTTGTCATAAATGTTTAAATCAAGTGGACACAGGGGCGCAATGAACCTCAAATCTGTGGGGATACAAAGTACATGAGGATTTCTGGGGGGTGGTCCTTGCCCCCCCCGGAAGTTGGAGAATCTTGCATTTTTCAAATACCTGCAATCTAGAGCCATAATCATTATGCTTAATTCTATTTAAAAATATGTATATTTTTCTGCATATCTAAGCATACAGTTGAAGTCAGAAGTTTACACACAGGTTGAAGTCCTTAAAACTTGTTTTTCAACCACTCCACAAATTTCTCGTTAACAAACTATAGTTTTGGCAAGTCGGTTAGGACATGTACTTTGTGCATGACACAAGTCATTTTTCCAACAATTGTTTACAGAAAGATTATTTAACTTAAAATTCACTGTATCACAATTCCAGTGGGTCAGAAGTTTACATACACTAAGTTGACTGTGCCTTTAAACAGCTTGGAAAATTCCAGAAAATTATGTCATGGCTTTAGAAGCTTCTGATAGGCTAATTGACATCATTTGAGTCAATTGGAGGTGTGCCTGTGGATGCATTTCAAGGTCTACCTTCAAACTCAGTGCCTCTTTGCTTGACATCATGGGAAAATCAAAATAAATCAGCCAAGACCAAGAAAATACTAATTGAGTGTATGTAAACATCTGACCCACTCGGAATGTGTTGAAGGAAGTAAAAGCTGAAATAAATAATTCGCTCTACTATTATTCTGACATTTCACATTCTTAAAATAAAGTGGTGATCCTAACTTTATGCTTGATAGCCTGAAATGGCTTCTTGGTAGCTAGTTATGAGGTTGGGAAATTGGGAACTTCTGGCCTAGCTAAAGACAACTTCATAAAATTGCTAGGTGGCTAGTAGTATTCCAGAGAAACAACAACAACAAAAATAATAATAAAATCTGAGGGGGCACGTGCCCCTGTGCCCCCCTATGGTCATGATGCCTCTGACTGGACATAAAACACTAAGAAAGAGACTTTTCTTTTCTTTTCAGAAGCAGATAAACCCCAAGTCCAGATCATTGTATTCCCCAGTATTCCTGGCCTGGATCTGTCAGGCTTCTTACATGACACCACAGCAACTCCAGTCACCAAGGGGGTAGTGGAGACCACAGACATAGGGGAGTCCACAGTGGAGGCTGGTGAAGCAGGAATCACAGACCCAGATGACAACCAGGAGACCCAGGCTCCCCAGCAGTTTCAGACCTCCCAACCCAGTGACACTGTGCTCATCCCAGAGGTGAGCCTCGAGTTCAGTGACAATGCCATCCAAATCGCCAATCCAAGTTCAGAATGAACGATACACACTCTAGTCTAACTGAAGTGGTCTGGTGTCTCTCTACAGGCTGATGTGATGTGTGTTGATAAAGAAGCTGTCCAGGACAGAGATGCAGTGAGTCTGAAACTCAAGGCCTCATCCAGCTGTGTAAGTAATGAGCACACACACACACACACACACACACACACACACACACACACACACACACACACACACACACACACACACACACACACACACACACACACACACACACACACACACACACACACACACACACACCTCACTAAAGGTAAAGCCAACTTTTCCTGATGTGACATACAGGAAACCCTCACAGCAGTGTCCACTTCAGTTCAAACTGTATCGAGGGTAGTTTCAGGGTTAAAAACGTTAGCGGAAGCTGAGAGTCAGAGTAAGATGTTATAGATGACCGACTCCTGAAGCATAATCATAGCAAATTGCCACTTTCAATTTGCCCCTTATCAGACCAGTGCACATTAGCTAAGCAGGAAATTCCTATTCATTAAGCTACAGTGATTAAAACATCTCCAGTGGGCAGTGAACAAGAAGGCTAGTGACACACCAGCCCTTCTCCTCCCTAGTTATGCCTGCCAGGTGAGGAGGGGGAGCAAAAAGAGTTTGTTACAACCCAAGACATGCCTACAGGAGAGAAGAAGAGGGAAGAACGTGTTCAAACTGTTGGTGTGAAAGGTGGTAGGCGGTGGTGGGGATAATGTTGTAGCGTGTGTACAAAAGGGATTCCTCAGCGTCTTGGGGCAATGGCTGCTGGGCTAACAGGAATTCCGCTCTGTGCCGGCCAGGGAAGTGAAGGGAAGTGGTGTCTCGCTTTCCTCAACTGTGTCTGTCTGCCAGGCTGCCTGTCGTCTGGAGCTCCAGCTCCGCTGATTTCAGTCGAGATAAAATTGTATTAAATAATGCCCTGAAATAATGGAGTCCTTGGTGATATCACACATCAAGAGGCATGTGGGGCGGCAGGGTAGCCTAGTGGTTAGAGCGTTGGACTAATCGGAAGGTTGCAAGTTCAAATCCCCGAGCTGACAAGGTACAAATCTGTCGTTCTGCCCCTGAACAGGCAATTAATCCACTGTTCTTAGGCCGTCATTGAAAATAAGAATTTGTTCTTAACTGACTTGCCTAGTTAAATAAAGGTAAAATAAATAAAAAATGTGTAAGAGTCTTGAATGGGACTTAGCTCCCCCCTCTCCATCTAGGCCTGCATGGGAAAGCCCCCTGCAGCATGGCATGTAATCAGTGACACACTCACTCCTACACCAGGCTATGCTTTATGACTTGATTGGCTTCATCTGGGTTAGACACCACATCCCATTTGTGAAGATCCATGTATGTTTCCAATTATATGAGGATCATATATACTGTAGATGGGTTTTTAAATAGATATTTTTCAATTATAAACAAATTACTAAATACTTAAAAAAATTATAGAATGGAAACATCTTGAAAATGTTAGAAAACCCACCATGCTATGCACTGACTACACAAGACAATAAAGCATCAGGGGCAGGACCCAAGAGACTGCATCAGGGATGAAGAAACAGCTGAGAACGACGTGAATAAAACAGTTTTCAACTTAAAGATGAGAATTTGTGTGCTGTACATGCACTGTATTGAACATGCTCTGAGTGCCGTAGCAGTTGAGGCCTTGAGAGCGATCCTGTTTCCTTAGCTTTGTAAAGAAGCCAGCTGTCCTATCTGGGGCTGGGATCAAAGGTTTGAGCAGAGCCGTCTGTGAGTGCTAGTGGCTGTTTTTGGACCATGTTAAATAGGGTGGAGTATTGCAAGGTTGTGATATAATTTATTGGGTTAAGGGAGAGGGACATGGGAGGGGGGTGTGGCCCTTTTGTGGTGTACATTTCCAAAGACCCATAGTTGTAACTGTGTATTCATGAGAATGTATACCACATTTAATTTCTGTGTGTACACATTTCATTTCTGTGTGAACACATTTCTGTTTGAACACATTTCTCTTTGAACACATTTCTGTTTGAACACATTTAATTTCTGTGTGAACACATTTCTGTTTTAACACATTTCTGTTTGAACACAATTCTGTGTGAACACATTTCTGTGTGAAAACATTTCTGTGTGAACACATTTCATTTCTGTGTGAACACATTTCATTTCTGTGTGAACACATTTCTGTTTGAACACATTTCATTTCTGTGTGAACACATTTCTGTTTTAACACATTTCTGTTTGAACACAATTCTGTGTGAACACATTTCTGTTTGAACACATTTCTGTGTGAACACATTTAATTTCTGTTTGAACACATTTCATTTCTGTGTGAACACATTTCATTTCTGTGTGAACACATTTCATTTCTCTTTGAACACATTTCATTTCTGTGTGAACACATTTCATTTCTGTGTGAACACATTTCTGTTTTAACACATTTCTGTTTGAACACAATTCTGTGTGAACACATTTCCGTTTGAACACATTTCTGTTTTAACACATTTCTGTTTGAACACATTTCATTTCTGTGTGAACACATTTCTGTTTGAACACATTTCATTTCTGTGTGAACACATTTCTGTTTGAACACATTTCTGTTTGAACACATTTCATTTCTGTGTGAACACATTTCTGTTTGAACACATTTCTGTTTGAACACATTTCATTTCTGTGTGAACACATTTCTGTTTGAACACATTTCTGTTTGAACACATTTCTGTTTGAACACATTTCATTTCTGTTTGAACACATTTCATTTCTGTTTGAACACATTTCATTTCTGTTTGAACACATTTCATTTCTGTGTGAACACATTTCTGTTTGAACACATTTCTGTTTGAACACATTTAATTTCTGTGTGAACACATTTCTGTTTGAACACATTTAATTTCTGTGTGAACACATTTCTGTGTGAACACATTTAATTTCTGTGTGAACACGTTTCTGTGTGAACACATTTCTGTTTGAACACATTTCATTTCTGTTTGAACACATTTCTGTTTGAACACATTTCTGTTTGAACACATTTCTGTTTGAACACATTTAATTTCTGTGTGAACACATTTCTGTTTGAACACATTTAATTTCTGTGTGAACACATTTCTGTGTGAACACATTTCTGTGTGAACACATTTCTGTTTGAACACATTTCATTTCTGTTTGAACACATTTCTGTTTGAACACATTTCTGTTTGAACACATTTCTGTTTGAACACATTTCTGTTAACTAGGATGACCAGGTTCAGCCCCAAATTCACATGCTTTGTTATTAATCCAACTGATATTTCCACAGGAGGAGACCAGGTCTAAAATTGAGAGTGTGTTGGAGCACCTGTGTGGAGACGACTGTAAACTGGAGGTCTACCAGGAGGACAACTCCAATGAAATCCTGATCTCTGGCCAATTCATAGAAGGTTGCTTCCCTCTTAATGATGTGGGATTATTCTGTTGAGTGTCTGGTGTTGAAAAAACATTAACCAAATCATCATCTCTACTTACAGCTGATGCAAAAGGAATGGCTGAGAAGTTCAACAATGACAACATTAAAGACAAGGTAGAGTATCACTTCTCTCCATTCAGTATTCCAATTCCCCATACACATATGACGTTCACATAATTCACACCACATACACTTCATGAGAAAGGCATTATGATCAGTCTCCATTGCTGTCACACCCACAATAAAAATGCTTTAATTTGTGCACCGTGGTAGGTGAGACACAATGCTGATTCGGCTCCTTATCTAACCATTGTGAGATAAACACCACTGTGAGACACTCCTCCACCAGACAGGAATCCTCACTCATGGCTCCAAGCTGCCGGGAAGATGCTGTATGACAAACAGAAAACAATCCCCACTTTCCTGTCAGCTGGAATTCATTTATGTTCCCGGTGGAGATGGGGTTGAGTGTTCCCAATGGGAATGAGGAATGGGTGTTTCCTTCTCATGATTCAACCTGGTTGTCCCTTTGACATTAGACATACTCTGTGCTTCATCCCTACAACCCCCCTAACTCTGTCCTGCCGCGTTAAACAGTTAAGTGAGCTGCACCCGTCCACAATCTTCTCATTATGTTGGTCAGTTAGTTCAATGGCACCTTTGTGTTTAGATACTGCTCTGGTCTGAAGGGTGTAGGGCAGGGATCATTTACTAGATTCAGCTGGGGGCTGATTTTTTTTCTTGAGCGGATGGTCAGGGGCCCGAAACATAATTACGAATCATTTGTAGACTGCAAATTGACTGCAAGAAGCCCAAACAGATAGTATTTGACTAAAACATAATCATTTCAAACCTTGCTCACATACTGTATATCTCTCAATTATGCGTGGGAATACTTTGGAACAGATTTCCCAAATGAAAATCACTTGGATTTGCTGGTGTTTTTAAAGTGTTTTATGTTCAACAATTAAAATAAAAAATGACAATCTGAAATAGCTTTATATGGGCCACACCCAAATGCTGGTTTAGAGAGAAGCATGTGGAACTGCCTTCCTTTGGTGTCTTCTTTTCACTATCATTCATCATAGTTATCCTATAAGCTAACCTCAATCTCCTATCTGCTTGACATCAACATTCCTAACCTCAGCCAAGATACTTAAGACCTCCTCAGACAAAAGGGATATATCTCTATTATGTGTTCGAGCTGATTTGCTGGTGTTTTTACAGTCTTTTATGTCCAATAATTAAAATTGAAAAAATTGTGGGCTGCCAGTTGGGGAACACTGGTGTAGGGAGATGCTGGCCTTTTTCCACTCAGTTGAATCTCTTGAACTTTATGCCACTTTCAGGCCACATAAAGCCTGAAATCCATCCTCTACTGTCTGGGGGTAAAATAGCATGATCCAAGGAGGCATCAGGGGCACTGCTATTCATCCATCCTCTACTGTCTGGGGGTAAAATAGCATGATCCAAGGAGGCATCAGGGGCACTGCTATTCATCCATCCTCTACTGTCTGGGGGTAAAATAGCCTGATCCAAGGAGGCATTAGGGGCACTGCTATTCATCCATCCTCTACAGTCTGGGGGTAAAATAGCCTGATCCAAGGAGGCATTAGGGGCACTGCTATTCATCCATCCTCTACTGTCTGGGGGTAAAATAGCCTGATCCAATGAGGCATTAGGGGCACTGCTATTCATCCATCCTCTACTGTCTGGGGGTAAAATAGCCTTATCCAAGGAGGCATCAGGGGCACTGCTATTCATCCATCCTCTACTGTCTGGGGGTAAAATAGCCTGATCCAAGGAGGCATCAGGGGCACTGCTATTCATCCATCCTCTACTGTCTGGGGGTAAAATAGCCTGATCCAAGGAGGCATCAGGGGCACTGCTATTCATCCATCCTCTACTGTCTGGGGGTAAAATAGCCTGATCCAAGGAGGCATCAGGGGCACTGCTATTCATCCATCCTCTACTGTCTGGGGGTAAAATAGCCTGATCCAAGGAGGCATCAGGGGCACTGCTATTCATCCATCCTCTACTGTCTGGGGGTAAAATAGCCTTATCCAAGGAGGCATCAGGGGCACTGCTATTCATCCATCCTCTACTGTCTGGGGGTAAAATAGCCTGATCCAAGGAGGCATCAGGCGCACTGCTATTCATCCATCCTCTACTGTCTGGGGGTAAAATAGCCTGATCCAAGGAGGCATCAGGGGCACTGCTATTCATCCATCCTCTACTGTCTGTGGGTAAAATAGCCTGATCCAAGGAGGCATCAGGGGCACTGCTATTCATCCATCCTCTACTGTCTGGGGGTAAAATAGCCTGATCCAAGGAGGCATCAGGGGCACTGCTATTCATCCATCCTCTACTGTCTGGGGGTAAAATAGCCTGATCCAAGGAGGCATCAGGGGCACTGCTATTCATCCATCCTCTACAGTCTGGGGGTAAAATAGCCTGATCCAAGGAGGCATCAGGGGCACTGCTATTCCATCATCCTCTACAGTCTGGGGGTAAAATAGCCTTATCCAAGGAGGCATTAGGGGCACTGCTATTCATCCATCCTCTACAGTCTGGGGGTAAAATAGCCTGATCCAAGGAGGCATCAGGGGCACTGCTATTCATCCATCCTCTACTGTCTGGGGGTAAAATAGCCTTATCCAAGGAGGCATCAGGGGCACTGCTATTCATCCATCCTCTACTGTCTGGGAGTAAAATAGCCTGATCCAAGGAGGCATCAGGGGCACTGCTATTCATCCATCCTCTACAGTCTGGGGGTAAAATAGCCTTATCCAAGGAGGCATTAGGGGCACTGCTATTCATCCATCCTCTACAGTCTGGGGGTAAAATAGCCTTATCCAAGGAGGCATTAGGGGCACTGCTATTCATCCATCCTCTACAGTCTGGGGGTAAAATAGCCTGATCCAAGGAGGCATCAGGGGCACTGCTATTCATCCATCCTCTACTGTCTGGGGGTAAAATAGCCTGATCCAAGGAGGCATCAGGGGCACTGCTATTCATCCATCCTCTACTGTCTGGGGGTAAAATAGCCTGATCCAAGGAGGCATCAGGGGCACTGCTATTCATCCATCCTCTACAGTCTGGGGGTAAAATAGCCTGATCCAAGGAGGCATCAGGGGCACTGCTATTCCATCATCCTCTACAGTCTGGGGTTAAAATAGCCTTATCCAAGGAGGCATTAGGGGCACTGCTATTCATCCATCCTCTACAGTCTGGGGGTAAAATAGCCTGATCCAAGGAGGCATCAGGGGCACTGCTATTCATCCATCCTCTACTGTCTGGGGGTAAAATAGCCTTATCCAAGGAGGCATCAGGGGCACTGCTATTCATCCATCCTCTACTGTCTGGGAGTAAAATAGCCTGATCCAAGGAGGCATCAGGGGCACTGCTATTCATCCATCCTCTACTGTCTGGGGGTAAAATAGCCTTATCCAAGGAGGCATCAGGGGCACTGCTATTCATCCATCCTCTACAGTCTGGGGGTAAAATAGCCTTATCCAAGGAGGCATTAGGGGCACTGCTATTCATCCATCCTCTACAGTCTGGGGGTAAAATAGCCTGATCCAAGGAGGCATCAGGGGCACTGCTATTCCTAGTGTCAGTAAAGCATCTAAAACAAGACAATGCAGATTACATACCACTATAATTCACATAGGGTATAACTTCAAAGTACAGCCTGAATTCCTTATATTATTATGTGTATAACTCTCCTTCTCTCTCTAGATTGATTTTGAGGAGGCTGTTCCTCGCTGGGGGAAGAAATCCAAACTGGTACTGGTCTCCCTGCTGCTCACTGGACTGCTCCTGGCTATTCTTCTCATTGCAGGCTACTACCTGAAAACCCACCGCCCACCACCCAAGGGAGCAAGACTGGTGAGTCAGAGTGGCCTTGACGTGAGAGAGACCCATAGCAAACTAATACTGTGTACAGAACCCAGTTTACTGGGAAGATTGGGTGGGTCTTGTTTTCACAAACATTTATCATAGGCATCGTATAAACAAACCTCAATGTCCTCATCTGATTGACACAAATATTCCTAACCTCAACCAAGATAGTTAAGACCTCCTCAGACAAAAGTGACACGACTCTCTGATTCTACCATTCGTTTGAATTCCATCATAGGGAGAAAGTGATTGCTTTTAAATCCTCTCGTCATCAGGCTTCACCTTCAACTTTACCTTCCCTTCAGTACACATATACACGTTTGCTTTTCTGAACAACATACAAAACATATTATTCCTTCAGTTAAATCTGTACTGTATCACAATAACACTTATTACCAAGCCCAACCTACCATCAAGGTTCCTCTAATCGAATCTCTATGGTTCCTCTGCCCATAGGCTGAAGAGGGTTTCCAGGTGTATGAGGAGAACCAGGCCAACACCCTGGTGTCTGTGGCCCCTCTGCAGTCACAGGAGCCCCTGGTGAAGCCCACCAGCAATGGGGAGTTTCCTGAGAGCCAGCCACCACCCAACAACGGCCAACCTGCCACCCAGACCTCGGTTGCTGACACTGAGATGTGAACGAGCTCTGAATTACATCCCCAACGCCCCATTTTCATTCCTCCTGTTCACCATCATCACCACATTCCCAATCCCTCTCCCCTCATAGTGTACCTGGGGATGCAAGACTCTAACACTAAACAACAATTCAATATCCAAGCCCACCTCACCTTTCCCCATGTAACCCTTGACTCCCAGGATGATGACAATGATGAAGATGATGACTATGACGATAATGACGAGGCCTGTAATGTGAAGAGAAGAGATTGTGATCACTGGCCTCTAACAGGTTTCAGTGGTGGTAGAGAAGGAGCCTAAACACTGAGTTTGGGGGACTGGACAGCAGGTTGAGACTGCATTCCAAAAACAATAATTGCTGCAAGAAATTAACAAGAAATCACCAAAATTGATCATTTGTGTTGCTGTTTCCAAATTCATGTATGAAGCACAGTATATTCGAATTCTTACTCTTTCAGATCTCAAATGGACTAATTTGAACTAAAAGGGTAATCGTAGTTTAAAGTATCGCTTGTATGATCTGTTGTGATCGTTTGCTTGAACCTCCTGTTTGAGGTAAAAAAAATTACATTTGGGTAACAGAAGCGGAGAAAGAGTGATACATGGAGATTATTTCAACCATTGAAGAGATTTTAATAGGCAGCTTTAAAATGGGTATCAATGTGATTGGCTAGTGCAGAGATCAGAGTTGAATCATGTTGCCTTTTATCAAGGCTTATCATAATAGTTGTGTGAGATGGGCTGCCATATGTTTGTTTCATAATTATGTAGGCCGACACTCTTAGATAAAAAATGTGCTATCTAGAACCTAAAAGGGCTATTCAGCTGTCCCCATAGGAAAACCCTTTGAAGGTTTTTCTCTCCCTTTCCACAGAGAGTTCTACCTGGAACCAAAAAGAGTTCTCCTATGGGACAGCCAAAGAACCATTTTGTAACCCTTTTTTTCTAAGAGTGTAGTGTGTCACAATTTCCATCATGATGAACATTATATTGTAGTTGTTTAAATGTTTTTTTTCTGTTCTGACTCAGCACTGTGTCTTTGAGAATGTTGAACCAGGTAGACTAATCTTATCAAATCCGAAAAACAGACATAACCTGTCGGTTTTGTGTGGCGAACCACTGCCTTTAAATATCTACAAAATTCCTAGTAACATGTTCAACATTCCCAAGGCTCTTTAAATGTCCTTAATAAATCAGTTCATCATGAAACATCAGTTACATGGATGAAAGATGTATTTTTGCCATTGTTTTTTGAATGACTGATTGTTTTCATACAATACTGCCTGTGTAAATATGCCTACTTTCTCTGTTACAAATATCTGTGTGCCCTATACATTTAGATTGTGTCATTGTTGCTACTGTTTCTTTGTCTACCTGAACAGGTGACACTAGCCTGATCATGTCACATAGCATGGCACACATACAAACGTGCATCTCTTTATAGACCCCACACAAGGAAATGTTTAATTTATTACAATTCCTACAGCTGTTTTGGGCCTTTCATCAAATCCAACATCTGATCTTGGCTTAAATAAACCAAATTATTAATATGCTATTGAAAAAGTTTAAAACTGCATACAGTTTACTGTATTAATCAAATCACTTTGATATCTCAAAGTGCTGTACAGAAACCCAGCCTAAAACCCCAAATAGCAAGCAATGCAGGTGTAGAAGCACGCAGGTGTATTAACAAGCATTGCCTGATGAACTGACCCACGTATGTAAAACAATTGGACTCTGACAGTGTATTCTAGTCATGTAAAGCATATTTCTAGCAATACCACCCTAGACATGATCATATAACAGTCACAAATGTTTGCTTATGGTCATAGAGACATTTTCAATGAAACAACATCAGTGGAGTATTAGAAAGTGCAAAATATAAACTGTTGCTACTACTGAGTCCATACAGAAATAGAACAAACGTATTATTTTGGGAACTGACCAGCATCTGAAGCACAGCATAGTGAATAGATAAACTACGAAATAACACATTAGATATCATGTAGTAAGAAAGAAAAGGGTTAAACAAATTCAAATATATTTTATATTTGAGATTCTTCGAAGTAGCCACCCTTTGCCTTGATGACAGCTTTTCACACCTGGAATGCATTTCAATTAACAGGTGTGCCTTGTTAAAAGTTAATTTGTGGAATTTCTTTCCTTCTTAATGCATTTGAGCCAATCAGTTGTGACAAGGTAGGGGTGATATACAGAAAATAGCCCTATTTGGCGAAATACCAAGTCCATATTATGGCAAGAATAGCTCAAAAAAGCAAAGAGAAACGACAGTCCATCATTACTTTAAGACATGAACTAATGTCAATGTGGAAATTTCAAGAACTTTCAAAGTTTCTTCAAGTGCAGTCTCAAAAACCATCAAGCAATATGATGAAACTGGCTCTCATTAAAGGAAGGCCCAGAGTTACCTCTGCTGCAGAGAATACGTTCATTAGAGTTACCTCTGCTGCAGAGAATACGTTCATTAGAGTTACCTCTGCTGCAGAGAATACGTTCATTAGAGTTACGTCTGCTGCAGAGAATACGTTCATTAGAGTTACCTCTGCTGCAGAGAATACGTTCATTAGAGTTACCTCTGCTGCAGAGAATACGTTCATTAGAGTTACCTCTGCTGCAGAGAATACGTTCATTAGAGTTACCTCTGCTGCAGAGAATACGTTCATTAGAGTTACGTCTGCTGCAGAGAATACGTTCATTAGAGTTACCTCTGCTGCAGAGAATACGTTCATTAGAGTTACCTCTGCTGCAGAGAATACGTTCATTAGAGTTACCTCTGCTGCAGAGAATACGTTCATTAGAGTTACCTCTGCTGCAGAGAATACGTTCATTAGAGTTACCTCTGCTGCAGAGGATAAGTTCATTAGAGTTAACTGCACCCCAGATTGCAGTCCAAATAAATGCTTCAGAGTTCAAGTAACAGACGCATCTCAACATCACTGTTCAGAGGAGACTGCATGAATCAGACCTTCATGGTCGAATTGCTGCAAAGAAACCACTACTAAAGAACACCAATGAGAAGAAAAGACTTGCTTGGGCCAAGAAACACGAGCAATGGGCATTAGACCAGTGGAAATCTGTCCTTTGGTCTGATGAGTCCAAATTTGAGATATTTGGTTCCCAACCACCGTGTCTTTGTGAGACGCAGAATAGATGAATGGATGATCTCCACTTGTGTGGTTCCCATTGTGAAGTGTGGAGGAGGTGTGATGGTGTGGTTGTGCTTTGCTGGTGACACTGTCAGTGATTTATTTCAAATTCAAGGCACACATAACCAGCATGCCTACCACATCATTCTGCAGCGATACGCCATCCCATCTGGTTTACATTTAGTGGGACTATCATTTGTTTTTCAATATGTCAATGACCCAACACACCTTCAGGCTGTGTAAGGACTATTTGACAAAGAAGGAGAGGAATGGAGTGCTGCATCAGATGACCTGGCCTCCACAATCACCCGACCTACATTTACATTTAAGTCATTTAGCAGACGCTCTTATCCAGAGCGACTTACAAATTGGTGCATTCACCTTATGACATCCAGTGGAACAGTCACTTTACAATAGTGCATCTAAATCTTAAAAGGGGGGTGAGAAGGATTACTTATCCTATCCTAGGTATTCCTTAAAGAGGTGGGGTTTCAGGTGTCTCCGGAAGGTGGTGATTGACTCCGCTGTCCTGGCGTCGTGAGGGAGTTTGTTCCACCATTGGGGGGCCAGAGCAGCGAACAGTTTTGACTGGGCTAAGCGGGAACTGTACTTCCTCAGTGGTAGGGAGGCGAGCAGGCCAGAGGTGGATGAACGCAGTGCCCTTGTTTGGGTGTAGGGCCTGATCAGAGCCTGGAGGTACTGAGGTGCCGTTCCCCTCACAGCTCCGTAGGGGAACCACCCCAAACCAATTGAGATGGTTTGGGATGAGTTTGACCGCAGAGTGAAGGAAAAGCAGCCAACAAGTGCTCAGCATATGTGGGAACTCCTTCAAGACTGTTGGAAAAGCATTCCAGGTGAATCTGGTTGAGAGAATGCAATACTTATTTTCCACCATAATTTGCAAATAAATTAATTAAAAATCCTACAATGTGATTTTCTGGATTTTTTTTCTAAATTTGTCTGTCATAGTTGAAGTGTACCTATGATGAAAATTACAGGCCTCTCTCATCATTTAAAGTGGGAGAACATGCACAATTGGTGGCTGACTAAATACTTTTTTTGCCCCACTGTACATGGATGAGCAGTGACAGAGCGGCTAAGTTGCAATAGATAGTGTAGGATACAGTATATACATATGAGATAATCAAATCAAATGTATTTATATAGCCCTTCGTACATCAGCTGATATCTCAAAGTGCTGTACAGAAACCCAGCCTAAAACCCCAAACAGCAAGCAATGCAGGTGTAGAAGCACAGTGGCTAGGAAAAACTCCCTAGAAAGGCCAAAACCTAGGAAGAAACCTAGAGAGGAACCAGGCTATGTGGGGTGGCCAGTCCTCTTCTGGCTGTGCCGGGTGGAGATTGTAACAGAACATGGCCAAGATGTTCAAATGTTCATAAATGACCAGCATGGTCCAATAATAATAATAATAATAATAATAAGGCAGTATAAAACAGTTGAAACTGGAGCAGCAGCACGGCCAGGTGGACTGGGGACAGCAAGGAGTCATCATGTCAGGTAGTCCTGAGGCATGGTCCTAGGGCTCAGGTCCTCCGAGAGAGAGAAAGAGAGAATTAGAGAGAGCACACTTAAATTCACACAGGACACCGAATAGGACAGGAGAAGTACTCCAGATATAACAAACTGACCCTAGCCCCCCGACACATAAACTACTGCAGCATAAATACTGGAGGCTGAGACAGGAGGGGTCAGGAGACACTGTGGCCCCATCTATTGTGCTTTACTGTTCTGTACTGTGCTGTTCTCTACTGTGCTCTACTGTACTGTAATGTATTGTACTGTACAAACCTTCTCATTCCACAAATGTGCATTTAAATATGAATGCATAAATTAGTTTAGATGTAATAAAAATGCACATACAAAACCTCTTCTATCAGGAACATTATAGTTGATAAGGAGCGTATAAGGTCTTACTGTTCAAATCAAACTACGCAGCAGTAATGGCAACTGGTAATAGGCCTGTAATTCGCTGTATCATATTGCCCTCTGCTGTATTGAAGAAGGCATTACAATAACAGTTTAGGTCCACTGAGGGATTTCGATTAGACTGAACTGGGGTGAACCAATATATGGCCCGTCAGCGAGCAAAAGCGACGAGGGAGGATTGCCCAGCTCAAATCGAGAATCACCAGGCCATCATTTAAAAAAAAACGTGAGAAACAATTGTTGAGAAACATGAAAAAGGGATTTTCCGTAAAATAATTTCAAAGTCGTTTTCCTTGGGAAGGCAGGTAATGCGTTTTTATTATGAGCAGTGAGGGAGGATCACCCTACTCAAATCGAGAATCACCAGGCCATGTCAACAAAACTGCATCATGAATCATTGAGTAACATAGAACATGCATTTTCCATCAAATGTATGTTAACATTTTCAAAGTAATTTTCCTTGGGGATACTGAATCCAAACGCATTACTCCACGTGCTTCCGACATCGCTGTCGGCTTTCAATATGGCACTTGGCGCACCCCCAGGGGGCAGCCCAGTTTCAAAACTAATGCAATCAGTTTTAAAACGTCTCAAACCCCTCTCTGGGTGAAGCTGCGAGGTAAATCGAACTCCCTCACTGGCACGTCAACTTTCCTTCCGGCTGCTTGCATACCAAAGTATAACTTTCTCCAATAAGCAATTTTTCCATACAGATGATTTGTATACTAACACAATTAGACATTGTGTAATATCCCCCCAAATAAAAAAGTAATTATGTAAGACACTATACCCTATAGCCTCCTACTTACTATAAGCGACTAAAATCCTATAGGCCTATTTTACTATCAAACATTATGGAGGGTATTTTGCAAACATGCACAAGGCAATGGTATATCCATGTGAAGATGTTTATTTTTAAGCCTGAAGGGATTATGTAAACCCCCTGCAGGCCTACTTGCATTGGTTCCAATCGATGCGTTAACGTCGAGTGGTTTGCGGTAAACTGGGTCCCATCGCCATGTGATGTCTCCCAATGTTTGTAAACATGCGTCTACCACATGTGATTCCAACGTAGGCAAAATAATACCAGAATCTGGCCAACGAGCGAACAGAGGCGTGTAATGGGCGGGGTTCGCTTTGGAAAAGTCGATGGGGATACTGTAACAATGTGAGCAGTGCTTCAAAATAGAAAATAATGACAACACATTCATAGAAACAGGTGACAACCCAGTTTTTGAAAACATAATCTATCTGAATGGGTCCCCAAGGGAGGAGAGAAAACATACTTTGAGGTAAGCTATTTCAGGCTGTCCAAGTAGGCAAAGCCATATTTTTATTCTAGGAAATACAGAAATGCATAACCTATTTCAGTAGCTTAATGCAAACTATGTAGCCTAGTAACGACTGTCAAATTACTAAAATGTAAATGTTATCTCAAACAATTTCTTAAAGTGTATAGGGTATAGCATATAATAAATGCATTATGAATATGATGGTCCTCTCAAAATGTTCTTAATCTTCAAATCAATCTGAAAATGGCAATTTAGTAAGCGATACATAGTGGGGGTAGACATTAATCAAATAAAATTACTATTCTCAATTAGTTATGATCGATAGGTAACTAAGTAAATTTGACTGCGTCAGAGGGAGCGAGTGCTATTGCGACAAACGCAATGGAATCCGGTGGGAATTGAATTCAAACCACATATCCTGGAAACCGCTTAGAAACATACCTTGGGGCGATTAAACCTTTACTGAATATAGGATATTTGTTTTGGATAAAGGAATGTCAGGTAGGCTAAAATGTTGGCGACGAGATGGCGTGTGAAACCGGGATTGGGAATAGGATGCTGCGCAAGAGATGGATGTGTGTAAACAATCGTGTCGTAGGAGCGAGGAGGATGTTACGCACTTCATAATGGCAGGTCAATGATGTCCTCGTGGCCATAAACATTATTATCAAACACAACACATCTCAATAATAAAAATAAGAGATATAGAAAAATAACATATTGTTATAACAAACAATCTATTGATCAATTAATTAAGATGGTGCTTTTATCATCAGTAAATTCGTGTTTGTAAAGGACTACCGGTGCTACTAGCGTTGTTAAATATTAATGTTATGCCTGTATGTGAATGAAGGCCATAATGCCACTTATTTTGTTGGGATTGAATGACAGTGCGCACTTGATCAGCATCTGCTAAATGACAAACATGTTAAATGCAAATATAGATGTAAAGAAACCAAAACACCCTGTTCCAATAAGGATGGGGGCGCTGTTCAGCAATATTCCCATGACGGTGTTGCCTTTTCTCCATTCATGGCATCATATTATCATCTCTAGGTAGTTACTTTTCATATTAAAGAGATTTTAGCACCATATTACAATCATTTACAGACATAATAAACAGCTGAGGGGGCCTAAATGAGCTCCGTTTTATAAATGTGAAAAAGAATAGATGCTAAACCCCTAGATTTCTCCCCTTCTGTATTGGAGGCATGACGGGGCATCCAAACAGGTTCAGTCCTTTAGCAGGCTTGGCTCGTTTCTACTGGGAGCAGAATAAAACTTACACATGCCAGAAAAAGCCCACATCACAATAGGAGCTTGACACACCTGTTGTGATGCCACTATTGTTGACAGTCAAGCCACAAGCTTCCCAGTCCTGGCCAATGACCCAAACGGTTGATGTCTAGCACCATCCCACTGCTTCCCCCTGGGGGGGGAAGTCATGAAACTACACAGGTGAAAATGTCTCGGAGTCACAGTACAGGACCATCGCTGACGACACCTGGCAAGTAGATCTGCCCAGTCAACAACAATGTATGCTTTATTCTACCTCAGGCTAGAAATCTTGTATGTGAAAAATAATGGTGTTTTAAAAGAACTTCCCCAGTTATATTCTGAATAGAAATATGCATTCAGCATCTGTGCATTGAAAGCTTGCAAGATGTCGTAGACTCTGGACTCAATGTTTCTTCAGATTTGGATATAAAAACCAACACAAAATAGTTGTTTCATAACAAATGATGCAAATATTTACCATATCCTCCCTCTACTGACCAGTTTATGAACTGACCCACTTTCAGAGACAGCAGTTTTTCTATTATTCTGTGAGGCTGCTGTTCCAGCCAAACAAAAAAGCAGACACACATGCATATCTTTTATCTTATGTTTGTAATGTAGTAAGTATTTCAGCTTTTATTTTCATTGTTTTTTATTTGTTTTTATTCCTGTAAAGCACGTTGCGTTTCATTCCGTGTCTGAAATGTGCTGTATAAATAAAGCTTTATTTTGACATCTTAACATCAATGCTTTTGTTGAGGACTATGAAAGAAAGACATGTACAACTAAATTGAGTTTAGAAATAGCAAATGCTATTTTTGTCTGCCAATACTCAGTATCTCTCAATCTGTAGCAATGGCAAGAAAACATCCAAACTAAATGTTGTTGTTCACTGCAGGAACTGAATCACCTGTAAATTCAATTTAGAGAAAACAGCAACCATGGCACGTGTCTTTACAACGGATCCCTTCTACATGGAGATGAGAGTTTGGGAGGTGGAATACTGCTAAGAGATGAAAGTGTTAAAATGATACCCCACTGCCTGCTGGATGATGATGTATAAATAGACAAGTGGGAAGAAGCGGTGTTCGTTCACAGGCATCATTATCAGCTCTGCACTTAAAGTGCTGCTGAGGGGAAAGACCTATTGTGCCCATATTATTCAAATGTGCATCGCTTTGTTATTTTCCCTGTTAAAAATACTATTCTTTCCAATATGTCAGTGAGCTGCACAACTCCATTCCAGTAATTCCCTGCATATACAGTAGTAAGTACTTTCATGTTAAGCCTCGTGAGTTTATAGACGACAAAGTATTTGTACGAAACAGACAGACCTCATAGGCAAAAAACTGCAGATAATTTGTCTTCCACTCTGTGATGCACACAAACCACCTCTTTGATCATGTGACGTGCAGCTTACATTTCACTTCAGACAGAGCAAGAGGTGGAACAGAGTGTACAGGGTGTTAGCCAACTCTTCCGTCAATAGCCTTGCTGCTAACCCCACCCTCCTGCCAGCAAAACACAATGTCACGCGTATCAGGAGCCTGAGCAGGTTGCCCACTATCTCATCTCTCACAGAATTTCTCAATTCGTTGCTTTTCCTTACAGAGTCCCTGGGGTATCACTGCACCTCAGCAACGTAGACAACAAAGCTTTGCTACACCTTCTCTCCTTCATTGCAGAGTGGCTGATGTCTAGAGAGGGTAGCTATTTCTGTAATTTACCATATAAATCAATGTGCCCCCTCCCTCTTACATTATACAACATACAAGACATGGGAATATATTCATCATATTTTTTCATAGGATTAACTTTTGAATGTACATGTTTGAATGTTATTATAGTCTCTGTCATCTCATTGCATGGCAGATAAATTAGGACCTCTAATCTATAAGAGGATAATCTGTCTATGCTTTTTGTCACCTGCCCCCCTCCATCCAGCCCTCCATGTTACGTCTGGAACCCATGCAAATGCTCTAGCCTTGAATGACCTGTACCAGTGCCTTTCCCCTTCTCAACAACAGCCACTCCTGCCTCATCATAGACAATGGGATGTCCTAAAATGAGTAAAGCATGCCTTAAAGTATAAATGGCTCTACAAACATTGTACGTACCCTATATCAAATTGTATTGGTCGTGAACACATTTTCAGATACAATCGCAGGTGCAGTGAAATGCTTATGTTTCTAGCTCCAACAGTGCAATAGTTAAAACTATAGATTTTGCAATAACAACTGGCACCCTGTTGACTGCCTAAAAAGGGCCACAAAATGGCCTCACAAAACCAAAACAGGCCTTTGTTTTGGTTTAAAAGGGTACGATGTGCCTTTAAAAGCAGTAGACAGTCAGGTGACTTGGTAAGCAGAAGCAAACTCAGCTCTGAAACAGAAAACAGAGCAACTGCGAACAGTAGAGAGGGGGTGCGCGAAGGACCCAGTTCACGATGACAATGTTAAAGCTGTGAGGAAAGAGAAGAGCAAAAACAGGGAGAGGGAAGAGAGAGGAGGAGTTCGCGGTGGCTCTTAAACTAGATGACGACGTAGTGGTGAGTCTGCCAGCCTGAGTAGTTCAAATAGCTGTATTTGTTTTTAGGTATACAGTGGGAATGCTTGGAGAAAGAACAACTGCATCACCCCATTGGAGAGACTGTGCTTCTGTTTGTGAGTGAGGCTAACTGTCAGACTAAACTCGTATTGTTGACGTGAGAAAATAAAAGAACCGTAGCTGTCAGTGTAGTGAGAATATGGCCAGAGGGGTGAGAGACAGGGAATTGTGACAGGGAGACAGAGGAGGAGATTTTGGAATTAGTTGCTACGTCAGTTTTTCCACATCCGCAGGGCAACAGCATGTTGAGGCCAGGGTCATTTTATTTTCGATCAGGCAGAACTTTAAAGCCTTGGTTTACCTTGAGGGTTTACCTTTGCCGTGCATTTTGTTATGTTTGTAATTATTAACTGTGCTCTACAGTATTGTCATTTGAGATTCTGTATTCATCCAAGGAAGAGTGTGGATAAGCTGCAGGATGCTGATTGTGTGGCGCACATTACCCAGGTTGCAGCCAGATTTTCAGATGTACTTCTTTGGAATGAATATCCTTGCAGTGAGAGATATGTTTTCTTCTCATTCCAGATAATTTCTCCTCTGAACGACTCACAGCTGCAGTGAAAATCTCGATGGGTCAAAAAAGTGCATGCATGTCAGGTGGACAGAGGGAGGCTCAGGGGAGGATACATGTACAAGGCACATGTTGATTTTCAGGAAATCCGCAGGAGACCATGAAGAGATGGGTAGAGGACTTCTTTTTTTTTACCCTGGCCTGGGTTCGTCCACGGTGCCATCCAGTTGCACCCGCCCACCCTACCCACTTTTCCTGCAGTGAGCTCTGGGGTGAGTGGCGTACTTCTCCTGCCAGGAAATTAGTTGCTGTGTGGCTCTTGAAGGCCCATGCCTTGATGCAGTGATCTCTACTTCTCTCCTCCTCAGTGTGCCAGCAGAGGGACAAGCTGGATCTGTGTCTTTTTCTTCCCTCATCTCTCTCACTTTCTCCCTGCCTCTCTTGCTCTCTCCAATCCCATGTCAGTCAGTCAGGGGAGGGATCCGAGTTGTGCTTCCTGGAAGAGCTTCTCTTAAAGCGGCACAACAGAGTCCTGTATATCATGGTTCCATATGAGAGGAGTCGTTAAACTTGCTCGCTTGGTGACTCAACATAAGCAGCAGTCGTAATCGGATGGGATACTTTCTCATGCAGCAACTGGACCACAGGCTAAGTGGATGCATTTCCCCCCTATTAGTCTATGAGGAGGACCCCGTGTCCTCTTATTGGATGACAACAAGGAAGTGGAAGATGGCCACTAATTGGCTTTAGAGGCATTGTTTTTTTTGTTTTTATGGTAGAGATCTTTTAAAATGTAGCGTGATTGAGGAAGACAGTTACTATTTTAACCCAGATATTGTGTTCCTAGTTCTGAGTACAGTTAGATACTTTTATCCTCTTTCTCTCTCCAATTCTGCATAACCAACACAGTAACTCATTCCTTGAAACACACACTCACTTAAACAGTGAAGATGACACTCATCTCTCTTATGTTGTCTCTGGCAGAGCTGAGACCCCATGGTGGCCAGAAAGATGGGATGCATCCCAGAATGCTATTAAGCAGAGAGATGGGCCTGCAGTTCTCTACTTGACAACATGCATCTGTACAAGGTAATCAAATGTTCTCTCATACAACTTGGAGCTGAAATCAAATTCAACCTTACCAACAGACTTAGTGAAACTCTACACATGATTCCAAGCCATGAACCTCTGTGATTTAGTTAACTCCATAAGTCCTTACAGTTTGATTGGCTAAATAGTCTCTTGAGTTTCTCGTCATCATATCTGGGAGATTCTATGCCAGCGTAGCCGGAAATTATTTTTGGTATCACAAATTGTTCTGGCAATTTTAACATAGAAACTTAATTGGGAGGAAGGACATTTGATATGCTTTTTACATTTGTATCACACAACATTTTTCTTCATCATGATGAAAGGGGCCATTTTAGGCCATTTTTGACCTATACATGCCTCCTGTAACAGCCTATGATCTGTACATGATACAGAACAATTATAATTTATTTAAAAATATATATATATTACTATCTCCAAAGTACAATTTTTGGTTGTGTTTATTTTAAGACATATTGTTTGGAACAAGTACATAAAGATTTCAGAGTGGGCTCGCTGCAAATTCTGAAGGTATGATCAATTTTATGTGCACTACAAACACAGTGAATGGGGAAATGGATTCAAAGGGAACTCCCTCTGCTGGTGATTTGCTGAATGTGCAATCCTAAAAGAAGGCTGTTGGTCATTAACCAATCATGTCAATTTCATCATTAAAAGTAACAGAGAGCCCACCGTTGAAATTGTACGCGTTGTTATGAATTTGACGTATTGTATTTTTTTTACAAACAATGTGTCCTAAAAGAAGCTAACTCAAAAGGGTCATTTTGAGATATTAATATTAATATGTTTAAATTTGACTAAATTCATTTGAAAATGTTTATTTCAGAATTTAGACATACTCAATATTTGAGACAACCCTATAAGGAGTATAATGACACCAATATGTTATTTTTTTACCAGGTAAATTGACTGAGAACACATTTTCATTTACAGCAACAACCTGGAGAATAGTTACAGGGGAGAGGAATGAACCAATTGTAAACTGGGGATAATTAGGTGACCGTGATGGTATGAGGGTCAGATTAGGAATTTAGCCAGGACACCAGGGTTAATTTATCGCAACACCCCTACAATAAGTGCCATGGGATCTTTAGTGACCACAGAGAGTCAGGACACCCATTTAACGTCCCTTCTGAAAGACGGCTCCCTACACAGGGCAATGTCCTTAATCACTGCCCTGGGGCATTGGGATATTTTTTTTTACCAGAGGATAGGGTGCCCCCTACTGGCCCTCCAACACCACTTCCAGCAGCATCTGGTCTCCCATCCAGGACCAATGCTGCTTAGCTTCAGAAGCAAGCCAGCAGTGGGATGGAGGGTGGTATGCTGCTGGCGGTGTCTGTATCATGTATGGTTCACAGAACATAGGGTGTTACAGGAGGCATTTATACGTCTAAAATTGGCCTAAATGGCTCTTTGACAAGATCAAATCAAATTGTATTTGTCACATGCTCTGAATACATCTTACTGTGAAATGATTACTTCCAAGCCCTTAACCAACAACGCAGTTCAAAAAATAGAGTTAAGATAAAGAAAATTATATATTTACAGCTCAATCGTGATCTTAAATTGGTCATGCTATAATAATGGACCTTTTTTTAAATTTCCACCTAAAATGACACCCAAATCTAACTGCCTCTAGCTCAGGGCCTGAAGCAAGGAAATGCATATTCTTCATACCATTTGAAAGGAAATACTTTGAAGTTTGTGGAAATGTGAAATTATTGTAGGAGAATACAGAGATAGCAGGGGTTCAAACTGTAGAACCCAGTTCCTACATTTCAATATAAAAATGTATTTTATCAAACAACACTATGCTACATTTTATCTCTGGAACCCTCAAGATGACAAATCAGAGCACGATTACTGAAGTACATTATTTACCTTCAGAGGTGAATGTATCAATCTAGTTGCCGTGATAAAAGTGTTTTGTTGTTGTGCACTCAAACAATAGCATGGTATTTTTTCCCTGTAGCTACTATAAATTGGACAGTGCAGTTAGATTAACAATAATTTAAGCTTGCTGCCCATATAAGACATGTCTATGTCCTGGAAAGTTTGCTGTTACCTATGTCATATTCTAGTCACATCAGGGCATGTTAGCGACAGCCCTCCCAGCATAGGGACATAGGGACACTGATCCCGTAGATCCTCAAGAGGTTTTAATGGGGTGGTGGTGTTGTACCTAACCAGCTGTGGAGGCAGGATGATGGACAACTGCTCAATTGGTGACATTGGGCATCTTCCTCCTTGTAAGGTATCAATGATGATGGTACATGTGCACCTTGGCTTTGGTACCCATCCTGCAAAGATGTCTTAAATCAAAATCTGTTGATACCGTGCATTCGGAAAGTATTCAGGTCTTTATGGTAGAGTGGCCAGATGGAAGCAACTCCTCAGTAGAATGCTCAGCCTACTTGGAGTGTGTGGGCTGTCATGTGCCTTTTTAGAGACTGTCAGACCATGAGAAACAATGTTCTCTGGTCTGATGAAACCAAGATTGAACTCTTTGGCCTGAATGCCAAGCGTCATGTCTGGAGAAAACCTGGCACCATCCCTACGGTGAAGCATGGTGGTGGTGGCAGCATCATGCTGTGGGGATGTTTTTCAATGGCAGGGACTGGGAGACTAAGCAGGATCGACAGAAAGATGACCGGAGCAACGTACAGAGAGATCCTTGATGAAAACCTGCTCCAGAGCACTCAGGACCTCAGACTGGGGTGAAGGTTCACCTTCCAACTGGACAACGACCCTAAGCACACAGCCAAGACAATGCAGGAGTGGCTCCGGGGCGAGTCTCTGAATTTCCTTGAGTGGCTCAGCCAGAGTCCGTACTTGAATCCGATCTAACATCTCTGGAGAGACCTGAAAATAGCTGTGCAGCGATGCTCCCCATCCAACTTGACAGAGCTTGAGCTGATCTGCAGAGAAGAATGGGAGAAACTCCCCAAATAAGAGAGGCTGTAATCGCTGTCGAAGGTGCTTCAACAAATTACTGAGTAAAGGGTGTAAATGTGATATCTGTTTATCTGTAATACATTTGAAAACATTTCTAAAAACCTGTTTTTGCTTTGTCATTATGGGGTATTGTGTGTAGATTGATAATGGAAAAATAATAATTTAATCCATTTTAGAATAAGGCTGTAACATAACAAAATGTGGAAAAAGTCAACGGGTCTGAATACTTTCCGAATGCACTTTACATGATAGTACGAGTAATAATTTTGACAAATCCAAAAGAAGAGATGAGAAATGCAAAGATATGTCATTCGTATTTCTGCATGATGCCAAAAGTGATACATTGATGACCTGATGATGGTTGAATAACCGAAACGTTTGTCTATGCACTTTTTAGCCTTATGATTGACATCATGCTATGATAAATTGCACTTGCCTTTTAAGCCTATTTTCATGCAAATGTGGCTGATACTGTTCAATAAGGACTGAAAGCAATGCACAGACAGCACCCACTGTTTATTCAACAGTTGATAATAACCATTTTTATTCTGAAACTTCTAAAGGGCTGGATGACTTGGGAGGCCAATGCAGACTCATACACAGCCCTGTTTATAACTTCCCCTGGAAACTGGTTTCAGACAGTGTTTTAGAGTATCAATAACTTATCTAGCACCATTTGAAATCAGTGTTCTTGGTGTAAGAAAGACACAATTTAAAGCAGGATGGATGAAGGCATACAGTAGACCTACATCCGTCCGTCTCGTAATTTCTCACACATTTGGCATGGCGGATATTGTTAACGTAATTTGCTGACTGGAACACATCACAATAAAAACATTGCCTTCCGTGTCCAATGATGTAAATGTCATATGTATCACTAGAATATGTTCTGGGAATTGTAGCGCCCCCCGCGACAGCAATCTCATGATCACACCTTGCCGCCCTCCTTCATGACCCCTCTTGCCAAGGTTGACCATTTTCTTTTGGTGTTTAGAGTCTCCTCTATTTCTAGCACCATTTGAAATCGGTTACAATGTCGGGGGAATATCATCTGAACAGAAGATGAAAAACACCCTTGGATTCACCCACACATTTAGGAGTTGTCCTTGACCAACTCACATTCTTTTTGCTCAAAAGTTCAAGTAGACTTTACCAAAGGGGAGCCAAAGGGCCGCAGTTGTGAAATGTTCATTGACTTCAGCTTGCAAAGCTTTTTAATTTGAATAGTTTTTCATGTTGCACATTATGAGACATAATGAAGGACATGTTGATGCAGGTGAGTGGTTTTCAGGCGAGTTCGGCTGTTACCATAGACTTCCAGTCATTAGCATTGACTTTAACTTAAAAATGGAAGAAGATAAAGGGCTTCCATGCCAATATCCCAAAGGATCCCTTTAAGCTGTTTATCAGGTTTTGACCACAGGTTTATACAAAGGGAGGTAGAAAGTTTATTGTGTATTTGAAACATGAAAGCAAACCATCTATGACAGGCATGCACCCCTTTTTTGAAGGCCCTCAGATCAACCCCCCCCCCCCGCATCAGCAGTTTTTCTCTTAAGTCCTGCACTGATTGTCACTCAATAAGCCCGTGTCAGCTAAACATTTTTAAATTGGTAAATTAGTCTAGCGGCCAGCTTTCTAAACCTGTAGTAGGCCTAATCATGGTTGAATTACTGACCGGGGTCCCCCATTGATTTTGTTAGTCACTCTCACTCAGATCTCATATTAAAAACTGCAAACATTTATCTCCACCCAATGACAAACATTTGTAGAATTGCAGGAAATTAGCTGTAAAACTGCTAATTTTCCTCTGCCCAATGGCAAAATGAGTAGAATTTCATGAAATGTGTTATGAAATTGCAAACTCTTCTCTCAGCCCTATGGCAAAATGTGTATAATTTCAGCATGTCACTGCAGCCCCTTATGATCAGTTCAGATTTTTGTGTGGCCCCCACCACCATCAAAGTTGCCCAACCCTGATCTATGGTGTTCCAGTTTGCGTTCGCACAGGAATTTTCTGGAAAGTTGCACACATGGATATAAGCCTTGCTGAACCAGAAGTGTATTCATTACGTAGTGTATTCATTACGTAGATTCTGTTGCAAAATGTTTCACAACAGAAACTGTTTATTCCAAACGTAAAATGTTTTGCACCGAAAACAAGAGTTTCTATTGGTCAAATTCAGGTAGTTCCATCCCTGTTTCGCTACATTTGGTGTTTGATTCTTTAACGGTTTTTGTTGCAACACTTACGCTGAATCCCAAACCATCCCCTCATTCACATTACCAATAAGCATTCCGTTATGTTGCGCCGGATGTCATGCATTTCAATGGGGACGTCCAGAAAGGAGTGGAAACGCAAAACCCCTTGCAGTTGAGGCTTCCATTGCAAGACGAAATCCACCTATTTTGAAAATGTTGAAACTACTCAGTCTTCAGCACAGCCAGAGTCCTATGGAATCAAATTCACACCACATGTATTGAATTCAAAATTAAATCAATCCTGAACATGAAAAATAAAGTTTAGAATGTAATCATTATACTTTCAAGGACGGGTGAAATAATGGATGTTGAAATCAAAAACCAAACAATTTGAAGCAACATTTATATAATTGTAAACAAAAAGACATCAAAACCCCAAAACTTGCAAGCAAATAATTTTAAAGCGAGGGCAAAACTCCCATCAGCCACTCTTTGGGCTACAATACCTATTTTACACGGAGCCCCGCCGACCCATCATTACTGGCCTACCTACGTAATTCGCCCAAGGTTTTTTTTCAACTGGCTCCTCTGTCGAGATGTACCCTGAAGGCCCATCTGCTAGCCTGCTAGTCACGGCCCACTAGCTGTCTAGAGTATATCGGACTTTTAGCTGAAGGGGCGCATCGGACAAATTCTTTGGCCACTATACCTATTTTGCCAATTGGCCTGGACCCTTTTACCACACGGAGCCCTGCTGATCCATCAAGACTGGTCTGCCGACGTAACAGCACGAGGGGGCTACAACAGACTTCTTCCATCGCAAGTACCTCTAAGGCCCTTCTAATAGCTTGCTATCCCCGGCCCGCTAGCTGTCTGAATCGCCGTGTCCCCTGCCCGCCGAGCTACTCACTGGACCCCTATAATCACTCTGCTACGCATGCCTCTCCCTAATGTCAATATACCTTGTCCATTGCGGTTTTGGTTAGTAATTATTGCCTTATTTCACTGTAGAGCCTCTAGCCCTGCTCAATATGTTAATAGTTAACCCTTTAGTTCCACCTCCCATGCGGTGACCTCATCTGGTTTAAATGATGTTTCTAGAGACAATTTCTCCCTCATCGTCACTTAATGCACAGGTTTACCTCCACTGTATTCACATCCTACCATACCCTTTGTCTGTACATTATACCTCGAATCTATTCTACCTTCTTATAGCCTTTAGCCGTACCCTTATTGAAAGATTAGTGGAATCTGTGTGGGTAGGATGACTGACATTGAAGGTGAACAGGTGGTCACGTGTCAGGTGACAGAGGAATGGATGAGACTGAGGCAGGAATTCCTATAACCATAAAGTGGTATATTTACTGAGTAGTCTGTGCTGCATCACAAGGGAAACAAATAACATGTATCCGATCAAATTCCTCATCCCAAAGGTCATATCATAACAATCATTCATGATTAACATAATTAGGGAAGTCAACAATCCAGTTCATTAAGAAGTCAATAGTAATCATCCGTGAGTCATTTAGGCTCGTAACTATTTATCATAAATCATGAAAGAATACAAACAGTGAATGGTTATTCAATCTATAATCCCCATTAATTTGGTATCAAAGTCGATCAGTTAGCAAATAATGACGTTTCTCATTTCACCCTTTCAATTGTCTTAATGTGTACATATAATTAATTTCATTACATATTAACCATATCGATTGCATAATTGGCCTATGAGGATCCGTAGGGCCATGATCATTGGCAATTCACATTACACAATATGTTTGAAGCGTGCGCTCCAAGCTGCACTCCGCGATACTAACTATAAGCAATAACTGATGGCCCACTCCCCCCATCGCCACAGATAGTTCAGATGAAAGGTAACAGAGTCGGTGGACTTACATGGATTCATGGACGCACAGAACTTCTGTATTAGACGGAGTTAAGGAACAGAAAGCAGCGAGATCAGGCGATGGCAATTTCCTCCTTTTATGGAGTTGAGATCTGTCGGACATTTCCACCTGACCCAATTAAAGCGCCCCTGGCCCAGCTGAGTAAGTGGCAATGAATTAAAGGATTATTCCACCAACTCCATGGGCCTTTTCTACACTTATCCTACTCCTCCTCTGTTCCTCTGGTGATGGAGAGTTAATCCAGGCCCTGCAGTGCCTAGCTCCACTCCCATTCCCCAGGCACTCTCATTTGTTGACTTATGTAACCGTAAAAGCCTTGGTTTCATGCATGTTAACATTAGAAGCCTCCTCCCTAAGTTTGTTTTATTCACTGCTTTAGCACACTCTGCCAACCCAGATGTCCTAGCCGTGTCTGAAAACCCTGACATTTCCATCCCTAACTATAACATTTTCCGACAAGATAGAACTGCCAAAGAGGGCAGAGTTAGCCTGCAGAGTTCTGTCTTACTATCCAGATTTGTGCCCAAACTATTTGAGCTTCTACTTTTAAAAATCTACCTTTCCAGAAACAAGTCTCACCTTTGCCGCTTGCTACAGACCACCTTCTGCCCCCAGCTGTACCATATGTGTATTGATTGCCCCCCATCTATCTTCAGAGCTCCTACTGTTAGGTGACCTAAACTGGGACATGCTTAACACCCCAGCCATCCTACAATCTAAACTTGATGCCCTCAATCTTACACAAATTATCAATGAACCTACCAGGCACAACCCCAGATCTGTAAACATGGGGACCCTCATAGATATCATCCTAACCAACCTGCCCTCCAAATACACCTCTGCTGTCTTCAACCAGGATCTCAACGATCACTGCCTCATTGCCTTCGTCCGTAATGGGTCTGCGGTCAAACCCCCACCCCTCATCCCTGTCAAACGCTCCTTAAAACACTTCAGCGAGTAGGCCTTTCTAATTGACATGGCCCGGGTATCCTGGAAGGATATTGACCTCATTCCGTCTGTAGAGGATGCCTGGTTATTCTTTAAAAGTGCTTTCCTCACCATCTTAAATAAGCATGCCCAATTCAAAAAATGTAGAACCTGTAACAGATATAGCCCTTCGTTCACTCCAGACCTGACTGCCCTTGACCAGCACAAAAACATCCTGTGGCATACTGCATTAGTATCAAATAGCCCCCGCGATATGCAACTTTATTTAGGAACCAATAAATACACAGGCAGTTAGGAAAGCAAAGGCTAGCTTTGTCAAACTGAGATTTGCATCGAAAAAGTTCTGGGACACTGTAAAGTCCATGGAGAATAAGAGCACCTCCTGTAACGATCTGAGTGTAATGGGTGAGGAGTCAAGCGCAGGAAGCAGAGAGTTCAGGTGAGTGCTATTTTAATGCACCGACAAACGGCGAACATAAGCCACCCTCACGAACACACAGGGCGTAATGAACACACAAATGCCCCCAAAGAGGGGGACTTAAACGGTCTAGGGAAAACCCACAAAATGGGAAAAACACAAAACCCATAGACGTGCACAAAAGTACACTAAAACATGGTCACAATAATTAATCCCGCACAAGGAACTCTGCGGGCCGGCTGACTAATAAAGCCTACTACCTAATTCAATACAGGTGCACTCAATCAACACATAAGGAGGGGGAGGAAATAATCAGTAGCAGCTAGTAGGCCGGCGACGACGAACGCCGAGCGCCACCCGAACGGGAAGGGGAGTGTCCTTCGGTCGGAGTCGTGACACCTCCTCCCAGCTGCCCACTGTACTGAGGCTAGGAAACACTGTTACCACTGATAAATCTGATTGAGAATTTCAATAAACATTTTTCTACGGCTGGCCATGCTTTCCACCTGGCGACCCCTACCCCGGTCAACAGCCCTGCAACCCACACAGCAACTTGCCCAAGCCTCCCCATTTCTCCTTTACCCAAATCCAGATAGCTGATGTTCTGAAAGAGCTGCAAAATCTGGACCCCTACAAATCAGCCGGGCTAGACAATCTGGACCCTCTCTTTCTACAATTATCTACCAAAATTGTTGCAACCCCTATTACTAGCCTGTTCAACCTCTCTTTCGTATCATCTGAGATCCCCAAAGATTGGAAAGCTGCCGCGGTCATCCCCCTCTTCAAAGGGGGACACACTCTACACCCAAACTGCCACTGACCTATATCTATAAAGCCCTGCCTTTCTAAGGTCTTCGAAAGCCAAGTTAACAAACAGATCACCGACCATTTTGAATCCCACCATACCTTCTCCGCTATGCAATCTGGCTTCCAAGCTGGCCATAGGTGCACCTCAGCCACGCTCAAGGTCCTAAACGATATCATAACCACCATCGATAAGAGACAATACTGTGCAGCTGTATTCATCGACCTGGCCAAGGCTTTTGACTCTGTCAATCTTCAAATTCTTATTGGCAGACTCATCAGCCTTGGTTTCACAAATGACTGCCTCGCCTGGTTCACCAACTACTTCTCAGACAACTTTATGCAAGTCACCAGCGGCGACCACTGGGTGATGACCAATCATATCAAGTGGTTTCCATGATGAATTTGACGCTATGCGACCCAAAGCTGGAGACTTGGCTGATAAAAATACTAGGATGGAAGCAAATGTAAGTGATTATAACGTCATAACAAATCATGCGAAAAAATACAGTACAGAACAGTTGAGAGGAATATGTTAGTTTATGTAGAGATTTATGCATATTATTTTGTCATAAAATGTATTTGCGAAAATCGCGAATTAGCAAGCTAGCTGACTAGCTAACATTGGCCAGTTAGCTGGCTGGCTTTATGGGTGTTTTGTAATTTTTTCTGTAATTAATTGTAATTCTGGTTGTTTGATGTTTTAGGGACTCTTGAAACATCCAGCAAACCAGGCTGTCATCTTGTGAAACAGTGGATGTAAAGAATCTAGCTAGCTAAAGCATTTACTGCAAATTGAATGTACAATTTTGTAAGTGTGTCTTGCTGATATTTGCCATGCAATGCAGATAGATAAAGTAAAGTAACTAGCTAACTATTTTCTTGCTTATTGTGCAGTGGAGGATAAAAATACCTGTATGCCTATAGATGTGTAGCTAGCTATCTAGCTGATCTGTATATGGACCCTAAAACGTTTGGAATACATATTAATTCAGAATCTGGCTTTGAAACTCAGCTATCTTCATAGCCACTTGTATCAACAGTCTGAATGACATTAATGACGCCTATGGATTGAGTAGAATATAATCTAACTTTGTGCCAAGGATACAAGTCGTATATACATGTAGTTATTACCATGCATGAGATCCCCACATTGTAGCCTGTAAATGTAATATATTCACTGTTGATGTACTCTACCTTGGCAAATAACGGTGCAGTTCAGGTATAAATGTATTTGATGTTATTTTTTCAGTCATATCCAATACCAGGAGTATCAAATTCCAGTCTTTGAATGATGCTGTGTCTGCATGTATGTATTACAAATTTACACTTCAACAGTGTTTACCAATCTTGGTCCTGGGACAGCAATGGTTACAATTTGTAACTATGCAATAGACTAGAAACATGATTTAACTAGTTAAAGGCTGATTTGTAATTCATATATACAGAAATATCATTTAAAAAACAGTACACTACACTTCCTATGCGTCATGTAAGTACTTTAAACTGGCTCATCTCAATATCTTCATTGATCTGATAAACACAGGATAGGTGTAGTATTTCATCAAATGAGAGACTTAATTTCAACCAGTAGAGAATGTGAAACACTTTATTGAAAGAAGTTCATTGTCCAAGTGTTATTAATACATGCATTATAAATATTATCATTGTAAAATTATATTGTAAATACAAGTTCAATCTGTACTTCAATGCACATCTGGTCTGTATTATAAAAACAGAGGAAGAAAGGTGGCGAGGGAGGTGAAAAGACAGAAAGGGAAAGAGGTCAAACAGAGGAGCAGGGAAAACAGCATATGATTAATGAATCACATTGCTACCCTAATATTCTCTCAGTTCATCACAATTACATAATAGTGTCTCTAGTGGTGTCTCCTAACCAGCCATGGGCTCCCAGTCAGCCCGAAGGTTATCTTAAGAGCGGGTGAGATGGCGATGACTGGACTTGGGGTTGACATACTCTCTGACATCAAAACATGCCTGCAGACGAGAGACAGATGGGGAGAGAGAGAGCATATTTAAGCCTTGTGTTTTCTTTTTATTCTAACACTGTCAGTCATCATAATCATTAGGATGTGAAATGCAAAACTGACCTTGGATCATTAACTCTGGGACTACTGCATCTTTCTGTATTTCAATGTAAAGTATCTGTTTAATAACACTTCCTGTTGACCTGACCAAGTGACCTCACCTCTGATCATGCTGTGCACTATGTAGCAAGTTCAGATGCGGGAGGGGTTCACCGACACCGGATTATATAACCTAGAGGATTTAGGGAGAAGGGGAGAGAGGGATGAAGTGAAGGAGAGAGACTGTTATTGAGAAAATAAGGTAGTTAAAGTGCCTGCCTTCAACAGGAATCTGTGTGTGTGGCCTCACCTGGTGTCCACACTAAGTGGCCAAAGAGTATTTTATGCTGAAAAACATGCATACACACGAGGACAAACAATATAGCGTAGTTATAGAAATAATGAAGTGTCTTACTATTCTCTATGGTTGGCCCTCTTGCCTATACTTTGAAAGTGGAAGGAGCCACTTTAATGTGTGTAGGTGTGGGGTATAAGGTGCCTAATTGTTCAAAATGTTTTTATTATGGGTGACTTTGTTTTTGAACAGACATCACACCCTTACCTAAACAGCACCCTCACCCGAGAAGTAGAAATCAAAGGGAGAGAAACTGGGAATTTAATAACTGCAGTTTACATAGCTAAGTAAAAGGAAGAATACTCTTATTTAAAAGTGGATGGCTCTCAAAAGAGCCTTAGGTTGTGCATAGTGTAGTCTATGGTGTTGCAAGGGTACAGCACCCTCTTCAAAGAAGGAGGCCGGTGAAGATCTCTCGCACACAGATTGCCTCTTTTGCTGCATTGTTGGACCCCATCATTAAAACATCCTGCAGAGCAGCAGGCTTCTCCTCTGGCACAAGGTGGTTTGGGGCTGCTTTGCTGCCTAAGGGCCTGGACAGCTTGGTATCATCGACTGAATTCCCACGTTTATCAAGATATTTTGCAGGAGAATGCTAGGCTATCAGTCTGCCAATTGAAGCTCAACAGTAGTTGGGTGATGCAACAGGAAAACATCCCAAAACACAGAAGTAAATCAACAACAGAATAGCTTCAACAGAAAAATATACACCTTCTAGAGTGGCCCAGACAGAGTCCTGACCTCAACCCAATTGGAATGCTGTGGCATGACCTCAAGAGAGCAGTTCACACCAGACATCCCAAGAATATTGCTGAACTGAAACAGATTTGTAAAGAGGAATGGTCCAAAATTCCTCCTGACCGTTGTGCAGGTCTGATCCGCAACTACAGAAAATGTTTGGTAAAGGTTATTGCTGCCAAAGGAGGGTCAACCAGTTATTAAATCCAAGGGTTCACATACTTTTTCCACCCTGCACTGTGAATGTTTACACGGTGTGTTCAATAAAGACATGAAAACATATAATTGTTTGTGTGTTATTAGTTTAAGCAGGCTGTGTTTGTCTATTGTTGTGACCTAGATGGAGATCAGATCAAATTCTTGCCACTGTATGTTAGCAGCACATTTGAGTTAGCCTGCACTGTAGCTAGTTAGCTAGTAATGCATCATGTTTTTTACATTTTCAAAATGTATTTACTTACTTGAATAGGTTCTCCCAACCATGTGGACGATTGGAAACAGGGAAGCAAAGCTAGCTAATTTGTCCTGGTACCTAAACATTGGGCTATTATTTTACCTGAAATGCTCAAGGTCCTCTACTCCGACAATCAAACACCTCTTAAGGATCGAACCCCTTTTTTCAATTTTCGCCTAAAATGACATACCCAAATCTAACTGCCT
This sequence comes from Oncorhynchus keta, assembly GCF_023373465.1. Taxonomy (NCBI): domain Eukaryota; kingdom Metazoa; phylum Chordata; class Actinopteri; order Salmoniformes; family Salmonidae; genus Oncorhynchus; species Oncorhynchus keta. Next base: position 27,927,283 of record NC_068430.1, on the reverse strand, counting down.
GTAGCTCAGGACCTGAAGGAAGGATATGCATATTATTGATAGTGCCCCACCTCGACAACATCCGGTGAAATTGCAGAGCGCGAAATTCAAAATACAAAAATCGTAATATTAAACATTCATGAAAATACAAGTGTCTTCTTACATTGTTTAAAAGCTTAACTCCTTTTTAATCCAGCCGCTTTGTCAGATGTCAAAAAGGCTTTACAGCAAAAGCATACCATGCGATTATCTGAGGACAGCGCCCCGCATACACCAGCATTAAAAATATTGTCCAAATCAGCAGATGCGTCACAAAAATCAGAAATAGAGATAAAATAAATCACTTATCTTTGAAGATCTTCCTCTGTTTGCAATCCCAATGGTCCCAGCTACACAACAAATGGTTGTTTGTTCGATAAAGTTCTTTTATATCCCAAAAAAGTCAGTTTAGTTGGCGCCTTTGATTCAGTAATCTCACCCGTTCCACTCGTTCAACATGCAGACAAAGCAATCCCAAAGGTTACAGGTAAACTTTGTCCAAACAAGTCAAACAACGTTTCTAATCAATCCTCAGGTACCCTAATATGTAAATAAACGATACAATTTCAGATGGAATGTAGTATGTTCAATACCGGAGATAAATAACGAAGTGTTCGCCCTCTTCCAAGCGCGCCACAAGACTACAGACAAATTTTTCAAAAAACCAGCCTGAAACCCTTTAAAGACTGTTGACATCTAGTGGAAGCCATAGGAACTGCAATCTGGGAGGAATTCCTTTGAATATTCCATAGACAAGCATTTGAATGGCCTGTGACCTCAAAAAAAATTCAGGGTGGATTCTCCACAGGTTTTCAACTGCCATATCAGTTATGTTATACTCATACATTATTTTAACAGTTTTGGAAACTTGGGAGTGTTGTCTATCCAATGCTACCAATTGGTCCTTCTGTAGCTCAGTTGGTAGAGCATGGCGCTTGTAACGCCAGGGTAGTGGGTTCGATTCTCGGGACCACCCATACGTAGAATGTATGCACACATGACTGTAAGTCGCTTTGGATAAAAGTGTCTGCTAAATGACATATATTATATTATTAATTATATGCATATCCTTTGGGCACGTCAGTCATCCGAACTCTCGAATACTGCCCCCTGGCCTTAAGAAGTTATGTGACTTAGTGGTCCTTCTGTAGCTCAGTTGGTAGAGCATGGCGCTTGTAACGCCAGGGTAGTGGGTTCGATCCCCGGGACCACCCATACGTAGAATGTATGCACACATGACTGTAAGTCGCTTTGGATAAAAGCGTCTGCTAAATGGCATATATAGATCTATATATATAGACTTAGGACCCTAGGCGCAATTTAGATTTTGGCCACTAGATGGCAGCAGTGTATGTGCAAAGTTTTAGACTGATGCAATGATCCATTGCAGTACTGTTCAAAATGTTATCAAGTCTGCCCAAATGTGCCTAATTGGTTTATTGATATATTTTCAAATTCATAACTGTTCACTCTCCTCAAACAATAGCATGTATTCTTTCACTTTAATAGATACTGTAAATTGGACAGTGCAGTTAGATTAACAAGACGTTTTTCTTTCTGTTCATATCATGTATGTCTATGTCCTGGGAAATGTTCTTGCTAATCACATTAGCATACTTTAGCTCAACCATCACGCAGCCGACACACCGATCCTGTAGAGGTTTTAATCCACAGATTAACCAAATTCATTTTTCATCATCTCTCCTTCCTTCAGGCTTCTTTTTCTCCTTTGGACTTTATATGGAGGTTGGCAACAAACTTTACAGCATTACTACAACTGACCAGATTGTGGAACTAAATTCATCTTTCAATCACCCATGTGGGTATATGCTCCTAAAAACCAATGAGGAGATAGGAGAGGCCGGAATTGCAGCGCATTGAGCGCCACAAATAGAACCAATTTCTATTTTAGCGCCTAGCGATGCAGACGCTCACGAGCAGTAGGGGTGCAATGAATGAATAACATATACAGTATGTGTAAATGTATTTTGCAACACTCGCGCACGCGACGTTAGCGGTGTGGTCAGCATGTAAAGCCGAAACCACACGAGAGATGTCACCAGGGTCAGAATTTGCATGCGAGAGTAAAGAGTGTCAATTCCCATATACTGCATAGCGTATGCCAACTTAATTCTCATGAAAGTCCATAATAAACAGTTGTATTTATGTTCGCTATGTACCAAATGTGACCGATCACCTTGATTTGGTCTTATGTTTAAAAAAAAAGTGCAATTGTTTTTTACATTTCATTGGATAAAAGCAGAGACACAGAGCTACAACATTCTATATCATACACTATATTTTGAGGAACAATGGGAAAGTAATTCTGCTTTGAAAGTTGATAAACTTGTAACCTCACTTTTGAGAAAATGGCCTTTGAATGTTTTGGTACCTACTGGAGAGCTCTCCTTTGTCTACATCCATTCAGCATTGTTTACACCCTCTTAAGCCAGCCCCACCCATCTCTTTAAGCATTCACGTGTGAGGTTATGAGCTAAACAGTGAGTAGTGTAGTAAAGACTAAAAGTGGTAAAAGTAGTAGCCTACAATAAGGAAAAATTCCAGGTAAACAAAGGGTCCAGATAAAAAAAATATTTTATAAATATTAGATGACGCTTACCCAGACACACTTGTCTAACTTGATGGGTCATGTGAAAGAAATGCTATAACCCCCAGCCACATCTTGCTAAGTGGATGGGTCTCTACAGGAGGTGTAAACGATACAGCCAAATGGTTACTTGCATAGTAGCAACATCAGATATATATATATAGTGTCAATATATATAAAATAATATACAGAACAATATCAATGACGATATCAGTGATAGATGAGGTAGTTATATGCATACCATCAGGGGTCAAGTGGCTGAGCAGCAGGATAAAAAAAAAATAGTAGCAGCAACGTATGTTAGGAGAGTCATATGAATAGAGGCACTGCAGATAGTGCTGATGACAGATCCATCCGAACCACACATGGAACAAGGGAATCTATATTCGGAGAGCCTGTTTCTGTCCTGCCCTTGACTTTGGTGCAGGGCATGTGATGACCCCTGTCACAGTGCCGTTTCACAACATCACTCTGGTCTTTCTGAAGCGCTGCTTGATGAGGCTGAAGCCAGGTGTGGCCTGTGATCAGGAAGTGAAGGTCCAGACTGTGGTGGAGCCTCTGGAAAATACAAAAATAATGTGAGGTCAATAAAAGTAGTGCCAATCATGTTGGAGGTCAATTAAATAATCAAAACGTATTTATGCTTTACATACCAAGTGATGTCATCGATTCTTTGTAGAGATGCCACATCGCTGCTATTGTCACATGGGATGGCAGCAGCTTTCCACCGAAGTGTTTGTGTCCTGGTAATATTATTGCATTATCCTCTGTGTAGTTGTTGATTAAGTTCACAACTTGCTGCAAGTCCTCATGCTTGCTTGGGCCAGCTCTCTTTTCGATGGGAGGCATTAGACCATTCTCCATGTATGACTGGTGGAGAGTCGGGTGTGTTCTACTGATGCTGAAAGACAAATTCCAGATACAAATATTTGAGCATTATTATACGATAGCCGTAATCACCGTCAGACACACCTGGCTAACTTGATGGGTCATGTACGCCCCCTGCTGGAGAAGACCGATTTTGGGTTGTTTTACCTCTCGCTTCTTCTGTTCCTTGATCGGTTACACTGCAAAATGACTGCAGTAAAAAAATATTTGCAGCATACTGCACTCTGACTGTAATCTTTTTTCATAAGGGTGGGATCGGTTGCTTGTCTCCCGAGTGGATCTATTTTACTTACCCTTTGGAAACATCACTCGGTATGCAGAGCAGTAGTTTGCAGATTTATCACTAACCCGTACTAATACCACAAGGCGGCAGCCTTTCACTGTGAAGACAGGCAACACAGCCCATCACCATCATACACTAAGTATGGTAATAGAAAATGTCTAATCAGTCTGTCTAATTGACAGACATTGATTAATCTAAAATGGCAAGAATATAATTTGATTAATTTGTTAAATCCAAATATTTATTATGTGTATTAACCTTAACTGCTATGCATTAGCCTACATGTTGTCCTCCCTCCATCCAGCCAACCAGATGACAAAGGGGGTTATCTACTTCAAAACACTGTTCTACCGCTCCATCAGTTTTGAGGTCATTGTTTGTACCAACACAACCCCAGCTGCCTGTGAAGTGCATATACCCCATATTTGAAATGCAATGTTTTTATAACACAGATAATTTGACTCTGTACGCTGGTGCGATCTTGCATATAGGGCTGTGTTCTTGTACATCTGTGCACACAGTGTTAGACCCGAGCTGTACTGTATGTAACAAAATAATGTACCCAGTAAAGAGATGGCAAAATGTGCCTTCATAAGCACAGCTGTTAGTGTCTAAAAATACTGATTAAGTTTGTTAGAGCACTCTTAAAATGATGATTGTTAAGGAATTGTGAAGAGATGGTTAAGACAGTGCTTAAATTAATCAATCATGGATGAAGGCCATCAAATAAAAAAATGTCCATCAAGAGAACCTAAATTTAACAGGTAACTGTTAAACTGCCAACTGCAAACAATCCCATTCAATACCTTCATTTCTGGCCACGGGTAAAGTCATAGGAAGCACCCACGTACATATTTTCCATCAATCTCAATTTCTTCCTCTTTCCTTGCCATGATTGAATTTATTTTTCTTTGTGATGTGGACTGGTTTCTCTCCAGTTGCTTTGTAGATGGCAAAATGCATGTCTCTCTGTCTGACTTCAGCTTCGCTAGAGAGGACAGCAGAACTCTGAAAATTATTCTGGATGCCTTCCGCTTTCAAACATGGACATATCAAAAGTGAGATTATAAAATCATTTATGAAAAAAGTCACACATTCCTAACATCATATACTGTATCTGTGGTGGCCTATCAGTAAAGACCCATGGCCATAGTTATCACTGCTACTTGTTGCCTTATTGTTGTGTTGCAGATTTATATTAACTGTACCTTGAGAGCAGCTTTTGCATCTAGCCCTATAACTGCTGTCAACAAAGACTACACATATAACCCGTCTATATCCAGGTGAGGGGGAAGGTACAGTATGGAGGTATTTTTTTAGCATACTGTAGCCTACATGTGTACATTTATTTATTTTGATCATCTATGAAATACGTGTAACCAGAACAGAAATAAATATTTGCATCATTTAGGAATTTTCACCAAGTACAGTCCCCTGTTGTGAAGCGTTACTTATTGACGTTTTGCCTCAATGTCTCCATTGCATCAGATACCAGAAGCCTCATGCTGGGACCTGCAATCATAAGAGCTACATTTCAAGGCTCTGAGACCATAGACAGACGCACAATGGAGCAGTGTAAGTACAGTGCACCGAGGGGCTTTTCTGGCCATGTGTTCAAAGTCAGGTTTATATAATGGCTTGGTTCTTCCCAGTAAGCATGGTTGTGAACGTATCTATTGAGTTTCTCCATTTGCCAGTGATTTGTCTATTTTATTAGACTGGTTTAACATGCTTTAGTCTTTCATAAACACCTGTCATAACGGACATATTAATTGACTCATCATGCATTCCTTCATTGCAATGGTTTATAACCGCAACATGTTTGTCATTTCTGCAAGAATACGTGAAAGTGGTGTTTAATAAATCGAAGGCAGCAGTCTGGCATGGTTGATCTCATCTCTCATGGCTATTGTTGTGGCCACACCATTACTGTGCAGCTTGCTTCTTTTGAGCAACAGAAAGAGCCTTCTAAACAGCACAGAAGTAAAAAAATATTATTTTAACAAGTCCCTGCACCCAACACTTTCGGAATGTATTTATCTTGAGAAAACAAACCTAATCATTATTAGAAAATGTACATACTATTTTAATATTTACACAAATGTGTCTCAAAAGGAGAAAAGGCAGTTTATCATAGAATTACTTGAGATTTAGATATTTTAAAAGTAATATTTGTTTCAATCCACCAATAACCACTAATTCACGGTGTTAAATAACACTTTGAGAACAATATTGTTTTGTGAACAAAGGGTTAATTTTGGCGTAGTAGTGGTAGCAACAAAGTCGACTACAAAATCCACAATGTGACGCGCTATGGGCTAGCTAGCAAACGTAGCTACACACAATAAAACTAAAGACAATATCAGCATGTAACGTAGCTAGTTAACTGTAAAATGGCCTAAAAACTAGACTCTCACCACGTTCAACCTGCAGATCGATGTGCCTCAAAGAATGGAGTATAACATTCGCAACGGCAGATGAGATGGGGAACGCTGACCAAGCTACACCAAGGAGCCGCGCGGTGCATTCTGGGCAATTCTGCGATAAGACGCGCTCTCCTTGAAGGAGTGAATGGGAGTCTATTGGGCTCTAGCTAAAAAAACTACATTAGCACGAATTTCTATAAGATCTTTGGCAACAGCACCATGCAATGCACCCTGGACTAGAGACAAATATGAACAATATGCTAGACCATTAGTCAAATTAAACATTTCTCGAGGTAGAAATATCGCAAAAATATGATCCATCACTCATTCGAACGAAGACATCCTCCCGAGTTGTGACGTCGACCAGTATTACATGTATGATAGACATTTTCGCGATCTAAGAGTTGTATTCCTATTAACTTCCAGTGTAATGAGAGGGACTTTATCACAGTGCTACGTAATACCGGCCACATGTCTGCCTGCTTGAACACCAAAACCTCGGATACACATGAAAAGATCCAGGGAATCGATAGAACTCAGATGCACCAAAAAAAATATAACATTCAAAATGGGCGAACCTTTCATTTAAATCACACATTTGGGGCCTGTAAATGAATATGAGCTGGTTTCCCAGACCCACATTGAGCCTACTTGAAAATAAATACAGTAACGTTAGATTTAACAGGAATGTCCGCGTTACCAGACCCAGATTATTTTCCTTTGAGCCGCAATCATTCCGCACACATTTTGGAATGGTCAAAGATGATCAGCCTTTGAGCCTCAATCATACATTTTGTTTAGTGCATTAATCTTATTACAGGGCCTTCTGCCCACTCAACACAGCTGACTAGCAATTTGTAGACATATGGTATTTGACAAGGCAAAAAGCTTTTTATTACACATGTTCCAGTTTTCAATATAAATACATTAAACATTGGGTTAAAACATTTACATTGACTTTCAAAAAATATTTACATCATAAAAAAAGTACAATTATAACTTCCATTCAGTAATGTCACATATGTAAAGGGCACTGTAAATTAAGTGGCTTTGTTCAACCAGGGAATGGTCTGAGACAATTACTGGGCACTTCTTTTCAAGGACACAGATGCCAGACTAGCAGATAGGAGCAGTCCTAGCCCTAAAAAGAAATTAGATATTTTAGACAAAGCATTGAGTCAATAGAGCAGTTAACTATAGTTTCACTATTTAGATTACTCACATTCAAAGACAACCACAAACTGTATAGTCATATGAGTAAGACTTTGATTAAAAGATGGGACATTTTTTTCTTAATGGGTTTAAGAGAATCACGTATGAATTGTAGATACCTTGGGTAGGCATTCAACTTAGTCATTTTGAAATTGTAATAACTCCTCTTTTCTTCTTGAGTCTTCTCCTGTCTGGTAGGAGCTATGCAACATTTTCAAATAATGAAATTGTGTCAGGATTATCATGTTTACAAATAACAGTGCAGTAAGGAAATACAGTAGATTGGCATACATAATCACAGTATTTTAGTGCTTAGTTTGGTAGCTGTGTTCCAGTGTGGTAGTCAGCTGGTCAGTTTAGCACGGTGTATGGTAGGTCTAGCTTCCTAGCCACCTCCCTTTTGAACAACATACTCCATTCTATTTTTCAATTCCAATATCTCTGTCCGAGAGTGCATTAGGAAAGGATTTCCCAACTTCCTTGATTTTTCAACACCCAGCACGAAAGACAAAGCTTTAGCGGAATGGACAAAAACAGGCAAAGGCAACTATGGCATGTACAGTAGCAAGTTGAAGTATCCAGCAAAAAGTTTGATCATGCAAATCACAGGTATCATAGGGAATACATGAATATGAAACGCCAGACTGAATGTTAGTTCATGGGTTATGTAATTCCGTAAACAGCATTGTTTAGTTCAATTAATTGGCCAGCTGTATGGCTAGTTTATCCAAATAATTCATTTGTGGATTGAATGAACAGTGTAAAGTCCATTAGCAGAAGTTGTGGTTAATGCATATATAGTTAGGAGGAAAATAATATCTGTGATTCAGTTGTAGGTGAAATTGTGCACTATTTTCTAGTAAGAGAAATTGTGAAATGTAGGTTCTCACCCTTTCCTCTTCTGAAAACAATAATACACGAACAGCACAAGTGTAACTGCAAAAGATAAGGAATCAATCATGAGTCCCCTGTATAATCTTCAAATGGTCAAGAGAAAGTGTAATACAAATCTGATTTTTTTTTTTAAATGTTACCTTTATTTAACCAGGCAATTCAGTTAAGAACAAATTCTTATTTTCAATGACGGCCTAGGAACAGTGGGTTAACTGCCTGTTCAGGGGCAGAACGACAGAACGACGGGGGTTTGAACTTGCAACCTTCCGGTCACTAGTCCAACGCTCTAACCACTAGGCTACCCTGCCGCCCCGCCCCTGGTAACATTGGAAAGTCAGCAGTTTGACTAGGCCTACTAGTGTAACAGATCAAATCATGTGAAGGAAACTCTTGATGGGTCACAGAAGGGAATGTTTACCCCAGTACAGTATACAGCAAAGAATCCAGTTTAGTTAGAACACATCCTTACTACATCGGGCACGTGAGTGCATCCGCATGTTGATTTTGTCCATCCACACAGGACGCCAGGTTGAAATATCAAAACAATATCTGAACTATATTAATTTTGGGACAGGTCGAAACACATGAAACATTCATGGACAGTTAGCTAGCTAACTTGCTTTTGCTAGCTAATTTGTCCTGGGATATAAACATTGGGTTGTTATTTTACCTGAAATGTACAAGCTACTTTTTTTTTGCTGGATCTTTGTAGAATTGAGTCACATTGTGTGTTCTCTACTCCGAAAATTAATCCACAGATGTAAAAGGGGAAACCTTGTTTGTTTCTAGTGTTAGATTCTGGGTGAAACTTGGAACATTGTTATATGCAGAAGCACATTATATAAAGGACTGAAAGGGACTGGTTTTACATCAGAAGTTAATGGTTATCTGTAGGAGACAGATGGCTTTGGAATGTGTTGGGTGGACGGGAGGAAGTCACATGATTGTGATAGGGAAAGCGGATTGACATCTGTGGATTAGGTGAAGGAGGGGTTCAGGTCAGGTCAGATCCCCTGAAGTGAGAAATTATGGTTTATTACCCTCTTCCTGTCAAACCATTAGATGTAAGGATCGGAGAGAAGGAGGAGTACCTAAAATGAAGTATATATACAATTTGGTGGTAGAAACATGTTTGTCTGAATCCAGCTTTATCGACCCTTTGGGAAGAATTAAACTTGGTTAAGCTTCTCTAGTGTCAGGGAGTAATTTACTCTGAAAATTAGAACCTAATACTAGTAATATGTCCTTGTTCAGTCTTCTTCTGTGTATTTTATATTGTGGTTGGCAACCAACTTTAAGGCGCATTACCACAACAGACTGGAGTGTGGACCTCATTCCTCTTTCAGTCACCCCCGTGCGTATATGCTCCTAAAAACCAATGAAGAAATGGGAGTGGCGGGACTTGCAAGAACCAAGTTCTATTTTAGTGCCTGGCTACACAGATGCTTGTTCACACATGCAAGTAGTTTGGATGAAATTATAGAAGTTATTCAATGTCTAAATGTATTTATCAATGCTCGCACATGCAACCTGGGCGGTGTGGTCAGCATGTTAAACTCAAAAGCATATTGGACAAATTTTTACCAGACATCTCACTCTAATTTGTGATGGTTTCAAATGATATATTTCTTACCTATGACTATGACTATGCCGATCACACTTCCCACGGCTGCTGCATTCCCTGAAAGAGAGTCAGTATTGTTTGGCCAAATGGGAGCTGGAAAAATCTATCTAACGACAAAATAATCACTTGAATAATCTTACTTGTAGCTGCGTTGATGTCATGTTCACCAATACCATGATCTCTCCCTGAAACTGCAAATACAAAATTATTCTAGACCATGGTCTAGACTCTAGAGAAGTCTAACATGGATGATTCAATTGATCATCAAGCCCTTGATTACACTGGGCTAGATTTACTTGGATTTGCTCTACCTTGTATTGTGGGTGCAACAGTCGATGTTGTCATTGATGCTGATATGGTTGTTGGTTTCAAAGGAAGGTCATTGACATCTATGAAATAGAAATGCACAATGGTTATTTATTGCACATTCATGCATACACCACTGTTACATGTTACACAGCGGGATTTAAAGAAGAACGATCAATGACAATGTTCCTTATCATAGTCTGATGGTGCAACCCACTGGGCACGCAGTGGAATCAACGTTGTTTCAAAGTCATTTTTCAACCTATTGTGACATGGAATCTCTTGAAAACACGTTTACCAAAAGGAGTCACTGTTCAAGCAGCAATCGTTGAACTGTGGCTTCACATTTTACTTCAATATACCTCTTTAGTTAAGTTAGTGGCATGACATTGAATCAATGAGGTTGATTCAAACATACCATTTTACTATCAACATTGAAAGGCCAAATAAAATATGTCTAATCAAATATTAAATTAATAATAATTTCAAACACCCAATATTGACTATAGACCCTTTTCCAGTACACGACACACTGACGTCATGCACAGATGCTCGCGACACTTGGCGGCAGTAAGAAAGCCATTGCCATCTGCACCCATTCAACAGCCTAAATGTAGGTTTTTATTACTTCTAAACCCCAGCTGTTGGGGTTCTGATCCGCTTACAATTACGTCTTGATTCTCGTTTGAACAGTCTAATATTATTTTTTGGTTGTGATCTTTGCAAAATAATTATTTTGGATGCAGCAGTTGTTAGCTGGAATGGTAACGCTCATTGACATTGGCTAGCTTTTGCTACAGCCTAAGAGTCATTTTACTGGTTGAAGTGTTTTTTTAAGTATAATGCAATTGATTTGCAATGATGACAAACATATTAAGCAGGACATTCATATGAGCCTTAAAATCCAATTATAATCCAAAAGTAGTGTGAAATGCACTCATAAGCAACATGTAAAGAGGCTTTTTTTGCTGCCGTTCTATAAGAACTGCATCTTCTGCCGCCAACTTCCATGCATTGCCCTCGTGCAGCAATGTTTGCAAACATAGAAAGGGGTCTATAGGACAGAAAAGAGTTTACATTTCTACGTGGAATTTTCTATGAAAATTTCAACAAACATTGTTCTGATGATTATGTTGAAATTGGATTGATTTAATTTTTTTACATTTTTTTATTTTACCTTTATTTAACCAGGCAAGTCAGTTAAGAACATATTCTTATTTTCAATGACGATTGATGTAACAACCTGTTAGTTAAGTAATTAATTAATTATTTAAGTTGACGTTTTAGATCAATTGCAATGCTTACAACACTGGTTGGAATAACAAACAGTACTGGTTGATTACTTTTTGCAAATCCAAATGCGTTTTCCATGTCACTCACAATAGGGTGACAAATTACATTGAAACAACGTTGATTCAACCAGTGGATGCCTGCAGTGTCTAGATGTAGGGTGTTGGCAGATCATTTATCAAACATAAATGGAATCCATACCTTTGCATTCAGGAAGGAATGAGTTGTATTCACCATCTTCTTCACACTCAATGGATTTGTTTCCAATGAGGGTGTAACCTTCATCACAGGAATACTGTATGACATCCCCATACTCTGGAAACTGTTTGTCAGGCTTCTCTGAGATCATGCCATTCATTATATCAATAGGTTCTTCACAAGTTACCACTGAGGGAGACATACATGGGTGCATTATATTTGTTAGTGCTGAGCGACCAACCAAATTATAATTTTTGGGCTATTAAACTACAAATTGACCGAAGTCTTTTTTGTGAGCCAGATTCGCCGTTTCTCTAGACCGAAACCAAATCATTCACAATAGAAATCAAGTCGAGGGGCAAATCGCAATTGCATGCATACTCCTTGCGTCCCATCTCCTCGCCTTCTCAACCCCCCCTTTTTTTTAATTCAATATTTTTGAGAAGGAGAGGACACGAGGACTATGCAATTGAGATTCTCCCAAGAACTATGTAGGATGCTGGGCTAAAGGAAATAGTTTATTAACACTACATTCATGTGAATTGCAGGGCCCTAATTTTCTGCCCGATTCCATTGAATTTCCCCCAAAATGCTATTCTGTTTTTCCAGGTTTGTTTTCCCGTTTCTTCAGGTTTTCCACAAAAAAACTAATGAAATCACACTTTAATAGAAAAAAATATTCTGAACAAAATGCAAAAATTTAAGATTTAACTGAGTTATAGTTCATATGAGGAAATCAGTCAATTGAAATAAATTCCTTAGGCCCTAATTGATGGATTTCACATGAATGGGAATACAGATATGCATCTGTTGGTCACAGAAAAAAAAGAAGCCTCAATGGGGCTCAGGATCTCATCACGGTATTTTTGTGCATCCAATTGCTAATCAATAAATGCAATTGTGTTCGTTGTCCGTAGTTTATGGCTGACCATACCATATTTTACTTTTCACATTTAAATCAAAAAATTCAATTGCACGCTCGCTTAACTTCTGTGGCATTGTGTTGTGACAACACTGGACATTCTAGAGTGGCATTTTATTGTCAGAAGGTGCACCTGTGTAATGATCATGTGGGTTAATCAGCTTCTTGATATGACATATCTGTCTGGTGGATGATCTTTGCAAAAAAGAAATGCTCACTAACAGGGATGTAAACCAATTTGTGGGCAAAATTTAAGAGAAATACGCTTGTATGTAACATTTCTGAGATCTTTTATTTCAGCTCATGAAACGTGAGACATGCGTTTATATTTTTGTAGTGTAATTTGGATTTTTTAAGTCCGCAAACAGTGCTTCAACCAATACAGGAGACCACTTTTGAGGTCTGGGATTATTATTATTATTATTAAGTTGTTAAATTGTAAATTGTACTTGTTACCCAATAGGTAGTTACAGTCAATCTTTTGGTAATTGAACGTTCACCATTTGTCTCTAAAATAATAATAGAAAGCAAACCACTCTAAAAAGCACTACTCGTTCAGCAGTAATTGGTGTTCTTCATTCAAACAAGTTCAATGCCTAAGATGTCCATGGTGTGTCAATGGGAAATATGTAAGATTTACCTTCACATCTTGATCTTCCACTCCAACCTGTGGCATAACACTGCCTGTAACTTGATCCCTGAATTTGATAGCTAGAGGTGGAGAGAGCTTGTGTGAGAGGGGGAGAGGGGTGGTCTTGCATTGAATCCTTGTGCAAAATAATTCCCCCATACTATGATGATACATCAGATATTGAAGCATACTCACCCTTTATCACAAATTGCTCTTGCTGATGCACCAAAAAGCGTCCCTTCCTTATCAAACTCGTATGTCAAATGTGGCATCTCCTTGGGTGCACCGCAGTCCTTCTCTGAAATTAATAATCAGCGAGGTAATGGAAGCATTAAAACAGTCAACCAACAGTAAACACTCAACAATCGCACTTGACACAAGAGGGGCTAGTATTTTGCCGCCTACTTTTGCAGATTAATTCCAGGGTGCTCCACTCTCCACTCGTGCAGGTGATGCTTTCAGATCCTTGCGCTTTCATGTAGCCGTTGGTACATTGAAACAATACTTCCGAGCCCTCCGGAAAATCGTTCTTTAAGAGCGCATCATTCGTTAGAACGACATTTTGATTTCTCTCCACTTGTGGTTTGGGACATTCAGCTGCGAGGATATGATACAGTAAAATAGGTCAACTCCACACACAGACAGAATTACGTTAGCCAGTTCAAGTTAGCAACGTATGTAGCTAGCTAAGCAAAACATGTTCAGGTAAAACTTATATCAACCTTATCTAGGAAAGGGTTACCATGGCTAGAAACACACTCACAATTTCCACTTGTTATAAAGATAAGGTATATCAAGCACTTGGTCCATGAATTTGAATAAAACATTTTAAAGTCGAATTTATGTGAAGACAAGTCAGTGTATCGACCTAACAATTCCTCTCTATTCTTGTTGAGTATCTATCTATAGCTGACTAATCAGTCCCAGACCATCGACGACTTAAACAGTCTGTTGATGATCATTTCACTTTATAACAACTGTGCTGGTCTTGACGTAACACCACGCGCAGCGTGCCCCTCCCGGGCCAGTGACGTACGGTGGTGAGTTAATCTTTGTTACTCATTTCTTTGGACACGCCACACCTCTAGATTTCAATGCCAAAGTCTAGCCCAGTTGCTGACTAATTCACTACGCAAACACCACATCTGAATAATTCATTGGAGACAGAAAAAAAGAAGTGAAACGCACTCTGAAACCATCAAGACCCATTCTCACCCCATTGGCCCTTGGTATAAAGTCTCATAATAATAATAATAATAATAATACATTGAAAGTAATAACCTAATAATACATTATAGCAATACATAATTATAATAAATAACTTGTCATTAAATATAATATCCCGACGTGGAAATGTGGGTAATATTTGATTGATATGTTGATCAATGACATTTCGACCAACCTATTCACCCATTTTAAATTCCCAATGTGTTATCACTATATGCTTTCGGCCATCTAAAAGCAAAACAAAATTCCAATGAAAAAAACGATCAGATTTTTGGTTTAGTTGTCATCTAAATGTGTTATCACAACAAAGTTCAAATGGGAATACAATGTCAGATATGTTATATTTATTTTTACTGTGCTTCATCTAATAGCACATACTGTAGTGCAAGTGATCAGTGCTGTTTGAGATTCTGTGCCAATTATTATAACAATTGTGAAGATCTCCACAGACCTGCCACCTTGCATGCTATCCAACCTGGTCTCAGCGCAAAAAAATATTATATTTTGTTAAGTACATGCTAAGTAGGTATAAAAGTAGTAAGTAGTAGCAAATCTGCTAAATTGCTAAAGTTGTCCATGATGAGATACGAACACGCAACCTTACGGGTTGCTAGACGTTTGAGTGTTCAAATCTCACCACGGACAACTTTAGAATTTTAACTAATTAGCAACTTTGCAACTACTTAGTGAGTTAGCTAACCCTTCCCCTAACCCTAACCTTAACCCTAACCTAATGTCGAATATCATACTAAAGTAGTCGAACATAGCATATCATACTGTATTAAACAGTGGTGGCCATTGCTGTTTAACATGTGGGAGGATGATTTTTTATTAGCATGATTTTTTTCTATTACATTATATTGGATGACTGTCTTTCATATTCCATTCACCCAGCTCAATGTAACATTGATAGATTTAGGCTACTACATGATACTTGAATTTTGCCTATACCCATCATGAGGTTGCTACAACCTAGCCTATGTATGATATTTTACAACGTAGGTGCACAGCTTGAGAGAAATTTGAATAATCAAGGTGACAGACATTGACACATTCAATACCGCCTTGCATATTCTTGCCTGCATGTAGCTGATCTAGGGTGTAGTCATTCGTCCAACAGTTGCAAACTAGAGTTTCTATTGGACAAATTCAGGCATGTTTATCCCCGTTTCATTCCGTTTAAGAAACGGTTTTCAACAGAATCGGCGGAATGAATACACTCATGATCACAAACAAAAACAGTTCACATTCATAACAGCCACATACAAACAGCATGATCCCTTTCATCATTAGATCATTTCTTCTCGCATCAATGCACTCTTCTCCTCTCACCTTTTCACTTTGCTTGTGGACTCCAGTGCAAAACACATCAGCTGTCTATGACCAGGCAAAAAAAAAATCCAAGCCAAACCATTATATCACAACCGCCAAACGCCACACACAGCCAACATCGTTGTCACCATATTAGCTAAAGTCTAGTCAACATAGCTACTAGAACTAAAGCATTAGTAAACCCGCTACAATCATGCAGTACAGTGTACAGTTAGCAAGCAGTTTAGCAGTTACACTGGCGAGACTCGGTGGCAATAAATTAATAAAACCAAAAGTATCATGGCGCCGGGGGGGATTGCTGCTGTCTTATTTGGTTAAAATATAAAATATCCACAGCACCCATCTTCCCATGGCTACAGGAACAAGTATACAAACTTCCATTCTGAGTGACAACAATTCATTTAAAATAATTCATCAAATAACAGTGATGTTATATTTTCCATTTCATGCATTGGAATAGTTGAGCTTTTTCATCCCAACAGTTTGAGAAATATAAGTGGATCCTCTCCTAAACTGGTGGAGATGTCTCCAAAACATCACCATTGCCATGGTAAGTAAATAGTCTTTAGAAGAAGACTCCATGATGGGGAACTCTGTGTGTTTAAAAACAGAAACAGATTTATTACGTAAGAGCCACTTAAGGGTGTTGCCTGTATTACTCTAAAAGAAAAAAGAGGGGGAATTCTATAGCTGAATCATTTAGTTTTTTCTGTGTCCATGTTTAATTTCCTTTCCATCCACTTAGTCTCACTGTTCTGCCACTGTACATTCTCCACTCTGAATTCAGAAAACTGAAAGAGAAGTAGTTGGCTAACACAAAACTGCTGCATTAAGTTCATATTTATCCATCTCTAACTAGATGACAATGGCGAGAACTTATACAGGTCAGGCACGTTCTGCATATTGATATTGTGGTCGAAAGGAATGTAAAAATGTAAATGACACCTTGTAGTTATGTAGGCAAAGTTGTTTGAATACATCAAAACATGTGGGAGGCTTGTTGATGAGAAACCGGTCTACACGGGTGACTCTTATGAGACATACTAGCCTCAGAATACAAACACATACACTGAGGTCTTGTAAAATCATTAAACAGGAATAGTGTCCATACTATCTTAACCACCGTCAATTATTTTGGCTATGAGTCACTCTCTGAGGTTGTGGCTTCCATTGTCATGGAAACATTCCATCATTTACAGTAACATGAGGATCGGCCCTCCCTACCTCAAAGACTCTTGGGTAAATTTAAGGGTGTTAACTCCAAATTCATTAAAACCTCAGTAGCTTGGTGACAACTGTCCTCTGTCCTACATTTAGATTCATTTTATAAACCTATCTCAAAAATAGTTGATAAACTACATGCTGTGTATCATGTGAGGTATTTGTGATGGCTCGAAAACAGCTGAATCTGAGCGATGTGTATACAGTATGTTGATAGCTCTCACATGAGGGAAGCTCTGGAATGAAAAGAGTTCACTATTTTAAGTGAAGTTAGTCACTCCCTTAGAATTTAACATGATAAACTTTCCCCAAAGGCATGCTGCCACATGATAAATTTAAAGTTGAAATATGATGGAACTGCTACAAAATTTCTGCAGTTAACAATATGTTTTAGCATATGAAATATTTCACCACATGCTAACATGTTATTGGACAGAACTTGTTCATCGTACCAGTCTCTCTACTGTCTCATAAAGTCTCTTCCCTTCCCAGATACTTTAACCTAGCTGACAGTCCCTTGTTCACCCTTTCATGACCCATATATCCCAATCTATTTATAAGGCTTCCTCATTGTGTTAATGTCAGTTTTTAAATAGTCACATTCTGTGCCCATATAGAGCGCTGACACACTGCTCCACCACTGTTATCTGGCCCTGGATGTGAGGACAGGCCTGTTGCTACTCATTGATACTGTGATGGTGAAATTATTAACTCCCATCCGCCCAAAACTGTTTGAGTAATCTAGGCAAAGCTGGATTACCCACACTCAGGCATGCTGAGGATTACAACTGTTAGTAACTGCAATGCCATTATGAGGAAGTTCAATTTTGGAACCATCAGTTATGTTTCAACTCTCTTGCTGACATTGTTGCTTATTGACCTCCTATTTACATAAATGGACTGGAATAGGATATGACCGTGAGTAGCACAGCGTTTGAATGCAATTCAATAGTTCACTTGTTAAGATGCAGTGACATCTGGTGGAAGGAAATGAAAGTGATACATGTGAAACACTAGGTTACCTGTGTCAGTACTTTAAAATAAATGATCACTTATGACAAAGTTGTTCCTAATATGCATGTCAGTAATACATTAGTTCAATAGCTGTTTGGAATAAAAATGTATATTGAATATTCCCTTCAAGATTAATTCTAAGCTGTCTCTCAACAATTATTTTTGAAATGTTTTTTAGGTCTTGTAATAAATCAATAAAAATTATGTGGTTGTACTTTTTTCTGGTAGCTTCCGTAATCAACCCACTTATCTATAGAAAATGACACATGTGTTTGGTACATAACAAAAAAGGCTTATGCTTTCAGGCATATTTTAGGATGTGTAACGAGTCAGCGAGTATGTCGTCAATGTATACTATCCTTCCACTGTGACATTAAGTTCCCTCTGCTAGAGAACTGATAACCAAACGACTTTGCATTGAAGTCACTCCCCGTTTCCACAATGTGCAAACTCAGCTCTCTCATCACAAGACTGAAGTTGAACTAATTAATTATTGAGATGATCTGCCTCTGAGTTCATCTGTTGTGAGACTGTGCACTTGGGCAGAGCCTTATTTTTCTCATTCCCGGAGGCAGTGGATCTTAATTGTCTAAACATTGAGACAGTGCAGACAGAAATATATAAACTCAGCAAAAAAAGAAACGTCCCTTTGTCAGGACCCTGTCTTTCAAAGATCATTTGTAAAAATCCAAATAAATTCACAGATCTTCATTGTAAAGGGTTTAAACACTGTTTGCCATGCTTGTTCAATGAACCATAAACAATTAATGAACATGCACCTGTGGAACGGTGATTAAGACACTAACAGCTTACAGACGGTAGACAATTTAGGTCACAGTTATGATAACTTAGGACACTAAGAGGCCTTTCTTCTGACTCTGAAAAACACCAAGAGAAAGATGCCCAGAGTGCCTGTTCATCTGCATTAACATGCCTTAGGCATGCTGCAAGGAGGCATGACGACTGCAGATGTGGCTAGGGCAATACATTGCAATGTCCGTACTGTGAGACGCCCAAGACAGGGCTACAGGAAGACAGGATGGACAGCTCATTATCCTCGCAGTGGCAGACCATGTGTAACATCACCTGCATAGGATCGGTACATCCCAACATCACTCCTGCGGGACAGGTACAGGATGGCAACAACAACTGCCCGAGTTACACCAGGAAGGCACAATCCCTCCATCAGCGATCAGACTGTCCGCAATAGGCTGAGAGAGGCTGGACTGAGGGCTTGTAGGCCTCCTGTAAGGCAGGTCCTCACCAGACATCACTGGCAACAACGTTGCCTATGAGCACAAACCCACCGTCGCTGGACCACACAGGACTGGCAAAAAGTGATTTTCACTGACGAGACGCGGTTTTGTCTCACCAGGGGTGATGGTCGGATTCACGTTTATCGTCGAAGGAATGAGTGATACACCGAGGCCTGTACTCTAGAGCGGGATCGATTTGGAGGTGGAGGGTCCGTCATGGTCTGGGGTGGTGTGTCACAACATCATCAGACTGAGCTTGTTGTCATTGCAGGCAATCGCAATGCTGTGCGTTACAGGGAAGACATCCTCCTCCCTCATGTGGTACCCAGCCGGGATCCGGGCTATTGCCCCCAGAAATGTCCGGGAACTTGCAGGTGCCTTGGTGGAAGAGTGGGGTAACATCTCACAGCAAGAACGTGATCTTCCTGTCTGGGTTGGTGCCCCCCCTTGGGTTGTGCCGTGATGGAGATCTTTGTGGGCTATACTCAGCCCTGTCTCAGGATGGTAAGCTGGTGGTTGAAGATATCCCTCTAGTGGTGTGGGGGCTGTGCTTTGGCAAAGTGGGTGGGGGAATATCCTGCCTTTTTGGCCCTGTCCGGGGGTATCGTCGGATGGGGCCACAGTGTCTCCCGACCCCTCCTATCTCAGCCTCCAGTATTTATACTGCAGTAGTTTATGTGTCGGGGGGCTAGGGTCAGTCTGTTATATCTGGAGTATTTCACCTGTCTTATCCAGTGTCCTGTGTGAATTTAATTATGCTCTCTCTAATTCTCTCTTTCTTTCTTTCTTTCTTTTTTCTTTCTTTCTCTCTCGGAGGACCTGAGCCCTAGGACCATGCCTCAGGACTACCTGGCCTGATGACTCCTTGCTGTCCCCAGTCCACCTGGCTGTGCTGCTACTCGAGGGAGATTATCATTGGTCTTGTATGTCTTCCATTTCCTAAGAATTGCTCCCACAGTTGATTTCTTAAAACCAAGCTGCTTACCTATTGCAGATTGCATCTTCCCAGCATGGTGCAGGTCTACAATTTTGTTTCTGGTGTCCTTTGACAGCTCTTTGGTCTTGGCCATAGTGGAGTTTGGAGTGTGACTGTTTGAGGTTGTGGACAGGTGTCTTTTATACTGATAACAAGTTCAAACAGGTGCCATTAATACAGGTAACGAGTGGAGGACAGAGGAGCCTCTTAGAGGTCTGTGAGAGCCAGAAATCTTGCTTGTTTGTAGGTGACCAAATACTTATTTTCCACCATAATTTGCAAATAAATTCATAAAAAATCCTACAATGTGATTTTCTGGATTTTTTTTCTCATTTTGTCTGTCATAGTTGAAGTGTACCAATGAAAATTACAGGCCTCTCTCATCTTTTTAAGTGGGAGAACTTGCACTATTGGTGGCTGACTAAATACTTTTTTGCCCCACTGTTAGGAAGTCAGTCAATTTTAATGAATTGATTAGGCCATTATCTAGGGATTCCACATGACTGGGCAGGAGTGCAGCCAATCAGAATGAGTTTTTCCTCACAAAAGGGCTTTATTAGAGACAGAAATACTCCTCAGTTTCATCAGCTTTCTGGGTGGCTGGCCTCAGATGATCCCGCAGGTGAAGAAGCCTGATGTGGAGGTCGTGGGCTGGTGTGGTTACACGTTGTCTGCAGTTGTGAGGCCAGTTGGACGAACTGCCAAATTCTCTAAAATGACTTATGGTAGAGAAATGAACATTAAATTCTCTGGCAACAGCTCTGGTGGACATTCCTGCAGTCAGCATGCCAATTGCACGCTTTGTGTTGTGTGACAAAACTGCACATTTTGGACTTTTATTGTCCCCAGCACAAGGTGTAATGATCATTCTGTTTAATCAGCTTTTTGATATGCCACACCTGTCAGGTTGGATTTTCTTGTCAAAGTTGAAATGTTCACTAACAGGGATGTAAACAAATTTGTGAACAATATTTGAGGAAAATAAGCTTTATGTGCATATGGACATTTTCTGAGATCTTTTATTTCAGCTCATGAAACATGGGACCAACACTTTACATTTATATTTCTGTTCAGTTTAAATCAGCCCAAAAAATATCCTGGACCCACTGTCAAAAAATCATTCCGGCATCTCTGGCCAGTAGCCTATAGAGCATTTTCTATAATTGCGGGTTTGATTATATATAGTCCTGCGGTTGCGGATGGGTTATTAGCAATTGCGGTGAGTGCGGATGAACAAACAGCTGACCGCAAATATGGGTAGTGCAGTTTTTAGGGAATAGTGTGGCTTTTGGGACATATCTATAAAGTAGGTCATCATGGAGGATAGTCCTCTCATCATACCCTTCACACAGACTATCAGTCATCCTTCATTCC
The DNA here is from genome assembly GCF_023373465.1 of Oncorhynchus keta. Lineage (NCBI taxonomy): Eukaryota > Metazoa > Chordata > Actinopteri > Salmoniformes > Salmonidae > Oncorhynchus > Oncorhynchus keta. The sequence goes on along the minus strand of NC_068430.1, from coordinate 27,905,583 downwards.
AGCCATAATCAGACTGTTAATTAGAAAGGTAGTATGGAGAGGGGGGGAGGAGAGAGAATAAAAGGAGGAGAGAGGAGAAGGAGAGCGAGGGAAAGAGTGGTTCAGTACCAGCCCAGCGTCCCCTGGTGTGGGAGTTTTAGAGAGACCGGGGGTGGATACAGTTTGTGGTACTTTTGGGAACCTGTTTGTGGTTGTTTTGAGTAGTATTGGGTATCTGTTTGAGGTGGTTTTGAGTACTTTTAGGTTGTTTTGGGTATCTGTTTGTGGTTGTTTTGAGTTGTTTGGGGTGATTAGTATGAACAGATACACAATCACCAGACACCATTTCCATAGACTTACAGTACACGTCATGATTGTAGAGCCAATAAGCAAAGAGCTTTGGAATATTTACTATGGATGGACCAGTCCATATACAATACATGTTTTCAGTAAAACTTTATTTTTTTCAGTGCATGAACAGAACACCATGTCAAACTCATTTCCTTTTAATCTACTTTAAATAAAAAAATAATGGAGCTTTCTATATATCTCTATTTTCTTCCCGAAAGAGCACTCAGTGAGTTTTTATAAAGGTGCTGTACAATATACAAACATTTACAACTACTGTACCCACATAATGTAGAGACCACAAGGATATGTTTTTTCTAATGAAGCAATGAAAGGCCACATTATGATACAGAGACTAGATATGAGACTGGTTATAAATTAATTTGCGGGGCCATACAACGGTGCAGAATACGTAAGTACTGTAATACGTTCATTATTTATTTCCAGTCTGTAACATGTAATTGCTTGCTACTAGCAGCTTCTAGAACCACTGGAGGTTGAGTGTGCTCATTCATGCGATCAACAATCTATTGCGCAGAAAATGCCACTGGATGGCTCTTAATGAATACAGTATGTCCACTCAGAGGCCTAGACCATTCTATCATCACACACTGGACCAAATTCAGAGCAATGTTGATATCGGGTCAAATCTGGCTTTAAATTGTAACTTCATCACCAGTCAACATTTGCTACTTTATTGCATTCCCTGAGCTCAGTTATAAACATGTCTTGATCCTAACTTAATTTCAACTTTTGACACATCTTATGTCCACTCCATTGTCCGTCAAGGTATGACCCCATACAAAAACAATACACACAATCAGTTTTCGATATATAACATTTCTGTCTGAATGTAGCCTTACTTAGCCTACTCTGGTGTTTAACACAATCACATACCAAAACTCATTGCAGAAAAACTACATTTTGAAATTATGATATTGGCCATCAACAGTAAAACTACTTCAAGGGACATGGTTCCATAGTCGCAGGAAGTAAATAAATCACAATGAAAAAAAAGAGGAAAAAAAAAGAATGTGTGCACTCAGGCTTTATTACTCCTGTATGAGTGGAGAAAAATACTCCTCAGCTGAGCGGGGACAAAAAGACCCCCCCCAAACAGCTTCCCGCTGCCATGCATGGTTCTGGTAATTTTATCAATAAGCAATCATTTTGGCATTTAATAACAGAGAAGTTGCTTATCAAAATCATTGCTAATAGTACTGTAATGCATTGGCAATAATGTTAGGCATCACAAATGGTTATTTTCAAAGGAATCAAGCTTATCAAAAAAAATATATATATTGTAATGCTACAAGTAGTTTATGTATAATATTACAACATTCACATATTTTTCCACAATATAACATTTAGAGCAATGGCAACTTCTGAAACATATGGCAGTCTGCATGTAGTACTGCACTGTATAAACAGTGCATTCGGAAAGTATTCAGACCCCTTTACCTTTTCCACATTTTGTTACGTTACAGCCTTATTCTGAAATACATAATTATTTTTTCCCCTCATCAATCTGCACATAATACCCCATAATGACAAAGCAAAAACAGGTTTATAGAAATTGTAGCAAATGTATAAAATCTAAAATACAGAAGAATTACATCTACATAAGTATTCATACCCTTTGCTCAGTACTTGGTTGAAGCACCTTTGGCAGCGATTACAGCCTTGAGTCTTCTTAGGTAGGACCCTACAAGCTTGGCACACCTGTATTTTGGGAGCTCCTCCCATTCTTCATTGCAGATCCTCTCAAGCTCTGTCAGGTTGGATGAGGAGAGTCACTGCACAGCTATTTTCAGGTCCCTCAAGAGATGTTCGATCGGGTTCATGTCCGGGCTCTGGCTGGGCTATTCAAGGACATTCAGAGACTTCTCCCGAAGCCACTCCTGCATTGTCTTGGCTATCTGCTTCGGGTCGTTGTCGTGTTGGAAGGTGAACCTTCGCCTCAGTCTGAGGTCCTGAGCTCTCTGGAACTGGTTTTCATCAAGATTCTCTCTGTACTTTGCTCTGTTCATCTTTCCCTCGATCCTGATTAGTTTCCCAGACCCTGCCACTGAACAACATCCCCACAGCATGATGCTGTCACCACCATGCTTCACCGTAGGGATGGTGCCAGGTTTACACCAGATGTGAAGCTTGGCATTCAGGCCAAAGATATCAATCTTGGTTTCATCAGGCGAGAGTATCTTGTTTCTCATGGTCTGAGAGTCTTTAGGTGCCTGAGGAGTGCCTTCCATCTGGCCACTCTACCATAAAGGCCTGATTGGTAGAGTACTGCAAAGATGGTTGTCCTTCTGGAAGGTTCTCCCATCTCCGCAGAAGAACTCTGGAGCTCTGTCAGAGTGACAGTCGGATTCTTGGTCACCTCCCTGACCAAGGCCCTTCTCCCCAGATTGCTCAGTTTGGCCAGAGTGGCCAGCTCTAGGAAGAGTTTTGTTGGTTCCAAAATTCTTCCATTTAAGAATGATGGAGGACACTGTGTTCTTGGGGTCCTTCAATGCTGCAGAAATGTTTTGGTACTCTTCCCCAGATCTGTGCCTTGACACAATGCTATCTGGGAGCTCTTGAGGACAATTCCTTCGACCTCATGGCTTGGTTTTTGCTCTGACATGCACTGTCAACTGTGGGACCTTATATAGACAGGTGTGTGCCTTTCCAAATCCAGTCCAATCAATTGTATTCACCACAGCTCGACTCCAATCAAGTTGTAGAAACATCTCAAGGATGATCAATGGAAACAGGATGCACCTGAGCTCAATTTCGAGGCTCACAGCAAAGGGTCTGAATACCCATGTAAATAAGGTATTTCTGTTTATTTTTTATGAATATGCAAAAATAAAAACTGTTTTTGCTTTGTCATTATGGGGTATTGTGTGTAGATTGATGAGAAAAATAAATAATTTAATACATTTTAGAATAAGGCTGTAATGTAACAAAATGTGGAAAAAGTCAAGAGGTTTAAATATCTTCCGAATGCACTGTATGTCATGAACGATGAAGACCCATGGCAGTTGCTACCACTAAAATGCATTAGAATGATGGCTCAAGATGATTCTGGGAACCTTTGAACTCTTATCAAAACATGGAATGGCTCAGTATGACTACATACAGTATACATACAATATATATACAGTAATACATATATATATATATATATATACACACTACCGTTCAAAAGTTTGGGGTCACTTAGAAATGTCCTTGTTTTTGAAAGAAAAACTAATTTTTTGACCATTAAAATAACATCAAATAGATCAGAAATACAGTGTAGACATTGTTAATGTTGTAAATGACTATTGCAGCTGAAAATGGCTGGTTTTCTTTATGGAATATCTACATAGGTGTACAGAGGCCCATTATCAGCAACCATCACTCCTGTGTTCCAATGGCATGTTGCGTTAGCTAATCCAAGTTTATCATTTTAAAAGGCTAATTGATCATTAGAAAAACATTTAGCAATTATGTTAGCACAGCTGATTGTTTTAATTAAAGAAGCAATAAAACTGGCCTTCTTTAGACTAGTTGAGTATCTGGAGCATCAGCATTTGTGTGTTCGATTACAGGCTCAAAATGGCCAGAAATAGCCTTCATTTCTGAGAAATGAAGGCTATTCTATGCGAGAAATTGCTAAGAAACTGAAGATCTCGTACAACGCTGGGTACTACTCAAATCAAATCAAAGTTTATTTGTCACGTACGCCGAATACAACAGGTAGACTTTACAGTGAAATTCTTACTTACAGGCTCTAACCAATAGTGCAAAAAAGGTATTAGGTGAACAATATGTAAGTAAAGAAATAAAAACAACAGTAAAAATGACAGTGAAAAACAGTAGGGAGGCTATAAACAGTAGTGAGGCTATAAAAGTATCAAGGCTACATACAGACACCGGTTAGTCAGGCTGATTGAGGTAGTATGTACATGTAGATATGGTTAAAGTGACTATGCATATATGATGAACAGAGAGTAGCAGTAGCGTAAAGAGAGGTTGGCGGGTGGTGGGACACAATGCAGATAGCCCGGTTAGCCAATGGTTGGTTTGGCCAATTGAGGTAGTATGTACACATATTCATGAATGTATAGTGGCTGTGCATATATGATAAACAGAGAGTAGCAGCAGCGTAAAAGAGGGGTTGGGGCGGGGGCACACAATGCAAATAGTCCGGGTAGCCATTGGTTACCTGCTCAGGAGTCTTATGACTTGGGGGTAAAACTGTTGAGAAGCCTTTTTGTCCTAGACTTGGTACTCCAGTACCGCTTGCCATGCGGTAGTGGAGAGAACAGTCTATGACTGGGGTCGCTGGGGACTTTGACAACTTTTAGGGCCTTCCTCTGACATCGCCTGGTGTAGAGGTCCTGGATGGCAGGCAGCTTAGCCCCAGTGATGTACTGAGCCGTACGCACTACCCTCTGTAGTGCCTTGCGGTCGGAGGCTGAGCAATTGCCGTACGAGGCAGTGATGCAACCAGTCAGGATGCTCTCGATGTTGCAGCTGTAGAACCTTTTGAGAATCTCAGGACCCATGCCAAATCTTTTTAGTTTCCTGAGGGGGAATAGGCTTTGTCGTGCCAGCTTCACGACTGTCTTGGTGTGTTTGTACCATTCTAGTTTGTTGGTGATGTGGACACCAAGGAACTTGAAGCTCTCAACCTGCTCCACTCAGTTGATGAGAATGGGGGCGTACTCGGTCCTCCTTTTCCTGTAGTCCATAATCATCTCCTGAGTCTTGGGTACGTTGAGGGAGAGGTTGTTATTATGGCACCACCCGGCCAGGTCACTGACCTCCTCCCTAGAGGCTGTCTCGTCGTTGTCGGTGATCAGGCGGTTGTCGTTGTCGGTGTCCCTTCATAGAACAGCGCAAACTGGCCCTAACCAGAATAGAAAGGAGTGGGAGGCCCCAGTGCACAACTGAGCAAGAAGACAAGTACATTAGAGTGTCTAGTTTGAGAAACCAATGCCTCACAAGTCCTCAACTGGCAGCTTCATTAAATAGTACCCGCAAAACACCAGTTTCAATGTCAACAGTGAAGAGGTGACTCCGGGATGCTGGCCTTCTAGGCAGAGTTGCAAAGAAAAAGCCATATCTCAGACTGGGCAAATAAAATTAAAATAAAAGATTAAGAGGGGCAAAAGAACACAGACACTGGACAGAGGAACTCTCGAGTTTCAGAAGCAAGTTCTTTGTCTCTGGCCATTATGAGCCTGTAATCGAACCCACAAATTCTGATGCTCCAGATACTCAACTAGTCTGAAGAAGGCCAGTTTTATTGCTTCTTTAGTCAGAACAACAGTTTTCAGCTGTGCTAACATAATTGCAAAATGGTTTTCTAATGATCAATTAGCCTTTTAAAATGATGAACTTGGATTAGCTAACACAACGGGCCATTGGAACACTGGAGTGATGGTTGCTGATAATGGGTCTCTGTATGCCTATGTAGATATTCCTTAAAAAATCTGCCGTTTCCAGGTACAAAAGTAATTTACAACATTAACCATGTCTACACTGTATTTCTGATCAATTTGATGTTATTTTATTGGACAAAAACATTCTAAGTGACCTCAAACTTTTGAACGGTAGTGTATATATATATATATATATATATATATATATATATAGTACCAGTCAAAAGTTGACACACCTAGTAATTCAAGGGTTTGTCTTTATTTTGTACTGTTTTCTACATTGTAGAATATTAGTGAAGACATCAAAACTATTAAATTACACATATGATAAACAAATGAAAATATATTTTATATTCTTCAAAGTAGCCACCCTTTGCCTTGATGACAGCTTTGCACACTCTTTGCATTCTCTCAACCAGCTTCACCTGGAATGCTTTTCCAACAGTCTTGAAGGAGTTCCAACATCTTCTGAGCAATAGTTGGTTGCTTTTCCTTCACTCTGCGGTCCAAATCATCCCAAACCATCTCAATTGGGTTGAGGTCAGGTGATTGTGGAGGCCAGGTCATCTGATGCAGCACTCCATCACTCTCCTTCTTGGTCAAATAGCCCTTACACAGGCCGGAGGTGTGTTTGGTCATTGTTCTCTTGAAAAACAAATCATAGTCCCACTAAGTGCATACCAGATGGGATGGTGCATTGCTTCAGAATGCTGTCATAGCCGTGCTGGTTAAGTGTACCTTGAATTCTAAATCATTCACAGACAGTGTCACCAGCAAAGCACCCCCACACCATCACACCTCCTCCTCCTCCATGCTTCATGGTGGGAACCACACATGCGCAGATCATCTGTTCAACTACTCTGCGTCTCACAAAGACACGTGGTTGGAACCAAAAATCTCTAATTTGGACTCATCAGACCAAAATAAAGATTTCCACCGGTCTAATGTCCATTACTTGTGTTTCTTTGCCCAAGCAAGTCTTTTCTTCTTATTGGTGTCCTTTAGTAGTGGTTTCTTTTCAGAAATTCAACCATGAAGGCCTGATTCACGCAGTCTCCTCTGAACAGCTGATGTTGAGATGTGTCTGTTACTTGAACTCTGTGAAGCATTTATTTGGGCTGCAATCTGAGGTGCAGTCAACTCCAATGAACTTATCCTCTGCAGCAGAGGTAACTCTGGGTCTTGCTTTCCTGTGGCTGTCCTCACGAGAGCCAGTTTCATCATAGCACTTAATGATTTTTGTGACTGCACTTTAAGAAACTTTCAAAGTTCTTGAAATGTTCCAGATTGACTGATCTTCATGTCTTCAAGCAATGATGGACTGTCGTTTCTCTTTGCTTATTTGAGCTGTTCTTGCCATAATATAGACTAGGTCTTTTCCCAAATAGTGCTATCTTCTGTATACTACCCCTACCGTGTCACAACAAAACTGATAGGCTCAAACGCATTAAGAAAGAAAGAAATTCCACAAATTATATTTTTTTAAGGCACACCTGTTAATTGAAATGCATTCCAGGTGACTACCTCATGAAGCTGGTTGAGAGAATGTCAAGAGTGTGCAAAGCTGTTATCAAGGCAAAGGGTGGCTACTTTGAAGAATCTCAAATATAAAATATATTTTCAATTAACACTTTTTTGGTTACTACATGATTCCATATGTGTTATTTCATAGTTTTGATATCTTAACTATTATTCTACAATGTATAAAATAGCAAAAATAGAGAAATACCCTTGAATGAGTAAGTGTGTCCAAACTTTTGACTGGTACTGTATATCTATATTAATCTATAATTTCAATAAATTACACATAGGTTATCATACACATGGTAAACAATATCTCAAACCACAAGTTTCTGGTCTTTTGTAATGATATATTTTGTATTCACGAATCATATCTATTGTCTTAGAACAGTCTAGAATCCTTCGTAAAGCTAATGCTTTCTGAATAAAGTCTGAAATCTCTACATGGTTATAAGGTCAGAACTTCGGCATCAGTATTTTCACATCAGGTGAAAGGATCATACTCAGTGGAGTGGTAAAGGCGTGCAATAAAATAAACGCATGGACTGCATGCAGTTGAGCAAATCCCTTGGGAAAAGAGTGCCATGTGAAAAGGCCAATCCCAAGGTGCTTGCTGTAGATACCCAACATGAAAATAAAACCTTTACTGACAGCTTAACTTTGTGTGTGTTAAAGACCTTTCTGCTTGGTCGCATATGGGATAATAATTGCATTATAATGGGTGAAGTATGGTTAGTTTTCATTGCACAAGAATAGGCCCTAAACATTCCAAACATGCGTATGGCCCAGATCAGAGATGTCTGAAGCAGCACACGAGGCAGGAAGAGAGTCCTCTTCACGGACACAGATGGACATGACACATGGCCGATAAGGTTGCCTGCCATTCCTCGTCCATCCCTCTCGTTGGAGAAAGAAACAGACCAACAATATACAGCATGTTGTGGTACAGCTCAAGTCTGTGTATTATGTGTCCACACAGTGTTGTCCATACTGTATCAGTAAGGGGGATTACGCAGCACCACAGCCTGGGAGAGGATTCTGGCTGAGCTGGGGACTTTCCAGGGGCCCGGGCTAATCTGACCCTTTTGGTTCAGAGTATCCTGCTGAATGGCATTTGGAGAGGCCTGTGTCTTTTATACTATTTTCCTCTGTTGTAGAGGCCTCATAATATTTTCTAGTCTTTCCCTCTTTTAAGGAAGCCCCTATGTATTTTTTGCTTGTCTGCTCTTTGCGTTTTTCCTTTTCTCCATCTTGAGGTTTACTCTTCTCTAGAGTAACTTTTAGAATATCTCTCCATGCCCCTGTCTCCATAGGGGTTGGCATGTGATGTCCTGCCTCTGTCCCCACTTTCTTTTCAATACTGACCTGGCCATGGGCAGCCTTGGTCTTTCCCGTTATCCCTTCTCTCTCCTGTGTGCTTTTCCTGCCCTTTGAATCTCCCCTTTTGCTGTTTTTGTTTTCATCAAAGGGCTCCTTGCTGGAAAGCTCCTTTGATGTGCTCTGCTGTACCTGCAGCTGGCTCGAGGCTTCCTTTCTTTTTCGAGAAGACTTCTTGGGGCTGGGTGACCAACTTCCTTTCTGGCAGTGGGACTTCCTGTTTTTGCTTGGCTCTGCTGCCTGTCCCTTCCTTTCAGACTTTTTGGGACTCTGTGAGTGCTCTTTGGCTTTAGGGAATGTTTCACCTGTTTTCTTTGGGCTGCTGGGCTCCTTGGAGTCTTTAGACCTGGTATGACCTGGTTTGACCTTATAGAGGTTGATCTGCTCAGGGGTGATGGGAGAGAGCCTGTCAGCCTGCCTGTCTGCCCACTCTCCATTCCACTCCACTGTGCCAGTGCCCCTGCTGCACTGGGGGTGGAGCGTTCGGTGGGACAGGGAGTTCCAGTCAGGGGTCTCACTGGTGAAAGAGGAGGAACCTGAGGTGAAGGTGCAGGTGGAGAATGGAGAAGCGAGAGGGGATGTCTCTGAGACAAGCGCCTCTCTAGGAAAGCTTGTGGATGAAGTGACAGTTGGATCCAATTTACCTAGAAGTAAAATAAGTGATTACACAGATGTAAAATATTTATAGAGTGGCTCACAGATCCTTATGAAAATAACAAGTAACGTACAAGAGCAAAATTCAGATGAACTAGTTTAGACAGATGAAAGGAGGAATCAAGAAAGAAATTATAGGAATTACCAAGGTAAAAGAGGACAGGCCAGTAAAAACAGTGAAGTGGTTAGTGGTGGTGATCGTTTGAGTAATAGCACACAGTAGAGGGGACGCAATCACCTGCAACAGGGGGAGGAGAGGAAGTGCCAAGAGTAAGCAGTTGTATATAGACAGCAGAGGACTCCATTCATGAAACATCCCCGACACAGTTAGGCACTCAGTTTGGGTGACATTTCACATTAAGGGTACAGTACTTTAATTAACATAAATGAATGAAATAGCCAACAGAGATAGCTAAATCATTAATTAATGTGTTTACAAGACATTGCTGCGTCAGTTCATGTTAATTAGCGCACCCTTGTTAAATGCTAGTAACATGTTATAACTCGCAACAACAAACAGGGATATTCAAACACCCTGCATCTCATACCACAAAAGAGGTAAATATTATCTTCTAGATCTAGACTTCTGTGTGTACTTACTGTTGTCTTGTACCAGACCCTGCCCTGGCCTTAACAGGAGCAGCACTTTGCTGCCTCCAGCCTGGATCAGCTCAATGGCGCGGGTATGGGTGATCCCCTGGGTCGGTTCTCCATTGATCTCCACTACCTGATCCCCCACCTGCTCATACAGGCACAATCTAGATGATCAACTCCTCAATGGCAACAAAATATGTAATTAGTCTTTTATAAGACATGACAGAATCTTGATATCATGAATAGTCTAGTAACAGTCATTTGTGTGGATGTTTCCTAAGGCACCGGGGGTCAGACTTACATGGATCCTGCTGTCCAGCAGGGCAGGCCCCTCCTCAGCCAGTCTCAGGATGTACAGGCCCATGTTGTACTCTGTCCCTCCCCTCAGACTGAAGCCAAAACCCCGGGACCCCCGGTCCAGCTCCACCGTGATATAGCCCTGCGTGGCGCATGCGTACACACACACATATGTACACACACACACATATGCAAACACACACACTCACATGCACGTAAGCACATGCACTCACACACACGCACGTATATGAACACACACACAAGCACACACACAAGCACGTACACACACGTTATAACTTAAGTTATAACTTAATGCAGTTTTTAAGAGTTAAGAGTCATATATTATTTGATTGATGTAAAATCTCTAAAACACCAGATAAAAACAATGACAGTAATAATGGTCTGAGCCTTGCCTGTCTGGGGCCTGTAACACACATTGTTCCCTGTTCGCTCAGAGGCAGAGTTTTGTAGTCGGCCCAGGTGACTCCCTCCCTCTTCTCCTCCTCCAGATCTAGGTTATAACTAGAACAGACAACAGCATTCAGTAACACTATGTTATATCTTCAATAATGTACAGCAGTGTCTCCGCTGGGGGCACAGAGAACAAAGACATTTGAATCATTAAGATGTTGTGTCAGACATAAGTCTCTGGGTTGTTCTGCTAAATGCTGAAGCAGGGGTTTAATCCGTGTCTTGGTGTAGTAGTGAGATCAGGACCTTACCGCTCGTCATGCATAGCTGACCTCTGACCCATAGCTCTGTGATGAGGGGCGGGGCTCTGCTTGGCTGAGCTGGCACCAGAGGGAGGGCCCTTGTATTCTGGAACAGACAAATACAAGTCACAACATTATGATAACACAAACACAAAACAACCATCCCACACAGAGATCATTGGTATATGACTGGGAATACTAGGGAAACCAACATAGTCCCATCCCATGGATGACACTTCTGGTGAAGCTTACCGTCCTCGGGAACCACAGTAAGGGTGACAGCATTGCCAGCATCCTTGATGAGCTGAACGATGTCATTGTGAGACAGCCCCACGATGGACCGCCCGTTGACCGCTGAGATGCGGTCGCCTATATTCAACAGGCCACAGCGGTCAGTGGGGCTGCCTTCGATGATGCGTCCGATCTTATGAGGGATCACTGCAAACAGAGAGATATCTAATAATAACACACCCATCCCACCTGATGGATTCAGTCAGAAATATACAATAGGTATTTAAGGGACTATATTACTCAATAGTAAAGAAGTAATAATCTTTTCACAAGAAGAACCTTCAAACTCTGTTCCCGGATAATTTGGGTGATGATGCTATAGAGGAGAGTGGTGTGTGTGTGGTTGTGTCTGAGATAAGCAGTGCTAATGTTGGACATCGGGTCCATTCTCACCCCCTAGCGGGGGCTTGCTCTTGGAGGTGAGGATGACGAAGCCGAAGCCCTCGCTGTCCTTGCGGTGGAGGGTGATGTCGAAGGACTCGTGGTCCAGCACACTGGGCATCTGGATACGAGGGAGTCTGGGGGAGCCGTTCACCAACACTGGAGCCATGTGGAGCCCTGCCTCCTCCTCAGTCATATCTGATTGAAAAATGCACGGAGAGTATAGACTGAAATGCAGTATCAAATACATAGATGGCGTGTGTGTACTGTATGCAAGTGTGTGTGTGTGTTAGAGATCAAGGTGTAGAGGTTCCAGGCAGTCAGTGAGTGCTCACCTCTGTAGATGACTTTCCGACGCACGGTCAGCATGACCTGACCATTGCGGGCAGCGTTAGTCATCAGGTCCAGAACCTGCTTGTGGGAACGGCCCTTGACCATGATTCCATCGATGCCTATGAGCTCATCACCAGCCCTCAGGCGTCCATCCTTCTCAGCTGCACCAAGGTGCACGATGGCACCAATATACACCTGTCAGAGAGTTACACTTTGAGTCAGAAACACTGTCCATAGAAGACACAGTAGGCAATAGGCTTTCCTAGGTGTTGAAAATTAACAAAGATAATCTAACAGGGAGGAAGTTCATACTTCGGTACTCACTGGCTGCTCTGGACCTTCTCCTCCCAGAACACGGAAGCCAAAGCCAGTCTCCTGGTCCCTCTTGATGAACACATCCAGGTCTTTGGTGTGAGGCTCTGTGGACAGGGGTTACTGTGGTTAGATAGGGTATCATAGAGGTGAGCACCACTCAATCATCTGGTCAGCAGGGTGAACTCACAGGCTTATCTTGCAGCTCACATTGATACTGTATTCACAAATGTAGGATGACCCTTAACAGATGGTCACAAATGGAACACTGGCATCCATTACAGAGCTATGGATGGAAAAACTGAGCATAGGAGTACTAGGCCTGCTCAGTCTGTATGTGTTGCTATAGTATGTGCACTCACGCTTGCTCTCCAGCAGGGCCTTGGACTTGAGGTACATCTCTGTGGCGTCTCGTTTGGGGGAGTTGTTGTGCAGGGTTGAAGTGTTGGAGTGGAAAGGGAGGGCCTGGGGGGCAGAGTCTGTGACACAGTCCAGAGTCTCTGTGCTAGATGTAATTTCCTGCCTCTGATGGGGCCACAGGGCCACAGACAGCGCAATTAGAGCACATTAAAGACCACACAGTCTATGTACATCTCATTACCCAGACACATAGCACAGGATGTAATGGTGATTGAATACTAAAGGAACGAAAGGTCATTCCACCGCAGGCTCCCGCATTGCTTTCACATTACCACCTCAAGCTCAATAGTAAACCAAAGGCCGATGGAATTTTGAATGTAATTTACCATTCACAGGCTAAAAAAGAGTTCCCTATGGCGCTGACAGGTCTATTCTGTTGAAAAGGCCAGCTTCATCTAAAGCTGTCATACTAATATACAATATTATCTAAATAGGCTATGTGCTTCATTACCATTGAAATCCCCAGACAAAAAAAGGAATGCTGAATAGAAGTAATTAAGACCATTTTCAAAACAAACATAATCAATATTCAAATGTATAGTTATCATTTAATGTGATGCATTGGGGCTTGCTGGTTATTAACTGCTTTCCACTCAAGGACAAAATACTTTAATAAGAAAATGGGGGATAAGCGTCTGGGCACACAATAGTAAAACACAGAGTATTATAAAAGTGTTTTCTTTTACTCACAGGTTTCAGGCTCTTCACAGGAGATGTCTGACCTGTGAAAAACACAAGGGGAAGGTTTCCAAAAAAAAGTACTAATGAGACATCAACCAGTAGATGGCACTGTCTACCTAACGGAGAACGAGAGCAGTGAAGGAATAACAGTTTCAATAGTCTAGACTCAGGAGGTTTAAAACAGTGTTGTAGCCTAATCCATCAAGAAGTATGACATCACTGTGTTATTAAAGATAAATAGGAGATATGTACATTTGAGAGAGGGGACCTACATGAGAGAGGACTAGCATAGTGAGCGAGACAGAGAGAGACAGAGAGAGTCATGCATAAAATCCAATGAACAATAATGTTAACTGTACAGTACACACACACATGTTCCATCTCTCACGCTCAGATTGTTCCCACTGTTAATATAGCTCCAGCATTAAATTGATTCACGAGCAGGCACCTCTCTGGAAGCCTAAAGGGGATGCCGGTTCAGTCTGAAAAGTGTGATAGGGTTTATGGACCCTGATGTAACCAGGAGAGCTAGCTCAATTCTTTTGTTCCGATGTGAAGAATCTAACCCAAGGACTGTCATCAAGAACATATAAGATGATAAGATGAATTCAGTATCTTCACTCGCTCTTTCAATTCAATTCAAAGGGCTTTATTGGCATGGGAAACATATTTTTACATTGCCAAAGCAAGTGAAATAGATAATAAACAAAAGTCAAATAAATAATACAAATTAACAGTAAACTTTACACACAAAAGTTCCAAAAGAATAAAGACATTTCAAATGTCTTATGTCTATATAGAGTGTTGTAATGATGTGAAAATAGTTAAAAGTACAAAAGGGAAAATAAGTAAACATAAATATAGGTTGCATTTACAATGGTGTTTGTTCTTCAATGGTTGCCCTTTTCTTGTGGCAACAAGTCACACATGTTGCTGCTGTGATTGCACACTGTGGTATTTGACCCAATAGATATGTGAGTTTATTAAAAGTATGTGTCTCTAATATGGTCATACATTGGCAGGAGTTTAGGATGTGCAGCTCAGTTTCCACCTTGTTTTGTGGGCAAGCCTGTCTTCTCTTGAGAGCCAGGTCTGCCTTTGGAGGCCTTTCTCAATAGCAAGGCTATGCTAACTGAGTCTGTACATAGTCAAAGATTTCCTTAATTTTTGGTCAGTCACTGTGGTCAGGTATTGCTAGTTAGCAATTGCGCTAACTCTAGTTAGCAACTTCCTTCAAACTGCACGCAGAGACATAAATGTATCCACAAGTTCATCTGACTATGGGGAAGCAGAAAAAATACTTTATTGTCAAAATCCCGAAGTGTCCATTTAAAGGGCCATGGATATAGAAGCATGCAGAAATTCTCCGTGCCTCCGATGATGATCAAAGCAAATCCGAGCTCATCGACTTGTGTACCATTTCCCCAGGGCGACTGGAGATGGATGTGTGAGACGTTTGAAGGGTGCTTTCCCCTCCCTCTCTCCCCAGGAGCAGAGCAGACAGAGACCCGTGCTTATGCAACTTCCCTTCCCAGGCCTGCAACAGACTGCAGTATGATTGCCTGACAGAGAGCCTTAGTAGAAGCTGTGAAGCAGCCTGAAGAGATACAGTATATATCCTGTACAGGGATATGTGGTAGAGATCTGTGCATACAGAGGTGTTTATGGGAATATGTGAAAGGTATATTTGACAGGAGAGTTGGGTTGCATATGGTGACTCTACAATTGTCATTACTACGTGATAGTTTATGCCAAAAAAGCAACAGTCCCTCATGTGTTCACCTATTGCAGACATAGTGACATCACCAAGATACCATGCCATAGTGTGTGTACATGAGTGGTAGTTGATCTGATCTCTCACCTCCTAGTATCAGCACATTGACCTGACTCACCAAGGACACTGAAGGTCACATTGAGAAATCACTGTATCACACTAATGCTGCGGCAACAGTGATGTCGCAGCAGTAGGAACAGGCATAGTGTTGGTGTTATGTAACCACAAGGCAGTGTTAATAAGACACTGTGACTCACCTCCTCTGAGCACCAGCACATTGACCTCGCTCCCCACCTGTAGGTCTTTGAGGATGTCCACCACCTGGGCGTGGCTCAGAGTCTGAACATTCTGACGGTTGATCTCCTTGATCACGTCCCCTTTAAGCAGACCGCGGCACCACTGGGCGTCTAGGATCATCTTCACCTTCTGGCCAAGGGGACAGTCTGCGATGGCAAAGCCAAACCCTCCCGGGCCCTTCACCAGGGGCACGCTCACCAGCTCGGGCTGCAGCAGGCCTGTTCCCCCCTGCTCAGAGAGCCTCCCGTTGGGCAGCGCGGCCACCATGGGCCGTCCGCTGGCGTCGGTGGTGACATAGTGGAGCTCCTGGGAGGAGCCGTGCAGCACGTCGCCCTTCACCAGCAGGGGCTGGCCATTGATGAGGGGCACGGCAGTCACCACCTCGCCCCCCTGCAGGGACGGAGGAGGTGGGGGAGGGGGGTTCTCGGTGTCCTCAGCCACGTCTGGGGGCAGCGGGTAGCCGCGGCACAGCACCATATCAACATACTGACTTACTGGGATGGACTGGAACATCTGCACCACCTCAGGGTGGGTCTTCCCCAGCACACATTTCCCGTTGATCTCCACGATCACATCGCCTGGCGGGGAAAACCACAGAGGGAGAGAAAGGAGAGGAGAGAAAGGAAGAAGAGAGAAGGGTTGGAGAGAGAAGAAACAAGCCAAAGCAAACAGTGAGAATATACAGACATATCCATGGGCAATGTAATGATTGTTATGGCAATATAATAGCTTGATAGCTGGATGAGTGTCCTGTTTGTAACGGACTGAATTGACCATTCGCTAAGTCCAGCCCAGAATTGTGGGCAACCAATCGCAGAGCTCCAATGGATATCAACTGTCGCCGAGTCCGAAACCTCCCACAGGCTCACGTTTAAATTGCATGATAGCCAGTGAGGGCTACAGCAAAAACTGAGTTTTATTCAAACTATAAATGTCTAAATGGCTAAATAATTTAACAGTGCACCAGGAGTACTTGCTATTGTGATTCCTGAAATGCAGAGCCTGTTGGAGTATTTTTCTAATCCAAAATTATACCTTTGTTACATTGTTTGTTAGCTCAGCAGTTTAGCTAGCTTTCAGTCTCCTTAAATAAAATAGTCCTTTAGCAGACCCTCTTATCCAGAGTGATTTACAGGAGCAATTAGGGTTAAGTTCTTTGCTCAAGGGTATATCAACCAATGTTTCTCGGAGTCGAACCAGGGACCTTTCGGTTACTGGCCCAACGCGCTTAACTACTAGAATACCTGCCGCCCATTGACCAACAAACGTTGCCAACACTAGCTAGCTAGCCACATAATATAGCTTGTATTCTCAAAATGTATGTTAGCTAGCTAAGTTAGCAATGATGTGAATACTCCCATCTGCTGTCAACATCAGGATACAATTTGAGAGTACTACAGTCAACTCCATCAGTGATTATAGCTTTGACTGCAAGCTGAGAGTGAATTCAGAGCCATTTGGTGGTAGCTACACTAGCTACAAACATACTTTTACCAGGTTTCTGTGTAGCAATTGTAATGACAGTCCACCACAACATACCCAAGAGTTTCCTGATTAGCAAGTGGAAGTCTGTGTTTCATTTCCTTGTGTATTAGAAACACAGTTTGAGATCATTGTGATAGTTGCCACCCCATCTTTTCTTCACGTTCATTCATCCTCCCATCTCTCCCAATCAGGGGTTTGGCTCAATTCAGAATTGAATTGAGAATGCCTCAAATTTCTATTAAATTATTGAATTTGAATTGAAGTAGTTAATAGGATACAGAAATCACATTTTAATTTGAATGAAAGGAAATGTAATATATAAACATATGATATATAGAATTCAGTGAAACTCAAATGCCTCTTCTATTCTATATTAGGTGTAGTCTATACAAATATGAAATCAAATTGTATTAGTCACATACATATATCGCGGGTTAGCGAAATGCTTATGTCCCTATCTCCAACATTACAGTAATGCCTAACAATACCTAACAATACACACAAATACCAAAAATCTAAAGAAAGGAATCAAGAAATATAGAAATATTAGAACGAGCAATGTCAGAGTCTGTGATATAAATATATATGTATATGATGGTGTGTATAGACATAATGGACAGTATATAACTAGAAAATGTGTGTTCAGCATTAGTTATAGAGGATGAGCCTTGACAAGAATACAGTGAAGAGGTGAAGAGGCTGGTATTTGGGTGGCTGAGGTCCTTGATGGTCTTCTTGGCCTTCCTGTGACACCGGGTGCTGTAGATGTCCTGGAGAGCAGGCAGTGTGCTCCCGGTGATGCATTGGGCTGACCACACCACCCTCTGGGCCCTGTGTTTTCCATACCAGACGGTGATACAGCCCGACAGGAAGCTCTCAATAGTATATCTGTAGAAGTTTGTGAGGGTCTCAAGGGCCAAGACAAATTTCTTCAGCCTCCTGAGGTTGAAGAGGCGCTATTGCTATTGTGCCTTCTTCACCACACTCTCTGTGTGGATGGACCATTTCAGGTTGTCAGTGATGTGCACGCAGAGGAACTTGAAGCTTTTCAGCCTTTTCACTGCGGCCTGTTGGATGTGGATCAAGCCATGCTCCCTCTGCTATATCCTGAAGGCCACGATCAGCTCCTTCATTATGTTGACGTTGAGGGAGAGGTTATTTTCCTGGCACCACTCCACCAGGGCCCTCACCTCCTCCCTTGTACATTAAGCATATTGTACTGTAAAGATCTTGTACATAAAACATCAAACATGTTGTTATATCAAATATTGTTTACATTTTTTTATTAAATTAATGATCAAGGGAAACAACCTGTATGCTATTATATCTCATTTATCACTTACATTTTGTTTGAAATGGGGGAAGTACTACATTTAACCCTCAAGTTGACCCTGAGGCCTTCAAAACGAAGCCAAACAAATTAAATGATTGATGGGACTGGAGCAGAAGGTGGATTTCTGAGGAGGAATGAAGGTGGAAAAAGAGTAAGACGAGGTTGAAGAGAATGATTAAAGCAGAGGTTGAAGTTAAGTTTGAGGAAGATGGCGATAAAAATGGAGATGGGCTGTCGAAAGAAGATTGGTGTCAAGTGCAAACAAAGTGAGCCGAGCACCAGACCGAGTTCTGGAGGTGAATTGGAAGTGAATGAGGGCTAGCTAAGTGAGGTGGAAGGCGTGCTGAAGAGCTCGGAACCTGAGCCTGGCATTGATGGACGTGATAAAGAAGAATATGGTCCAGTAGGAGTGACATTTTTGGAGAAAGTGGATTCTTGCCTTTTGGCAGATCCGTTTGTGGTTTCAGGGTGGGTGGGAAAGGAGTTGGCTGCAGTTGAATCAGTCAAAGTAACCTGTAGTGGACTTCTGATATTTGTTTGTGCTCCATGTCACACCACTTGGATTGAGATCTGTTTCTTGTTTTGTGCTTAGGAATATGGCACCATTGAAAAGAGTGATTGAAGTTGAAAATTACATTTACATTTAAGTCATTTAGCAGACGCTCTTATCCAGAGCGACTTACAAATTGGTGCATTCACCTTATGACATCCAGTAGAATAGTCACTTTACAATAGTGCATCTAAATCTTAAAGGGGGGTGAGAAGGATTACTTATCCTATCCTAGGTATTCCTGGTGTTTGTGACGCCCCCGCCATTTGGTGCGACGCAGCAAGTAGTGAGCGTGGTGAAGCAGACTCACTGTCAGTCCTTCTGAATTTTTACCTTTTAGTCTGAGTTTTTACCTGACAAAGTCATGTTTGGATATATCAGTTATCCTATTAGAGATTTTGTACTGAATCCACTTTGCTGTTTCAGTTGCAATGTTTATGGTCATGTTGCAGCAGTGTATAGGAGGGAGATTCCAAGATGTGGGAAGTGTGCAGGAGGGCATGGGACAGAGGACTGTGTAGTTTCGATGGATACAATTATGTGTGTCAACTGTAGGTGTGCCCATGTTGCTAGGAATTGGAGGTGTCCGGTACAAGAGCGGCAGTTTGAGGTGGCCAGAGTAAGAATAGTGCAGAAGGTGTCGTATGCTGAGGCAGTGAAGAAAGTAGAGATGGATGGATGAAGGGTGAGGGGATCTGGAGAGGATCCCTGTGAGTAGTAGATCTGTGCTAGCATAGAGGGATAGGCCAATGACTGATATATGCTTCAGTAAGGTTGGATTCTTAGCATTCATAGCAATGGTTATCAACTGAGAACGTAAATCACAGTTGTGGTGGCAGCTGCAAAGTAGTATTTGGGTACACAAGATTTAACTTCAGAAGAGTTACAGGGTGTGTTGAGTGGTGATGTCCCGTCCTCTTAGGTCGCTGGCAGGAGCAGATAGGGTCAAAGTAGTGGAATGGGGTAGTGGGTTTTTAATTATTATTTAGTGGTATATATTTTGGTATCACAAATGTAACGTGATTGACTAAACACTACCGCACAATAGGTTGCGGCATGCACAAACAAAATGTACGAATGCCATGGTACCAAAGAAGAAGAAGAACTGATTGGTGGAAATGAAAATGGCTATTCTAAGCACTAAGGTTAAGATAGTATATTAACATTGTTTCCAGAGAAAAGTGATATATTCTTTGGTATCTGGAAGTGTGACCTGTCAGATTCAATGAAATTCTCATATTTTATGACTGAGTGGAATTTATTTGAATTGCACTGAATTACATTCTACTTCCTGCCACTCAAACTAAAATTCTACATCATGTGGAGTGTGGTCAATTCAAATTTTAACTCATGAGTTGAATGGGAGTCAATTCCATAATTATGAATTGATCGCAACCTTGCTCCCCATCCCTTTCATATTCTGTCCTCCTTACCTTCTTCCTCCCTGCCTATTCCCTCTCTCCTCTGCTCCCTCTCTCCATTGTTCTAACAGACTTCAAGTTGTGGTGCTTCTAGCCAGGCAAATCATTATTGCATGTAGGTGAGAGCTGTATCCTTTTACATCTCACCCTGACAGCTGGCTCAGAGAACAGCAACTGCCAGCCCCTCTCAGCTCACACAAGAAAAGCTGCTGAGGATGCAGAGCCCCAGACAGCATCAAAGCTAAAGGAAGATCAGAGTGTGCAACAAAGATACTGGGCTACACACAAAATGCACCATAACCTGTCTCTCTGACATAGCCGCGGAAAGTCGTTAGGGGTTGTGGGGGGAATGTTTGCACAGTGCACTACTTTTGGGAAAAAATGTCAATTAAAAAGATGTATTAATAATAAAAACAAATATATATTTCAGGGGGTGCTACAGCACCCTCAGCAGCAATATTTCCAGCATCAATGCTCTCTGCCTAAAATGATCACCTTGAACAGAATTTCTGCTCTCCCTTTCACTGTATCTCTTGGGGAAGTGTTAGTGTAAGTACAGCCCCTCTATAGGGACCAACCAGGTTTTTATTAAGTAGCTGCCTTTTGAGCTGGTAAAAGTGTGTGGCTCCGCACAGGGCAGTGCAGCAGTGTACTTCTCACCGGAGGAAATCTTGTTGTCATGGGCAGCAGGGCTGTCGCTGAGGACGTTCTTCACCTGCAGGAACTCGTCATGGCGGTCGCCTCCTATGATGGTAAAGCCAAAGCCCTGGGAGCTTTTCCTCAGAGCAGTGTGGAACATCTCCCCCTGCAGCTGGGACGGGTCTGGGGTGAAGCCTGACGCACCCCCCTCACCTGCAACGTAAGTATGTCACAGTGGGAAAGTTAGAGGAAGTTGCATAACTAAATAAGGCGTTAAAACATCAACATAGTAACAAAGTAACAACCTTAAGACCAATGTAGTCGCAATAGTCACATTTGCTTTGACTAAAACACTGCCCTGTATGATAACTAAAACAGTAACAGACAAAAGATTATAGCGTTAGTAGCTACATTATTTGTCTGATGTTCATTGTGGGATTCATTAACATGCTGTGGATTCAAACAGTGACATAACACCTCTGGAATTGTTCAGTAGGCATGAGGTCCTTTCTCATTTTCTCCCTATAGAGCCAGTGAGTCAGAAAAATAAGTTTGGAACAACATGAGGTCATTGGCAGCATACATACGACAGTGGACACACAGTCCAGTAAATAACAGGCTGTCAGAGGTATACTGCATTAAATGGGCCAGCTGAGCGTTTCCCTCGCTGGCTTTACTGTCCTATCAGCACTTTATAATAGAAGCATACCATCTTTTCTCTCTGCTTGACTGTCTCTACCTCTGTCCAGGCTAAGGTGGATTTGAGACACATTCCAGTCCTATATGATGTAGCAAAGCAGCCCTGTGCTGACTGTATGGTACTGTATGGCCCATAGAGACATTGAGTGAAATAAAATACAGTGTGGATGGACTCTAGCTGTTGTGTTCAATGGATCAAGAGAATCTAATTTACATATTCACAGTCAAATTGCTTCTCGGGAAGGGTGTTTAGAGTGTTTATCCGACTGGATAAAAAAATATATAATTACGTCCGCCCCACTTCTAAAACCAAAGTTGCACCCCTGGGTCAATCCAAGATGAGGTATGATGAAATGGTCTCCACTCAGCTCCCTTGGATGGTAGACACTGCAGATGAGCCTCTGTGTTGCATTAGATGCTCTGGGAATCTGTGGGCTTGGAGTATTGTAACGGGGGAACTCTAGCCTGAGGTGCAACTGCTGTTGTTTTGGGTACATCATAGCAACCGTCTGACAATAGTCTGGTGCAATCACAGGGTAGATTACTATCTCAGTCCCTCCCCACCTGGCTAGCAAGTAAGCTAGTTGAGAGATGGCCCTAAAGATGTGCTGTTCCAACAGCTGTCACGATTTCTAAGAGCCGCTCCCCTTCCCTCCCTCCTCTCAACCAACCCATATGTGTAAGCCTCGGCAGCAAAACATGACTGTCAATCTGTACTCCCCGCACTGTAATGTATTATACATCCACTGCAATGAAAGCATATTTAATTCATATGGTTTATTATGGCAGAAGAGTGGCTTGTCAGGGTGGAGCAGTGGTTAAGGGCGCTGTACTGCAGCGCCAGCTGTGCCACCAGAGACTCTGGGTTCGCGCCCAGGCTCTGTCGTAACCGCGATGGGGAGGTCCATGGGGCGACGCACAATTTGCCTAGCGTCGTCCGCGTTAGGGAGGGTTTGGCCGGCAGGGAAATCCTTGTCTCATCGCGCACCAGCGACTCCTGTGGCGGGTCGGGTGCAGTGTGTTAACCAAGGTTGCCAGGTGCACAGTGTTTCCTCTGACACATTGGTGTGGCTGGCTTCCGCTCTAACCACTAGGCTACCCTGCTGACCCATTAATGAGGTGTAGGAGGTTGAGGTCAACACACAATCATGGCATTGTTGAGTGTGTTTTCAATCTGTCTGTATAACAGCCTTCTGAAAGGAGGTAAAGAAAAAGTTAGGTGAGCAGTGTCTACCTGGAGGTGGTGGTGCCCCCTGCTGGATAGAGACAGTAGTCTCCTGGCTCAGCTTCCTTTTAGCCTCCAGGACTGGGTTCTCAAACTGGGTTCTCTGGTTGATGTGACTGAAACAGAAACAATCCATTGAATGATTTACATTTTTGACACCAATTTACTTACACAGACACATACAAGTTACCATGAACCATCTGTGTGTAATTCTGTGAACCATCTTTGTGTGATTAATTCTGAATGAATTATTCTGAATGGTTAAAGCATGTCTTATAGAAGGGACTATACGTTCATTCTCAATCAATTAACAATAGGGATTATCTTTAGTGAGATAATAACTGTCCCTCTAACATAACAAAGCTACATTGTTTTACACATAGTTAATTTTGAACTGGAACACTGGCAGCAATAAGTCCCCATCCATTTGTCTTTGACTCTCCTTGTAAAAACAAACATTTTGAGTTCTTCTCTCTCCCCCACGGCCTCTACTAAGGAGGGACTTTTCTACAATACCAGTAATAAAAGAAAGAGTTTCCTTTTCATCAAAACAGACTCCTTTACCTCTCCTAGCACCTCCTCCCCCTGCCTCCTTGATAACTCTCACAACCCTCCTCCTCTCCCTACTGCTGCTATAATGGCTTGGTTTCAGAGATGTCCTGCTGGAGCAGCCAGTACTCACACACACACACACACACACACACACACACACACACACACACACACACACACACACACACACACACACACACACACACACACACACACACACACACACACACACACACACACACACACACACACACACACTGCTGTGTTTTCACCTGGGTAAATGTCATGTTACCAACAGAGCTTTAGTTTAGCACCCACTGAAAAACCAATACAAGCCTTGATCATGGAATAGTATTGTTCTCAAAATGTCTAGTAACACTTTGTATCACTGCTGTCTATATACACTGAGTGTACAAAACATTAAGAACACCTTCCTAATATCGAGTTGCACCACCCCCTTTTGCTCTCCGAACAGCCTCAATTCGTCTGGGCATGGACTCTACGAGGTGTCGAAAGCATTCCACAGGGATGCTGACCCGTGTTGACTCCAATGCTTCCCATAGTTGTATCAAGTTGGCTGGATGTTCTTTGGATGGTGGACCTTTCTTGATACAAACAGGAAACTGTTGAGCATGAAAAACCCAGCAGCGTTGTAGTTTCGTGACACAAACCAGTATGCCTTGCATCTACTACCATACCCCATTCAAAGGCACTTAAATATTTTTTCTTGCCCATTCACCTTCTGAATGGCACACACGCAATCCATGTATCAGATGTCTCAAGGCTTAAAGTCTCCTTCCCTTCATCTACACCGATTAAAGTGGATTTAACAAGTGACATCAATAAGGGACCATAGCGTTCAGCTGGATTCACATGCTCAGTCTATGTCATGGAAAGAGCACGTGTTCTTAATTTTTTGTACACTTAGTGTGTAGTGTACCTATGGTTCGTTTTTGATCTATGGTATTGCTGGGGAATACGGGTTTGTGGTATAGTATCTCTCAGATGTACAGGCAGGCTGAACAGACTTACTCTACATAATATGTTCCATACTGTGGGTCCTCTATCTCCTCCCAGCCATACGGGAGCTCTGTGGATACAGGAAGAGACGCATTGTGTTCAAGTACTATCACACAAAACATGCAAATGTACAGCACTGGATAACAGGATAACAGGGCATAGTGATGAGAAGAGCCCAGCAGACACCAGACACAATGATTTGGTTAACATTTTGCAGTTTTTGCAGACAGGCAGCCTGGCTCTTCACGCAAGAGAGAGCTTTGGAGCTGCTTTTCAGAGGCAGCACACTAACTAGCATTCTGCCTGCCTTTAAAAATCCATTAGAAACAGCGGACCAGAGCCCTGTGTATCCCCCATATCCCCCACTCTCTCCCTGCACTTAGCCCATGTCACAGCCACACACCTTGGGAATGGACCGGCAAACGAGTGGGCACTCCTGGTACTCCTGGCACCCCTGGCATTCAAGTTAATCAGTCAAGCTGATTAACTCATTGTTGAATAAAAACTCAACATATACAGTGCCTTCAGAAAGTATTCATACCCCTTGACTTATTCCACATTTTGTTGCTTTACATCCTGAATTCAAAATCGATCAAATATTTTTTTTTCTCACCCATCTACACACAATACCCCACAATGACAAAGTGAAAGCATGGTTTTAGAAATATTTGCACATTTATTGATAATGAAATACAGAAATATCATATTTACATAAGTATTCACACTATTGAGTCAATACTTTGTAGAAGCACCACTGGCAGCGATTACAGCTGTGAGTCTTAATGCATAAATCTCTTAAGAGCTTTCCACACCTGGATTGTGCAACATTTGCCCATTATTCTTTTAAAAATTCTTCAAGCTCTGTCAAATTGGTTGTTCATCATTGCTAGACAACCATTTTTTTCAGGTATTGGCATAGATTCTCAAATAGATTTGAGTCAAAACTTTAACTCGGCCACTGAGGAACATTCACTGTCTTCTTGGTAAGCAACCCAAGTGTAGATTTGGCTTTGTGTTTTAGGTTATTGTCCTGCTGAACAGTTAATTAATCTTTCACTGTCTGGTGGAAAGCAGACTGAACCAGGTATTCTCTAAGATTTTGCCTGTACTTAGCTCCATTCCGTTTCTTTTTTTGTCCTGAAAAACTCCCCACTCCTTAACGATTACAAGCATACCCATAACATGATGCATCCACCACTATGCTTGAAAATGTGGAGAGTGGTATTCAGTAATGTGTTGTATTGGATTTGCCCAACACATAACATTTTGTATTCAGGACAAAAAGTGAATTGAACTGAGTTAGGAAGGACGCCTGTATCTTTGTAGTGATTGGGTGTATTGATACACCATCCAAAGTGTAATTAATAACTTCACCATGCTCAAAGGGATATTCAATGTCTGCTTCTTTTTATTCATACCCATCTACCAATATGTGCCCTTCTTTGCGAGGCATTGAATGTACTCCTGTGCTTCTACACCTGCATTGCTTGCTGTTTGGGTTTTTAGGCTGGGTTTCTGTATAGCACTTTGAGATATCAGCTGATGTACAAAGGGCTATATAAATACATTTGATTTGATTGGAAAACCTCCCTGGTCTTTGTGGTTGAATCTGTGTTTGAAGTTCACTGCCG
This sequence comes from Oncorhynchus keta, assembly GCF_023373465.1. Classification (NCBI taxonomy): domain Eukaryota; kingdom Metazoa; phylum Chordata; class Actinopteri; order Salmoniformes; family Salmonidae; genus Oncorhynchus; species Oncorhynchus keta. Next base: position 27,879,639 of record NC_068430.1, on the reverse strand, counting down.
GACTGAGGGACCTTACAGATAATTGTCTGTGTGGGGTACAGAGATGAGGTAGTCATTCAAAAATCATGTTAACCACTATTATTGCACACAGAATGAGTCCATGCAACTTATTATGTGACTTGTTAAGAAAATGTTTACTCCTAAACCTATTTAGGCTTGCCATAACAAAGGGGTGGAATATTTATTGACTCAATACATTTCAGCTTTTCATTTATGAATTAATTTGTTAACATTTCTAAAAACATAATTCCACTTCCACAGTATGGGTTATTGTGACACAAAATATAAATGTAATCAATTTATATCTACCACAACATAATGTGGAAAAAGTCAAGGGGTGTGAATACTTTCTGAAGGCACTGTACATGTAGGCAGCCCACATGATCCTGAGCTGGGGGCATTTATTAAGGAAAGTATCATCATGTCAGAAGATGTTATACAATCCTGTCTGTATGGGAACGTAAAACTCATAGGCGTCTATCTCCTGTTTCTGTAGTGAGGCAGCTTGATGTATAAGTACACCCCCTGGACAGGAAGCATGCCCTACCCCCAATCTATCTCCTTAATGCCGAGTGCCAGGTCTTTGGTATGACTCAGCCAGGTATCAAACTCCCACCCTTCCAATCTCGGGGGCTGATGAGCATAGCCATGTTTAAAGCTCCATGTGTGTTCTGCAAGAACTTGATGTATGTATGGTCCATTTATACCCTACAGAGACAGAAGTTGCAGAGCGTAGCGCGGTGTCGCAATGTTATTTTTTGTCACAAAAGGGGTGGCTTCTTGTAGTGCGCTCCGACATTCAATGTGCTCCCGTGCCACATGCTAATTGTAAAGCCTTGTTCACATTACCCATAAGCACTCCGTTACGGTGTGCCAGATGTCATGAATTTCAATGGTGACATCCACAACGGAGTGAAAACGCAAGCGTTAAATGCTCCGTTGTGAGACGGACACCACATACTTTTGACTTTTTTCAAACTTTGAGGTCGACTTCAGTCCAGCCAGTCTGTTGAAGAACAGGAAGTTTCCAAAACAGTGAAGTAGATGAGAATATGTGGTTTTCGGTGAAGGCTTTATGTGATAGTTAGCTACTTTTACCCATTCATGTAAGTGAGTAGTATACAGTATATTTTAATAGTAATGTTAAATCATACACAATGTCTTTTAGGTGGAGGTTGCCAGCTACGATGGTATCTTAAACCTAGCCTAGCTTTTAGGTCTCTAGCTATCTGCTCTACACTGCAAGCTAGCTTTACCCGCAATAAAGTTAGAGAATGAAGTTGAGGTTACTCAACAAAACATTTTATATATGCCTATATATACAATATATGTATCCTGTCTTGAATGAAAATGTCATATTTTGCAATTTCCCCAAATATATGAGATCTCTGGCGAGAGACAGGCTCTCCAGCTTGCGTTACAAACATTGGACTGGTCCATTCAGGACCAGTGCAAGACTGTGAAGATGACGTACAGCGTAATGAAATATGACGTGAACAAGGCATAACGCGCCATATCATTCCTAAGAAGCTCGCTTGGTAATGAAGCGTGCTTGGTTCCTTGATCTGATCTATAGGCTCTACATCAAAATAGACTATTTTGCATTCATATGTAAATATGATTTCAGCAACTGTTCAAACAATAAACCAAACAACATTGTAGCTTTACTAGAATCCCCCCAAAGGGATTTTGTTTTGAAAAAAATAACAATTTATTCCAGGCTATTGGTGAAAACAACAGCGAAAGATGTGCGACCAAAACATGATGAGGTTCTATTTTTAGCTGAATGGAGTGAATACAGTCAAGCAGCATATCAAACTGGGATAACATTGTAGGTTAGGTTAACTCATATTTATCAGGGCATATTATTTCATTATAAATCTGATTATTTCACATGGAGAAGTGGGAAGCTGAAAGGCTAGCTAGCTTTTAGCTAAACAATAAACCAAACAACATTGTAGCCTTATTAGAAGAAAGAAAAACATGAGCTGGCGCACACCCAGAACATAGTTAGTGTGGGGGTGCTGACTAATGGCGAATAAACTATAAACGATCAAAATAAAGAAAGTAGCACTCTCCATGTATAATCTGCCAGCAATCTAATGGGTATTTACCAATGACTGTGCCTTCCTCAGGGTAATGTCATAAACACTTGAACCAGGTTCTGTAGACATTAATGCAATTAGTGTAACCAATGACAGTGGTGAGGGGTGTGTCATAATGATTATGTTAATAAAAATGAATTAGTGAAACTGTTAACAAAATAGTATATGGCATATTAAATATATTATGCTATTGTTATCATATAAAACATAATGGAATATTGTACATCATAGGCTACCCATCACTAGTACCCTGGAGCGGCAGGGTAGCCTAGTGGTTAGAGCTTTGGACTAGTAACCTGATAAGGTACAAATCTGTCGTTCTGCCCGTGAACAGGCAGTTAACCCACTGTTCCTAGGCCGTCATTGAAAATAAGAATTTGTTCTTAACTGACTTGCCTGGTTAAATAAAGGTTTAAAAATATATATATGTACAGTGGGGCAAAAAAGTATTTAGTCAGCCACCAATTGTGCAAGTTCTCCCACTGAAAAAGATGAGAGAGGACTGTAACTTTCATCATAGGTACACTTCAACTATGACAGACAAAATGAGAAAAAAAATCCAGAAAATCACATTGTAGGATTTTTAATGAATTTATTTGCAAATTATGGTGGAAAATAAGTATTTGGTCACCTACAAACAAGCAAGATTTCTGGCTCTCACAGACCTGTAACTTCTTCTTTAAGAGGCTCCTCTGTCCTCCACTCGTTACCTGTATTAATGGCACCTGTTTGAACTTGGTATCAGTATAAAAGACACCTGTCCACAACCTCAAACAGTCACACTCCAAACTCCACTATGGCCAAGACCAAAGAGCTGTCAAAGGGCACCAGAAACAAAATTGTGGACCTGCACCAGGCTGGGAAGACTGAATCTGCAATAGGTAAGCAGCTTGGTTTGAAGAAATCAACTGTGGGAGCATTTATTAGGAAATGGAAGACATACAAGACCACTGATAATCTTCCTCGATCTGGGGCTCCACGCAAGATCTCACCCTGTGGGGTCAAGATGATCACAAGCAAAAATCCCAGAACCACACGGGGGGACCTAGTGAATGACCTGCAGAGAGCTGGGACCAAAGTAACAAAGCCTACCATCAGTAACACACTACGCCGCCAGGGACTCAAATCCTGCAGTGCCAGACGTGTCCCCCTGCTTAAGCCAGTACATGTCCAGGCCCGTCTGAAGTTTGCTAGAGAGCATTTGGATGATCCAGAAGAATATTGGGAGAATGTCATATGGTCAGATGAAACCAAAATATAACTTTTTGGTAAAAACTCAACTCGTCGTGTTTGGAGGACAAAGAATGCTGAGCTGCATCCAAAGAACACCATACCTACTGTGAAGCATGGGGGTGGAAACATCATGCTTTGGGGCTGTTTTTCTGCAAAGGTACCAGGACGACTGATCCGTGTAAAGGACAGAATGAATGGGGCCATGTATCGTGAGATTTTGAGTGAAAACCTCCTTCCATCAGCAAGGGCATTGAAGATGAAACGTGGCTGTGTCTTTCAGCATGACAATGATCCCAAACACACCGCCCTGGCCTAGCCAGTCTCCAGATCTCAACCCCATAGAAAATCTTTGAAGGGAGTTGAAAGTCCGTGTTGCCCAGCAACAGCCCCAAAACATCACTGCTCTAGAGGAGATCTGCATGGAGGAATGGGCCAAAATACCAGCAACAGTGTGTGAAAACCTTGTGAAGACTTACAGAAAACGTTTGACCTCTGTCATTGCCAACAAAGGGTATATAACAAAGTATTGAGATAAACTTTTGTTATTGACCAAATACTTATTTTCCACCATAATTGGCAAATAAATTCATTAAGAATCCTACAATGTGATTTTCTGGATTTTTTTTCTCATTTTGTCTGTCATAGTTGAAGTGTACCTATGATGAAAATGACAGGCCTACCTCATTTTTTTAAGTAGGAGAACTTGCACAATTGGTGGCTGACTAAATACTTTTTTGCCCCACTGTATATTAACGTCAACATACATTATTGTTTCATTCAATTTCACAATTTCGTATTTCATTTTTGTTACATGTAATATTGGTTCAACCTTAATATATAATGAACATCCTCAACAGGGGGAATATATTAGGTGTACGCTAACAAGCTGTAAAAATAATTTGTACAATTTATGACTTGTTCATAAAGGAAAATGTGTTCATAAGAAGGGCCTGAGATCAAAGTCAATATTCAGACCATTAGGGGTCAATGTTTTTAGATAGGATATCCAGTAAGCCTTTCTTTGTAGTAGTGGGATCTCAATGTTACCTCCTCTCCTTGGTAGAGCAACATGCTCAATGCCTGTGTATTTTAGAGAGGAGATGGGATGGTTTGCTTCAACAAAGTGAGCTGCTACTGGATAGTCAATGTTCTAATAAATCAAATCAAATTTGATTTGTCACATACACATGGTTAGCAGATGTTAATGCGAGTGTAGCGAAATGCTTGTGCTTCTAGTTCCGACAATGCAGTAATAACCAACGAGTAATCTAACCTAACAATTCCACAACTACTACCTTATACACACAAAGGGATAAAGAATATGTACATAAAGATATATGAATGAGTGATGGTACAGAACGGCATAGGCAAGATGCAGTAGATGGTATTGACTACAGTATATACATATGAGATGAGTAATGTAAGATATGTAAACATATAAAAGTGGCATAGTTTAAAGTGGCTAGTGAAACATGTGTTACATAAAGATGGCAAGATGCAGTAGACGGTATAGAGTACAGTATATACATATGAGATGAGTAATGTAGGGTATGTAAACATTATATTAAGTGGCATTGTTTAAAGTGGCTAGTGATACATTTTTTACATCAATTTCCATTATTAAAGTGGCTGGAGTTGAGTCAGTATGTTGGCAGCAGCCACTCAATGTTAGTGGTGGTTGTTTAACAGTCTGATGGCCTTGAGATAGAAGCTGTTTTTCAATCTCTCGGTGCCAGCTTTGATGCACCTGTACTGACCTCGCCTTCTGGTTGAAAGCAGGGTGAACAGGCAGTGGCTCGGGTGGTTGTTGTCCTTGATGATCTTTATGGCCTTCCTGTGACATCGGGTGGTGTAGGTGTCCTGGAGGGCAGGTAGTTTGCCCCCGGTGATGCGTTGTGCAGACCTCACTACCCTCTGGAGATCCTTACGGTGGTGGGCGGAGCAGTTGCCGTACCAGGCGGTGATACAGCCCGACAGGATGCTCTCGATTGTGCATCTGTAAAAGTTTGTGAGTGCTTTTGGTGACAAGCCAAATTTCTTCAGCCTCCTGAGGTTGAAGAGGCGCTGCTGCGCCTTCTTCACAACGCTGTCTGTGTGGATGGACCAATTCAGTTTGTCCGTGATGTGTACGCAGAGGAACTTAAAACTTACTACCCTCTCGCCTACTGTCCAGGCAATGTGGATGGGGGGATGCTCCCTCTGCTGTTTCCGGAAGTCCACAATCATCTCCTTTGTTTTGTTGACGTTGAGTGTGTATGACCTGATTGAGCTGCGGTGTTAATAGAATCCCCTCAAAAGTTATTTTGTTTCGAAGTGATAGCGTTATTCTAGGATATTTTGAAACATAAGAACAGATAGCCATGTGCATTAAAATTATGTTTAGCCCATAGACATTAAAAGCGCTGATGTCATCCAAGTGTTTCCATAAAAACAAAAATTCATGACACATGAAGCCGAAAGAACTTGAATTTGAAGCACGCCATATTGTTGAATGGGGCTGAATGGCAACAAAATATTGTTAACGTGGCCGTAACTAGCAAAGGATCATAGTCGATGTTGTCGTTTTCCTCCTGCCTGAGGGAGTCAACCTTAATGTCTATGGCATGAGCCTCATTGTAGCCTGCCGGACTGTGATTTGTCTGTGTCAGCACGTGGTCCTATGTGACGACAAATGTAGTCGTCAGAATGGATCACTATTTCATTAAATATCATGATTTGTAGAAAACTTTAAAATAATTCATTGTGGGGATCGAACTTGATCATAATAAACCAAATTTAGAGCCCAAAACAGCCTTTTGGGCTGTTAGCGATCGTCATTTACATAGGCTTTATAGGTCAGACCAGGGCTTTTGGCAGCGCTAAGTCGCTAATCAGTAACCGACCAGCAGAGCTTGTGACTTCATGCTCCAGACTGGACACTGGGGGCCTGGTTTAGCCAACTTTCTTGCAAAGGAAGACAACAAGACAACAGGAGAGACTCTTCTTTAGCTTTCACCACAAATGAGAAGACAAGAAAACCTCTGTTGCCCCATTGTGAATGTTGCTTGGGAGTCTGGACCGGCAAGGTATCATGTTACCAAAAGATTTATGCACATGAAGCTTGTAGAGGCCCAGAAGCCTTACCTCCATCCTCACACTTCTCTGGGGGCTTGGCCTTCTTGGCCAGGCGGGGGTCCAGCCAGGTGGTGGTTTTGCTGTTGTGACTGTTAAGGACAGATAAGAGAAACATTCAAAAACCTGAGCCAGCTACTGACACTGGTATTTTCATGAGAGTAAAGGTAGACAGTCATGTACCCACCTACTCTATATTCTGTTATACTTTCTTTGAAAGCTACACAAGTCAATAACTGATTGACACATTTATACATCCTGCTATGCATTCAAATGAAGGAAAACTGAAAGAGTATTCATTATGATTTTGTGGCTGGAAGTAGATGCCGGCGACGTTCAGGCCCTACCTTACCAAGGCCCGATTGCTTCTGCCAAATTCAAGGCCCGGCCCTGTCCGAAACCCGAAATCAGAAATAACTTCCATCTTTAGTAAATTCATTAGCTGTTCTTCTCAGCCTATCACTTGGCGCTCTGAGTATCCATAGCAACAGCTCTACTTGGGCTGCTCATTGAATGTTTTAAAACTTTTATTTAACTAGGTAAGTCAGTTAAGAACAAATTCTTATTTTCAATGACGGCCTAGGAACAGTGGGTTAACAGATTTGTACTTTGTCAGCTAGGGGATTTGAACTTGCAACCTTTCGGTTACTAGTCCAACGCTCTAACCACTAGGCCCTAATGACAAGACATGAGAGAGCTGTTAACTCTCCAAAACTCAAGGAACATTATTATTTTCTGTGAAATAATCTCTCCTGTCTTATATTTGACGAGGTTGAAGCACTTCTGACACCATGTTATGATCTTAGTCAGATATGACTGTACTGCTCAGCAGAGCATGACCAAACGGCTCAGCTTCAAAATGTTAGTGTTCAATTTAGGGATACCCGAGCCCTACCCGTAGCGAGTTATGGATGAAAAAAACTGCCTTACCCGGCCCTAACAAGTCGGGCTCGGGTCGGGTAACAGAGATCTACCTGGAAGCCAAATTTGTTTACAAAGAACTCAAGGGCTTCTGAGAGAGCTTTATTTACTAAATTGTATTGATTTGTCAGGAAGTTGTCTTGAAGAGAAACCATCAAATTCATTTGCTTTGTCCTTAACCACTTTTGGAAGAATAGTAGGCTAGGGCTGTAAGTCAATATAAGTAGATTTTAAAGAGTCCCACACCAGTCCAGGCATTGGCTTGTTTGCCTAACTAACCTAAATCCTCTGTCTGTTCGGCATGGCTTATGTAACACCTGTGCTATATGCTTCACTAATCTAATCAACAATGTCATGATACTTTGCATGATGCTGATCAGATATAGTCATCCATGCATAACCTGTAATGTACATAACATTCCACATTCAGTCTAGAGCAGAAATGCATGTTCTGCATTTGAAACATATTAAGCTCATATTAATGAGCTTTGAACTCAGGAGTTATCTATGCGAGTACAGTGTCGTAGCACTGTGTAACCAACCAGGACTAAAATGCTGTCTCTTTGTCCTGTTCCTGATTAGATATACAGGAGCTGGTGCAGTACTCACTCTATGAAGTAGACCATGCCCGTCTCAGTGTAGGCCATCTCCCAGTTGAGAGGCAGGGGTTCCAGGCTGTCATCGCCGGGCAGAGAGCTCCACATACGGAAGTCCATGGCACTGCTGGACTGGGTGTAGCTGGGCACCGCCTTCCTCCACGATGCCCCTTCTTTGTGCTCTGTCGAGAGAGAGAGAGAGAGAGAGAGAGAGAGAGAGAGAGAGAGAGAGAGAGAGAGAGAGAGAGAGAGAGAGAGAGAGAGAGAGAGAGAGAGAGGGTTAGCCTGCATGGACACCTCCAGCCTCCCTGCATGCAGTGGAAGGGGGGAGGGTTTGATGTTGCTACAGGATTTGCATGCAAGAGATGGTGTGTTCTGTTCACCAATACTATTTTTTTCATTTGCATGTGCATGTACGTGTGAGCGTATTTATGCATATGTGGTACCCTCCCCCTGGATTTAAATTATACAAGTAGCTGAGATGGATTCATTGTAAAAAAAAAAAAGGCAATTTGAAGCAATTTTGGCACAATAATACTGTCCCACTGCTATTTATGGTAATTTCTATGTTAAATTTGATTTATTTATTAATTTAATGAGAACTGCAATAAAAGAACACCAATCAACTTTGCACCCAACTGGTCCTTGCAAACTTCGGGCCATAAAAAGCTGCTAATGGAGGGACTGTTTGTGTAATGCTAACCTCTGCACAAGCTTATTCTAGTTTATTCCCCAGAACTGATGCAGCCGATAAGCGTGTCAAATTTGTGCATGTGATTCTGTATTTCAGTAAATACTACACTACCGCATCCATGACTTGCTGATATTTACAACATATCCCCTATCTACTTGAAGAATGGGGAGGAACTGGCAAACTTCTCCAAATGAGTCTGACTCCCCATGCTAATCTGACACACACACACACACACACACACACACACACACACACACACACACACACACACACACACACACACACACACACACACACACACACACACACACACACACACACACACACACACACACACACACACACACACACACACACACACACACTGGATGCTTTGACTTGCCTCATGTAAACATGCACAATGGGCAGCCTTGGGGCAGCTCCTTGTGGAGAGTTCAGAGGGCTGAGAGCCTGACAGCTCACACCATACTGACTGCACTAGACCAGGGCTCTCCAACCCTGTTCCTGGAGAGCTACCCTCCTGTAGGTTTTCAATCCAACCCTAGTTGTAACTCACCTGATTCAGCTTCCTAACCAGTAAATTATTAGAATCAGGTGCACTAGATTAGGGTTGGAGCGAAACCCTATAGGACGGTAGCTCTTCAGGAACAGGGTTTGAGAGCCCTGCACTAGACACATACAGGAAGTCAGCCAGTGGTCAGGGTTTGTCTTTCACAGAGAGACCAGGGAAGTTTGGGCATTACGCTTAATTTTTCCATGAACCTTCTGATCCGTTCATAACTGTTTCCACCTATGGTTGGTTTACAATGAAAAGTTCCTAACACCCCCACATTGCTGCAGTACAGCAGACGTGATTTATTTGACTTAGAAAGACTTGTTCCTGTCCATCTTGCATGCCTGATAATAAAACAGCAGCAGGCATACTGTATCCCATTTCTCTTAGAGTCAGGCTATCCTCGGGCACATACTTTAATTTCTTATTTAAAAAAACGTTGTTATTGTTTTTATTTTTTAAACTGCATTATTGGTTAGGGCTTGTAAGTAAGCATTTCACTGTACCTGTTGTATTCGGCACATGTGACAAATAAAATTTGATTTGATTTTGACTGCTCCTTTGAGAGAGAGGTCCTGATTGATAACACACACAGAGTCTCTGGTCTCTGGGTAAGAAGTCTGCTGCCTTCAAGGTAACCTGCACTCCAGTAGAAAGTGTTACTGATACTGAATGTGCTTGAGGCATAACCTTGAGATGGAGACTGCGGGAAGTGGCTGGCTATACAGACAGAGCATGACAGATAGCACAGACTGGGAGTAATGGGGAAGATGATCAGAGCTCCATAGGTCAATATATATAGAGCAGAAATGTATAGAGCAGAAATATATTATAGAGAAAAAAAATGATATTGTCCATAGCAGATGTTGGAACAGGTTCAGGCAAAAGAACGAAAAACTGGAAAATAACAAAATAATTCTCAGAACGGAAACAGATCTGTAGTGTTCCGGAACAGAATCGTTATTTTAAAATCTTGAGAATCGTTTAATACTGTTATTTTTTGTTCCAAAAATATTCAGAATATCTAGTATATATTTCTGCAATTCAGTGTCGTTCTGATGGTAATAATAGCCTAAACACATTCCAATTCATGTCAGGTAATAATGTTCAGCGCTTCATGCCAAGCCCCCTACATGTCCATCCCTCTTTCTCACTCTCTTCCCATCTCGCGCCTGCACTTGTATGACCAATCAAACATGTAAACAACTAGCTTACCCATTCCGTAGCAAGTTTCTCTATCTACTGTAAATGTAAAAAATATTATTTTTTTGTAGGTTCAGAACTCTATGCTGGTCGGAAACACAGGAATGGAACAAAGAAAATAGGGGTTCTGTTCGTAGCGGAACAATTGGAAAATCATTTGTGTTCCACCCCTGGTCCATAGTCATCATAATGTAGAGCTAAAAGTAGAACATGAGAGACAGATACTGGGAGAAATATGTGAGGTACAACAGAGAACTATCCCGAGGAAAGAGAGAAAGGGCAGGAGAGGGGTTTTGAGTATGAGATGTACTGACCTGGGAGGCCGTTGGCCAGAGGTGGCCTCTCGTCATCGTCTTCTTCCTCAGGGACCACGCTGTCCTTCCTGTCCATCTTGCTGACTGACGTGGTGCGTTTTCGCTGGACCTCGTTGTCATAGTCCTCATCAAACAGCACCTGATCCACCAGGTCAGGCTGTACCAGGGTGGGCTCCGCTGGGGGCTTTGGGGTCCCATAGTAGTTACCTAGAGAGAGAGAGACAGAACGAGAGAGAGATATATGAGTGTCTGACACGTTCCCTATTCTTAACCATACCTGTAGCTGGCATGGTAAGATGGTAAGATATTGCCATTTATTGCCATTTATTGTGCATTTAGGCTATCTGAAAAATAACTGGTTAAGTAAGGGGACCACAATCTTGAAATCACGGTACTGTAGCTTTCATGAGGCTTACACAAGTGTATGTTGGCAATTCCACCATTTTCAAACACATTTTCATTATCTCCAGCACAATACCAGTGAAAATGTACATCTACATTTTACATCTACATTTGTGAAAATTGAGCTTTTCTACATTTTACATTTTTTTAACTGCCTAAAAATATTCTGTGAAGATAACAGAGCATCATTTGCTAATTTAGGTCACAGATGGATCAATCTCTGACTAGCTGCTGAACACTCTGGGTATCTAAATTTATGCAGAGAAACTAATTATTCAACATTCATTAAGATAGTTGAACACCGCCATTCTTTTAGCTTTCATGAGGCTTACACAAGTGTATGAGATCCTTAAGAGCCTTTAAGAATACCACTGTTTGGATAGTTACCACTTTGATACATTATATAAATAATACTATTATTATTATTATTATTATTATATTAAAATATATCATGTGCAAAAATATTCAAAGAACATTTTCATTTGCAGCATACGAACTTAAAGGGCAATTCCACCACTTTTCAACCTAATTTTCATTATCTGTAGCACAATACATATTTCTACATATGTAGAAACACAGTACCAGTACCAGTCAAAACTTTAGACACACCTACTCATTCAAGGGTTTGTCTTTAATTTTGCTATTTTCTACATTGTAGAATAATAGTGAAGACATCAAAACTATGAAATAACACATATGGAATAATGTAGTAACCAACTAAAGTGTTAAACAAATCTAAATATATGTTATATTTGAAATTCTTCAAAGTAGCCATCCTTTGCCTTGATGACAGCTTAGCACACTCTTGGCATTTTCTCAACCAGCTTCATGAGATAGTCACCTGGAATCCATTTAAATTAACAGGTGTGCCTTGCTAAAAGTTCATTTGTGGAATTTCTTTCCTTCTTATTGTGTTTGAGCCAATCAGCTGTGTTGTGACAAGGTAGGGTTGATATACAGAAAATAGCCCTATTTGGTAAAATACCAAGTCTATGTTATGGCAAGAATAAGCAAAGAGAAATGACAGTCCATCATTATTTTAAGAAATGAAGGTCAGTAAATATAGAACATTTCAAGAACTTTGAAAGTTTGTTCAAGTGCAGTCGCAAAAACCATCAAGCGCTATGATGAAACTGGCTCTCATGTGGACCGCCACAGGAAAGGAAGAACCAGAGTTACCTCTGCTGCAGAGGATAGGTCCATTAGAGTTACCAGCCTCAGACATTGCAGCCCAAATAAATGCTTCACAGAGTTCAAGTAACAGACACATCTCAACATCAACTGTTCAGAGGAGACTGTGTAAAATCAGGCCTTCATGGTGAATTGCTGTGAAGAAACCACTACTAAAGGACACCAATAAGAAGAAGAGACTTGTTTGGGCAAAGAAACATTAGCAATGGACATTAGATCTATGTAAATTTGTCCTTTGTTCTAGAGTCCAAATTGGAGATTTTTGGTTCCAAACGCTGTGCCTTTGTGAGACGCAGAGTAGATGAACGGATGATCTCCACATGTGTGTTTCCCACTGTGATTTATTTGGAATTCATGGCACACTTAACCAGCATGGCTACCACAGCATTCTGCAGCGATATGCCATCCTATCTGGTTTGCGCTTAGTGGGACTATCATTTGCTTTTCAAGAGGACAATGACGCAACACACCTCCAGGCTGTGTGAGGGCTATTTGACCAAGAAGGAGAGCGATGGAGTGGTGCATCAGATGACCTGGCCTCCACAATCACCCGACCTCAACCCAATTGAGATGGTTTGGGATGAGTTTGGACCACAGAGGGAAGGAAAAGCAGCCAACAAGTGCTCCGCATATGTGGGAACTCCTTCAAGACTGTTGGAAAAGCATTCCTCATTTAGCTGGTTGAGAGAATGCCAAGAGTGTGCAAAGCTGTCATAAAGGCATCAACTATGAAATAACACATATGGAATCCTGGAGTAAAAGTGTTAAACAAATTAAAATATATTTTAGATTTTAGATTCTTCAAAGTAGCTACTTTGAAGTATCTAAAATCTAAAATATAATTTAATTTGTTTAACACTTTTACTCCATGATTCCATATGTGTTATTTCATAGTTGATGCTTTCACTATTATATTAAAATGTAGAAAATAGTCAAAATAAAGAAAAACCCTTGAATGAGTAGGTGTGTCCAAACTTTTGACTGGTACTGTATGTGAAAAAGGCACTTTTCCACGTTTTGTAGAAAAGTATATAAAGTAAAACATTTCTTCCTCAAAAATGAAAAAATGTGTGATTTTCAAACACTGAGATTCACAGTGACATGGATCAAGAAAATACCCGCCTTCTGCCTTGAAACTCATTGCAGGTTTTGAAAATCACAGTTTTTCTTACTTTTAATCCTACCCTGTGATGTCACAGAGAAGCACTTTATTCTTATCTTTTTAACCACAGATCATAGAAACACGCTGTTTTGTCGACATTGGTATGGTGCTGGAGATAATGAATGAGGTTGAAAAGTGGCGGAGTTGTCCTTTAATATGATGAACAGGAATACCATTTACTCTCACGGGTGGCCAGAAAATAACTATATGTAAACTACGCCCCTGAAAATAAGTCACGCCTCCTGAAAATAACCTAATTACATAAAAAATTACCCAGCTGCTGGGTCAAACCAGCATGAAAGTGAATGGGCGCATTTGAGTGGTAAGGGTAAAACTAGACCAAAGTCTGGGTAATCCCAAATTTGGGTAATCCCAACAACCCAACTGGCTGGGTCAAAATAACCCAGTGTGTGTTCTGTCCAATATTTACCCAGCGTTGGGTTACCAAATAACCACATTTTTAACCCAGCATTTTTTGGGTGTAGTGTTGACATTTCATCTAAATGTTGTAGCTATATAAAAATATTAAATAGACAATTTATTTGGGAAATATCCCATCTTTGCTCTTTTCTTCATTAGAATCCTGATGATTTCAAGTTGTATTGGATTTGTTTTGATCTGTGAAGGCATTAAATACATGTTGTTTAGTGTATTTAGAAATGTTTTGTATGTTTAGTTTACTCTGTGAGAAGCAAGTTCTTTTAATGTTATATGTGATTTGGTTCATGAAGATACAACATTTCAATGTTGTTTATACACAATGTTGCCAAAAACCTGATTTAATATCCATATTCATAATGCAGCATTTTTTTTAGCAATCAGTAGAATGTTCACCACAAGTTTCTCAGAATTGCTCACCAGAAGTTTGCAAGTCTCCGCAAATTTGCCGCAACAGTTTGCCACAAAACTAATTTGCATGTGAAAATATGATCTTGCTGTAAATTTGCGTCAAATTGGGCCAAAGATTTGCCACAAATGTTTGTCAGAAGCCTGTCTCCCCACTCCCCACTAGGGATTTTTTCAGCAACCAATTGCACTGATCATTGAATATAGCAATGAACTATCTATGAGAGTTTTTTCTCCTGATGAAGAAAAACCTTGTGACACTGCCTATAAATATTTTGTGAAGATAATGGAGCGTAATCTGCTCATTTAGCTCATGGGATGATCAATCTCTGACTAGCTGTTGAACACTGTGTATAAAAATGAATGCACAAATGTAATTATTCAACTTTCATTAAGATCTTTTTTAGATCTTTTTTATGTGCACACTGATTTGAGAAGCCGACAATATTTTATGTGTATTTGTTTGCTAAACATGTGAATATGTTTATGGGAGTAATATGGAATTATATTTAGGCAATATTATATTTTAAGGTAAAATACTTACATTGCTTTACAAAAAGTAACAATTACACAGAGCCTATTCAGTAGAAACATAATTCATAAGCAGCTTAATTAAAGAACCGGGAAAAGATGCCACTGGGAAATAGGGTAAATAATTACCCTCTGTAAAATTGATCTCCTTTTCATTTGTACTGTGCTTATTTTCATCTTATAAACATTTGTATCTATCTCTCCACCTATTAAAATGTAAACATTGCAGGTACGTCTATTATAGAAGATATGCACAAACTCAAAACACAGATGTATTATCTCTCTATAAGGTAACAAAGTGGGGAAACAGGACAAAGATTTTAAAAAAGCAAGTGCAGCAAATACAACACAATCCTTCCATTTCAATGACCAAACAATACTTGTTCAGCTGTGTCTTTGAAAAGCCCCATCTCTGTCAGTCAAGGGCCCCTAACACAGAGAATGATAGTAGCTACAGTATGGTAAAGTGGATCAAAGCATCTCCCTCCAATTGTCATGTGTCGCGCTACGGGCTCACCACTCACCACTGTTCTCCAAATGACACTCATCCGCATTTTTCAGAGATGGTTTCATTAACACCGGTGGAACAGAGATAGCAGGGAGAGATTGGGGGCCGCTCGCTAATGCCTGCCTGTCCCTGCCATTCATCAGTCAGATGCTGTAGCACGTTGATGAATTACTTACAAAAACATATCTCTGGGTAAATGTGTGTCATAAATGTGAAGGAGTGTGAAAGCGCCCAGTCAGGGGAGATTTCTGCTATAATTTGTTATTTTAAACTACGGGGAGGCCTCAAACTGACAAGCATAGGGGTGGCTTGTTTGACATCACTTAAACATGGGAAATGCCAAGAGGTTGATGAGTCACCTTACTGTATAATTTCATGTGTACACTCATACTGTATGCACTCACAGTTCTCATAGGAATCAGAATCATGAACACAGTGGGATTCCCTGGCCCAAGAACATTTGACAAGAATTTGAATTAGACAGACTCTCCCATTTCCTGGTAACAGTTATGTCAGCAGCCCCAAACCATGTGCTTTGTTAATTTCTGGGCAGCTGTCCCTGTGCTGTGCTGCCTGACCCGACCTGAACCACACGGAAGAGCAGCGCCAGAGTGAGGGCTGAGCCCAGACGGACTCCCTCTCAGAGCCTGGCACAGATGGCTGTGTCTGCTTGGCATGAAACCTGGGACCCTGTGGGCCACCCTGGCACAAACTGCATCCCAGCAGCACCGCCTGGGAGAAGGAAGAGGCCTCAGCTCACTGGGCGGGGCAGGTCTGGCATTGCACTGGGTGAGTCTGTGTGACAAAGCCCCTCCTTAACTATGGGGGATATACAGTGCCTTGCAAAAGTATTCATCCCCCTTGGCGTTTTCTATTTTGTGGCATTACAATCTGTAATTTAAATAGATTTTTATGGATTTCATGTAATGGACACAAGTGAAATTCAAAAAATCTATTGTTTCAAAAAATTATAAAAATATAAAACGTAAAAGTGGTGTGTGCATATGTATTCACGCCCTTTGCTATGAAGCCCCTAAATAAGATCTGGTGCAACCAATCACCTTCAGAAGTCACATGATTAGTTAAAGAAAGTCCACCTGTGTGCAATCTAAGTGTCACATGATCTGTCACATGATCTCAGTATATATACACCACTTCTGAAAGGCTACAGAGTCTGCAACACCACTAGGCAAGGGGCACCACCAAGCAAGCAGCACCATGAAGATCAAGGAGCTCGCCAAACAGGTCAGGGACAAAGTTGTGGAGAAGTACAGATCAGGGTTGGGTTAAAAAAAATATCAGAAACATTGAACATCCCACAGAGCACCATTGAATCCATTATTAAAACATGGAAAGAATATGGCACCACAACAAACCTGCCAAGAGAGGGTCGCCCACCAAAACTCACAGACCAGGCAAGGAGGGCATTAATCAGAGAGGCAGCAAAGAGACCAAAGATAACCCAGAAGGAGCTGCAAACCTCCACAGTGGAGATTGGAGTATCTGTCGATAGGACCATTTTAAGCCACATAACTGCAGGAAGCTGGGCATTACGGAAAAGTGGCCAGAAAAAAAGCCATTGCTTAAAGAACTGCCAAAGGGGGCGGAGTTAGTTCTGTCATACTATCCAGGTCTGTGCCCAAAAATATTCAGCTTCTACATTTTAAAAATCCACCTTCTCACCCCAGCTGTGCCCTGGACACCATATGTGGAAGGATTGCCCCCCCATCTATTGTCAGAGCTCATACTGTTAGGTGACCTAAATTGGGACATGCTTAAGAAGTAAAACTGTAAAACTGATTCAACTGTGAGTGATTATATACAATAGCAGGAAAACCCATAAACAGACATTCTTGTGTCAACACTGAAAATAAAATATATATGTATTTTACTATGTATGAACTGTCATCTGCTGCTATAACAACATTTGCTATGTTTACATACAGGAGTTCACACAACATTTACATTTACATTTAAGTCATTTAGCAGACGCTCTTATCCAGAGCGACTTACAAATTGGTGCATTCACCTTATGACATCCAGTAGAACAGTCACTTTACAATAGTGCATCTAAATCTTAAAGGGGGGGGTGAGAAGGATTACTTATCCTATCCTAGGTATTCCTTAAAGAGGTGGGGTTTCAGGTGTCTCCGGAAGGTGGTGATTGACTCCGCTGTCCGCTGTCCAGTTCAGTGTGTCATCACCAAGGCACAAACTAAACAGATTTTCCTTTATAAAGATGGCACCTCTTTTGTCGGAGAGGATACCGCAAGGATGGGAGGCCATATAAAGACATCTGGTATCTGCCAGTAGTTTTTGGAAGCATGCGACCTCATAGGTAGAGAGGGCCATAAATACATGAATAAACCATAGATAGCTTCTCCTCTGCCTCTGCACTAGTGGAGTCAGCTGGCCAGACACAGTCCAGCAGGTTAAAACATCTACAGAGGATCTACTGAGGTTGGAGATCAGGTGGAGCAGCCTATCAGCACATTGCCGCTCTATAGATTAAAGGAGTTCTTCATGGAAAGAGCAGCTCAAGGGCTCTTGAGTATCCTCGCCTCCTTGTGATCGAAGGTTTCAGTTCAAACAAGCCTCTTAATAATGTTTGCCTGATAAATCCTTTTAGCCTTGGCCAATGCAATTCACTCTTGGCAGCTGTAATTAATTCAACAACGGACTATTAAGTTTATTAATCAATTATTGAACGCTTCTTTAGTGAATCCTCACCATCGTAGGTTCCACACTCCAGAAGAAGGCCACTCCCCTCCAGGATACGGAAGTCTCCCACGCTGATGAAGTTGTAGTCCACACCCGGTACCTCCCTTTCTCTGGGCAGCCGTGTGGTGCCTGTTAATCACACAAACAAATACAAACATGAGCATATGAGAATGCAATAACAATTGAATATAGAATGAGCCCATGAACACTGATGCAAAGGGTAGGAAACATATGGAGGGAGGGCCTATTTCGTGCTCACTGGTATCACAGATAGATCAAAGAAAAGGACATGGGGATTGTGTGATATTAGCATTAGGGGGTTCACAGCATTCTCTCATTAACAGGATGTCTGTATCTGTCTTCTTATGCCAGCTTTAGTCCCTGAAAATGCCCCCCATAAGGCAATTACTGAGGGCACCGCTACATGCCAAGCCTCTATCTCACCTGCAGCATCATTTAGATGGCACACCAATATTGCTGCTACTGTAACTATTCCATTGTCAACTTGTTGAGGGAAACATGAAGATGAACTGTGCTTTGCTTTGAGGGTGCTGAGTATCTACTTGGGAGCAGAGAGTATTTGAGCACACTTTTAACTTTATACCCCCAACACAGTCAATATAGTAATTCCATATGAATTGAATCACTTTCTCCTCCACCCATTTTAATTTGAATGAAATATTCCATACATGTTTGCTAATGGTAGAAGTGATGATATAGTTACTATTTGGACCTGAATGTCAAAACATTCAGGAGATGGAGGTGTTCAAAGTTTACCCATTTTGCTTACTCCTCCCTACCATCAGATATCCATGTCTTCATCACTGAAAAAACTGTTGAGTTTTACAAAGTTTACAATACAGGGTTGTCAATCTATTAAATGATTAATAATATATATATATATATATATACACACTGCTCAAAAAAATTCAGAGAACACTAAAATATCACATCCTAGATCTGAATGAATGAAATATTCATATTAAATATTTTTTCTTTACATAGTTGAATGTGCTGACAACAAAATCACACAAAAATTATCAATGGAAATCAAATGTATCAACCATGGAGGTCTGGATTTGAAGTCACACTCAAAATTAAAGTGGAAAACCACACTACAGGCTGATCCAACTTTGATGTAATGTCCTTAAAACAAGTCAAAATGAGGCTCAGTAGTGTGTGTGGCCTCCACGTGCCTGTATGACCTCCCTACAATGCCTGGGCATGCTCCTGATGAGGTGACGGATGGTCTCCTGAGGGATCTCCTCCCAGACCTGGACTAAAGCATCCGCCAACTCCTGGACAGTCTGTGGTGCAACGTGGCGTTGGTGGATGGAGCAAGACATGATGTCCCAGATGTGCTCAATTGGATTCAGGTCTGGGGAAGGGGCGGGCCAGTCCACAGCATCAATGCCTTCCTCTTGCAGGAACTGCTGACACACTCCAGCCACATGAGGTCTAGCATTGTCTTTCATTAGGAGGAACCCAGGGCCAACCGCACCAGCATATGGTCTCACAAGGGGTCTGAGGATCTCATCTCGGTACCTAATGGCAGTCAGGCTTCCTCTGGCGAGCACATGGAGGGCTGTGTGGCCCCCCAAAGAAATGCCACCACACACCATGACTGACCCACCGCCAAACCGGTCATGCTGGAGGATGTTGCAGGCAGCAGAACGTTCTCCACGGCGTCTCCAGACTCTGTCACATGTGCTCAGTGTGAACCTGCCTTCGACCAGCACAAAAACATCCTGTGGCGGACTGCAATAGCATCGAATAGTCCCCGCGATATGCAACTGTTCAGGGAAGTCAGGAACCAATACACGCAGTCAGTCAGGAAAGCTAAGGCCAGCTTCTTCAGGCAGAAATGTGCATCCTGTAGCTCCAACTCCAAAAAGTTCTGGGACACTCTGAAGTCCATGGAGAACAAGAGCACCTCTTCCCAGCTGCCCACTGCACTGAGGCTAGGTATCACGGTCACCACCGATAAATCCATGATTATAGAAAACTTCAACAAGCATTTCTCAACGGCTGGCCATGCCTTCCGCCTGGCTACTCCAACCTCGGCCAACAGCCCCCCGCAGCTACTCGCCCAAGCCTCTCCAGGTTCTCCTTTACCCAAATCCAGATAGCAGATGTTCTGAAAGGGCTGCAAAACCTGGACCCGTACAAATCAGCTGGGCTTGACAATCTGGACCCTCTATTTCTGAAACTATCCGCCATTGTCGCAACCCCTATTACCAGCCTGTTCAAACTCTCTTTCATATCGTCTGAGATCCCCAAGGATTGGAAAGCTGCCGCAGTCATCCCCCTCTTCAAAGGGGGAGACACCCTGGACCCAAACTGTTACAGACCTATATCCATCCTGCCCTGCCTATCTAAGGTCTTCGAAAGCCAAGTCAACAAACAGGTCACTGACCATCTCGAATCCCACCGTACCTTCTCCGCTGTGCAATCTGGTTTCCGAGCCGGTCACAGGTGCACCTCAGCCACGCTCAAGGTACTAAACGATATCATAACCGCCATCGATAAAAGACAGTACTGTGCAGCCATCTTCATCGACCTTGCCAAGGCTTTCAACTCTGTCAATCACCATATTCTTATCGGCAGACTCAGTAGCCTCGGTTTTTCTGATGACTGCCGTGCCTGGTTCACCAACTACTTTGCAGACAGAGTTCAGTGTGTCAAATCGGAGGGCATGCTGTCCGGTCCTCTGGCAGTCTATGGGGGTGCCACAGGGTTCAATTCTCAGGCCGACTCTTTTCTTTGTATATATCAATGATGTTGCTCTTGCTGCGGGTGATTCCCTGATCCACCTCTACGCAGACGACACCATTCTATATACTTCCGGCCCGTCCTTGGACACTGTGCTATCTAACCTCCAAACGAGCTTCAATGCCATACAACACTCCTTCCGTGGCCTCCAACTGCTCTTAAACGCTAGTAAAACCAAATGCATGCTTTTCAACCGTTCGCTGCCTGCACCCACACGCCTGACTAGCATCACCACCCTGGATGGTTCCGACCTTGAATATGTGGACATCTATAAGTACTTAGGTGTCTGGCTAGACTGTAAACTCTCCTTCCAGACTCATATCAAACATCTCCAATCGAAAATCAAATCTAGAGTCGGCTTTCTATTCCGCAACAAAGCCTCCTTCACTCACGCCGCCAAACTTACCCTAGTAAAACTGACTATCCTACCGATCCTCGACTTCGGCGATGTCATCGACAAAATCGCTTCCAACACTCTACTCAGCAAACTGGATGCAGTTTATCACAGTGCCTTCCGTTTTGTCACTAAAGCACCTTATACCACCCACCACTGCGACCTGTATGCTCTAGTCGGCTGGCCCTCGCTACATATTCGTCACCAGACCCACTGGCTCCAGGTCATCTACATGTCCATGCTAGGTAAAGCTCCGCCTTATCTCAGTTCACTGGTCACGATGGCAACACCCATCCGTAGCACGCGCTCCAGCAGGTGTATCTCACTGATCATCCCTAAAGCCAACACCTCATTTGGCCGCCTTTCGTTCCAGTTCTCTGCTGCCTGTGACTGGAACGAATTGCAAAAATCGCTGAAGTTGGAGACTTTTATCTCCCTCACCAATTTCAAACATCTGCTATCTGAGCAGCTAACCGATCGCTGCAGCTGTACATAGTCTATGGTAAATAGCCCACCCATTTTTACCTACCTCATCCCCATACTGTTTTTATTTATTTACTTTTCTGCTCTTTTGCACATCAATATCTCTACCTGTACACGACCATCTGATCATTTATCACTCCAGTGTTAATCTGCAAAATTGTAATTATTCGCCTACCTCCTCATGCCTTTTGCACATTATGTATATAGACTATTTTTTTCTACTGTGTTATTGACTTGTTAATTGTTTACTCCATGTGTAACTCTGTGTTGTCTGTTCACACTGCTGTGCTTTATCTTGGCCAGGTCGCAGTTGCAAATGAGAACTTGTTCTCAACTAGCCTACCTGGTTAAATAAAGGTGAAATAAAAAAATTAAATTGTAAAAACATCTGTGAAGAGCACAGGGCGCCAGTGGTGAATTTGCCAATCTTGGTGTTCTCTGGCAAATGCCAATCGTCCTGCATGGTGTTGGGCTGTAGTAAGCACAACCCCCACCTGTGGACGTCGGGCCCTCATACCACCCTCATGGAGTCTGTTTCTGACCGTTTGAGCAGACATATGCACATTTGTGGCCCGCTGGGGGTCATTTTGCAGGGCTCTGGCAGTGCTCCTCCTGCTCCTCCTTGTACTAAGGTGGAAGTAGCGGTCCAGCTGCTGGGTTGTTGCCCTCCTACGGCCTCCTCCATGTCTCCTGATGTACTGGCCTGTCTCCTGTTAGCGCCTCCATGCTCTGGACACTACGCTGACAGACACAGCAAACCTTCTTGCCACAGCTCGCATTAATGTGCCATCCTCGATGAGCTGCACTTCCTGAGCCACTTGTGTGGGTTGTAGACTCTGTCTACCACTAGAGTGAAAGCACCGCCAGCATTCAAAAGTGACCAAAACATCAGCCAGGAAGCATAGGAACTGAGAAGTGGTCTGTGGTCACCACCTGCAGAACCACTCCTTTATTGGGGGTGTCTTGCTTATTGTTGTCTATTTCATTTGCACAACAGCATGTGAAATTTATTGTCAATCAGTGTTGCTTCCTAAGTGGACAGTTTGATTTCACAGAAGTGTAATTGACTTGGAGTTACATTGTGTTGTTTAAGTGTTCCCTTTATTTTTTTGAGCAGTGTATATACACAGTACCAGTCAAAAATTTGGACACCCCTACTCATTCACAGGTTTTTCTTTATCTTTACTATTTTCTACCTTGTATAATAATAGTGAACACATCAAAACTATGAAATAACACATATGGAATCATCTAATAACCAAAAACGTTTTAAACAAACCAAAATAGATTTTAGATTCTTCAAAGTAGCCATCCTTTGTCTTGATGACAGCTTTGCGCACTCTTGGCAATCTCCCAACCAGCCAAATGAGCAATGCTTTTCCAACAGTCTTGAAGGAGTTCCCACATATGCTGAGCACTTGTTGGCTGCTTTTCCTTCACTCTGCGGTCCAACTCATCCTAAACCATCTCAATTGGGTTGAGGTCAGGTGATTGTGGAGGCCAGGTCATCTGATGCAGCACTCCATCACTCTCCTTCTTGGTCAAATAGCTCTTACACAGCCTGGAGGTGTCCTTTTGTCCTGTTGAAAAACAAATGACAGACCCACTAAGTGCAAACACAATGGGATGGCGTATCGCTGCAGAATGTTGTGTTAGCCATGCTGGTTAAGTGTGCCTTGAATTCTAAATAAATCACTGACAGTGTCACCAGCAAAGCCCCCCACACCATCACATGTCCTCCACCATGCTTCATGGTGGGAAGCACACATGCGGAGATCATCCATTCACCTACTCTGCGTCTCACAAAGGCATGAAGTTGGGACCAAAAATCTCAAATTTGGACTCATCAGACCAAAGGACAGGTTTCCACTGGTTTAATGTCCATTGCTCGTGTTTCTTTGCCCAAACAAGTCTCTTCTTCTTATTGGTGTTCTTTAGTAGTGGTTTCTTTGCAGCAATTCAACCATGAAGGCCTGATTCACGCAGTCTCCTCTGAACAGTTGATATTGAGATGTGTCTGTTACTTGAACTCTGTAAAGCATTTATTTGGGCTGCAATCTGAGGTGCAGTTAACTCTAATCGTCTACAGCAGAGGTAACTCTGGTTCTTCCTTTCCTGTGGCGGTCTTCACAAGAGCCAGTTTCATCATAGCGCTTGATGGTTTTTGCGACTACACTTGAAGAAACTTTCAAAGTTTTTGAAATGTTCTGTGTTGACTGACGTTCATGTCTTAAAGTAATGATGAACTGTCGTTTCTCTTTGCTTATGGCTCCCAAGCTTGGGGCTCCCGAGTGATGTAGTGATCTAAGGCACTGCATCTCAGTGCAAGAGGCGTCACTACAGACCCTGGTTCAATTCCAGGCTGTATCACAACCGGCCGTGATTGGGAGTCACATAGGTTGGCCGGGGTCGGCCGTCATTGTAAATAAGAATTTGTTCATAACTGACTCGCCTAGTTAAATGAAGGTTACATTTTCTTTTTTAAAATAAACATTTAGCTGTTCTTGCCGTAATAAGGACTTGGTCTTTTACCAAATAGGGCTATCTTCTGTATACCACCCATACCTTGTCACAACACAACTGATTGGCTCAAACGCATTAATTTGTGAAATGTCTTTCCTTCTTAACTTTTAACAATGCACACCTGTTCATTGAAATCTATTCCATGTGACAACCTCATGAAGCTGGTTGAGAGTATGCCAAGAGTGTGCAAAGCTGTCATCAAGGCAAAGGGTGGTTAAGAATCTCAAATATTACATATTGTAACACTTTTGTTTTACACTTTTTTGGTTACTACATGATTCCATATGTGTTATTTCATAGTTTGATGTCTTCACTTCACTATTATTCTACAATGTAGAAAATAGGAAAAAATAAATAAAGACCCTGGAATGAGTGGGTGTGTCCAAACTTTTGACTGGTACTGTATATACACTACCGTTCATAAGTTTGGGGTCACTTAGAAATGTCCTTCTTTTTGAAAGAAAAGCACATTTTTTGTCCATTAAAATAACATAAAATTGATCAAAAATACAGTGTAGACATTGTTGTAAATGTTGTAAATGACTATTGTAGCTGGAAACGGCAGATTATTTATGTAATATCTACATAGGCGTACAAAGGCCCATTATCAGCAACCATCACTCCGGTGTTCCATTGGCACGTTGTGATAGCTAATTCAAGTTGATCATTTTAAAAGGCTAGAAAACTCTTTTGCAATTTTGTTAGCACAGTTCTGATTGAAGAAGCAATAAAACTAGACTAGTTATGTAATCTGGAGCATCAGCATTTGTGGGTTCGTTTTCAGGCTCAAAAAGGCCAGAAACAAATAACTTTCTTCTGACACTCATCAGTCTGTTGAAGGCTATTCCATGTGTGAAATATATATGTCACTTTTTACGTCAATTATCAAAAAAATGCATAAACTCCAATTTTTTTTATGTTCATATACTATATTTTGTATCTTAGACCCTATTTTAATACTCTAAGGTGTTTGTGTTGTGCCCGCCATCTGTGGAGACACAGCATACAAACTGGGTGTCATAATTTGGCTAATATATTTACTAAAATGTGAATTATATTGAAATGTCTACTTTTAAATGGTACAACAAAGATGGTTGGAGATCCACACAACAGAGAATGCTAACTTATCCATTGTTCTAAATTAAACTGTCCATCTTCCATAGGAAGAAATCACATAAATATAGATCATAGAATAATATAATAGAATAAGACAATGGTGTACCAGCTATTGCAGTGGTCTGAAGGGATAGGTTCATTCTATGAATTATATTTCTATGATTGAAATGACACCCACCCTGTATTCATGAGTATGCTGTGTCTCAACTGATGATGGGCAGGGTATGCAGATTGGGTCATGGGTCAGGTTATAGGTTAGGTAAGGTTTAAATTATGAAGTCAATCTCAATGTGATTTGGATTTTAAAGGATTAGCGCCTAGACTGGTGCAAAAAATATTTTTGACCAATCACACATGAAGCAATTCCACAACAGCGCCTCTTCAACCACAGGCGACTGAAGAAATTCAGCATGGGCCCTCAGATCCTCAAAAATGTCTACAGCTGCACTATCGAGAGCATCTTGACTGGCTGCATCACCGCCTGGTATGGCAACTGCACCGCCCTCAACTGCAAGGTTGTACAGAGGGTGGTGCAGATGGTCCAACACATCACTGGGACATAGCTCCCTGCTCTCCAGTACATCTACACCAGGCGGTGTTTGAGGAAGGCCCGGAAGACCAGCAAGGACTCCAGTCACCTGAGCCACGGACTGTTCACTCTGTTACCATCTGGCAAGCGGTATCCGAGGAATGGGTCTCAGACCAACGGTAGAACACAATCAAATGTACGTTGTGGAGAACGTGGACAGAATCATGAAATCCAGACATTAGAATGGAATTTCAGCAATGTTAACAAAATTAGAATTTATTAGAAAGTGCATTAATTTGGCCAAGATTATTATAAGACATGAACAAACTGCATCAGTGATCCATATTTTCCTTCAATTTCTGAAGAGGCAAAGGCATAGGAATGCCCCTGTTTGTGTGTGAGTGCTTGTCTGCCTTTTTGTGTACTCGTTAGTGACGTTGCTAATGTAATGACAACAGACTTCTAGTAGAGGGAAAGGTCCCCCAAAACCTTATCAATTAAATGCTAACTACAAAGTAGCTATGCCTACCTGGCAGAATGATATCATGATTATTTTCATCAGTACAGTGGCCATTTGTTTTGCAAACACTGCAATCACATGAGCGTTACAGAATCATCGCTAACCAAACAACAGTCTCTGGCTAGTGTGAAGTTGAATTAAAACCTGTTATGGATCATGCGCATTTTCGCAGCAAATGTTAAAAAAAAAAGTTGCATTACAAAAGTTGCATTACAAAAGTATTTCGAAGTGTTTTGTGAAAGTTTATCATCGACTTTTTTAATTTTAAAAAATGACGTTGCGTTATCAAACTCAGTTTTTTCCTTGATGACACAGTCTTCATAGATCGATATCTAGGCTATATATGGACCGATTTAATCGAAAAAAAAGTATTTTGGGGGTGCATGCTATCAGATAATAGCTTCTCATGCTTTCGCCGAAAAGCATTTTACAAATCTGACTTGGTGGATAGATTCACGAGTGTAGCTTTAATTCATTACCTTGAATGTGTGTTTTAATGAAAGTTTGAGTTTTATCAAAAACTATAGGTGGCGCTCTGAAATTTCCGCTGATTGATGTTCCTGCAGTGGAACTATATTCTGCGTCATCCTTAAGAAGTTTTAAGGGCCACTACACCTAGACCTCAAAAGTGGTCTCCTGATGTGGTTTAAGCATTGTTGAGCACTTAGAACATCCAAATGGTCTGTTTTTCTATTTAAAAAGTGTGATTTTCAGACCGAAAACCATGAACAACAAAACACAGAAAACCGAATTTGGGAAAGAAATAAACGGAATCAGGCAAAAAAGCATAACTGATTTTATATGGCCCTACAACATGCTCCGAGACAGCTTCTACAACCAGGACATCACTGCTGAACACCTAACCCTATCTGTCTCCCTGCACATTAGTGACTACTTGCACCTAAGATACTATTTGCACTCTCTACACATCCAACCCTTACACACAAGCACACACACCAGAACCACCCACAAACAAACAAACAAACAAACACACACACACCACAACCACCCATAAACACACAAACACAAATACACACATACACACAGCAGAGGAGCCATTGTAATGGCCAGAGTGGAATAAATGGAATGGTATCAAACATATAGAAACCATGTTTGACTCTGATCCATTTATTCAATTACAATGAGCAGGACCTCCTATAGCTCCTCCCACCAGCCTCCACTGAAACACACACACACACACACACACACACACACACACACACACACACACACACACACACACACACACATATATATATATATATATATATATATATATATATATATCTACAGTCAACAATGCTGCTCTGTTATACCTACAGTATCAGATTTCTATTATGTTAGCAAGTGATAGCTGGTGATAGTGATTCACAAGCTCAACCTATTTGAAATATCGGCAACACCTGGCATCGTTTGCCGGCCAGATTCAAAAACTTGAAAACCCCATTAGAAGAAAGAAAAGCTTGAAAAACCATTTAGATTTTTTCCTAAAGTTTAGGGGGACCATAATTTATGATGGTTTTTATTTTAGTTAGTTTTGCAGTCAAATAAAATAGTTTCTGTATAGTTTTAGTTTTCTAAAACTGTTTTGTTAATTATTTTATATCAGTTTATCAGTAAATCAGTAAATAAATTTTCATGATTAGTTTTCGTTTTCATTTATTATAATAATCTTGATTCACATGGTCACGTTCATCTGAAACAAGCACTTCTCCCTCAGCAGTGTAACTCTTGGCAATGTGTGTGTGTGTGTGTGTGTGTGCTCCTGTGTGTGTGTTTTGTACAGTATGTGTGTGTGAGAGATATAATGAGAATGCATGAACATGTGTCTACCTTGGTCCCAAATTGGCACTCCATCAAGTCGTTCATAATCTCTCCCTTTCATATACTGCGGTCCTACTTTTTTAAGACCTGGCTAGCATCGATGCCACAGACACAGACAAAGAAAGAGTCACGCCTCAGCAGGGACATCAGAGGCGGTTTCACTCAGAAAAAGAGGACCAGAAATATAACATGGCATTTTTTTGCATTATTTCATCTTGGCACTTGAAAAATCCACTGGGATTCGTGTGTCAAATACAGAGGGGGAAAACTATTGCAAAAATGAGGAGCCTCAGTGCTTTTGTGGCCATAGCATTTACTTTGAAGAAGAGAAAATGGGTTAAAGATACATTTTTTATAAGTGTGCAGGAATTTAAAACAGCTTATTCAAGAACTGTCCCACTGGGCACACACTGGTTGACTGAACGTTGTTTCCACGTCATTTCAATTAAATTACATTGAACCAACGTGGAATAGATGTTGAATTGGCGTCTGTATCCAGTAGGGTATTACGTGAAAACACAAATTCAGGAAAATCATGTCATTCAAGGCCATGGCATGTCTCTTATAAAGATCTCAGAATAAAACATAATTTTGCATGGCACTGAACTATATTCATGCCAAAAACTAAACTCAATGGTATTATGTCACCAAGAGCACAACCAGCAGAGCCAGTTGCGGGGTGCAGTACTGCACTCCCCTCTCACCAAGTCTACATAAGCCAGCAGAAAAAGAGAGTGCAGTTGAAAGAGGGGCTCAGGAGGCTGTGTCTCCTCAGGGAAGGGAAGTCGTACTGGGACTGAGTGCGACCAAGGGCCCTTTTCCCTCTCGGAGACTGCCTCCCATCTTTGTCCCCTTATGAGCTCTTAAGAGCTTCCTGCTGCGCCTTTGTTATATTGGAGGATGTGGAGGCAGTCTGAGGCAGTCTGAGGCAGTCTGAGGTCCAATGAAGGAGACTCAGGGATTACCATGGCATGCGGTAAGGTCCTGTGAGCACTCTTTCTCTCTTTCTTTCTCCCACTCTCCCTCTATCTCTCGCTCCCCTCCTGATTGTCCCATCTTTCATTGCCCTCACAGAGCCCATAATACTGCTGTGCCATGGTCACGCCAAGGGGAGTGGGTAATGTTTGGGTTTTATAACAGAGCATCATCTTTATTATCATCCCAAAGTGATCGAAAGCTAGCTCTCAAAAGCACAAGGACAGAGTAGCCTTCCAGGACTGTATACTACACAGATGCAAAGGACAGATAGATAGATATTTCTGACCAACAGCACTTAGAGCTGTGGAACTAGGTCATTGGCACAGTGACATGGGAGCACACCACATTTACTACCATCCCATAAACCAACACAAAATGTATGATGGTTTGTGTGGTAGCAGTGTATTCGTGATGCTGGAAGTATAGACATGAATGAAATGCATGTTTGATTGAGGCTTGTTGATCTCGGACTTCTATTAATCTCAGCATATTGAATTAAAAAAGATTCAGAGTAAAAGAGAGAAAGAGAGAGGGGTAGAGAGGGAGTGAAAGAAAGAGATATGGAAGGCAAGAATGTCAGAAACAGAGAGACAGAAAAGGGTTAAAACACAGAGAGTGATAGAGAGTCATTCAGTCTTTCTGTCTCAGTCACTCTAGTCACTCACTCATTAATTAAGACAGTAATTCACAGAGGGAATTATGGATTCACAGTCATGCGGTGAGGCCAGAGTAGCTGATGGATGGTGGATTGCAGCTCTTAACTGTAGGACTGGGAGAAATATAAAAAAGATACTGTAAACATGTGAAGGAAGACGAGTAGATCCCTGAAATAGACATTTAATTTTGCAATTAACGATTGTCGTCATCCGCTAATGTAGCCATGAGATGAGTTCTAAGGAGCTACTGTATGTCCATCCCCTGAGAGATCTGGCAGGTTAGCCTCTGGAGAAAACACACCAACAGAGACACAGTGAATTCTATTACAGCACAACATAAAACATTCAGCACTGATAGAATGATGCACTTACTAACTCAACCTTTAAAGTGAGAAAGAACAGTTTTCACTCTGCCAGCTAAAGTAAGAAAGACGAAGTAAGTATTCAAACTAGGAGCACAGACTGGAGAAACTGTCAGGCACAAACAGGTGTACAGTGCCTTGCAAAAGTATTAATTCCCCTTGGCGCTTTTTCCTATTTTGTTGCATTACAACCTGTAATTTAAATGGATTTTTATTTGGATAACATGTAATGGACATACACAAAATAGTCCAAATTTGGTGAAGTGAAATGAAAAAATGTTACTTATTTGAAATAAGAAAAGGACCAGGAACTTTGAACATCCCACAGAGCACCATTAAATTCATTATTAAGAATATGGCACCACAACAAACCTGCCAAGAGAGGGCTGCCCACCAAATATCACGGACCAGGCAAGGAGGGCATTAATCAGAGACGCAACAAAGAGACCAAAGATAACCCTGAAGGAGCTGAAAACCTCCACAGCGGAGATTGGAATATCTGTCCATAGGACCACTTTAAGCTGTACACTCCACAGAGCTGGGCTTTATGGAAGAATGGCCAGAAAAAAGCATTGCATAAAGAAAAAAATAATGGCATGAGAGACTCTCCAAGCATATGGAAGAAGGTACTCTGGTCAGATAAGACATAGCCTTTTGGCCATCAAAGAAACCGCTATGTCTGGCATAAGTCCAACACCTCTCATCACCCCATGAACACCATCCCCACAGTGAAGTATTGTGGTGGCAGCATCGTGCTGTGGGGATGTTTTTCATCGGCAAGGACTGGGACTGGTCAGAATTGAAGGAATGATGTATGTTGCTAAATATAGGGAAATTCTTGAGGGAAACCTGTTTCAATCTTCCAGAGATTTGAGACTGGGACGGAGGTTCACCTTTCAGCAAGACAATGACCCTATGCATACTGCTAAAGCAACACTTGAGTGATTTAAGGGGAAACATTTAAATGTCTTGAAATGGCCTTGTCAAAGCTGAGACCTCAATCCAATTGAGAATCTGTGGTATGACTTAAAGATTGCTGTACACCAGTGGAACCCTTCCAACTTGAAGGAGCTGGAGCAGTTTTGCCTTGAAGAATGGAGAAAAATCCCAGTGGCTACATGTTCCAAGCTTATAGAGACATATCCCAAGAGACGTTCAGCTGTAATTGCTGCAAAAGGTGGCTCTACAAAGTATTGACTTTGGAGGGGGGTGAATAGTTATGCACGCTCAAGTTTTCTGTTTAAAAAAAAAATCTTATTTCTTGTTTGTTTCACAATAAAACATATTTTGCATCTTCAAAGTGGTAGGCATGTTGTGTAAATCAAATGATACAAATCCCACAAAAATCTATTTTAATTCCAGGTTGTAAGGCAACAAAATAAGAAAAATGCCAAGGGGGGTGAATACTTTTGCAAGCCACTGTACTTACATTGACTGTCCAAGAGAATGCAGAAATCTTCAACTCACATACTGTATGACCGAAAGTGGTTGAGAGAAGGGATTGATTGATAGTGGGAAAAATATTCCTCCTTTGCAAAAATGTAAATATACATGAGAGGTAAGTGGCTTACTTCTCATAAAAAATGTCCCACTTCTGCCTACAATTCCCCACTCTACAAGACAGTGTATCTTCCAGCCCTGTGGGGGAGAGTAGGGAGCCTATCGCTGTGTTTGTGACAGTGCCATGCAGAACTGTCTGTCATAGCCGGAGGAACAGTGGGATTGTGTGTGACTAAAACCTGAAGTATGCTCAAACATGTTGCTGTTCTTATTAGAGATGGTCCTTCTTTGGGAAAAATTAAATGGTAAATATTATGCTCGAAATGTTGTCACATAATGTATGTTAATAATGACATAATTACTACATCATTTGGAGATAAGGTCTCTGTTCTCCATGAATGTTCATCCTGTCTTCTATCAGAACCGCATTCCTTTCCTACTCTTAGCACACCATTGAGGAGAGGATAGCACCTCTATATCTATTCTTAACTGAAGGCTCTAACGGTCATTCAGACTAAAGTTAATGCAAATTGAAAGTAATTCTCATTGAAAGTAATTCAGATTGAAGGTAATTCAGATTGAAAGTAATTAGGATTGAACGTAATTTGCAGATTGATTGTTTCAATAACACACATCTTGCACCACTCAGAGTAAAATCTTTCGTATAAAAGACCACCATCACAGTCGCAATTTGGAGCAACGTCTGGGTTTATGAGGATTTCTTAGTTTTTGCTGTCATGGTGAGCTTTAGGTGTGTGTGTGAGACCTGGCTCGGTGAAGTGTGTTGTGTGAGGTGTGGTGTGAGGGGTGGTGTTAGGCGTCCGTGTGAGGGGTGGTGTTAGGCGTCCGTGTGAGGGGTGGTGTTAAGGGTGGTGTTAGGGGCCGTGTGAGGGTTGGTGTTAGGGGTGGTGTTAGGGGGTGTTGTGAGGGGTGCCTCTTAAATGTCACCCTATCCCCTCGAGTGCATTACATTTGACCATGGTCTGTATAGGGTTCTGGTCAAAAGTAGTGCACTAGGAGATAGGGTACCATTTCACATGCAGCCTAGGAGCAGAGGTTGAGGAGACTTACAGGGGATGGTGCGCAGGTAGAGGTTATCTCGGATGACCTGCTGCAGCTTGTGATCCAACGAGCCCTTCTGGAACTGCAGGCTTAGGTAGTGGCGCAGGTCTGTGTTCAAAACCTTCCCTGAGCAGACAGAGACACACAGTGTTATTACAGGGCCAGTGTACTAGAGTTACAGTGTCTAGAGGTTAGAGGTCAAACAAGAGGTTATAGGTCAAACAATATGCCTTCCCTTTCCATCCGTCACTCCTGTGAAGACACCTCATCTACACAATAAAACTGACAACAAAAAGGTTTTATATAATATGCATACAATGATAGACACTCACCGCAACAATGACAACCAAGCATAGGCCAAAAGCTTATATTCCAAAGGAACTGTGAAGTCTCAATGCAAAAATTTGAGTAAGAGGTTTTAACGGAAAACTCTCAGGAGCATCTCCTAACCACCCCCCAATGACTTTGTAAAAACAGAGGAAATTCACAAAGTTTGAGAGGAGACAGGAACTTGAGAGTCATCCTGTGAAAGCAGGTGAAAGTTTGCTGAGAGTCGGAAAAGATGAAGAGGAGAAAGAAAAGAAAGAGTGGAGAGAGAAGGAAGAGACCAGATCTTCAGGGTCTTGGATGTGAGCCTAGTCCCCTGGCTGACAGTGGGGGGAAAAGTGGCTTTGAAATGGCTCGACTGGCGCTGAGCTTCAGTAATCATCATGTTCCCTCTCTCTCCTCTCTACTCTCTGCCGGGCGGACAAAACTCTGCTTAACACAACTCTGTACGCATGGCTATGAATACTAATACATCCTTTCAGAAAGGAACAGCCCCCTACAGTAGATATAGCTGGTGATACAATGGGGATGCAGTATAGGGTGTAATATACTGAACAAAAATAAAACATGTATTTTTACATGCGCCGAATACAACAAGTAGATCTTACAGTGAAATGCTTACTTACAGTGGCTTGCAAAAGTATTCACCTTGTCATGACGCTAGTCCTTTCAGTGATTTGGCTAGCAGAGATGTGAACAAACCCCCCCACCCCCCACCCACCCCTCTCCTGTTAGGAGGGGAGGAGGGGGGCAGTTTTACGACCTTACAACCACATCGTAAATACCACAGAGACTCTCCCTGACCATGCAATTGAGAGAGAGTTTCACAGACAAAGGGATTTCCCCGTCCAATTCTGCTAAGTCCCAGAATTTGAGAATTTAACAATACTCCTATTTTTGAGAATGTGTAAACTGTCGGTGGAGAAGCCAACTACGACCCGGTCCGTTTTGTTTGTGACCTTATGAAAGACAATACAGCCCCATTATCCTAACTCTGTTCATACAGATCCCTCAGTTATGAGGTTTGCATCTAATTATTGTATAAAATGAACGAGTAAAGATGAAACTATTTGCGAAATGATGTAATGTGATGTTAACTTTTAAAATAAGAAAATTGTCTTCCCTGTACAGTTGAACTAAGTCAGTAGCCACACCCAAGCGAATAGGCATTGGTTGGAAATTATGAACCAACCCATTTTCTACATTTATATAAGAGCCCCCGTGACCCAATTCACGTTGAACTAAGCAAACCCCAGCGTGAGTTGCGGTGGCGAAAAGTTGAATATCCACTCTCCATAACAAAAAGTCAAACAAGTTCTGAATACCGTGAGGATTTGTCCTCACGTTTAAAAGGGCTAATTCTAATGTCAACCATACAGGCCAGGAAACGTGGAAGCTTGCTCTCCACGTGAAATGGTATGAACTCTGAACTAATGATCACTCAAGAAGAAGTGAGTCCTAGATGATAGCCTTACAGACTGCAGCTGGAAAGGTAGCAAATCTAGTACGAGAACACTGACCGACGTGGACCAATCTCCAGAGTGAGATGAACCTCTCAGACCATGTGAACTTCTCACACAACAACCCAGAAGATTCCACAAAGGACAGGGCAACATCAACAGGGCAAACCAGAGCATCACATCACCAGCTTCACGTAAATACAATGCATTGCTTTTCCGAATGAGCGATCATTAGTGGCATATGTATTTATGTGAGAATAGCTTCCCAGGTCCGATAAAGACCAATGTTCCTTAGTCTTCCTTCCAAAACCCCCTTCTCTTCTCTCTGAATCTATAGTGTTATAACCTAACTGTTTTTGTTTAGTCCACTAGGGATGGTATAATGTTATTATGTATTGTATATTCTGTAATTGTTTAATTAGCTAGTAAATAAATAACTGAGCCAATTGGTGTATGGATGATATATAGGAAAGGCTAGGTTCGTGCAGATAACCAATCATTTACGACATTCAGATGAGACTGAGGAAGGTAATAATAATAATTAATTAATAGAAGACTAATTGATCAGATATTAAAGAATCTGAAGAGTTATATTCAGAAAATTCTAACTTTGTAATATGAACATTTTCCGTGGTGCCCTGACTTCCTAGTTAATTACATTTACATGATTAGTTTAATAATGTAATAATAAATACATAGAATTGATTTGATAAAATAACAGTCTTCACCTTTAATGATACTAAAGACACGACAACCCCCCTTGGCATTTTTCCTATTTTGTTGCCATACAACCTCATCATTTGACTTACATAACATGCCTTCCAATTTGAGATGCAAAATATGTTTTATTGTGAAACAAACAAGAGAAAAAAGACTTGAGCATGCATAACTATTTAAACCCCTCCAAAGTGAATACTTTGTAGAGACACCTTTTGCAGCAATTATGTCTCCATAAGCTTGGCACATCTAACCACTGGGATTTTTGCCCATTTTCCAAGGCAAAACTTCTCCAGCTCCTTCAAGTTGGATGGGTTCCGCTGGTGTACAGTAATTTTTAAGTCATTCCGCAGATTCCCAATTGGATTGAGGTCTGGGCTTTGACTAGGCCATTCCAAGACATTTAAATGTTTCTTAAACCACTCAAGTGTTGCTTTAGCAGTATGCTTAGGGTCATTGTCCTGCTGGAAGGTGAACCCCCGTCCCAGTCTCAAATCTCTGGAAGACTGAAACAGGTTTCCCTCAAGAATTTCCCTGTATTTAGCGCCATCATGCCTTCAATTCTGACCAGTTTCCCAGTCCTTGCCGATGAAAAACATCCCCACAGCATGATGCTGCCATGGGTGTTCTCGGGGCGATGAGAGTTGTTGGGTTTACGCCAGACATAACATTTTCCTTGATGGCCAAAAAGCTCATTTTAGTCTCACCTGACCAGTACCTTGTTCCATATGTTTGGAGAGTCTCCCATATGCCTTTTGGCGAAGCACCAATGTTTTTTCTTATTTTTTTCTTTAAGCAATGGCTTTTTTTCTGGCCACTCTTCGTAAAGCCCAGCTCTGTGGAGTGTACAGCTTAAAGTTGTCCTATGGACAGATATTCCAATCTCCGCTGTGGAGGTTTTCAGCTCCTTCTGGGTTATCTTTGGTCTCTTTGTTGCCTCTGATTAATGCCTTCCTTGCCTGGTCCGTGTATTTTGGTGGGCGGCCCTCTCTTAGCAGGTTCGTTGTGGTGCCATATTCTTTCCATTTTTTAATCATGGATTTAATGGTGCTCTGTGGGATGTTCAATGTTTCTGATATTTTTTTTATAATCCAACCCTGATCTGTACTTCTCCACAACTTCTGCTTGGTCTTCATGGTGCCGCTTGTTTGGTGGTGCCCCTTGCTTAGTGGTGTTGCAGACTCTGGGGCCTTTCAGAACAGGTGTACTGTGATGAGAGTATATATACTGAGATCATGTGAGAGATCATGGGACACTTAGATTGCACACAGGTGGAATTTATTTAACTAATTATGCGACTTCTGGACGTAATTGGTTGCACCAGATCTTATTTAGGGGTTTCATAGCAAAGGGGGTGAACACATATGCACGCACCACTTTTCCCTTTATTTATTTTTTTAAGTTTTGGAAATAAGTAATTTTTTAAATTTCACTTCACCAATTTAGACAATTTTGTATATG
Organism: Oncorhynchus keta; assembly: GCF_023373465.1. Lineage (NCBI taxonomy): Eukaryota > Metazoa > Chordata > Actinopteri > Salmoniformes > Salmonidae > Oncorhynchus > Oncorhynchus keta. The sequence continues at coordinate 27,842,864 of NC_068430.1, read as the reverse complement.
TCCATTACATGAAATCCAAATAGAAATCCATTTAAATTACAGGTTGTAATGCAACAAAATACAAAAATGCCAAGGGGGATGAATATTTTTGCACGGCACTGTACAAGCCCTTAAACAACAATGCAGTTAAGACAAACAAGTGTTATGAAAGTATTTACTAAATAAACCAAAGTAAAAAAATAAAAATAATACAAAAAATTGAATTAACAAATAATTAAAGAGCAACAATAAAATAACAGTAACAAGGCTATATACAGGGGGTACCGGTATAGAGTCAATGTGTGGGGGCACAGGTTAGTCGAGGTAATTGAGGTAATATTTACATGTAATATTGTTTAAGTGTCTATGCATTGCTAATAAACAGAGAGCAGCAGCAGCGTAAAAATGGGGCGGGAGTCAATACAAATAGCCCGGGTAGCCATTTGATTAGCTGTTCAGAAGATGTATGGCTTAGGGGTAGAAGCAGTTTTCGAAGCCTCTTGGCACTACGGTTGCAGTGCGGTAACAGGGAGAACAGTCTTTAACTAGGGTGGCTGGAGTCTTTGGCAATTTTTAGGGCCTTCCTCTGACTCTGCCTGGTATAGAGGTCCTGGATGGCAGGCAGCTTGGCCCCAGTGATGTACTGGGCCGTATGCACTACCCTCTGTAGTGCCTTGCGGTTGGAGGCCGTGTAGTTGCCATACCAGGCAGTGATGCAACCAGTCTGGATACTCTCGATGGTGCAGCTGTAGAACCTTTTGAGGATCTGAGGACCATGCCAAATCTTTTCAGTCTCCTGAGGGGGAATAGGCATTGCCGTACCCTATTCACGACTGTATTGGTGTGTTTGGGCCATGATAGTTTGTTGGTGATGTGGACACCAAGGAACTTGATGCTCTCAACCTGATCCACTACAGCCCCGTCGATGAGAATGGGGGCGGGGTTGGTCCTCCTTTTCCTGTTGTCCACAATCATCTCCACGTTGATGGAGAGGTTGTTGTCCTGGCACCACACAGCCAGGTCTCTGACCTCCTCCCTATAGGCTGTCTCATCGTTGTTGGTGATCAGGCCTACCAGTGTTGTGTCATCGGCAAACTTGATGATGGTGTTGGAGTTGTGCCTGGCCAAATAGTCAAGAGTGAACAAGGACATAATGACTACCGACCCGATGCACTCACGTCTGTAGGCATGAAGTGCTTTGAAAGGCTGGTCATGGCTCACATCAACACCATTATCCCAGAAACCTTAGACCCACTCCAATTTGCATACAGGGACTATGCTGGTTTGCTTGAAACATTTAGTTATTATAGACTCGGTCAGGTAGAGGTTGAAAATGTCAGTGAAGACACTTGCCAGTTGGTCAGCGCATGCTCGGAGTACACATCCTGGTAATCCATCTGGCCCTGTGTCCTTGTGAATGTTGACCTGTTTATATGTTTATATTCTGAATGTGTTACAATGCTATTTTATTGAAAGGCTCCTGGTGCTGGCACGCAAGCACACATGCACTCACATGTACACACACACATGCACGCACACACAACCATGTCACCAACCCCGTGGCTGTACAGTGCCGTCTTTGTGTCAGAAGGTGTTGTTGAGGTTGTCACATCAGAGATGAGTCTCATTCCTCCTCTTTACAGATAACATTGTATCAGCTTTCCTCTCTTCAGGTGGAGACTCAATGGCCTCCACTGTACCCAGTCAGCCCTGTATGCTGTATGCTGTATGTATTTCTAGAGACTGCAGTCAGCCAGAGAGAGAGAGAACTTCACCTCACATCCCCCCCCGTGCCTCTCTGTACTGCCACAGTACCTATCCATTTCCTCCATCTATCTACAGTGACTCTTTCCATTACCGTACACGCTATTGGAAGCAACAAGGGGAACCAGAATCCTTTCCAAGTATTTCAATCATGGCATGATTCATAAAGATAGATTCCTTTGATTAAGAGCTTTTCAGTCAGTCTCTATTTTTGTACCTATTTATTACACTACCTTTTCATCCTCAAATTCGTTAGAGATGAATGAGTCACTCACAAGTGGAAGGTCACCCACAGGAATTATTCAATATCTCTTTGGAGTTTTCTTTAGCATCAGCAAACAAGTAATCCTCTGTAGAGCCTGTAGCATCTCAGGGCAGATACCAGCAGAGAGGCGGAGCAGACAGAGCCGAGTCAGGCGCCCCTGGTGAGGTGCTTGACTCAGAGCCTCCACACTTACACTAACACTTTGCTACTGAGGGAAGAACATGCTCGCAAGCACACACACAGAACACACACACGGCAGCATCTGACTGGCATCATGCAGAGAAGAGCAGGGCTGAGGAATGTAGAGCTGGCACTGGGTAAAGGAGAGACAGATATCACAGTCACCTAATTGGTCTGTTTCCAAAAGACACAGCTATGCAGCTTATGGTGACTTGTTGTTATGTTCCACAACTCTTGTATGTGCATGTGGAATTCTTCAGGGAGGTCATTTATTCTGATATCTGAATGCCACAAAATGAAGATTCCCCTAAACCAACAGGTTTAGTACCAGACCGCAACATACCAAGGCATCTTCTCTATTTGGCCGAAAGTCTTTTCCTAGATAAGTCCCAAATTTGTGTAATACAGAGGACATGCACATCCATTCCCTTCCTCCATATGGCTGAGTTGTTTGCTGGCCCCAAGGCGTTTACTAGCATAGCAGTGGGTGTATGCTCTATGATTGTATGCTCTATGAGTGTATGCTCTATGGGTGTATGCTCTATGAGTGTATGCTCTATGGGTGTATGCTCTATGGGTGTATGCTCTATGGGTGTATGCTCTATGAGTGTATGCTCTATGATTGTATGCTCTATGAGTGTATGCTCTATGGGTGTATGCTCTATGAGTGTATGCTCTATGAGTGTATGCTCTATGGGTGTATGCTCTATGAGTGTATGCTCTATGAGTGTATGCTCTATGAGTGTATGCTCTATGGGTGTATGCTCTATGAGTGTATGCTCTATGAGTGTATGCTCTATGAGTGTATGCTCTATGAGTGTATGCTCTATGAGTGTATGCTCTATGAGTGTATGCTCTATGAGTGTATGCTCTATGGGTGTATGCTCTATGAGTGTATGCTCTATGGGTGTATGCTCTAGCTCTATGCCACAACACAGTGAGGCCCAATCACAACACTAAATAATGTGATTAATGGCAGGCTAATGGTGTCCTGTTCATCATGGCTTCATATTCCTCTCTCTCTCTGTAGGTGCAATGCGGGTCATGCTGCAACTCAGACAGTAAACGGTGTCTGGATTGAGCCTGTGTAGGAGTAGGAAAGGCTATCGTCTCACTTCAGCCCTGTAAATTAATTCTCTACACTTATATAACCAGCACTTTGTGTAGGCTTCAGCAGCGGCAACTGTCTAATTGAGTATAAGGCCCTAGAATAGAGCCTCAACCTATAGCAGTATTTGTAGAGCTTGCTGAAGCAGGCTCACATGGTCACAGCTGCACCCATATTAAAGTTAACCAACCATAAGCTACCTCCATACCTCCCCTGCAGAGCCAAAGAGCAACAGAGAGGAGGGATGACCTTCATCCTCTCAGGTTCATGATTAGCAGCAGTCAGCAGAACAGTGACTGTAATGAGGATCCCAGCATCTGTGAGGGGGCGAGAGGGAGGAGAGGGTTACCCTCAGGACACTGACTCATGGTGTCGCTCTTTCTCACTCTTTATCACATTTCCCCCCTCTAACTTCTGTTCTAGTTTGCTCTCCTTCTTCCTCTCAGTCATTCTGCATCTCTTCATTGTCCATCTCTCTGTCTCCCTGCTGTAGGCGGTCCCTTCTTGTTATATGATTTGTGGGTCCGTGGAGTCTGATACAGCTGGAGAGTAAAACACACACACACACCTACCCCATCTCAGTGAGGAGCCTCATTTAGCATCTAGCTCAGATCAACAGAGGAATCAGTATGACTACACTCACATGTGAATGGAGCACATTTATCCACCCAATCCACTACAGTGTAATATACTGGCCCATTTCTCTCTCACACACACACCCAGACAAACATGCACGTACGTACGCACATACTCATATTACCGCAGCACTCTGCTGGAGAGAGACAGATGTGAATTTCATAGTTCTATCCAAAAACAAGTGTGACTCAAGTAGACTGTGTTGTTCAATATGGTTCAGAAAAGGCCTTCGTCCTAATCCCAGGCCTGTTGTCAACTCATGTCTCCGTAAAAGTGAAGTCATGTTTCTGTGAAGCAAGAACACGGCCAGATGTACTCCATAATTGAAAAGGAAAAAAAAGAGAAAAGAAATGAGGGAAAGCAAACCGGCATAGAGAACACGGCGAGGAACATGGGAGAGAGAAGCACAGTGATGCACAAACCCTGCCACTTTCCCTGACTTCAGGTGACACATCGTCAGACAGAGTGGCAGAGTCGCTTCCCCTCCAAGCATACCCCTTTCCAACCACAACACATACCACAACAGAGAGAACATAACGTAACACTCACATCAGGAAGTAATCAATCTAGCAGGCGGCCGCAGGAAGAGAATATGATTGAATCAGAAAGCATTTACAGGGCTGTTTATTTGTTGCTATTATACTGAGTGTCTAAATCAAAACACGAAAAGGCCTTAATTTGCAATCACTTCAACTGCATCTCATTAGCTTTGGCATATATTGACTAAAACAGCAAAAGATAATAATGAGAATAATGTGGTTGAGTCAATCAATCAGTATCATCTCCTGCTGGCTGGCTGGCTGGGTTCAGCATTAGTCCTGTCATCCGCTAGTGAATGATGAGGGAAATGTGGGATTATATCACAGTCATCATCCTCAATGGCATCAGATATGAGCCTGACTACAACGGGCTTATTAACCGCGTGCCATTGTGACGGGGGAACTAAAGGCCAATCAGAGAAGATGGATCCTGGTCTGAGGCATGACTGACTGACTGAAGAAACTCCAATTATCATCGTAGCCGTTGCTGTTACGATCATATCTGCTCCAGTCACTGTTTTGTGGCAGGCAGCCCTTGAGTGATGCACAGGCCCCCTTTCGTCCATGAACTCTCCACTCACTCACTCACATTGTGAGAACACATCCCTTCCAAGGCTACTGATCTATGTCAAGGTTTCGACTGAAGGAGCTCATTTCTAAATTAATTTATATGCGTGCTTCTCGACATTTAGATGAGACTGAAACAAGAGTAAAGGATCTGTGCAGCAAAATAAGTGTCTGCTGCCACTCTGTCTGTTTGACCACAGGCCACTGCTCCTCTGTCGTTTGTCAGCGTCTTGTTGCGGGAGAAGGGCATTGTTTGTGAGCCTCTTGAAGTGATAGGTTATCGTCCCCCAATGCTGTGCATTTCATTGTTGAGTGAGCAAAAAGCATCTCGAGGGCTAGCGGCCATCTTCAGGAGAGTGAGGGATTGTTGTGAGAGCTCGACCCCACTGCCCCACCTCTCAGTCTCCTCACAACATAATGTTGTGTTGCTTGGTGCAGAGATCCTTTGTTTGGCTGTAGCGCTAAATTGAGATGAAGTTCAATCTGAATGAGACCATGAAGAGTCAGATGAGACCATTCCTAAAATGTCTACTCTTTGGCTGTGGACACTCCTAATGTTCATCTCATCTTAATGCCTATCCAAATCCTATTATCCAAGATTGATCAAAAATCTGTTTTGAAACGATACTGGTAAATGGTAAACGATACTGGTAAATGAAACAAGTAAATGGTTTAGGACTATACAAGACTTGACTATATACCTTCACATTCATTAGGTGTTAAACCTGGCCTCTCCTGCTGTTACTGTAGGAGAGGTAGGAGAAAGGATGGTGTTGTGTGCCAGGTTAATAAGACAGCAGATAAATAGCACAGGGATGTTTGCAGCAGCCTAGCTCTCACCTGCCCATCCCCATCATAAGGCCTTATTGGGGGAACTAAGCTGGTTAGCTAAACCCATAGGGAAACATTTGGACTGGAAACAGAGAATGCACATCTCTAATTGGCTGGGTGCTGGGCCATCCACTACTGCTGCAGACATCTTAGACACCACGGCAGGAGCGGGATAACGAGCTCTGTGAACCACAGTCAGGCCTAGAAAAGCACTTGGACATGTAAATAGAGTCAAAATATAACTGTATAGGAGCTGTACTTGATTCACTAACCATAGCACAGCAAATTAGTGCAGAAGGATGTGGTGGTTGCAGAGATATGATTGCAACATGGCTGCTCTGCTGGTTGTGTGGCTTGCGGGCAGGCAGAGGAAGGCCGTGGTACACAGCTGGGGATAGCCCTTTAAGAGAGAAATGCTCCACTAAGCCACTTCTCTCCAACACCACCTAGCTGAGAGATGTACCATAGACCTGCAGAGAGAGTCCCTAGGCAGACCCCTAATCCTGTGGCGCTGTAAAGTGTAAGGTGGTTATCATGGCCACACTCAGAGGCACTCAACTGATACTCAACACATGACAGAAAAGGGATTTCATGTTTCCAATGAGGAGCTGAGGAAAATCAATCATGTGCTCCGACGGCCGGGGACGAGGGCCTGCCTGCCACCCAGCTCACTGCCGAGGGGGCTCTGCCAAGTGTGCTGACACTTACAAGCCTGGAAGTGGATGGGAAAGCACTGAAGGCTTGTCTCTACAGTATATGTCTGTTTCTTAGTGGAGCTCTTGGCCCTACTGGACCCTGTCAATTGTAATAGACAAAACGCAGAGATAGAAAAGGTGCTGACTGTCTCCTGGGGTCATCTCTGTATGACTCATATGAAAACCTGGCTCAAAGGTTCAACTGGAAGGCCAGGTTTTTGCCATGACCTTTGTAAAGGTGGTGAGTAAAGAGTGGTGAGTAAAGAGAGGTGAGTATAGAGTGGTGAGTAAAGAGTGGTGAGCAAAGAGCGGCGAGTAAAGAGGGGTGAGTAAAGAGTGGTGAGTAAAGAGGGGTGAGTAAAGAGTGGTGAGTAAAGAGTGGCGAGTAAAGAGTGGTGAGTAAAGAGTCGCGAGTAGAGAGGTGAGTAAAAGAGTGGCGAGTAAAGAGTGGTGAGTAAAGAGAGGTGAGTAAAGAGTGGCGAGTAAAGAGTGGTGAGTAAAGAGTCGCGAGTAGAGAGGTGAGTAAAAGAGTGGCGAGTAAAGAGTGGTGAGTAAAGAGAGGTGAGTAAAGAGAGGTGAGTAAAGAGAGGTGAGTAAAGAGAGGTGAGTAAAGAGAGGTGGGTAAAGAGAGGTGAGTAAAGAGAGGATGTGTTGTATGATAAATGGGAGAGAATACTTAGAGGAAGAGAGATGTACCCAGAGACACCAGAGATGGAAACTTCCCTCCCGAGGACTACAAATGTTTCCACATGGTCCACTGCACACACAGATACGCACACACACATGCATGCATACACTCTCAAATACACACACACCAGGTTTCGGCAAATGAGGTTTCAGGGTTGGTTCCACCACAAGCTCCACTTTGACCACCAGAAGGATGCCCACAGCTTATAGGGAAGCCTTGCGCTTAGAGTGTTGGGCCAGTAACCGAAAGGTTGCTAGTTTGAATCCCTGAGCCGATAAGGTGAAAAGTCTGCCAATGTGCCCCTGAGCAAGGCACTTAACGCTAATGTCTCAAGGGTCGCCGTTGATTTTGGCAGACCCTGGCCGTGACCCCACTATATGAGGGTGTCTCAGGGATAGATGAGATATGCAAAAAAACACATTTCCAATTCACATGTGTATTAATACATACTTGTATATGTGTGAAATAGGACAAATATAAGTCCCCAACAAATTATTACAAACAAACATACACACAGTCTGCAGCTGTGATCTGCCATGTAGAAATAATATGTTTTCAAAACCTATGAAAACCTGATCTGCTGTAAACATTAAGAAGAATTAAATTTCTGTCTCCCATTTTCACGTGGCCAAATTCATAGGGCCTGCTAATTCTCTGAGTGAAAATCGATGATGGATGCATAGTCGATAGAGACATATTCAGGTGCGGGCCATTGAAGGGAGATGGAACAAGCTCTTTCTGCAGACACATTATGCAACAGATATCTCCTCTGGTATTCTTAGAGCAGTTGACTTGAAAATGCATTTCAGTAGGAATGTCTGCTGAGCAAGTGCATGATGTAACGTGATGAATCCCTGGAGACATGAGGGATGAGATGGAAAGTTGGACATTTATGAAAATGCACGCTTCTCTCTCAGGCTCTTCTGCATGCGCTGATGCAGAGGACATGCCTCTCTCTCCTCACTCCCCTCACTACAAGGGCCTCCAACCTTCTACTACCATACACAGACAGGGGGATGAAACAAGGAGTGTTGGCAGCCATTATCCTAATACTCATGAGGGGGGATGACACTACGAGTGCTGCTGAGGAGTAATTGCTCCGCCATAGTAATTATCAGGCATAAACACAACTGGCTGCTTGGCCCTTCAGAAGAACCACCAGCTGTAATTATTTCAATTGATTTCCTTCTATGAAACTACTGAACAGGACTTTAGGTTTTCACTAATGTAATGAAAGGATTTTATACAGCCTCTGCAGGATTTAATACAGCCTCTGCAGCCGTATGCTCTGCCATGGCACAGATGAGCTGGCTTCAGATCAGAGAGAGAGAGAAGAGGAGAAGGAGCAGGAGAAAGGAGGGTGAGAGAGTATGAGAGAGAGAGAAAGAAAGAGAGCGAGTATGAGAGAAAGAAAGAGAGAGAAAGAGAAAGGGAGAGGGAGGGAGAGAAAGAACGAGAGACAGAGAGAAAGGGAGAGGGAGGGAGAGAAAGAACGAGAGACAGAGAGAGAGGGGGGGGAAGAGAGAGGGAGAGAGAAAAAGAAAGAGAGAGGGAGGGAGGGAGAGAAAGAAAGAGAGAGAAGGGGGGAGAGCAGGGGAATGATGATGAGGAGGGACAGTGTTTATCTTGATCATCTCAAGGTTAAGTTAAGTATCCTATCTGTAAAGCTTCATTGGGCATGTCCTCCCTTTATGGGCCATAACACCCATAAACCCCCCACATCCCATAGCACCCCGCCCCCACCCCCCCCACCTCACAGTGCTAATCAGACTGCAACAGGACAGCCTATCATATCCATAGATGAATACTAATAAGTACAGAACATAGCAGTCAGTCAGTGTGCAGAACCTAAAATACATGCAGCATACATCAGAGACCACAGCAATCTAATGGTCAATCAATATATAAGACAATATGTGACGAAAAGTATTTGATCAACTGACAGCTTTTTTCTATTACAGCTTCAAATCAGTTTGACATCACTATAGACAACACTGCCACTCACTCTTAGCTTGGTCTTCCCCTGGTGTGCAAAGGGATCATACATACAATACATCACACCCAATGAACATAATCAATTAAAACCTGTTATTAGCCTGCTAGGAACAGTTATTTAAGAATCAAGTATGACTGAACTTTCCTCCAGACCATGCAGCTCCACAACATAATCCTTTGCAGCTCCACAACAATTCACACAGGATTAGCACCCAAGGGAGCCTGGCTGTGAAGAGTGAAGAGGGACGGGTGCAGAGAAAGGCAGTTGAGAAGGAATGTGGACGAGAGGTAGTGGTGGGTGGGGAAGTGGTCTGAGGGACCCTATGGGGGATGAGAGAGGGAAGTAAGGCCCTAATCAACACATAGCGGGCTATGGAATAGGAGAAGAGACAAGAAGAGATGTGTAATGTTTACAAAATGTACAGCTGTATGTGTAGATAACATATTCACATTGTGATGTCACAAGTCCCGCCGAAGGTGGTTCCTCTTCCTGTTCGGGCGGCGGTCGTCTTCGCCGGTCTACTAGCTGCCCACCGATCCCCTTTTCTGTTTCAGTTAGTTTTGTCTGATTTGTTACACCTGTTTCTTGTTTGGGTTTTGATTTGGGCTATTTAAACCAGGTATGCCCGCCTGCTTATGTGCGGTCTTGTTTTTCTGTTCATGTGGTGTATATTCTCGTGGACTATTTTCTCAGGACTGTTTGGTCCTGCTTTTGGGCTGGTTTAAGTGATGCGCCTTAGTGTTTGGCGTTACCGTTACTTGTTGTTCTGGATTAAAAGATCACGATTTAACTACTTCTGCTCTCTGCGCCTGACTCCTCCACCCACTACTCCTAGAAGCTGTGACAGGTGACTTGCAGGCATGAATAAATGATTCAAATATTTGGCAGATGTTATTGCGGGTGTAGTGAAATGCTTATGTTCCTAGCTCCAACAGTGCAGTAATACATAACAATACACACAAATCTCCAAAAGAAAAAGAAAGGAACTAAGAAATATAGAAATATTTGAACGAGCAATGAGTCCGGAATATAAATATATATGCAGTGCATTCAGACAGTATTCAGACCTCTTTATCCACATTTGGTTACGTTACAGCCTTATTCTAAAATTGATTAAATCGTTTTTTCCCCTCTAGTCTCCCAGTCCCTTCCGCTGAAAAACATCCCCACAGCATGATGCTGCTGCCACCATGCTTCATTGTAGGGATGGTGCCAGGTTTCCTTCTCCCCAGATTGCTGTTTGGCCTGGCGGCCAGCTTTAGGAAGAGTCTTGGTGGTTCCAAACTTGTTCCATTTAAGAATGATGGAGGCCATTGTGTTCTTGGGGACCTTCAATGATGCAGAAATGTTTTGGTACCCTTCAACAGATCGGTTCTTCAACACAATTCGGTCTTTCTGAGCTTTACGGACAATTCCTTCGACCTCATGGCTTGGCTTTTGTTCCGGCATGCACTGTCAACTGTGGGACCTTATATAGACAGATGTGTGCCTTTCCAAATCATGCCCAATTAATTGAATTTACCACAGGTGGACTTCAATCGATTTGTAGACATCAAAAACATGATCAATGGAAACAGGATGCACCCGAGCTCAATTTCGAGTCTCATAGCAAAGGGTATGAATACTTATGTAAATAAGGTATTTCAGTTTTGTAAAACCTGTTTGCACTGTGTCATTATGGGGTATTGTGTCTAGATTGATGAGGAAAACAATGACTTTAACATAACAAAATGTGGAAAAGGTAAAAGGGTCTGAATACTTTCCGAATGCACCGTATATGTGTATGATGCTGTGTATAGACATTATGGACAGTATATAAATAGAAAAGGTGTGTATAGAAGTAGTTATATAGGATGAACCATGACTAGAATACAGTATATACATATAATGTGGGTAAAAAGAATGTGTAAACATTATTAAAGTGACCACTGTTCAATGACTATGTACATAGGGCAGGAGTCTCTAAGGTACAGGGTTGAGTACCGGGTGGTAGCCGGCTAGTAACAGTGACTAAAGTTCAGGGCAGGGTACTGGGCAGAGGCCGGCTAGTGGTGACTATTTAACAGTCTGATGGCCTGGAGATTGAATCCGTTTTTCAGTCTCTCGGTCCCAGCTTTGATGTATCTGTACTTGCTCCGCCTTCTAGATGGTTGAGGGGTGAACAGGTCATGGCTCGGGTGGCTGAGGTCCTTCCAGTTCCTTTGTTTTGTTGACGTTGAGGGAAAGGTTATTTTCTTGGCACCACTCCATCAGGGCCCTCACCTCAACTTTGTAGGCTCTCTCGTCATTGCTAGCAATCAGGTCTACCACTGTTGTGTCATCTGATGATAGAGTTGGAGACGTGCGTGGCCATTACATTATAGTGGGCCTAGGGCAGTGGAGGCTGCTGAGGGGAGGGCAGCTTATAGTAATGGCTGGAACGGAGTGAATGGAATGGCATCAAACACATGGAAACCATTTGTTTGATGTATTTAATACCATTCCACATATTCCGCTCCAGTTATTACCATGAGCCCGTCCTACCCAATTAGGGTGCCAACAACCTCTTATGTCAGGTAAGCTGGAAGTGATGATCCTTAACTAGCTTCTCAAAGCACTTAATGATGACAGAAGTGAGTGCAACGGGGCAATAGTCATTTAGTTCAATTACTTTCACATTCTTGGGTACACAAACAATGGCAAGTGGGGACAACAGACTGGGAAAGGGAGAGATTGAATATGTCCGTAAAACACTCAAGCCAGCTGGTCTGCACATGCTCTGAGGATACACAAATTCTCTGATGCTCATGCTCTGATTCACGCATGAGTCATTCTGTATATCTGGACTACAGATATGAACATGGGTAGTGTTGCCTACAGTATGCGATGGCAGTAGAGTTTTTCTACATAGAGAATTAGAAAGTGTGATAACTGATTACTCTATTTACAGTATGCAAGCATTCCTTAATTACAGTCAATTATATCTGTCGCTTGCGGTTCAGCTCTAGAAGGCATATAACTCAACTTCCTATTTAAAGCAACCAAGCAGAGGTGTGATACTGCCAATGGGGGTGTGCTGGGTTGGCTGCGCCGGGTTCTGGAGCCTTTGATTAAAGCCCGTCATCCCTAGCCTAATGTCCTGCCTGCCTTCCCCTGAATTATTCACTGGCTTTGTGGAGTGGGCTGGGGTGTGTGTACTGCATGCTACAAGCCTGCTAAGTGTGTTAGCCAAAAAACATCATGCAATAAAGCTCAGCCATGCATAATGGAGGGGATCTCAGGACCACCACCCGCCATGGGAATCCAGAATTAGAGATGAGGGATCAGGAGAGCTCAACGGCAATGTCACCAAAATATTGGTCTCCTATGTCGCCCTCGTTCTCCGTCCATCCATCTCTCCCTTCCCCCCTAAAACACAGTTTAAAATGCTCCATCATTGGACAGTGATTCGTCAAAGTCAGCATAGTTTTTCTTCTTTGCCTTCCTCACAACCACTATCTGAAAGTGCACAAGGCCAAAGCACTTCTGTGGGGGTCAGAGGTGAAGGGTGTGTGTTTGTGTTTCTTCACCATATAGCATGAGGAGGCTACAGTAATGAGCACTACTCTCATCTCAGGGGGGCAGCATCCTCAGCTGTTCCTCACATAAAGGAAATGAGCCTTCTGACACACAGACAAAAAAATCTCCTCACAGCGTAACCTAACAGTGGCTCCCTCTCCCACAATCACTAATTCACACTCTCTGTGTCTCAGACATCACTGGTATTAATGTACTCTAGCTGAGGAACGCTCAACACCATTCCCTTATATCGAGGTGGAGTTGAATATTGATAATTGGTTGTACGATTTTCTATTAACAACAGTGAGTCACCATCAGTCATAAAAATGTGTACAAATTTATATTCTGAAAACGCTTACGTGTACCTATGTTTGTCCTGTACAACTGTGGCCCTTCTGCGGGGTGCTGAAATTCAAATTCAAATTTTGATAAAAACTTGTATTGAATAGAACCACTGACTTTTTACTTAAGTCCGAGATCTTTATGTAAAGGACGAGATGCTCATGTCTCTGCCCTAACAAAATAGGAGTCGTTGTCCCAAGGTCGGAAAGGCAGGCGACAAGCTTAGGTCCAAAATAAGCCCATAGAAAACCATTGGGTTATTTTTGACATATTTTGGCGAGAGTGAAACCTCTCGCTTCTCCTCTTCCTCTCTGTTTGTGTTGCTCAAAGTTATTATAAAAAGTATGAATTTCCGCACCACGCACGTGGAAGGACCGCAGTTGTACAGGACAAACAAACAGTGCCTTGCAAAAGTATTCAGACCCCTTTATTATGTGACAAAGTGGGATTAGCATTTATTTAATTGTCACTTTTTATCAACAGTCTACTGAAAATACTCTGTCAAAGTGGAAGAAAAGTGGAAGAAAAAATCATTTTAAAAATGAATACAAATTTGACAATGAAAACATTATCATGGCATAAGTATTCAGCCCCTTTGTTTAGGCAAACCTAAATCACATGATAAGTTACATGGACTCACTCTGTGGGAAAATATAGGAGTTTATAGGATCTTTAAATGACTAACCCTTTCTCTGTTTTTTATAAATACAATATTTGTAAGGTTCCTCAGTCAGTTATTGAATTTCAAGCACAGATTCAACTACAAACACCAGGGAGCTTTCCAAAAGCCTCATAAAGAAGGGGAGTGATTGGTAACAATATCAAATCCGACATTGAATATATCCTTAAGCATGGTCAAGTCAATAATTATGCTGTGGATTATGTATTAAACCACCCAGACACATTAAAGATAGTCATCCTTCTGAACCGAGCTGCAGCATAGTAAGGAAACTGATAAGGGATGTTACCATGAGGCCATTGGTGATTTTAAAACAGTTACAGAGTTCAATGGCTGTGATGGGAGAAAACTGAAAATGGATGAAGAACATTGTTGTGACTCCACAATAATGACCTAAATGACAGAGTGAATAAAAATAATAAAAATATTACAAAACATGCATCTTGTATGCAACAAGGCACTAAAGTAATATTGCAAAAATAAACACAGTAAAGGAATACACTATTTGGCCTAAATGCAAAGCCTTATTTTGGGGTCAAATCCAACACTACGCTTCACCGAGTAACTGCCTCCTTATTTTCAAGCACGGTGGTGGCTGCATCATGGTATGGGTAAGCTTGACATCGGAAAATACTGGGGAGTTTTTCGGGATAAAAAAAATGGGATGGAGCTAAGCACAGGCAAAATCTTAGAGGAAAACCTACCTCAGTCTGCTTTACACCAGACACTGGGAGAGGAATTCACCTTTCAGCAGGACAATAGCCTACAACAAAAGGCCAAATCTACACTGGAGTTGCTTACCAAGAAGACAGTGAATGTTCCTGAGTTGCCTTGAAAATCTATGGAAAGACTTGACAGAGCTTGAATAACTCTGAAAATAATAATGGGCCAATATTACACAACCCAGGTGTGTAAAGGTCTTAGAGACGTACCCAAGGTGTTTCGAACATGTATGGACTCAGGGACATTAATACTTATGCAATGACTATATATTAGTTATTTCATTTCTATATTTAACAAATCTTTTTTTTCAATCTTCCACTTTGACATTACAGAGCATTTTGTATACTGACACATGTTTTTCAATTAAATCTATTTTAATCCCACTTTGTAATACTTTTGCAAGGCAATGTAGGTACAGGTAAGCGTTTTCAGGATGACCATTTTTATGAGTTTCAACTGATGGTGGTGACTCAATGTTGTTGCTAGCAAATCGCGTGACCAGTTATCAATACTCAACTCCACCTCGATATAAGAGAACGGAGATGAGCGTTCCTCAACTAGCATTATTGTAGGTTAGAGGACTACTAAACATAGACACATTTAAGGGCATTGGACAGGAACATGGGATTGGTAGGAGAACATTACATCTCCCAATCAATGTGCGGCTAGTGGAACAGCTCCATCAGCATTTCATTTAGTCTGGCAGCTGCCAGAGAGATGGCAGTGTTGTTGTGAATGCAGGGCCTGGGGTGTCTATGTAGGAGCTGACCACCCAGACTGGGGAATATGTTTTATATGCTGTGCCAGGGAGAGCTGTTAGTGAAATGACCAACAAAATCAAGGCCACTGTTGAGGACCCTGAATACATCCCTAGTAAGTCACAAAGAACTGTGAAATGCTGGTATGTGTATGACAGTATCCAGACAAGGACTGGAATAGAAGTATGCACAGGTACACTATGTAAATATTGAATAAACTAATGTAAAGCCTAGCAGAATGTTACTGAGCATGCATAAGCCCTTTTTATTCCTTCTCAGATCTTCTTTTACATTACCATTTATGAACAAACACATATAAAAACATGTTACAAATAATTCTAATTTAGAGATTATAGAACAACTCACAATGACAAAATCCATAATAATAATAATAATAATACCTGGGAATTATTTAGTGCTTTTCAAGGACAAAACAAAACGTTAGACTAAACAAAAACAGGAATAAAGAGAGGCAAGGTGGTGAAGGGTTTTGTAGGTCAGAAGGAGAATCTTGTAATCAATGTGTTGGGAGACAGGGACCCAGTGGAGTCCACAGAGGACAGGGGTGATGTGCTGCCAGGACAGTGTTGGCGAGGAGTTGGGTTTTTAACCATTTGGAGCTTATGGAGAGCGCTTGAGTTGATGCCGGAGAGTAGTGAGTTGCAGTAGTCAAGACAGGAGGAGATGAATGCATGTTTGAGGGTTTCAGCGGCAGGGCGGGAGAGGGGGGATCTGACTTTGGCAATGTTGCAGAGCTGGAAGAATGAGGATTTGACAGTCTGTCTTATGTGGTGGTTAAAGGAGAGGGTGTAGACCAGGATGATGCCACGTATGTGTGTATAACTGCAAACTACAACTACAGATGTGTTAGAGTCATCATGGCTAAAACTCTGTCGGGCTTGGAAGCTTCTTAACTTACTGAATTATGTTCCCCTGCAACCCAGACATCTTCCAGTACTTAGTCTGACAATGCCCTGCTAAGGAGAGTAGCTGTTGGCATAATATAGTACATTAGCCTTTCACTATACTGTAACTGGTTGGATGCAGAAACTACTTCCCTGGGAATATCCCATCCTCTACACTCAACTGCATTCAAATGTCTCATCTATTCATTTAAAGAGAGCTAACTAAAGAGGGTCCCAGGCTTTTAATGGCTGCCTCACTAATAATTTCAGCATAATAACATCATTTATCTGGTCCCAGATAAAAACCTACAGCAATTATTCAACACAAAGGAAGTAAAGCTTGAAATAAATATCCCAAACCCCTCCTGTGTATTTGTCAGAAGTATAAATAAAAGGGAAAATTGGCAGCCGACGCATGTTCCCCAGCAGGGTTTGAGACAAAACAACGCTGTCGGAACAAGAGGAAGGCGAGTACACATTGAGCAACAGTTTATGATAAAAAGAAAAGTAAGAAATCAACTGTCAACATGCGTGTTGAGAAGAAAACAAGCGGAGGATCAATGGTAGATGAACGGGCATCCGCGTTAGGCCTGCTGTGGTGATACTGGCAGACAGATGGGGTGCTAAGAACGTCTGCTGCTAACGCTTGTGGACACCACTGTGACGCCAGTCTGGAGCCGAGGGGCATCCCAGTCACACAGCAACATGGCGGAGTGTGTGAGCGTTTGTGTGTACATTATGTGTGTGTGTGGATATGTGTGTGTATGTGTGTGTGCATGGGGGAGTCATGGCCTGTCACATCCTGTCTGAACAAAGACCCAGCACCCTGAGGAAAACAGCCCCGGGGAAACATGGATTAGCAAACATTTATCCACCCTGCTGCCCTATCACCAAGCTGATTGGAATAAAACCTGGAACAGAGCATTTCATTGGTACTCATTGGTTATCTGTTATTTTTCCACATTTAAAGAAGTTGACATTCAGACTGGCGTCATTTCAGAAGTGAATTCAAATGAAAGGGTATTGGGTAGAAGATTTTTTGAAATTATAAGATAATTTCACCATCTCCGTTTCTGGCTGGGGGACAGGTGCAGCGGTCAAACCAATTGGCCTGTGATAATTAAGGTACGATACACTCTTGACCCTCCAGCCTGGAGAAAAACAAAGGCCCAGTGAGGTTGTCATCCTGGCATTGTTTACTGTGCTCATTAAAAGGCTCTGTCTGGTCAACAAGACAATGATTGGTAGAACAGACAGGCAGGGTGAGTAAGCGAGAGAGATAGAGAGAGAGACATGAGAAAGGGAGAGAGTAACATTAAGAAATGCTATAGGTGGAAGGAATGCAGTTTGGAAACCTACCAAAAACAATTAGGCAACAACAAATTCAATCCCTTTTAGACAATTTCCTGGGTAAAACGTTCCACTGTAATAGTGAAGGTGTAAACTTGGCAGTAGAAAATCTTAACAGTATATTTGACCTCTCAGCTTCCCTATCAAATCTAAAAATCTCAAATAGAAAACCGAAGAAAATTAACAATAATGACAAATGGTTTGATGAGGAATGCAAAAATCTAAGAAAGAAATTGAGAAACCTGTCCAACCAAAAACATAGAGACCCGGAAAACCTGAGTCTACGCCTTCACTATGGTGAATCACTAAAACAATACAGAAACACACTACGGAAAAAGAAGGAACAGCATGTCAGAAATCAGCTCAATGCAATTGAAGAATCCATAGACTCTAACCACTTCTGGGAAAATTGGAAAACACTAAACAAACAACAACACGAAGAATTATCTATCCAAAATGGAGATGTCTGGGTAAACCACTTCTCCAATCTTTTTGGTTCTATAACAAAGAACAAAGACCAAAAACATATACATGATCAACTACAGATCTTAGAATCAACTATTAAAGACTACCAGAACCCACTGGATTCTCCAATTACATTGAATGAGTTACAGGACAAAATAAAAACCCTCCAACCCAAAAAGGCCTGTGGTGTCGATGGTATCCTCAATGAAATGATCAAATATACAGACAACAAATTCCAACTGGCTATACTAAAACTCTTTAACATCATACTTAGCTCTGGCATCTTCCCCAATATTTGGAACCAAGGACTGATCACCCCAATCCACAAAAGTGGAGACAAATTTGACCCCAATAACTACCGTGGAATATGTGTCAACAGTAACCTTGGGAAAATCCTCTGCATTATTATTAACAGCAGACTCGTACATTTCCTCAATGAAAACAATGTACTGAGCAAATGTCAAATTGGCTTTTACCAAATTACCGTACAACAGACCATGTATTCACCCTGCACACCTTAATTGACAACCAAACAAACCAAAACAAAGGCAAAGTCTTCTCATGCTTTGTTGATTTCAAAAAGCCTTCGACTCAATTTGGCATGAGGGTCTGCTATACAAACTGATGGAAAGTGGTGTTGGGGGTAAAACATATGACATTATAAAATCCATGTACACAAACAACAAGTGTGCGGTTAAAATTGGCAAAAAACACACACATTTCTTCACACAGGGTCGTGGGGTTAGACAGGGATGCAGCTTAAGCCCCACCCTCTTCAACATATATATCAACGAACTGGCGCGGGCACTAGAAAAGTCTGCAGCACCCGGCCTCCCCCTGCTAGAATCCGAAGTCAAATGTCTGCTGTTTGCTGATGATCTGGTGCTTCTGTCACCAACCAAGGAGGGCCTACAGCAGCACCTAGATCTTATGCACAGATTCTGTCAGACCTGGGCCCTGACAGTAAATCTCAGTAAGACCAAAATAATGGTGTTCCAAAAAGGTCGAGTCACCAGGACCACAAATACAAATTCCATCTCGACACTGTTGCCCTAGAGCACAAAAAACTATACATACCTTGGCCTAAACATCAGCGCCACAGGTAACTTCCACAAAGGTGTGAACGATCTGAGAGACAAGGCAAGAAGGGCATTCTATGCCATCAAAAGAAACATAAATTTCAACATACCAATTAGGATTTGGCTAAAAATACTTGAATCAGTCATAGAGCCCATTGCCCTTTATGGTTGTGAGGTCTGGGGTCCGCTCACCAACCAAGACTTCACAAAATGGGACAAACACCAAATTGAGACTCTGCACGCAGAATTCTGCAAAAATATCCTCCGTGTACAACGTAAAACACCAAATAATGCATGCAGAGCAGAATTAGGCCGATACCCACTAATTATCAAAATCCAGAAAAGAGCCATTAAATTCTACAACCACCTAAAAGGAAGCGATTCACAAACCTTCCATAACAAAGCCATCACAAACAGAGAGATGAACCTGGAGAAGAGTCCCCTAAGCAAACTGGTCCTGGGGCTCTGTTCACAAACACAAACACACCCTACAGAGCCCCAGGACAACAGCACAATTAGACCCAACCAAATCATGAGAAAACAAAAAGATAATTACTTAACACATTGGAAAGAATTAACAAAAAAACAGAGCAAACTAGAATGCTATTTGGCCCTACACAGAGAGTACCCAGCGGCAGAATACCTGACCACTGTGACTGACCCAAAATTAAGGAAAGCTTTGACTATGTACAGACTCAGTGAGCATAGCCTTGCTATTGAGAAAGGCCGCCGTAGGCAGACATGGCTCTCAAGAGAAGACAGGCTATGTGCTCACTGCCCACAAAATGAGGTGGAAACTGAGCTGCACTTCCTAACCTCCTGCCCAATGTATGACCATATTAGAGAGACATATTTCCCCAGATCACACAGATCCACAAAGAATTCGAAAACATATCCAATTTTGAAAAACTCCCATACCTACTGGGTGAAATTCCACAGTGTGCCATCACAGCAGCAAGATTTGTGACCTGTTGCCACGAGAAAAGGGCAACCAGTGAAGAACAAACACCATTGTAAATACAACCCATATTTATGCTTATTTATTTTATCTTGTGTACTTTAATTATTTGTACATTGTGTATATATATATATATATATATATATATATATATATATATATATATATATATATATATATATATATATATATATATATATATATATATATATATATATATATATATAATATGACATTTGTAATGTCTTTACTGTTTTGAAACTGTTGTATGTGTAATGTTTACTGTTAATTTTTGTTGTTTTTCACTTTATATATTCACTTTGTATGTTGTCTACCTCACTTGCTTTGGCAATGTTAACACATGTTTCCCATGCCAATAAAGCCCTTGAATTGAATTGAATTGAATTGATAATGCATATCAATACATGTGATACTTCCCATGTACACTGTAAAAGAGGTAACAATCCTTTGCATGAACAACTTACATATTTACAAATATGAATGGTTAATTACGGAAAGTAAGATCTGCAAGATTTGTAATATATTTTTAATAGCTATACATAATGCAAATTGAGGATTGAAATGCTTTTGGCGGTTGATCTGCCTCTGTTCTGTGGGTGGCACTGTGTGCTCTTATAGAAGGATGGGTCCCAGCATTTTGGGGATTCAGGGGGGGCGGGGGTGGTCTGCCAGTCACTGGGATGACAACCCAACTTGGGATGGGGAGGGGTTTTAGCTGGTGGAATAGGGGGGAACAATTGGAGGTTTACTTAGTAGCAATGCAAATATCATGGTATATGGACACTCAATCACTATGGTCCTTTTAATGGTGAGTTTATAAATATATATTGTGATAAATATATTTTAAACTTGTATTTCAATATGGTAAACAAGCTATAATTGTATGGGACACTTTAAATGTGCCTTTAGAGGCCATGCAATTCAGTACTCATCTCTAAAACAATAGCAATTTAAGTCAAAAGAAGGTGTAACAGAACATATAGATAGCAATAAAAACTGTACCATAGAGGCTCCGAATACGTTAGAGGAAAAACAAAAAGAAATGGAGGAACTTATTCAAGAAAGATCCAGTGTAATATATTATTATAATAAAGACAACTGGATGGAATATGGGGAAAAATGCACCAAATTATTTTTTAAATCTTCAACATAGAAATGCTACCAAAAATAATTTACTATAACTTGTCACAAATGATGGAGTTACCCATGATTCACCAAACAATATTTTGAAAGAGTAAGTAAAGTACTTTACGCACATAATTTAGTTTTCAGTCTCCT
Source organism: Oncorhynchus keta (assembly GCF_023373465.1). Lineage (NCBI taxonomy): Eukaryota > Metazoa > Chordata > Actinopteri > Salmoniformes > Salmonidae > Oncorhynchus > Oncorhynchus keta. The sequence goes on along the minus strand of NC_068430.1, from coordinate 27,821,521 downwards.
CCATCTCCACTAACCAAAGCTAATTGTATGGATTTCTGATATTGCTACTACGCAAGTAACCATTTAGGCCATACCGTTTACACCTTCTGTAGAGACCTATCCACTTAGCAAAATATTGATATATAAAATTAATATTGATATCTGTGGTCGTAACATGATTTTGTGTCATACCACACAGACTCACTATACACATATGCTTTGTTTGTAAATCATGTCTGAGTGTTGGAGTGTGCCCCTGGCTATCCGTAAAAATAAATAACTATAAATATTCTATATATATACAGTATATACACACTGCTCAAAAAAATAAAGGGAACACTTAAACAACACAATGTAACTCCAAGTCAATCACACTTCTGTGAAATCAAACTGTCCACTTAGGAAGCAACACTGATTGACAATAAATTGCACATGCTGTTGTGCAAATGGAATAGACAACAGGTGGAAATTATAGGCAATTAGCAAGACACCGCCAATAAAGGAGTGGTTCTGCAGGTGGTGACCACAGACCACTTCTCAGTTCCTATGCTTCCTGGCTGATGTTTTGGTCACTTTTGAATGCTGGCGGTGCTTTCACTCTAGTGGTAGCATGAGACGGAGTCTACAACCCACACAAGTGGCTCAGGTAGTGCAGCTCATCCAGGATGGCACATCAATGCCAGCTGTGGCAAGAAGGTTTGCTGTGTCTGTCAGCGTAGTGTCCAGAGCATGGAGGCGCTAACAGGAGACAGGCCAGTACATCAGGAGACGTGGAGGAGGCCGTAGGAGGGCAACAACCCAGCAGCAGGACCGCTACCTCCGCCTTTGTGCAAGGAGGAGCAGGAGGAGCACGGCCAGAGCCCTGCAAAATGACCTCCAGCAGGCCACAAATGTGCATGTGTCTGCTCAAACGTTCAGAAACAGACTCCATGAGGGTGGTATGAGGGCCCGACGTCCACAGGTGGGGGTTGTGCTTACAGCCCAACACTGTGCAGGACGTTTGGCATTTGCCAGAGAACACCAAGATTGGCAAATTCGCCACTGGCGCCCTGTGCTCTTCACAGATGAAAGCAGGTTCACACAGAGCACATGTGACAGATGTGACAGAGTCTGGAGACGCCATGGAGAACGTTCTGCTGCCTGCAACATCCTCCAGCATGACTGGCCGCTAGCCTGACTGCCATTAGGTACCGAGATGAGATCCTCAGACCCCTTGTGAGACCATATGCTGGTGCGGTTGGCCCTGGGTTCCTCCTAATGCAAGACAATGCTAGACCTCATGTGGCTAGAGTGTGTCAGCAGTTCCTGCAAGAGGAAGGCATTGATGCTATGGACTGGCCCGCTCGTTCCCTAGACCTGAATCCAATTGAGCACATCTGGGACATCATGTCTCGCTCCATCCACCAACGCCACGTTGCACCACAGACTGTCCAGGAGTTGGCGGATGCTGTAGTCCCGGTCTGGGAGGAGATACCTCAGGAGACCATCCGCCACCTCCTCAGGAGTATGCCCAGGCGTTGTAGGGAGGTCATACAGGCACGTGGAGGCCACACACACTACTGAGCCTCATTTTGACTTGTTTTTAAGGACATTATATCAAAGTTGGATCAGCCTGTAGTGTGGTTTTCCACTTTAATTTTGAGTGTGACTCAAAATTTGATAATTGATAATTTTTTGGTAATTTTGTTGTCAGCACATTCAAAACTATGTAAAGAAAAAAGTATTTAATAAGAATATTTCATTCATTCAGATCTAGGATGTGTTATGTTAGTGTTCCCTTTATTTTTTTGAGCAGTGTATATACACACAGTACTGTTCAAAGGTTTTAGGCAGGTGTCACCTGAGTAGTTTGCCCCGGTGATGCGTTGTACAGACCGCACCCCCCTCTGGAGAGCCCTGCAGTTGTGGGCGGTGCAGTTGCCATACCAGGTGTTGATACAGCCCAACAGGATGCTCTCAATTGTGCACCTGTAAAAGTTAGTGAGGGTTTTCGGTGACAAGAAACATTTTTTCAAGCCTCCTGAGGTTGGAGAGGCACTTTTGCGCCTATTTCACCACATTGTCTGTGTGTGTGTGGATCATTTCAGTTTGTCGGTGATATGTACAGTACACCGAGGAACTTAAAACTTTTCACCTTCTCCACTGCTGTCCCTTCGATGTTGATAGGGGGGTGCTCCCTTTGCTGTTTCCTGAAGTCCACGATCATCTCTTTTGTTTTGCTGACGTTGAGTGAGAGGTTATTTTCCTGACACCACATTCCGAGGGCCCTCACCTCCTCCCTGTAGGCTGTCACATCGTTGTTGGTAATCAAGCCTAACACTATAGTGTCGTCTGCAAACTTGATGATTGAGTTGGAGGCAGGCATGGCCACGCAGTCGTGGGTGAACAGGGAGAACACGGGCTGAGAACGCACCCTTGTGGGGATCAGTTTTGAGGATCAGCAGAGTGGAGATGTTGTTTCCTATCTTCAGCACCTGGGGGCGATCTGTCAGGAAGTCCAGGACCCAGTTGCACAGGGCGGGGTCGAGACCCGTGGTCTCAAGCTTAATGATGAGTTTGAAGGGTACTATGATGTTGAATGCTGAGCTGTAGTCAACGAACAGCATTCTACATTCTACATTCTGCATACTCTTCTTGTCCAGATGGGATAGGGCATCAGTAAGGGATCATATCGTTCACCTGGATTCACCTGGTTAGTCTATGTCATGGAAATAGCATGTGTTCCTAATGTTTTGCACACAGTGAATGTATGTATCTTCTCTGGATTAGTATTCCTTACAGTTCCAAGACAGCATCCATCATCCCTACTCTGAGACAAACAATGAGATCAAACCCACTGTTCTCCATCATCATCTGTGACAGCAGAATACATCTCTCTGGCTCTCTAGCTCTGAACCATGGAGTCAGTCTTTGGCAGAAAACTACATTCTGGGAGCGCCCTCACACCTGTACTGCACTAACGCAAAATGAGCACCACCTTACACAAGGATGCTAGCCCATGTTGAACCCAATGTTTCCTCCAGTTGTGTCAAGTTGGCTGGATGTCCTTTGGGTGGTGGACCCAAATGAGCATCACCTCCACTGATTAATCAGTTTCATGTAGATTAGTGTAATTTACTACAATAAATACTTCCCCCACCTATAGGAAATAAATCCTATGTTAGGAAGATATAAGATTGTCATTTCTCTGTGGTTACCTTCCCGCCTGGGGGTTTACACATCATTGCACCACTCCAAATGTTTGGACAGCAGTATCAGTGTGGGGCTAAGAGGGGAGCGGGTGAAGGTGTGACTTTTGACGCCCCCACAGGACCACCCACTCCAGACTCACGTGGCTCCGGCATAGCTCACAGGAGATGCCACTGAGAGGCAAGAGAGAGCAGCAGGGCATTCACACACAGGCACACACACAGACTCCTCTGGCATCTGCCAAAACGCCTGGCGTTTTAGGGAGTGAAGCTGTAGAGAGGGAATGCCAGCACTCATCAGCTGCTGTCAGACACGTATCAGGCTCCACCCCCTTCCCGCCTCTTCTGTCACCCACCGCCTTCCGCCAATAACACCCCTATGGTGTGTCTGCTAGAGGTCGACGATTATGATTGTTCAACGCAGATACCGATACCGATTATTGGATAAAAATCTATTTAGCCTCAAATAAATAATGAAACATGTTCAATTTGGTTTAGATAATGCAAAAACAAAGTGTTGGAGAAGTGGCAGTGCAATATATGCCATGTAAAAAAGCTAACGTTTGAGTTCCTTGCTCAGAACATGAGAACTATGAAAGTTGGTGGTTCCTTTTAACATGAGTCTTCAATATTCCAAGGTAAGAGGTTTTAGGTTGTAGTTAATATAGTATTTATTGGACTATTTCTCTCTATACCATTTGTATTTAATATACCTTTGACTATTGGATGTTCTTATAGGCACTATAGTATTGCCAGTGTAACAGTATAGTATCCGTCCCTCTCCTTGCCCCTACAACAGCCACACCCCGAAGCAGCGTTACCCATCGCTCCACAAAAGCCGCAGCCCTTGCAGAGCAAGGGGATTAACTACTCCAAGTCTCAGAGCGAGTGACTTTTGAAACGCTATTAGCACACACCCAGCTAACTAGCTAGCCATTTCACATCGGTTACACCAGCCATTAGGCTGATAGGCTTGAAGTCATAAACAGCGCAATGCTTGAAGCATTTTATCTAATGGGTGGCATCCCTAAGTCTAAATATTCTTGTTACATTGCACAAATTTCAATGTTGTGTCATAATTACATAAAATTCTGGCAAATAAGTTCGCAATGAGCCAGGCTGCCCAAAATGTTGCATGTACCCTGACTCTGCGTGCAATGAACGCAAGAGAAATTACAATTTCACCTGGTTAATATTGCCTGCTAACCTGGATTTCTTTTAGCTAAATATGCAGGTTTAAAAATATATACTTCTGTGTATTGATTTTAAGAAAGGCATTGGTGTTTATGGTTAGATACAGTCGTCCAACGATTGTGCTTTTTTCGCAAATGTGCTTTTGTTAAATCATCCCCCAGCGTTGCATCAATTACATGCAACGCAACACGCTAGATAAACGAGTAATATCATCAACCATGTGTAGTTATAACTAGTGATTATGATTGATTGTTTTTTCTAAGATAAGTTTAATGCTAGCTAGCAACTTACCTTGGCTTCTACTGCATTCGCAGGCTCCTCGTGGAATGCAATGAGAGGCAAGTGGTTAGAGCGTTGGACTAGTTAACTGTAAGGTTGCAAGATTGTATCCCCTGAACTGACAAGGTGAAAATCTGTCATTCTACCCCTGAAAAAGGCAGTTAACCCAACGTTCCTAGGCCATCATTGAAAATAAGAATGTTCTTAACTGACTTGCCTAGTTAAATAAAATTATTATTTTTTTATAAATAAAATCGGCAAAATCGGTGCCCAAAAATACAGATTTATAACAATCGGAAAAACTTGAAATCGGCCCTAATTAATCAGCCATTCCGATTAATCGGTCGACCTCTAGTGTCTGCTACTGCACCTCTCATGGTAACGCATGCAGATGGGGACAGATGTGTTGTTTCACAGGGACTGGTGGAGCTTCACCAAGCAATATACTGCTGGAGCATCTGGACTTGATATGACACCCTAAGAAGCATCACAGTAATTATCACAACATCCACCATGTCTAAACACCATGCAGCTAACCCAAACACAGAGGACTGTACTGCAGCAGTGCACTGCACTTAACCACAGCTGTTTACGTGCACCCTGTCTACTCCTCCTCCCCCTTCCTCCTCCTCCTACTCTCCCCCTCCCTGTCACGTCCTCCCTTTCTCCTCCTTCCTCTCTCCTCCCCCCTGTCTCCCCCTCACGTTGATCCCAGCCAGAAAAACATGGAAAATGTTTGATATTTTTCCTCTCCGGCCAAACAGAACCTGCCGTACCACCAACACCACCATCCCTCCATCTCTATAGCCCTTTACTTCCCTCCATTACACTAATAAGGCTAATCACCCCTCAGGCTTGTGCAGCCCTGGGCTGGGAGAACATGTCAGAAAGGGAAGATCAATGGACCACATCAAAGGCTGGAGCTGCTCACAAACCGCCCCTTGCAAGGCTCTGAAGATAAGGCTGCTCTCTTCATTTTTCATGAGCTTATCCGGAAGCGCTGTTCTATTCCTTGCCTGTGGATGGAGTAGAGCCTGCCCGTTTTATTGAGCAGTGGGCTGCAGCCCAGTCGTACAGCATGTGAGTATACACGCACATGAACACAAGTAAAATTTGCTTGGTTGCTACACACCCACATGCAGACGCATTCAGTGCACACAGACACACACGCACATACACACAAACACTCAGGAAGTAAAATAAGCAAAGGCTGAATAATATTATGACAGGGGAAACTAAATAATGTAAGGTGAGGGTCTGTTTCTCAGAGTGCATGTGAATTCTGCCCTAGAACATTGGGTGCCAGTATACTCATTTATACTTGTCTGATCTTCGGAACACTGAATAGATGTTATACTCTGAGTCGGTATTCATGTCATAAAATAAGGAATTCCCCTTTACCACGCCCACAAATTGGGGAAAACAAACATTCTTTCCCATTTAACCCCATTGTAAAGGGGCCAACATCGTAGTCGATTTTTTGTTATACAGAAAAAACAAAACATGTCGAAAAGCTACTGTGTTGTTCAAAAATCCGGACCTACGGTTCGCAATTGTCCCATGTAGGGAAATACAGCCTGCGAGAAGAACCCTGTGGCTTCAGGGTACTCGATGTGGAGAGTGAGAAATTGTGGGGACAGGTAAGACATTTTACTCATTTAGTATAGTCCGTTTGTAACTTCACTCACTACTTGTAGCTTTATAGTCAGTTTGTTTGTGTTGTTGGTCTTGGCTGGCTTAATATTTCTGGTTGGTAGCTAGCTAGCACTCACGTGGCTAACGATACTGCCGTCATGAAAAGGGAGATGAGGGAAGCTCTACAATATTACGTTTTTCTAAGCAGTGAGAACGCTCAGGAGCACGCAATGTTGAAAATTAATCTTTTGACATGTTGTACTTTTAAAAAATGTAGTTGTGTAATTGACTGAAACAACCATACAACAAAATAATTACATTTGAAATTGTCAAAATTTTGCTGTGAGACAATTGGGTGACCAAGGTAACCAACAGGTTGCTTTCCCCACAGGCGGCAGGGCCGCAACATTGTATTTAATACCGACTGGAACTATGATACATTCTGAGAAGTGACCCCTTTTCACATATGACACCTTTGGTCAAATTTGGCCAATGTGGAAGATCTACATCTTGTATTAGCTGAGAAAGGTCAAGCTGCGGACCTCAACAACGTAAAGAAGCATCTCATTAGAAGGAGCCATGGAGCTACTGTAGGGTGTGTTTCACCACCAGACTGCCAAACATGTCTCTTCTGCCTTAAGACTCAGTCTAAATATATCACCATGCTGTGAATGGAACATACCACCACCACTGGTAGGAGGGGGACACTTTAACTAATGGAATACCCAGAGGAATGAGTGGCGTTTGATATCCACATCACACCTTATTCACAAGCAGGTGGTTTTCTGATGATAGAGGAAACAAATATTTACTTTAACCAGCAAATTACATTTTGTGACATTTTTCATATGTCTGTGGGAAATGCCATGAACTGCATGCCGTCATTGAAAATAAGACTTTGTTCTTAACTGACTTAAATAAAGGTAAAAATAAAACTGCCCAAGTTCCATAACTATAAAATGTACACTCTCTCGCTCTGATGCTTTCATACAAAACAACCCTCTATCTGTCTGATCTCTATCATCTTTTTATATGAATATAGAGCCTGTCAAACAGAGCTTCCTTACCAACTCCCTTGTGGATCCTCCAAACCCGTGTGTTGAAATGTAAATGAATCCGGACCATCGCTCTGGACAGAGGCCTGACTGATTTACTGAGCACACATCATACACAGGCCAAAAACACCCAGATTTTACTTTCACCAGCACACACACATTGTTCACTCTAAAAGCTGTCTCACCAAGCCATTCATGAATTGTGATTTTTGTAGTTGTCAAAAAACACATTTCCTGTTGTGAGGATGAAATCCAAGCTCATTTTATGTGATGTAAGTTGAATGTGAATCCATTAATTCACGCACTGGATGCATGCACCAGTCTATTTTAATTCCAGGTCGTAAGGCAACAAAATAAGAAAAATGCCAAGGGTGGTGAATACTTTTGCAAACCACTGTAAGCCATACACACACACACACACACACACACATACACACATGCACTCAAATACACATGCACGCATACAGACACACGACTCAAACTACAGTGTGGTGTGGTGACCAATTTATGTCAGCCTACACAGCACATTTGCGGGTGTTACAATCTCGGTGTTGAGGTAAAAAGTTATCTGAGGGTTGTTACTCAACTGTGTTGAGTTCATTTCTGTTAAGGGCAATCTCCCTCCGTTTATTTCATCCGTTATTGAGATTGATGTTCCAGTTTACTTAGCTTATGTAGTCTAAATTAAAAACAATCTCAAACTTGTCAATAATTTTAACTATAGTTGAGGGTGATATAAAGTTCCAATTGGTGGAACATCTTAACTCTGGCTGGATTCCAAAAGGAATTATTTAACACTTTGCAAACCAGCATAATCAATCAAATTCAATAACATTTATTTATGAAGCCCCTTTTACATCAGATGTCACAAACTGCTCATACAGAATCCAGACTAAAACCCCAAAGAGCAAGCAATGCAGATGTAGAAGCATGGTGGCTAGGAAAAACTCCTCAGAAAGGTGGGAACAAACTTTTTAAGGATCGGCGTCCCAACAAAGGGACAATTGTAAATCATGTAGCGAGTTCAAGATCGCAGATTTTAGAGAAACAACAAATGTTGGTACACATAAGTGTCTTATATTGGCTGAAAGCTTAAATTATTGTTAATATAACTGCACTGTCCAATTTACAGTAGCTATTACAGCTCCGAACAACAAAACACTTTTTTCACCACGATAGGTTTGATAAATTCACCTCTGAATGTGTCCTTACATTCTGAAATCTTGCTCTGATTTATCAGCCAAAGGGTCCCAGAGATAACATGAAGTGTCATTTTGTTAGACAAAATTATTTTTCGTATCCTACTAAAAAGGTCCATATAGCATGCACTATCGATTTTGTATTTCCACTTGTTCAACTTGCAAAGAAAGGAATCTGGGAAAATCTCACCCTAAAAGTTGTTTCAAAGAGTCAAATCACATGTGTATGTATTCCTCAGAGATCCTAGAAGGTAATAAGACTTCACTATATCATTAGGGGTGTAGTATATCCTATAGGACACCATATTTGGTCAGAGAGCGACGCCCTCATTGCACGCCGATGACACGGGCGGTGATCACTTGAATGACTGTATCTTTGTCAAATAAGCACCAATCTGGGTGAAAGCTAGCTAGCTAGCCAATGAGCTGGGTTTTACGGGAGTATCCAGAAACCATGTATAAGTCGTAAAATGTAGCTACTAACCTTGTACGACAGCATGCCTTTTCAATTTGGACAAAAATTATAAGGATATTAAGTTGCGAAATTATGAAAACTGGTTGTTTGCAAATGTTGAACCTATAATATGGCTACTAATACTTGGAGTCCAAAATGTTTCCTTTCAAATGGTACCAAGAATATGCATATCCTTGCTTCAGGGCCTGAGCTACAGGCAGTTAGATTTGGGTATTTCATTTAGGCAAAAAAAAGGGGTATCCCTAAGAAGTTTAAGGAACCAGGCTCTGAGGGGTGGCCAGTCCTCTTCATAATGGGACTTGCAATTGTGGCCTGTAAACCAGGAGTTTCAGACCACTGTTTTAGGGCAAAACTAAGCTGTCAAAAGTATGAAATTGTCCAAAAAAAGTAATGTATCGTAATAAATAATTACATTTGTATGATAACATATTTACCTAGGCACTCACTTGGTGAAGGCTACAGGACTGAAAGCCATCGAATGCAACAATTATGTCTCTGTCACTTGCAAACGCCGTCATGGGTGATACTGTTACCTATAAAATTCACTCGAAAAGCAATTTAAGTTGTGATTTTTAACACCCATTGTGTTAGGAACCCAACACTCTTGGGGTGTTAGTTTAACACTATTTGAGATGATCACATATCATTTCTATATTGTATATATAACATTGTGGGTGTTACAATCCGATCACAAATTTGCTGTGTAGAGTGGATTACTCTTTCCATCTGTCAGAGGAGAGAATCCAGCAGGATAACTAGATCCTTGTAGTACCAGAGAGAGCTCTCCTGGGACAGTTTCACACTGGGCTGCCATAGGCACATTCTTCTCAGCCAAACACTCATCTGTGTACTACCTACTCTCCTCAGCACCAATCAACTTTTTTTTTGGTTCTAACTTATTTTACCCCCTTTTCTCCCCAATTGGTAGTTACAGTCTTGTCCCATCGCTGCAACTCCCGTATGGACTCGGGAAGGTTTATGAGCCATGCATCCTCTGAAACACAACCCGCCAAGCCACACTGCTTCTTGACACATTGCTCACTTAACCTGAACCAATGTGTCAGAGGAAACACCATACAGCTGGTGACCGAAGTCAGCGTGCATGTGCCTGGCCCAATACAAGGAGTTGCTGGAGCGCGATGAGACAAGGACATCATGGCCTGCCAAACCCTCCCCTAACCCGGACAACGCTGGGCCAATTATGCGCCGCCTCATGGGTCTCCAGGTCAAGGCCGGATGCGACGCAGCCTGGGATTGAACCTAGGTCTGTAGTGACGCCTTAAACCACTGCGTCACTCGGGAGGCCCAGCACCAACCAACTTACAAATGACTCCCGAGTGCACTTTGAAAACCTGCTAAAAATTCTGCAACATTCCATGATAAATGTTATCCTGTATAGCATCTCCTTCAATAAATAACAAATGAAATTGGTACTTAAATGCTCAGGTTATTTCTCTAAATCAAAAGATCTATTTCTAAGTGTTAATCGGAGCAGAGTCAGGTTGAGAGCCATGTTGGTGTGTATGTTATAGAATGTGACTGTTTACATACACCTGAAACCTGGAACTGGCCTTAGCAGAGTGAAGGGGTGTGAGTGAGCATGTTCACATGCACAAGTCTGTGTGTATGAGACTGAAATATGCACCTCGTTCCTCTCCATGATTGCAGCCCCTACCACTTCGCTCTCCTCTACTCTCTCATTTCCCTCTTCTCTACCTCTCTACTTGTCAATGCCGCGCTCTCTCTCTACCTCATTTTATCTCTCTTTCTCTACCTCATTTTATCTCTCTTTCTCTACCTCTGTTTTTCTCTCTCTCTCACTTCCTCACTCTATGAACTGTGACACTACTCATCCAGAAGCTCTATCCCTCACTGCCAGCCCCATGTCGGCTGCCTCCCGCTTGCCATTTCTTAACTGTGGACTTCATTACCTGTTCATTACCTGTCATTTACCCAAATGTCTACCATGCTGAGGGAATAACAGGTGTAAAATGACAGGCAATTATTGATCATTGTGAATGTGAATGTCAGCATCACAGCGGCAAAATAAAAAATAAAAAAGCTTCCATAACTTAAACATGGTGTTCTTATGCATTTACTGTGCATAGCACTGGGGGGAGGGGGAAATACAAGGTGAAGGTCAGCAAACATCTGCTTTGGCGGCAATTTCCTTCGAATACTCCTCCTTCCAACACTCTGATAATGTTATCCAATGACCGTAGGCTGAGCATAAATAGACATGGATTGTACTGTTGTTGTGACAGATGAGCAGTGTTGGTCAGATCTCCAGTGCAGAGAGCCTCGGGTGATAGTGACAATGTCGTAGCTCTCACCCCTGTGCCCACTCTGTTGTAGTGGTCCAGTGGCGGGTTAGACCCGGCTGTCTTCGGGGTGACTAGTGCATTTCTATGGTCTGATTCATCATTTCTGATGGATATGTTCAATTTCAAAATTCAAAGCTATTGCTTTTTGCCACGTCTATGTATTCCAAATTGCATCAACAAGAAATGTGTATGTATACATTGGTTTATGTGTGTTTGGTGTTTGTGTGAATGTGTGTGTGTACTGTACGATAAGTGTGTCAACCATACTGCTTAGATTGTCTTTCTCCACCCCTCTATCCATGCCCATGGCAGTCACAGGCCCCTTCTCTACCTGTCCCTGGGGACAGTACCTCCAACAGAACCATGTCCCTGCCATGCTGTCTGCTGTTACAGTCACAGAGCCATATGACAGCTCTGCCTGCCACCTCACCACCTCACCAACTCCTGGTGACTTTGATCGACTCCATCTCTTTGTGTCGATGCCTCACCCCTCCAGGTTGTCTACCAGGACTAATCCTGGCCATCTGGAGACTTAAGTAGATGGATTCACAAGCCTTTGGCTCAGGCTATAGACACAAAATCACGTCAGTATTGTCACAGGAGCCACTGAGATTCCAGTTTTGCTAAGCTCCTCAGAGTACTTTTTATTGAGATGTTAGCTGGAAACCTGGATCCCTTTCAGGCAAAGTAAGGGTGCATTGAGAGAACAAGCTTTGTTTCAGATCTGAATCAGTTTGCTTCATTTGAGGAAAAGCGTGAACAGCGTAGGCTAGTGCTGCACAAACAAAGGATGTGCCAGTTACCAAAGGATGTGCCAGTTGTCTGTTAACTTATGAAACATAAATGAATGACGACTGTAGTTGTTGCACCCCCCCGATGTTTCCACTCAAAGAGAATTCTGAGTAGTTAAAAACTTTAAGTAGGTCAGGTTTGTGAGGAGAATATGAGTCTGAGTTGAACTTGAAGCCATGTTGTGAGCAGCAGAGGCATATTGATTGTCAACTTCCTTCTATGTCACTTCACATTGAATCGCCAGTGGTAAGCATGGAAAGGTCAGACAGTATGTGTGTGAATGATTTAACAAACTTGAGGGGCAGCAAGAGCCAGACAAGATGAGAGCTACCTTTCTTCAAGAACACAGGTTCAGAGTTCTCAAAGCAGAAAAGGCCCTTCAGGCTTAGTCTGTGCACTCCCAGAGAAACCCTGGGGACATAGATGTTATTGGTTGAGGTGCAGGGAAGCCCCTACACAGCCTTAAAGTGTTATTTCCCTTATTAACCTGGTTAATTCCATCATGACAGATTGCCGCAATGAAAATGGTATCTAACATTTATAAGGGAGTAGCGAGCCCTACCAACCTCTGCTGCCTATAAGCGGCTGTACTGTGCTTTGGTAGAACTGCATTCCGACTGGGCAAACATTGATTGAATCAAAGTTGTTTCCACGCCATTTCCATGAAATCACATTGAATCAATGTGGAGTAGATGTTGAATTGACGTCTGTGCCCAGTGGGTTGGCTGTGGTTGATGGAGGAGGTCTTTTAATAAGTCCACCTGACTACATTTGACCTTTGACCATCAAGACCACAGTAGGGCATCCACAGTGACATCATGTACTGCCTTGAGGTGCTCCGTGCTGGATATCCAATCAGCGCTGTTCATCTGTTACAACCAGAGACATGGATTAATACATGGTGGCTCTGGTTCCAACCACGGTCCATGTCTATTCATGGCATATTAATGATGTCTGATCAGTTACATCATAGGCTTCTTCTGAGAGACAGAGGGGTGAGTAAAGGGGAGAGGGGGAGGGTTGATGATTAGGTTCCTGAAGAGAACACCCCGGCTTGTTCCCTCACGCTCACTGCTTTTCGTTCAAAGTGCAGCTCAAGGCCTCCACTCCCCGTCTGTCCGCAGCACAGAGCAGAGCAGGATGTTAAAGCTCTTAAAACACTGACGTTTGCTACTCGCTCCACTGATGAGAAAGATTTCCTGCACTGTCCCTGGAAGGAGAGGGGGAGGAAAAAGGAGCGAGGAAGATGTGGATAGAGCTCGCGTGAGGCCTTTGAGGGAGAGATGCAGAGGCAGATAATTGCGTGTGTGAGAGAGAGGGAGAGTGAGCGAGAGTGAGGGAGAGAGGCCCAGAGTGACAGAGTGAGCGAGCAAGAGACAGAAAGAGAGAGAGGCAAAGCGAGAACCGTGCTGATCCGACCCCAGCTCCACTGCAACAGATAGATCTCTATTTTAAAACGACGCTGCAGGACGTCTAGTTAGGAAGCAGGCAGCAGCAACATCTCAGTGGCCCTGCTGAATATTCATACTGACTGATTAATTCCGTAGGAGTTGTCTGTCTGACATGTTCCAACGGCTATCCAACCCTATCCTGTGAATAGGCTGAGCAGCTGTATGGATCTGTTGCTGGGCTTAAGGGAGAGAAGTGATCATGCTAAACCAATTTCCACATTCATAACAACAAAAAGGGTATTTTCATATAATACATATTTTTTAAATGTAACCTTTACTTAACTATACAAGTCATGTAAGGACAAAGTCTTATTTACAATCACGGCCTACCCCGGCCGAACCCGGCCGACGCTGGGCCAATTGTGCGCTGCTGTATGGCACTCCCAATCACAATACAGCCTGTATCCGAATTTCTTGCACTGAGATGCAGTGCCTTAGACCACTGCGCCACTCGGGAGCTCTACTTAAAAGCCAGATCAGTGATTATTGCAAAACAAGCAGGTTAAACTATTGTGATACAATAGTACAATTATTAGTGGGTCAGATGGTTGTGGAAGGCTTATATTTAGCCTAAGTATATTTTCACAATCTCTGAATTCATTAGATTATTGCTGATTGTTTGAAATAGAGTGCATTTTACCTTTAATTGAACAACAAAGCTTATTGAGAGAAAACATATTAAATCATTGAGATACTGTACATTCATGGGTTGCACTGCTGTCACTCTGTAGACGTAGTTCTCATTGTTATCAACGTTCTACAGATGCCGCAGCATATTGATGTCCAACTGATGGTTGATGCTCAGTCTTTCTGAACGGGAGCTAATAACTGTTTTGTCAAAATTACACTAGTGGCCTGGAAATACGATGACATTTCTAAAGTAGACAAATAATTTGTAGAAAACAACATTGGCATAAATATGATGTCATCAAGTTTACTTTAGACAGATGACAATGTTGCCAAGAGCTAGCAAAGTTTGTCAGAAATAGCTAGCAATGCTAATGTTTGCTAGCTAAAACGTCAGTGCTCTTAGCTAGCTAACTAAAGTTATACTGCATCTAAAGTCAATCTGGTGACATCACAATGATGACAAAAGCTTGTCCTGCTAATTATTTGCCTAATTTTGAAATGTCAGTTTTTCCAAGCCACAGTAACGCACTTCAGATGAAATCTTCATCAGCACCTATTGAGACTGCATTGAGTAGAATGCTCTGCTGGGCATCAGTCCTAAAACGAACGTTCAAAACAACATTTTGATGAATTGTGCATCCATGAATATTATGAATCGCCCATAAGTAAAAAAAAAAAAAATAATAATAATAATAAAAAATATTTTTAGGCCATATCGCCCAGGCCTAGCAGAGATCCAAGAACTTTATCTCTATGTTGCTGCATTTGTTTGTCTGTGTTTGCATGTTCCCGTGCTTCTCGGATTGATTCCAAATAAGCTTGTGTTTGAACACAGTGTGAGCATCTTGGAGCGGAGTCTGATGCAGTTACCCTATGAGCCAGGGGCCGTCATTCCATACCAGTGTCATGTGGCACATTAACATCCTGCTGGTACTAGCAGCCTGCCAGGCAGACCCTCAAAGTGGAACCTTGGAATGCCAGCCAGTTGACTGATGTGCTGTTGTTTCAGCCATGCTATCTCTGGCACTCCTCACACACTGCTCTATTGTCACTCTGCTCGGCTCCTACAGATAGCAATCTCACCTCACAAACCAGAGAGAGATAGGGTATGCTAAGCAGTGGGGCTTTATATAAGCCTCCCGGGGTGGAGGGAAGGGGGGGCATTTTTCCATCCAAAAAAGTAAACTATTGTTATGCTTTGTCACATGGGATCAGCAGAGAAACAGAGTGATACTGAAGGAGTAGAAGAGGGAGGAGAGAGAGCAAGAGAGCGAGAAAGGAGAGATGTCACTAAGGACACAGAGTGAGTGACAAAACCTTATTGAATTTGTTTGTCTTGCTCAACGGTTGAGATGAATCTCATTTCTTGTGGCTGACAGCTAGAGACAAGCACATCAAAGAAGGGCCTCACACAGACAAATGTATTTTCCTTTAATAATGAATACAAGGAAGGTTGCCCTAAGGAAACCAAACAGTGATAACATGTCTCTCCCAGGGAACAGGGCAAACGGAGGCTCTACACAAAGATACCCCATTATCCTGGAAGCATGCACTAAAAATAGGCCTCCCACTGACAAACCATTAGTGGAGTAGGATGAGGAAGTGGAATGGAGGACAGGGAAATCAACCAGGGATCTTCAAAGAAATTCATGGTGCACAATGCACATCACTACCAGGAAATTCTAATGTTGCATAGGCAAAATCGAATGGTGATAGGTTGATCCAACTGGTCATACACCTTATCATAATTCTTTGTCTGATGTAGACTGTAAGGATGTAACGATTCACCGATACGCATCGGTCCCCAATTCAAATGTTTAAGATGCGAGTGCATCGCCGTGGACCCCAAACCGATCCAAATGCAGTAGCAGTGCATGGGTAAAATCAATGGGGAAGTCAAGCCAGGAGTATTATATATATTTTTATATCTTATGTTGAGATAATTGCGTTGTTTGCTCTATAACCCGTTAGAAATGCATGTATACGTCATCTTGATAGCCTATATAAGGCCGATAAGCCACTTGCCGCAAATTGGCAGAATACATTCAACCACACATTTGTGTATCATCACAGTTAAAACCGGAGAGCAACATCTGTCCTGTTAAATTCCACAAAGAAAATATTGCATGTAAAAAACAGTTACATGATCTTCACAGCATGATCAAATGCAAGTCAAAGTTAGTCAAATTCCCCATGGTTTGCTCAATTGTAATAATGTCATAACTAAAAAATTTCTGAAAAAGCAAGATTAAAATAGTCTATTGGGCAGCACAACTGTAACGCACTTCAACTTTGATATGTTGTAGGCTAACTATCGGGAGAAGACACCGGAATACTGTTGTTAACAAGTGGGTAACACCCAAGATGTGCATTAAAACAGCACACTCTAACTATTGATTCAGGACCACGGAAAGTTACCGGAGATCGTGACCTAACGCTATCAGCACCGCCAGCTGGACAGCGCCTCTCATGCGGAGGCAGCATTTCAATGAGCACATTCACACTAACTCTTCACAATAATATATGCAACAATAAACATGTTGATAATATATACCCACAGCCCAAAAGATATTACCATTTTGCGGCGAAGATGGAAGCAAACATGAAATAAACAGAACAAAAAAATTTTATAACATGGTACGCACATTGTAAACATTTCGGTGTTGATCATCTTACGACGAAGATGAGAACACAAACCACTGCATTTTTATTTTCGTCACTATGGAGAGTTGTATCCCGTTGAGTCATGCAACAGCACCTCTTCAACCTCAGGAGGCTGAAGAAATTCAACTTGGTCCCTAAAATAAAGTGGAGACAGTACAGGTACATCAGTACAGTTGCATCAAAGCGGGGACTGAGAGACTGAACATCTGCTTCTAGTTCCAGGCCATCAAATGGTTAAATAGTCACCACTAGCCAGCCTCCGCCCAGTACCCTGCCCTGAAATTTAGTCACTGTTACTAGCTTGCAAATAACCGGGACTCAACCCTGCACCTTAGAGACTGCTGCCCTATGTACTGTGGCGTACAGCAGGTCAGCCACTGGGGGAGACTCGTCGAGGCCTGGTGACAGATGGTGTATACATCACGAGGCGATGGCTCCATCTGCTGGATGTGCCAGATCTCGACGGGTTCTCCAGCCAGGACTAATTGGGGCTGATTGGGTGTTGGTGAGTAATCAAGGGCTGATTGCTCACCAGCTGTGCAAGGCCCATAAAGCTGCCAGAAGGGCAGCACACAAGGGAGAGTGGGGGAAGAAAGGATTCCCTTATAGTTGAGGACGGTTACAGAGGTAAGAGGAGTCAGTGCAGTTTTGAACCCCACATGATACAGCACGACCCGGAGCCCAGAAGACGGTATCCTGGAGAGGGTCTCATGGGGGAGACCTATCTTTTTCGATGTATTATTTAAATAAACACCTTTGAAACCGAGCTAATCCTACTCTGTCCGTGTCTGATCTGTATAAACGTCTTGACCAAACCCCCTGGTCTGCCACAAGTGGTGGAGAATGCGGGCACTCTAACGTGGTCAGATCAGGGTTGACGTTTACACAGCCTCAGCACGGAGGAGTTGATAGCTCAGTTCATCCGGGCCCAAGAAGCACAACAGGAATGAACGGTGGAGGAACAAGAACTACAAAACGTCCGTCTCGTTGAGGAAATCAGGAAGCTGCAAGGAGGAGCGTCTCCTGAATCACATCCCAACCAGTTTTTAATCAAGCTAACGGAAGATGATTACATCGAAACATACCTCTGTACGTTTGAACAGACAGCGCTACGGGAAGGATGGCCAAGGCCGAAGTGGGCAAGTCTGCTGGCCCCGTTCCTCTCTGCGAATGCCCAAAAGGCATATTGGGATCTGAATGACGAACAGGCGGCTAACTACGACGGACTTAAATGGGAGATACTCAGCCGCTACGGGTACAGCCTGGCCCATCGGGCTCAACAGTTCCACGACTGGAGGTTCGTACCCACGCATCCCCCCCGAGCCCAGATGAGTGACCTACTGAGCATCACCAGGGAGTGGCTCCTAACGGACGTATCCACCCTCTCCATCCTATACAAAGTGGTCCTGGATCGCTTCCTACGGGCACTACTCCACGATATGAAGAGGGCAGCAAGTCTATGCGTGCCCCAGACCTTGGAGCGCCTCCTAGAAGCAATGGAGAACACTGAACACTCAGGCCCTGCTGAGTGGGAGCCGTGCCGAGTCAGCGACCCGTGCGAGGAATCGGAAGGACAACTCCACTGCTGTGGACCCTGAACCGACATTCGACAGGGCCAAAGGACAGCAAACCCCTGGAGAGATGGCTGGTGTAGGGCCAACCTGCCACCGATGATCCCAGGTAGATGGAGACCAAAGGAGGTGTTTTGAGTGTGGAGCCCAACATTGCCTGGAATTGCCCGGCTCGAGGGGAGTTGATGCCATCAGCAAGCCCCGGCGGCGAGGTGGGTCACGCAGGGAACTACGTCACCTCCTGTTGGCACACCACGAATCAACTGCACCCATGGTCCCTGTGAAGGTTGACGGACACGACACGGAAGCTCTATTGGACTCCAGAAGTATGGTTACCCTCGTAACCACGAGCCTACTGAACCAGGAGATCAAACGTGGTAGGGAAATGTCAGTTTCCTGTGTTCACAGTGACACAAATCGGTATCCAACTGTATAGGCCAACATCGTGACGCCACAACGGAGCTGCCAGATCATGGTGGGTTCAGTACCAGAGTTGCCGGTACCTCTCCTAGTGGGACGAGATTGTCCGCTGCTCGCGGCCCTGTGGGGGCAAGAGCTGAGGAAGAAGGTACGAGCCGGCCAAAGACGACAGCGAGGACGACCCATTGCCTGTGCGGCCTGGAAGCAAACGGTGAACCAAACTGTTTCTATGGGTCCGGAATTGGAGGGGGTGCCGGAACCCAACCCCCATGGTGAACCATGGGAGGAAGAGCCCAGCTTCCCCCTCCTCGATTTCGAGGGGCCAGTCAAGACACCCGCGGGGGGCCAACTGAGGGGACAATTCGGGACGGCCCAGTGGGAGGATCCTAACTTGAATGCCGCCGCAGCCCAAGTGATAGCGGTGGATGGACAGCTACTTCCGGGGGTGAGTGACTGGCAATACCCCCATTTCCAGATCAAGAATAACCTTTTGTATCAGGTGTCGCGCCAACAGGGGGAACTTTGAGAGGTGTTGCTGTTGCCCCGACGGTACGTGGGAACCGTTCTTCAGCTGGCGCACACCCACCTGTTGGGGGCGCACCCGGGAATGGAGAAGACCCGGGAACGGATCGCTGCCCGGCTCCACTGGCCCGGGATGAGGAGGGCCGTGGAAGACTACTGTTGCAGCTGCCCGGAGTGTCAAATGACTGCCCCAAAGGCACACTTCCGAAACCCAAGGGTCCCCCTACCAATCATCGGGTGCCCTTTGAACGCATCGCCATGGACATAGTGGGACCCCTGATAAAAAAAAGCATGAAGACACAGGTACATCCTGGTAATAGTAGACTATGCCACCCGGTATCCCAAGGCAATTCCCCTACGGGCAGCGGTATCCAAGGGAATCACCCGGGAGCTGTTCCACCTTTTAGCTGGGTTGGCATCCCGAACGAGATCCTGACAGACCAAGGAACTGAGTTTATGTCCTGCCTAATGAAAGATTTGTGTGCCCTCCTGCAGATCAAGCAGATCCGGACCTCCGTATTTCACCCGCAGACGGATGGGCTCGTCGAGCGTTTCAATAAAATGCTCAAGCAAATGCTGTGGAAGGTCTTCGAGCAGGGCGAGAAGAACTGCCCCACCTAATTTTCTCAATACGAGAAGTACCCCAGTCCTCCACAGGGTTTTCCCCTTTCAAACTCGTCTATGGGAGGAGGCCACGCGGCCTATCAGACCTCGCCAAGGAGGTGTGGGAATCCCAACTGACCCCATTACGCAGCGTGGTAGAGCACGTGGAGACGACGAGGGAGCGGATGACAGCCATATGGCCAGTCGTGAGGGAACATATGAAGAAGGCCCAAAGCGTCCCAGCCCAGATCTACAATCGGGGATACCAGCCCCGAGAATTCCAGGTGGGAGACAGGGTGTTGGTCTTAATACCCACGGCCAAAAATAAGTTCCTGGCAACATGGCACGGGCCCTACGAGGTGATCGAGAAGCTGGGACCTGTCAATTTCTGCATACGGCAACCGGGAAGACGGAAACCTTAACAGATTTACCAAGTGAACCTATTGAAGAAGTGGCACGAGAGGACAGCCTTGGCCGTGTTATGGTCAGGACCCAGGACGCCAACGGTACCAGTGGTGGTCCCGAGCAATGAGGACCTGGACCCGGCCCAGAAGGAAGAGCTCAGGGAGCTTGTCGATCAGAACACGGTGGTGTTCTCTGAGAAGCCGGGCATCACGACCGTTATTGAACACCACATCCGTACCCGGCCCAGGGCAACGGTACGAAAGAAGCCATATCGGATTTGAGGCCCGAAGGAAGGCCGTGAAACAGGAAGTGGAGGCTATGCTGAGGATGGGGGTCATTGAAGAGTCTCTCAGTTCATGGTGCAGCCCCATAATGTTGGTGCCCAAACCAGACTGTGCCTCCGCTTCTGTAAACATTTCCAGGGTGTGAACGACATATGCTTATTCGACCCCTAACCCATGCCGAGGGTGGACAAGTTCATCGACCGATTAGGAAAGGCCCGGTACATCAGCACCCTTGACCTGTCCAAAGGATATTGGCAGGTACTGTTGGCAGCCTCCTCCCGAGAGAAGACTGCGTTCTCGATCACCTGATGGTTTGTATCAGTACCGGGAGCTCCCATTCAGTCTCCATGGAGCCCCGCCCACCTTCCAGCGACTGATTGAACAGAGTGCTTCGACTCCGCCAACAGTACGCAGCGGCATATTTGGATGATATCATCATCCACAGCCAAGGTTGGGAAGAGCACCTGACGCGCCTCCAGGAGGTGCTGGAAGCGCTCCGAGAAGCCGGGTTGACCGTGAACCCCAAAAATGCAAACTAGGTTTCGAGGAGGTGGAGTACCTGGGGGTATTTGATCGGACGGGGGAACGACAAACCCCAGGAGAGGAAGGTTCATGCGGTACGTGACTGGCCCGTTTGACGCACCAAGACACAGGTCAAGTCCTTCCTGGGACTGGCCGGATACTTTAGCTGGTTTATCCCCAACTTTGCGGCTATAGCTTACCCCCTCACCGATCTAACCAGGGCCCGCCTCCCGAAAACAGTGAGATGGACGGACGAGACAGAAGCGGCGTTCAGCCGTCTGAAGGAAACATTGTGCTCTAATCCAATTCTCGTAACGCCCGGTTTCCAGGTGCCGATGGTGGTCCAAATGGATGCATGTGATACGGGACTAGGGGCTGTTCTGTCCCAGATACACAATGGGGAGGAGTACCCCCTCATGTACATCAGACAAAAGCTGATACCTAGAGAACAGAAGTACTCTATTGTTGAGAAAGAGTGTCTAGCGGTGAAGTGGGCGCTAGACACTCTCAAGTCTTACCTATCCTGGTCACGGATCATGCTCCCCTGGTCTGGATGGCCAGGGGAAAGGACCCAAATGATAGGGTCACCAGGTGGTTCTTGTCCCTTCAACGCTTCTCTTTTTCTGTTGTGCACAGGTCAGGGGCGAAGCATGGAAACGAGGATGCCCTATCGAGAAGGGAGACATATGTCGCACTGATAACAGTCCCCTCCCCGACAGAGCTAAGGGGGTGTGGCAAACAGCAGGTCAGCCACCAGGGAGAGACTCGTCGAGGCCTGGTGACAGACGGTGTATACATCACGAGGCGATGGCTCCATCTGCTGGACGTGCCAGATCTTGACGGATTCTGCAGCCAGGACTAATTGGGGCTGATTGGGAGTTGGTGAGTAATCAAGGGCTGATTGCTCACCAGCTGTGCAAGGCCCAGAAAGCTGACAGAAGGGCAGCACACAAGGGAGAGTGGGGGAAGAAAGGATTCCCGTATAGTTAGGGACAGTTACAGAGGTAAGAGGAGTGAGTGCAGTTTTGATCCCGACAGGATACAGCAAGACCCGAAGCCCAGGAGACGGTATCCTGGAGAGGGTCTCATGGGGGAGACCTATCCTTTTCTTTTTGATGTATTAGTTAAATTAACACCCTTGAAACCAAGCTAATCCTACTGTCCGTGTCTGATCTGTGTAAACGTCTTGACCAAACCCCCTGGTCTGCCACAGTACATACATAGTCATTGAACACTGGTTACTTTAATAATGTTTACATACTTTTTTACCCACTGTATACTGTATTCTAGTCAAGGCTCATCCTACATAACTACTGCTGTACACACCTTTTCTATTCAAATATTTTTTATTTGAGTGTATTGTTTTGTATTGTTACATATTACTGCATTGTCGGAGCTAGGAACATAAGCATTTAGCTACACCCGCGGTAACATCGTCAAAATATATGTACTTGCTCAATACAATTTTATTTGACCCCTGTATCATATCAGAGCCCATGTATCTAGATAAGTATTGAATAGTCTTGAAAGGAAAATACGCACATACTTCTTTCTACTTGCACTCTACAATACATACCAATGTAGACGTTACAGTAACGTGATTGCAGTAGAAAGAGGCGGTCTACATTATCTATACAAAACGTCTGCATAGATGGAGGCTGTCCGCTTCATCTGAGCAAAAAGCCTGTGCACCTCTGGCTATTGTGTCCATACAGACCCTAGAGGCGCTGTGGACATTGCAATATCATAGGTGGTGAGGTATGAACGCTCCAGGCAGCATGAGAATGTTACATCTGTGTCTGCAAGCAAGCAGCAGTGTACTTTCTAGTTTAGAATTTTTTCTAAAGGCCTTAAGCCAAACCTAACCGAACAACACCTGTTGCGCCACCCAAGCTACAGTACCTCTGAGGCCACATCAGAGGATCACCAAAGATCTGTGGTACATTTTCATTCTGCTACTCTCCTCCTGTGGTGGTAAAAATCACAGCTGCATGCATTGTTGTTAAGTAGCTAATTATGGTGGACTGTCTGTTCTGAAAGGCCTTTTTCCATTTGGGCTTTTCTCCAGGACCAGCTCATATTGCACTAATAATAATGACAACTGTGAAATATTCTTCAGCCAAAACTGAAACACTGCTTAATCTCTGCCAAACATGTCATTTGTCTGTTGCTTCATGGAACAACAAACCCACTGAGTCACAATAACTCCATGCATGGGCCCAGATATTAACCACCCTTTATTGCAAACAATTCAAGCTGTGGTCTAAAGCAGAGGCCCTCAGGCTGCTGGTCTCATGGGAGGTGAACACACTCTGAGAGGTTTGTTTTTATGAAGCTTACGCAGGCTCTTACAGAGAAGCTCTTTGTCCCATGGTCAAATACTGTAAAACCTTATACTACTATTACACCGGGTAGACTTCTCTCACAAGTAGAGGCTTACAGTTTTCAGAATAAGAAGTGTGTGTGTGTGTGTGTGTGTGTGTGTGTGTGTGTGTGTGTGTGTGTGTGTGTGTGGGCAGTTGAAAACAAAGACACTGTGTAAACATTGATATGGTGGGTTGTTTCCCCTAAATTCAGTAAATACCTATGAAACAGGACATGGGGAAGTTGGCTCTGAGGAACACTTTGTCAAAAGGCTGGAAAAACACTTGAAAAAACTACAGATGACACGGTTTGCTAAATGCCAACCATTGGCTCAAACAGTGTTTATTTGGGTTTAATAATGTTTGAAGACAAGTGGCAGAAGCTCGGAAATATTTAGGGCTAACAACTGGCTGCCTCAATAAGCACAGTTAGTTTGCTGCTCCATGGCAGGGAAAGCAGATTGTTGATTTATGTAGAGTCCTCAACAACAAGCAGCAGCAGAAACCCTGCGGACCTTGGGTCTGCCAAGGAAAGCATGAATTTAATTCATTCCCATCTCACAAGGTGTGCATATGCTGGGAGTACTGTAATGAAACCCTAATGCCATCAGCAAATTGGTCTGACATGCTGCCGGTGTGCTCATATGGCCCTTAGGGAGGGAGCCAGCCAGGCAACCAAGCAGAGTTAAGGTATGATGCATGCTCAGAGATATGGTCTAACAGAGAAGTCCCATGCTGGGTAATTAAGCGCTTATAGCTGGTGTGTGGCTCTGGAAACACTGAAGCAGACAGGACTTTGGCCTTCACACCTGACTAGGGTAAAGGGCCGACGAAGGGCTCCACTTCCTTTCCTTCCCAAAGGTCCATCAAATATTTCATTTCATCCTCCCTTGAAATTCAATACGTGTCACGGTTTTCTTGTGTCGAAGGAGAGGCAGACCAAAACGCAGCGTGGTTATTATTCATGGTTCTTTAATAAAGAAACTTTACATGAATAGACTAACAAAACCAAGAAATGTGAAAAACCAAAACAGCCCTATCTGGAGCAAACACAGAGACAGGAACAATCACCCACAAAACCCAACACCAAACAGGCGACCTAAATATGGTTCCCAATCAGAGACAATGACTAACACCTGCCTCTGATTGAGAACCATAATGAGGCCAAACACAGAAACAGACAAACTAGACACACAACATAGAATGCCCACTCAGATCACACCATGACCAAACAAAACATAGAAACATACAAAGCAAACTATGGTCAGGGTGTGACAATACGTGTCAATGAGTGAAGGTGTGCTCTCTGACCAGTCCTTCAATAACGGTGCCTTTTGTTTTTTTATCATGATTTTTTAAAAACCAAATGTTTTATACATTTTGTAATTTTCTTTGTTGGGGGGGTTACAT
Source organism: Oncorhynchus keta (assembly GCF_023373465.1). Lineage (NCBI taxonomy): Eukaryota > Metazoa > Chordata > Actinopteri > Salmoniformes > Salmonidae > Oncorhynchus > Oncorhynchus keta. Next base: position 27,796,556 of record NC_068430.1, on the reverse strand, counting down.
GTACAGGTACAATATATAATATATACAGTACATTTTGTGGGCTGCCATGCAAAAAGAAAACAAAATAAGTAAAAAGTATTGAATCATTTTAATTTGGAAATATGTTGCCATTCCTTAATTAAAGCAATTTTCAGATAGGAAATCATAGAGTGGATGTAATAAACTTATGTAAGTCTTTACAATGGCCTGCTGATGGCAATTGCCAGATTACTCTGCTGCCCATGCTGAATCCCAACCAAGAGAAAGACTGCTGACGCCAATACTCCAGTCACTTCTGTGTTCTCTCCAGGAAAGGCAATACAATAAGAATATGGCAAAACAAATGCAAAACAAATGCAATACAGTTAAAGCTTCCTTTAAATGACTTGCATGATATTACATAACACTCCAAATGATGTTTTGCTATTTCATATTCAGCAAATTAATACTTAAATACTAGCATAAAAGAAGAGAACATTAGCATTTATGGATATTTATGCAATGCTTCATATGGAGCACAGATTACTAACTTCTGTCTAACTGTTGGAGAAAAACAGAACACTGGGTGATTTGTCTTACCTTTCTCCCCTAGGCTGTTCTATGCCAATTACCACTGGCAGCATTCAATTCTGCACTGGGTTCATTTGATCCATCTCATATTCATGAGTGTTGGCCAAGTGTTTCAATATTGTCGCTATGACTGCATTCATCACAGCCCCCGTGCCTACCTCCACAGTGATTAACGTAGCACCACAACAGTTTACCCACAAAAAGATTCAAGTTCAGAATCTGGCAATAACAGGCTAATTGGTGTGATGGAGAGAGACGAGATAACAGAATAAAAGAAAAGAAGGAGAAGCGGGGAACTGGCAGAGAGCTGGGAGAGATATTTGCCCAAGGTCATGAAGTCTCTTTCTCTGTTCCTCTCGGTCTCTCTCCCTCTTTCTCAAACAGAAAAGTATTACCCCAGAGAGATGAAACACTGAGCCTCTATCATCGGCTTTGTTTCACATTTGCATTTTGAGTAGCCTGGGTTTCCATGGGGATGTCGTCGGGGTTGTGAATGGGGATAGGAGGATGAGAAGTGGGTTAATAAAAGGAGTAGGGGGGTCTTTGATCTGACACCTGAGGCTGTCCGCCTTCATCTCTGATGAGGTTAGATGAGTCACGTTTTCGACTGACGACAGGCGGATTGAAGGTTAATGAAGCGTCTCAGTGTTGGTGTGCCTGGCATGCTGACAGTAGAGGTGTCACACAGGTTTAGGTCCACAATCATAATAATCATACTGATCCTGTGAGGTGGCACTTGTCTCTTAGCATCTTCCCTCTCCCTTCCCCTCACTGTAAAAAAATATAGTTGTTTCAACAAAACATTATTAAATTAATGGTTCCACAGCATTTTCAGTTAAGTGTTACCTGAAAAAGAAATAGGAGTATTTATGTTTTTAATGAAGTCCTTTTGTGGGGGAAAAAATAATTCTGATTGGCTGGGCCTGGCTCTCCAGTGGGTGGGCCTATGCCCTCCAAGGCCCACCCATGGCTGCACCTGCCCACTCACGTGAAAGGCCGACATGCGGACACCCTGACGAAACTCTGGCGAACGTACAATCACTGGAACACAAACTGGACGAGCTCCGGTCGAGACCATCCTATCAAAGGGACCTGAAAAACGTATCTCCTACGTTTCATGGAGTCGTGGCTGAACAAGGAAGTTAACATATATACACTACCGTTCAGGTAGGTTTGGGGCCACTTAGACATTTCCTTGTTTTTGAAAGAAAAGCTATTATTTTCTATCAAAATAACATCAAATTTATCAGAAATATAGTGTAGACACTGTTAATGTTGTACATGACTATGGTAGCTTGACACAGCTGATTTTTAATGGAATATCTACATAGGCATACAGAGGACAATGGCACGTTGTGTGGAGTAAAGGTGATCTAGAGTTCTTTCGCCTCTAGTTGCACCCATGACATGCTGGTAGAAATAAGGTACAACGGATTCAGGAGCGCTGCCTCTGTATAACATTTTCATGTTTGCTTATGGCCCTATACAGCTCGTTGAGTGCAGTCTAAGTGCCAGCATCGGTAGTAAATAGACAGCTACAAATAATATAGATGAAATTCTTTAAGGAATACCTAGGATAGGATAAAGTAATCCTTCTCACCCCCCCCCCCCTTAAAAGATTTAGATGCACTATTGTAAAGTGGCTGTTCCACTGGATGTCATAAGGTGAATGCACCAATTTGTAAGTCGCTCTGGATAAGAGCGTCTGCTAAATGACTTAAATGTAAATGTAAATGTAATGAAAATTATCTTGGTAAATAGTATGTTCTTCAGCTTATCATGAGGTATTCTAACTCAGGCTAGCAGAACCTCGAGACTTCCTTAATATTAGAGATTGCGCACCAGCTATTGTTAACAAAGCGACACACCTCCTCCCTTGAGCATAACTGATGCTGCTATTCTGTCTTGCCGATGTATAGAAAAATCACCTAGATGTACACTACCGTTCAAAAGCTTGGGGACACTTAGAAATGTCCTTGCTTCTGAAAAGCATCCGCACAGCATGATGCTGCCACCACCATGCTTCACCGTAGGAATGGTGCCAGGTTTCCTCCAGACTGGATGCTTGACATTCAGGCCAAAGAGTTCAATCTTGGTTTCATCAGACCAGAGAATCTTGTTAGATGGTTGTCCTTCTGGAAGATTCTCCCATCAGGAACTTTGGAGCTCCGTCAGAGTGACCATCAGGTTCTAGGGCACATCCCTGACCAAGGCCCTTCTCCCCCGATTGCTCAGTTTGACCACGTGACCAGCTCTAGGAAGAGTCTTGAAGGTTCCAAACTTCTTCAATTTAAGAATGATGGAGGCCACTGTGTTTTAGGGACCTTCAATGCTGCAGAAATGTTTTGGTACCCTTCCCCCAGTGCCTCGACACAATCCTGTCGTGGAGCTTTACAGACATTTCCTTCGACATCATGGCTTAGTTTTTGCTCTGACATGCACTATCAACTGTGGGACCTTATATACACAGGTGTGCTTTGAAAGGCTGGTTATGGCTAAAATCAACAACATTATCCCAGACACCATGGACCCCCTCAAATTCACATACCGCCCCAACAGGTCCACAGGTGACGCAAGCTCTATTGCACTTCACACTGCGTTTTCCCAACTCCACTAGAGGAACACCTATGTGTGAATATTGTTCATTGACTACAGGTCAGCATTCAACACCATAGTGCCCTCCAAGCTCATCACTAGGCTAGTGCGTACAGCCCAGTACAACACTGGGGCCGAGCTCCCTGCCAGCCAGGCCCTCTATACCTAAAAATTGACAAAGACTCCCACCACCCAAGTCATAGACCGTTCTCTGCTACTGCACGGCAAGCATTACCGATGCACCAAGTTTGGAACCAACAGGACATTGAACAGCTTCAACCCCTAAGCCATAAGTCTGCTAAATAGTTAGTCCAGTACCTATTTGGTTAATTATTTAACTGTCTGCATTGACCCTTTTTGCACAAACTGTTTTGTCTCATCACATAAGCTGCTGCTACTGGTTATTATGTGTCACTTTATTCATAGTTATATGTACATACAGTATCTAACTCATTTACCTCGTACCACTGCACATCGACTCGCCTGTGTATGTAACCAAGTTATCATTACACATTGTGTATTTATTACTACTTTTACAATTACGCGTTTTACTTTTCTAGTATTTCTCCATTTTCTGGGAATGGCCCATAAGTAAGCATTTCACTGTTAGTCTGGACCTGTTGTTGAAGCATGTGACAAATAAAATTGTATTTTATTTCATTTCATTTAAAGAAGCAGGAGTGAGAGGCATTAGATCAGGAGCCAAAGCCATCTCACTGAGGAAGTGGTGTTGACACATACCTTAATAGCCTCAGCACTGCTTTGTGAGACCTGCTGGCTGGGTAGATGATGAGAGATGATTAATGTTTTTTTTTATGACACTGCAATAACATAAGGTGTCAGTGTTCTGCAAGGGAGCTTTAGTGAAATAGGATGGGAATTAAGCACTGTATCTTACGATGATTGGGGGAGACAGATCTCGAAGGTGGCATTTGAACAGTATGCTCTCTGGAAAACACATTCATTAATATTTGAAATGAGAACCAAGGACATGGGTTGGAGGGGATGATCCAACACATTAAGTGTAACTACTATGTGACAGTGTCACGCCCTGACCTTAGAGAGACATTTTATTTCTCTATTTGGTTAGGTCAGGTTGTGATTTGGGTGGGCATTCTGTTTTTTAGTTCTTTGTTTTTGGCCGAGTGTGGTTCCCAATCAGAGGCAGCTGTCTATCGTTGTCTCTGATTGGGAATCATACTTAGGCAGCCTTTTTCCCACCTAATGTTGTGGGTAATTATTTATTTTCTGTGTGTGTTTGTGTGCGCCACGGTTGCGTCATGTTCGGTTTCTGTTTACCTGTATTTTTGTGAAGGTTTCACGTTTTTAAAGATGTGAATTACATGCACGCTGCACCTTGGCTCATCTATGACAAGGAGTTTGAAGACAGTGAACGTGACAGACAGGAAATTAAGATGGTTGGTGATCTTAGATCTCAGACCCCTAATACAGCACTAATAAAACTAGTATTACCTATCACTGTCTGAAATCCTACAAAATGGGTTTGGCCTTCAGAAACATTATCATAAAATCTTTATCTAATGTAAGAGAAATACATTTTCTTTTCCACCACACAAAGAAATAATGAAATCCCTATGAAAAGTTCCAGCCAAAACATTTTACAGTAAATGGACCTCTATGGGCTTTTAAGAATACTTTAAAAACACATCTGTGAAGCTCGAAGAGTAACCGTTGGATGGCCTTCTCTTGTCTCAACTCATTTCCAAGAATCTGCATTGTTTATCAGCCACACTCTGGTCTCTCACAGAACAAAGTTGTTCCCAATGGCAAAGCTTGCAGCTTGCATGAATGAAGGGCAATGACTTTAGTTATTTTGCAATACACTTCAATGTTGGGTTCAAATACAGTACAGTACAGACAATGAAAACTGACCAACTCACTCCCCAGTATGCATTACATTTCCCTAGACATTGTGTCCTCCAGGCCAATAGGATCCTTTGGATGACTTTCCCCTGAACAGCTACAGATGTTGAATCTTAATATGACCCATTTTGTCACAGGAAGAGAATAATCCTGCAGCAGGAGGATTTTAATAAATATTTTAAATGTATAAATTGCCGCCAGGGGGCAGCTGGAAGCGGTGTTTGTAGGCTATACAATGCAATACCGTACCTAAGGGGCCATGGTTTGGGGAAGGCTCTACAAAGCAACAGACTTTATACCATCAAGTACTTTATTCTCACGGCTAGATAGAGCATTGTAAACTGTCGAGTGCAGTGGTCTGAGCAGCATGCTTTGGCTCCTAGCATCACGAGTTCAAGCCCAGTGCTGGGCAATCATTTTGAAACTAATGTTGGTGTAGCATACTGAATGTTATTATTTTATTCATTTCCTATTTATGTTATCCAAAAGTGTCTGGTATGGTCAATTCTTATCAAGATCGGGGGTAAAATAACCCTGGACTGTCCATATTTGAAATGTGTAACTACATCAAATCAATCAGGGGATTTAGTTATTTGTGCCAGAAGAGTGTGGGCCGGAATCAAACCCACGCCAACACGGTAGGCCTATATATGCATGCTGAAGGTAGCAGCCTTAACTGCTAGACCACCCCAGACCTTAGGATACAAGTGTCTAGTGTATGTCATAGCCTAGTGGAGACTAATATGTACATTATCTTGTGTTATTAAGCTATATAAAATGATGATTGTGGATGTGCATGCCTGCATTTCAGATACATTTTTGCACATATGAATGTTGCAGTAATACGACCTAGGCCTAGCGTTTGAACGAGCGAGAGAGAACATAATTTTGATAGCAAGCCCTGATCCCAATGACTCGACTGCCCCCGCACGGAGAAATGCTCATTTTCAGCCACTCACGAGGCTCATTTGAATTTTCTGATGCAAAAGAGTGATCAACATCTATATCACAACAGGGACTAAGTGAGTCCCTCCGTCTCCCGGTATCCAGCCATCGTGCTTTGGCTGTGTGTAATGAGATTATGGCCAGCTCCTGGCAAATCTACTCTGGAACAGATGAGACCAATTAGTCTGTTGTCTGCCCCCAAAGAGAGACTGAGGCTGCCACTCTAAAGTGATTACTTGAGTGCAGTCTACTACACACCCTATAACAAAAGTCTTCAAATAAAGAGTGCCTGTTTGTGTCAAATTGATGGGAAAGCTTCTTATCATGGCCAAGGTTAAAGAATAAAAAAAATATATAAAGAAATCTGCAAGTAATATATCAGAGGACAACAATGTATTCTCTGACAAAGGGCCCAACCTCTGTGAATCTTTGACACCTCCAGTCTATTTCTCTCTCTTTCGATCCAGTGACAGTGATCTTGTCAGTGGACAAGCACACCCATGGCTGTCTCCCTGAGGCCAGTGCTACAGTAGGCAAGAGGTATAGCACAGGACCAGGTCCGTCAGTCTATGAGCTAATTAGCCTCTGCACTTTTGTCTTCTTCACTTTAACCTTTGCAGGCACCAGCAATCAATTCTGTAATTGTAAAAGTTTTAGGGCCCCGATCCCAGGTAAGTGCTTCTTTCGAAAGTCTCTTAAAATGTCTGTGTTCCAAAGCCCCTTGGTCTACCCCCTCTCTGAGAGGGGTTGTTAAAGATTTGGGGTGTTGAGACAGACACACAGAGATGGGCTTTGGGATATAATAAAAACTCAATGTGAACCATAAAACCAAATCATTTGGAGTCCATGAGTGTTCTAACTACACCCTCTAACCCCATTACAGAATCATGATCCATATCTCCAGTTGTGATAAACATTTGTATTGCTCTGGCAGGCCTCTGGAAGACACATGAAACATAAAGGGGCTGTTGCTCTTCAAATAACTAGACGTTCAGTGTACTGGGTATCATGGTGAGAATCAATAGTAGAGTGAACAAGTGTAGAGTTTGTAGGGGATTACTTATTCCCCTAATTGATCAATCAATCTATTCAATCCCCAGGAGAGCTGCGGTCCACGGCTTCACAGTCGTTCTGCAGCAAACTCCAGCAGGGGCGGGTAACAAGCAGAGCTTGTGTTTCAAATCCCCATGCCTCCAAGAAGATATGCTTCCCTGGTGTGTACAGTTGAAGTCGGAAGTTTGCATACACTTTGGTTGGAGTCATTAAAACTAGATTTTCAACCACTCCACAAGTTTCTTGTTAACAAACTATAGTTTTGGCAAGTCGGTTAGGACATCTACTTTGTGCATGACACAAGTAATTTTTCCAACAATAGTTTAATGACAGATGATTTCACTTATATTTCACTGTATCACAATTCCAGGGGGTTAGAAGTTTACATACACTAAGTTGACTGTGCCTTTAAACAGCTTGGAAAATTCCAGAAAATTATGTCATGGCTTTAGAAGCTTCTGATAGGCTAATTGACATAATTTGAGTCAATTGGAGGTGTACCTGTGGATGTATTTCAAAGCGTACCTTCAAACTCAGTGCCTCTTTGCTTGACATCATGGGAAAATCCAAATAAATCAGCAAAGACCTCAGAAAAAAAATTGTAGACCTTCACAAGTCTGGTTCATCCTTGGAAGCAATTTCCAAACGCCTGAATGTACCACGTTCACCTGTACAAACTATAGTATGCAAGCAAAAACACCATGGGACCAAGCAACCGTCATACCGCTCAGGAAGGAGACACATCCTGTCTCCTAGAGATGAACGTACTTTGGTGGAAAAAGTGCAAATCAATCCCAGAACAGCAAAGGACCTTGTGAAGATGGTGGAGGAAACAGGTGCAAAATATCTATATCCACAGGAAAGCAAGTACTATATCGACATAACCTGAAAGGCCACTCAGCAAGGAAGAAGCCACTGCTCCAAAACAGCCATAAAAAATCCAGACTATGGTTTGCAACTGCACATGGGGACAAAGATGGTACTTTTTGGAGAAATGTCCTCTGGTCTGATGAAACAAAAATAGAACTGTTTGGCCATAACGACCATCGTTATTTTTGGAGGAAAAAGGGGGATGTTTGCAAGCTGAAGAACACCATCTCAACCATGAAGCACGGGGGTGGCAGCATCATGTTGTGGGGGTGCTTTGCTGCACCATGAGGAAGGAACATTCTGTGGATATATCGAAGCAACATCTCAAGACGTCAAAAAGTTCAAGCTTGGTCGCAAATGGGTCTTCCAAATGGACAATGACCCCAAGCATACTTCCAAAGTTGTGGCAAAATGGCTTAAGGACAACAAAGTCAAGGTATTGGAGTGGCCATCAAAGCCCTGAATTCAACCCATTAGAAAATTTGTGGGCAGAACTGAAAAAGCGTGTGCGAGCAAAGAGGCCTAAAAACTTGACTTAGTTACACCAGCTGTCAGGAGGAATGGGCCAAAATTCACCCAACTTATTGTGGGAAGGTTGTGGAAGGCTACCAGAAACATTTGACCCAAGTTAAACAATTTAAAGGCAATGCTACCAAATACTAATTGAGTGTATGTAAACTTCTGATCCACTGGGAATGTGATGGAACAAATAAAACCTGAAATAAATCATTCTTTCTACAATTATTCTGACATTTCACATTCTTAGGGATAGGCGTCCCACTAGTGGGAAACCAGCCGACAACATCCGCTGAAATTGGAGGCGCGCAATTCAAATAAATAATCGTAATAAACATTCCTGAACATACAAGGGTCTAATCATTTAAGAGCTTAAATTCTTGTTACTCTTAACTGTTGTTCGATTTCAAAAAGGCTTTACGGTGAAAGCATACCATGCGATTGTCTGAGGACGGCGCCCCACGTCAACATATTTTTCCACCAGCACAGGCTTCATAAAATCACAAATTGCAATTAAATAAATCACTTACTTTGGAAGAACTTCCGCTGTTTGCAATCCGAAGGGTCCCAGCTACAACATGAATGGTCGCTTTGTTAGATAAAATCTTTTTTTATATGCCAAAAAGTCAGTTTAGTTGGCACCATCGATTTCAGTAAACCGCTCGTTCAACATGCAGACAGAGTCCAAAAACCTACCTCTAAACTTCATCCAAACAAGCCAAACCCAAGTTTCTATTTTATCCTCTGTTTTATATGGAAAGTAGTATGTTCAAATATGAAAGGAAAATTAATAAGCACGCCCTCTCCCTCACGCGTCGAAAGACAAATTGTTCAGATAGTCTCCTAACCAAAACTCCAAATACTTTTTTGTTTTTCAAAAAACAAGCCTGAAACCTTGAATAAAGGCTTAACATCTATTGGAAGCCATAGGAATTGCAATCTGGCAGACAGATTTATATAGAAACAATAGGTATCCATCCATAATAAGAGCCTGGGACCTCAAAAAAACAAAAATCCGTTTGGATTGTCTTCAGATTTTGGCCTGCCATATCAATTCTGTTATAGTCTCAGACATTATTGTAACAGTTTTGGAAACTTTAAATTGTTTTCTATCCAATGGTCCCAATTATATGCATATCCAGGCTTCTGGGCCTGAGTAAGAGGCAGTTTACTTTGGGCACGTCAGTCAGGCGGGAATTCAGGAAACTAGACCCTATCCCTACCACGAAATCCCTAGTTTGAAACTGTTTACTGGGCCAGCCCCCTAGCAATTCGAGTTCCAGCCAATTAGCTTTACCCCTCGCAATTTGAGTTACAGCTAGCAAGATGTACACACAGACAAAGAACAATGATGTGGTGCACATATCTGCACATACTGTATGTGACGTAGTATGCAATTTCCAGGGATCACTATAGGCTCTTGAGCACTACTTTCAGAACTACTTGCTAAAAAGTATACCAAACAGAATCTCTTTAAAGGAATAAAACACTTTAAAGTCCACAAATGCACCTTTAGCTTCACAAAAAGGACATTACCAGATAATACCAACATTATTGGTTTCCTTACAGTATGTTTGGTAGCCAGATAGTGTTTGTTTTTACCACCACTGATCAATAATTCTTAATGGTCTCATTAATCCTCATTAGGGACAAGTTGACTTCATTTAGACTACCATCCATTTATAAAGAGGGATAACTTACTATTAGGATAAATTGGCTTCCAGGTCCCCCCATGGACTGAAATGAACCAACACCATGTTGTCATCGATAGAGAAGTAAACAGATTGATTTTGCGTTCAAGCACTTCAGGAGAGAAAGCCCTCATGAGAGTGCAACACAAATCACGTTATTCTCTACACACTCAAAGACTGCTACCGAGCCAAGCTCACTATGCAAATGGACAACATCACTTACACTCTCTACAATGGCTGCTTTCAGCAGTAGCAGTGTGTGTGTGTGTGTGCAGACAGCATAGGCTACACAGAGATTCCAAAATACATAAGAGATGCATCTCTTTTTACTATCATAAAACCCATACAAACCAATTTGGTACAAAGTCGTGCAACAATCACAGCCATGCCCCAGATCTATTCAGGGAGGTATATGGGAACACAGATTTGAGTGGAGCAATGTAACAGCATGGGAAAAGGGACCAGAGAAAAGCAGACAACTTCAAAGTAGGAGTGTGAGCCGGTAGCTCAAAGAGAACTGATCTTACGCGATGTGAAATCTACAGTAGGATCTCAACATTCAGAAGCAGCTCGATATAAGCTCTAACATAAGGTTACATATCATATTTCTCTATAAAACTTTTCAGAGATTTATATGGAAACTATTTCAGCTGACATTGGTTGGAAAAAAGGTGTTTGTGGAATGAGCGTGTACGTTTGTGCCATTTGGCCTACATTTACTATGTTTGAGTGCTGATGCATCTGTCCATCATATGGTGTTACAACACCCATGACAATTCCCCTTAAACTGTGGCCTACATGACAGAGCCATCATCTCTACTATTGCCCATGACCTAGCCCTTCCCTGGAGTCCATGTGAACGTCTGCATCAGAATGGCTGTCCCATTACCCCTGTCCTCCCACAGGTATGGATACAGGAGTGTACATGTCCTGGCCCATGACACACCTCCAATCTGGAAAGACAGGCTTATAACAGAAACTAGACACATTTAGAGCCTCCCTCCCACTAAAGCAACACAGACGGGCAAGCATAGCCAGTTCTCCTCAGCCCTTTGAATCTGTCCAGCTCTTCAGTAAATAATGGCCTATTTATCTAGCCATCGCTTTATCCTCTAGCTCTCTGGACCCTGCCATCAGCCGGCCCTCCCCCTCCCAACGCACACAAATGCACAAAATGTACACGTAAAACACAATGTTCCATTCAATTCCATCAGTGTGCTCACAACAGAAGAGGGAAGAAGGAGTTCTCTTTTTTACAGGCAACACTTGAATGATCAACCTTATGACTCAAGGGTTTGTGGTTAAGACACAGACATACCTTGGCACATTCCCCCAGGGCCTAAACAGGAGGAGGAAATAAATGTGTGTGGCACAGGGAAGAAAACAGACTGGAGAAAGAGAGTGAGAGAAAGGAGGAAAGGAGAGAAAGGGAGAAGGAAAAATGGAGATAGGGGGCACTTGGCCCGGAATTGCTTCACTGCCTCTGCGGCCTGCCACCTCGCATCACGGAGCAGGGGTTGACAGACGAATGCAGGAGTGGCCCAATAATAGAAACCGTTTGGCCAGGAATAAACCCCTGGATTGGAAAGGAGCATATACACATCTAGGAAGAGCACTGTGGATGGGAGAAACAGGACAGTCCTTCACATTCCTAAGAGCCCATACACTATACAATGGCACAAGGTTTACATGATCTCTCCTCCTCCTTCCTCTCATCTCCCCTCACTGTCGTGCCACAATGGGTCCATGGATGCTCACAGAGCAGCGCTAACACCATGTGACCTGTTCTCATATGCTCGCTATTCCCTTTCTTTACGCTATCCCTCTGCCATCATTCACCTCTGAAATGTCGCCAGAAGATAGTAGTCTTGACCAAATTCTATGTGCCATTGTCTCAAAGTTAATATGTGGCTAGCTGGCCACTTGCACACACAACGTTCTGCCATGAGGAAGAGAATCTGAAAGAGAGTGTGGTGTGTGTTGGGTTTTTCAGGCTGAGCTGATGTACACTACCGTTTAAAAGTTTGGGATCACTTTTTGAAAGAAAATACCATTTTTTCTTTGCAGAGTTGCAAAAAAAAGACATATCTCAGACTGGCCAATAAAAATAAAAGATTAAGATAGGCAAAAGAACACAGACACTGAACAGAAGAACTCTGCCAAGAAGGCCAGCATCCCGGAGTCACCTCTTCACTGTTGACGTTGAGACTAGTGTTTTGCGGATACTATTTAATGAAGCTGCCAGTTTAGGACTTGTGAGGCATCTGTTCTCAAACTAGACTAATGTACCTGTCCTCTTGCTCAGTTGTGCACCAGGGCCTCCCACTCTTCTTTCTATTCTGGTTAGAGCCAGTTTGCGCTGTTCTGTGAAGGGAGTAGTACACAGCATTGTACCAGATCTTTAGTTTGTTTTGCAATTTCTTGCATTGAATAGCCTTCATTTCTCAGAACAAGAATAGGCTGATGAGTTTCAGAAGAAAGTTATTTGTTTCTGGCCATTTTGAGCCTGTAATCAAACCCACAAATGCTGATGCTCAAGTACTCAACTAGTCTGAAGAAGGCCAGTTTTAGTGCTTCTTTAATCAGGACAACAGTTTTCAGCTGTGCTAACATAATTGCAGAAGAGTTCTTATGATCAATTCACCTTTTAAAATTATTAACTTGGATTAGCTAACACAACTTGCCATTGGTTGCTGATAATGAGCATCTGTTCGCTTATGTAGATATTCCCTTAAATCAGCCGTTTCCAGCTACAATAGTCATTTACAACATTAACAATGTCTACACTGGGCCTCCCGGGTGGCGCGGTGGTCTAAGGCACTGCATCGCAGTGGAGGCCCATGGGGCTGCACACAATTGGCCCAGCGTCATCCGGGTTAGGGAGGGTTTGGCCAGCAGGGATATCCTTGTCTCATCGCACACTAGTGACTCCTGTGTCGGGCCGGGCACAGCGCACGCTGACCACGTCACCAGGTGTACGGTGTTTCCTCCGACACATTGGTGCGGCTTCCGGGTTGGATGTGCATTGTGTCAAGAAGCAGTGCGGCTAGGTTGAGTTGTTTTTCGGAGGACGCATGGCTCTCGACCTTCGCATCTCCTGAGTCTGTACGGGAGTTGCATTGATGAGACAAGACTGTAACGACTACCAATTGGATTGATGAGACAAGACTGTAACGACTACCAATTGGATACCACCAAATTGGGGAGAAAAAAAGGGTCAAATAAAAAAATACACTATTTCTGATCAATTTGATGGCATTTTAAATGGACAAAACATTAGCTGTTCTTTCAAAAAGAAGGACATTTCTAAGTGACCCCAAACTTTTGAACGGTAGTGTACATTCAACTCAGGTAGAGTACAATAAGGCTACTGGGATGTCTCCATTGTCTCAATAAAACTCTAATAGTCAGAGTAGAATGAGTGATACGAGAAAAAAAATCAAATCCAGCTTTATCACTCCTCCAATGCCTTTTCAGTTCAGACAAAGACATCCATGACACACTGAAATTCAGTCCAGGAATATGACAAAAACATAAGCATTACAGAAAAGAATAGACCTCTCTACTCATAACAAGCACCGACAGTATGTTTTGGGGAACATTTTATGTTCATAATTGTCAGTAGAGTGCCACATTACAACTGGGAGAATATTATGGGAAAGCAGCTGTGGATGGATTTGGTATAGACAGGGCATAAGAGTTCAGATGAGGCTAGAATGTTTTCTATCAGGCTGGGTGGATGTGAATACCAATGGGTTTAATCATAAGCTTAGGAAACAGGATCATCAACTCAAGCGGTGCACTGTGCATGCCCATCGCCTGCTGCCTAGCAGGGAGGGGGTGTTTAAACTCAGGTGACAAACACACTGAGCAAAACACTTGTTCTGTTTCATACCTGTCTGGTGTTCAACCACGCTCTGGAATGCAATCATAACTATTAGGGCTGGGAATTGCCATGGACCTCACATTATCACGATACGCAAGGTGCCGATACGATATGCATTCCGAATCTATGCACAGCGATTCAATACTGTTATTTTATTAGAATTCGATGCTCATCATACGTCTGCTGCAGTGGGATAAGAGAGAGCCATGAGAAAATGATTTCTGATCAGTCATGGAAATCAAAGTGCTGAAAACAAATGGTCTCCCTATCTAAAAAGAAGATGGAGAACAAGTTATGGCAAAATATCTGAGTTTTGGTGCAGGTACAGTCAACTAGCCCAAAAATAATATAGCGATATTGTCAAAACGATACATTGTCAAAAATAATAACTATAGATTTTCCCCCCATCGCTAATAACAATGCCTTGTAGAAAATTACAACACCCCTGTCCCGCTAATTCAAGAAAGTGTTCTCATGTGTTCTCATTCTCATGTGATCTCATCTTTCAGAAGTACATTTTGAGATCTAAATGGTGATATGGAAAGCAGGCAAGGTAACCAGTACAGATATCCAACTGATGTGAATGTACTGGAATCAGCTGTCTACATCTGCATTGACAAATAACCATGAGCTACGCTATAAAAAATAAAGTGGTGATCCTAACTGACCTAAGACGGGGAATTTTTACTTGGATTAAATGTCAGGAATTGTGAAAAACTGAGTTTAAATTTATTTGGCTAAGGTGTATGTAAACTTCAACTAACACACACACACACACACACACACACACACACACACACACACACACACACACACACACACACACACACACACACACACACACACACACACACACACACACACACACACACACACAAGTTTTAGAACACCTACTCATTCAAGGGCAGGCAAAGGACAGGTCAAGGTCAGGCAGAGGTCAGTAATCCAGGGCAGTGGCAAAAGGTACAGAATGGCAGTCAGGGTAGGCAGAATGATCAAAACCGGAAAAACTATAAAACAGGAGCTTAAGGAAACAGGAGTAAGAAAAACACACTGGTAAGCTTGACAAGATGACCTGGAAACAGACAAGCAGAGAACACAGGTATAAATGCACAGGGGATAATGGGGAAGATAGACGACACCTGGAGGGGGGCGGAAACAATCACAAAGACAGGTGAAACAGATTAGGGTGTGACACCTTCATGTCTTAAAGTAATGATGGACTGTCATTTATCTTTGCTTATTTGAGCTGTTCTTATCATAATATGGACTTGGGCTTTTACCAAATAGGGCTATATTCTGTATACCCCCCTACCTTGTTACAAAGAAACTGATTGGCTCAAATGCATTAAGAAGGAAAGAAATTCCACAAATTAACTTTTAAGAAGGCACACCTGTTAATTGAAATGGATTCCAGGTGACTACGTCATGAGAGGTTGGGAGAATGCCAAGAGTGTGCAAAGCTGTTATCAAGGCAAAGGTTGGCTAATTGAAGAATCTCAAATATAAAATATATTATATATGTAGTAACCAAATATATATATATATATATGGTTCCTACATGATTCCATATGTGTTGTTTCATATTTTGGTGTCTTCACTATTATTCTACAATGTAAAAAAATAGTAAAAATAAAGAAAAACCCTTGAATGAGTTTGTGTTTGAAAACTTTTGACCAGTAATGTAAATTATTATTATTAATATATTTTTTTAACAAGAAGTATCGATATAATATCGTCCAAAATAATGTATCGATTTTTTTGACCCGTCGCTAGTGGCTTTACTCTGATGTCTAGGAGTTAAGTAGCCATATCAGTTAGGAAAAGCCAAAGCTGCATTCCCATATTCCGTCATCTATCTAACCTCTGCAGTGCCACACATCCCAGCAGCAGCCTGTGTAATCTACTAATTTCTCATGCAGGTCACACTGCAGCGCCCAGTCAGCCTGCCTGCCTATCTGGCTCAGCCCCCGCTCAACTCTCAGGTAGCTAGAGCATGCATGGCTAAGAGTAGGATAGCTTTTCGTCTCTCTGGAACAGTAAGTGCTGTCTGTGTGGGCAGGGGAGGAGGTGACATAGCCGACTCCACTGTGAAGTGTGAGTGAGATAAAACCCTACTCTAATACTTTATCAATCAGACACAGAGTAAGCCCAGAGCTGTTAACACTGGAGAGGCAGGCATTACAGGCAGATAGATCCACATGGTGCTCAGAGAGACACATAAATAGTCATGGTGCTCAGAGCAAAAGACTGACTGCCCAGTCAGTGGGATACTCGCTCTCCATAACTCCACTCCGTTACATACATTTGAAGTTGGAAGTTTACATACACCTTAGCCAAATACATTTAAACTCAGTTTTACAATTCCTGACATTTAATCCTAGTAAAAGAATCCCTGTTTTAGGTCAGTTAGGATCACCACATTGTTTTAAGAAGTTTTAGATATGACAGTAATTCTGCCCATAGATTATGCATGTACAGTTGAACTATGAAGATTACATACACTTAGGTTGGAGTCATTAAAACTCATTTTTCAACCACTCTGCCAATTTCTTGTTAACAAACTATAGTTTTGGCAAGTTGGTTAGGACATCTACTTTATGCATGACACAAGTCATTTTTCCAACAATAGTTTACAGACAGATTATTTCACTTATAATTCACTGTATCACAATTCCAGTGGGTCAGAAGTTTACATACACTAAGTTGACTGTGCCTTTAAACAGCTTGAAAAATTCCAAAAAATGATGTCATGGCTTTCGAAGCTTCTGATAGGCTAATTGACATCATTTGAGTCAATTGGAGGTGTGCCTGTGGATGTATTTCAAGGCCTACCTTCAAACTCAGTGCCTCTTTGCTTGACATCATGGGAAAATCAAAAGAAATTAGCCAAGACCTCAGAAAGAAAATTGTAGACCACAAGTCTGGTTCATCCTTGGGAGAAATTTCCAAATGCCTGAAGGTAGCACATTCATCGTAACAAACAATAGTACGCAAGTATAAACACCATGGGACCATGCAGCAGTCATACAGCTCAGGAAGGAGACACATTCTGTCTCCTAGAGATGAACGCACTTTGGTGCGAGAAGTGCAAATCAATCTCAAAACAACAGCAAAGGACCTTGTAAAGATGCTGAAGGAAACAGGTACAAAATTATCTATATCCACGGTAAAACGAGTCCTATATTGACATAACCTAAAAGGCCGCTCAGCAAGGAAGAAGCCACTGCTCCATAACTGCCGTAAAAAAGCCAGACTACGGTTTTCAACTGAGCATGGGGACAAAGATTGCACTTTTTGCAGAAATGTCCTCTGGTCTGATGAAACAAAAATAGAACTGTTTGGCCATAATGACCATCGTTATGTTTGGAGAAAAAAAGGATGCTTGCAAGCCGAAGAACACCATCCCAACTGTGAAGCACAGGGATGACAGTATCATATTGTGTGGGTGCTTTGCTGCAGGAAGGACTGGTGCACTTCACAAAATAGATGTCATCATGAGGAAGGAACATTCTGTGGATATATTGAAGCAACATCTCAAGACATCAGTCAGGAAGATAAAGCTTGGTCAAATGGACAATGACCCCAAGCATATTTCCAAAGTTGTGGAAAAATGGCTTAAGGGCAACAAAGTCAAGGTATTGGAATGGCCATCACAAAGCCCTGACCTCAATACCATAGAAAATATGTGGGCAGAACTGAAAAAGCATGTGCGAGCAAGGAGACCTACAAACCTGACTTAGTTGCACCAGCTGTCAGGAGGAATGGGCCAACATTCACCCAACTTATTGTGGGAAGATTGTGGAAGGCTACCAGAAACATTTGACCCAAGTTAAACAATGTAAAGGCAATGCTACCAAATACTAATTGAGTATGTACACTTCTGACCCACTGTAAATGTGATGAAATAAATAAAAGCTCAAATCACTCTACTATTCTGACATTTCACATTCTTAAAATAAAGTGGTGATCCTAACTGACCCAATACGGGACATTTTTAATAGGATTAAATGTCAGAAAAACTGAGTTTAAATGTATTTGGCTAAGGTGTATGTAAACATCTGACTTGAACTGTATGAACTACACATTGACACATCCAGCCCAAAGCGGGAGGTTGATAAAAATATTACTAGTTGCCAAAGTTCCAGAGCATGTCTTTGTGTTACCAGTTAGCAGTCTCATTTTGATCACTGCGACCTTGGTTACATCTTACATCTGATCTGTGGCAAATAGATTTCCAAGGAATGATTTCCAACTCAAAGTGAAATAATTAAGCTGACATTCCCTCCCCAATGCAATTAACAATGAATGCAGTACAATCTGTGACCTGTTTGATTCCATGGGTATGTTTCTTATTACTTGTCCATGATGCATAGCAGTTTCTAATGCAGCGAGGCAGCAGCACGTCACACTCAGGGATATGTTTAGTTCAGTGCAATCTGCCCATGAGACATATCTGGTTCAATGATCTGGTGGTGTATGCTCGGCATGCTTGTGTACAAATTAGCCTGCTGTCAGATATGTGAGCTGCTCTGAATTGCATTAGCATGTGTATTCATTAACTTGTCAATTCGAGTGTGTGTGGGAGAAAATTGTGTGTGCCTATATTTAGTTGTTTGTTAAATAATGTATTCTTATGATTTGCTTGTAATGTGTACTGTAGATCTTTATTTTCTATTTTATGTAACCCTTATTTTACCATGTAAATTGAATGATAAAACATTGTAATTTACAGCAGCGGCCTGGGGAATAGTTACGGGGGGGGATGATCGACATCTAGCGGTTCCCTACACACCACTCAACAAGTGGGCATGGTAAAGTTAACAGCTTCAGAGGGAAGGGATGTACTTTTATGGGTGAACATTATACTTCAAGTAACAATTTTAGGGAGGATAATGTTCAACCACCTGGGTCCTTACTAATCTAATATGGAAGCTAAAGTTCAGGCAGTATGAGCACTGTTTGGAAATATTGCAAAAATGTTTGTTAATCTTGTTTTCTACAGAGACCGTCGGTACTGTAAGGGGCCAAAATGCAGCAGAATCTGACTGTTAAGTCCAGGCTCAGACTCCATATGTGTTCCACTTTGCTTTTCAATTTCCACATGAGAACCATGGATATTGTAAACCAGTAATTATAAGCTCATTAGTGATTAGCATAATATATTGTTGCTTGGTAGGGTGTGCATGTCCAATTCATTTTCAGTTATTTTGAATATCATGTGAAAATGTGTTGACCGTGCACTGACAATGAACTTGTTACTTGTCCAATGCGGATTATTTTTGCCTATTTGCTTGATCATAAAATAAAAACTATTACATTGAATACAGGGTTAACTGAATGACAACAGAGACAGAATACGATCTGGAATTTTATTGAATAGTTTGGGGTAGGCCTTGTCTCCAAGCCAGATGCCAGATGCCAGATGCCGCCCCCATGCTGATCATGGATCATTATAACCACTACAATGTAAATACCTGATATACTGATGAGTGAGATAGGAAGCGATGTGAATTATGTGTTTACTAGATTAATAAAAGTGAGTCATTCAGACCAGCCTTCTTGATTGAACTTTCGTAAACTACATTTTAATTTTTTTAAATGACCTCATTAGTAACTGAACGCTGTAAGAGATACAGGAAGTGGAAGGTACTACTCTACTACGTCTGGCTCAGTCTGCCTTTAATGTCTGTGTCTAGTCATTGGCCCGCCCTCTAACTGTCCTGAGACCCTCTGTCCAGCCCCAGAGCCTCAGTAGTTACAGCTAAACACCTGTCACATCTGCTCTCTGACGTTTGTCATTGGCGGCGGGGGGGCTTTTGATAGGTCACGTCCTGTCAAGTTAACATCAGCGCAGGAGCACACGCAGGAAAGAACCAACCCTCGGTTCCCTGGCCGACAGTGAGGAAGAGGAATCACCAGTCTGGAGAGTTAAGCACAGGAGATTAGAGCTGGATTTAAGGACTGGGCCTGATTACTGCTGGGGGTTTAGGAAGTGTGTTGTGAAAATAAACACCCTGCTTGTTGTGCAGCTTAAAGGACATAAGGATATTTAAGGGTATAATCGTGTAAGCTCTCAATAGCCTGATACCACCCCAGAGTGGCTAGTAAGTTACTGCCGTAATGCTAGGAGGAGATTTGCAGGCCATCGTTTCAGTGTACCGCTTTCATTGGAAGCGATTGCTCTGCCAATGCTTCACACGTGGGGAAAGCTAAATGGTTGTGTGTGTGGTGTTAAATATCCTAACTCTCCAGAGAAGAGCATCAGAATGTTTGCAGCAAAGAATCCAGAGCTCAAAGCCAAGTAAGAAGGGAAAAAGCAGCAGGAGAAATGGGCCAACCACATTATTGTCCAAGAACAGGGTGTGTGTAAACCACTGAAGAGCAGAGAAACATTACTAATTTTCCAGTGTGAGGACAGATATTGTTCTGTTTCTAGTCTGTTCTGCTGCTCTATGGCTGCAGCCATTGTTTGCAGGCGTAATTGGAAGTGTATAAACTGTAAGCGCTTTGATATGTTTGTAGGGAATGCATACTCTCATAGCGTCCTTGGTAACATATCTAACCAGCCTCTCTTGTGCTGGTACCATGTGGCTGCCATACAGCTTCGACCTGTGCAACCTACAGTGGAATCTATACATGTGCATGATATGAGACAAGCTCAGTAGCAGGGGAGAATATATTTTATGGCAGGGAATTGCAAGGGACTTCATGATACAATATTATCACAATACTTAGGTGCCAATACGATAATTATTGCGATTCTCACTATTCTGCGATTTCATGTTCCAAACATATTGGACACTAAACACTGTGTGTACAAAACATTATGAACCCCTGCTTTTTCCATGACATAGGTTTAAGCTTTGAACCTTTATTACCTGTTAAATCCACTTCAATCCGTATAGATGAACGGGAGGACACAGGTTAAAGAAGGATTTTTAAGCCTTGAGACAATTGAGACATCGATTGCCATTCAGAGTGAATGGGCAAGACAAACTATTTTAGTGCCTCTGAACGGGGTATGATAGGTGTTAGGCGCACCGGTTTGTGTCTGCAACACTGTATGGTTTTTCACCCTCAACACTTTCCCGTGTGTACAAAGAATGGTCCACCACCCAAAGGACATCCAGCTAATTTGACACAACTGTGGGAAGCACTGGGGTCAACATGCGCCAGTGTCCCTATGGAACGCTTCGACACCTTGTAGAGGCCATGCCCCGACGAATTGAGACTGTTCTGAGGGCAAAACGGGGGGTCTGAATGGCAATATGACCTTCATGGTCTGAATGGCAATATGTCCTTCACATGGTCTGAATGGCAATATGTCCTTCACATGGTCTGAATGGCAATATGTCCTTCACATGGTCTGAATGGCAATATGTCCGTCACATGGTCTGAATGGCAATATGTCCGTCACATGGTCTGAATGGCAATATGTCCGTCACATGGTCTGAATGGCAATATGTCCTTCACATGGTCTGAATGGCAATATGTCCGTCACATGGTCTGAATGGCAATATGTCCGTCACATGGTCTGAATGGCAATATGTCCGTCACATGGTCTGAATGGCAATATGTCCGTCACATGGTCTGAATGTCAATATGTCCGTCACATGGTCTGAATGGTAATATGTCCGTCACATGGTCTGAATGGCAATATGTCCGTCACATGGTCTGAATGGCAATATGTCCGTCACATGGTCTGAATGGCAATATGTCCGTCACATGGTCTGAATGGCAATATGTCCGTCACATGGTCTGAATGGCAATATGTCCGTCACATGGTCTGAATGGCAATATGTCCGTCACATGGTCTGAATGGCAATATGTCCTTCACATGGTCTGAATGGCAATATGTCCGTCACATGGTCTGAATGGCAATATGTCCGTCACATGGTCTGAATGGCAATATGACCTTCACATGGTCTGAATGGCAATATGTCCTTCACATGGTCTGAATGGCAATATGTCCGTCACATGGTCTGAATGGCAATATGTCCGTCACATGGTCTGAATGGCAATATGTCCGTCACATGGTCTGAATGGCAATATGTCCTTCAAGTCAGAGATTTTGCTGATGGTATTTTGTCACTCACATAAGAGAGACAGATCATGACCAAACATACCAACAAATACCATCAGCAAAACGTAAATAATATTTATAGGGCGCTATATCTATGATGGGTTTATTTGCTGGTTAACAGTGATCAAGAGTAATAACTGAATTGGCATCCATCTCTACCAGCTATTAGTAGTTTATGTGCAGCCTTCGATCCATGCAATGAGCAAGTCCTCCGCTTTCTCTCTGTTTGCCGTACTGGTGTGTGTCACTTGTGTGTTTGCCGTTTCACTGGCTGTGCTTGTTTCTGGGGGAAAACCCACTGTAGCTCATAGAAAACACTAAGTAAATCCCCGTCAAGAATAGAGAGACGGAAACCCTGCTAGCCTGTAAATGGAGGTCGCTAACAAACATTTTCAACACTGCAGGAGCTGTTTATTTTGCTCTATTACAATGTGGACCGTCCAGACTTCCAATGTAACAATTGTTTGCTTGCAGAGAACTACGGGGTGAAGTGGATACTCTTCGCAAACAAGTAGCTAATGTACACAAGCTACTGGGGACTCAAAGTTCGCCTAAATTTCCCTTTCTCTTCTACTCCAGTTGCTGGACACCGCTCTGGCCTGGTGGGAGTGTCATCGCCGTGTCGTGCTCTGCAGGGTTCCCTCCCCGAAGGAGTCTCCCCCTATCCCTGGAGAATGGAGTTAGTAGGATGACCCTGGGATGTTCCTATTCTTGACCCTACCAACCAGTCATGGAGGCACGTCACTCGCAGTGGAAGTCAAAAGCAGTGGCCTTTGGCAAAAGCAGACCTCTCAGGTGCTGGGAAGCCTGGACCGGATACAGATTTCAAACAGCTTCGCCGCACTGGATCCAGACGTTCAGGCGCCTTCGTCCTCTGTTCTGTTTCCCTGTCTGGTGGCTTCTACGTGAATGAGGCTTTGTTGGCTATGGGAGGTTCGAACCGGGTGCCAAGAGTTGCGGACGTGTGAGAATCCGCCTCTCACAAGTCCTCAACGGGTCTCCCGAATCATGAGAGCCTGCCACACACACACACACACACACACACACACAGTATATGATACATTTATTAAACATAAGAATGAGTGAGTTTGTCATAACGTGACTCATGGGAGCCTCTTATAGGACCAGGACACAAAATAATATAATAATCAATAATTTCTCTTCATTTAACCGTCTTACATATAAAACCTTATTTCTTCATTGAAAATTGTGAAAAACTCACTACAGGTTAATGAGAAGGGTGTGCTTGAAAGGATAAACATAACTCTGCAATGTTTGCTTGTATTGGAGAGTCTCAGTCTTAAATCATTTTCCACACACAGTCTGTGCCTGTATTTAGTTTTTATGCTAGTGAGGACCGAGAATCCACTCTCACATAGGTACGTGGGTGCAAAGGGAATCAGTATCTTAACAGCGCGATTTGCCAAGACAGGATACTCTGAGTGCAGACCAATCCAGAAATCTGGCAGTGGCTTCTGATTCAATTTAATTCACAGAACTGCTTGCTGCAATTTTGATGAGGCTCTCTTGTTCAGATATCGGTAAGTGGAGTGGAGGCAGGGCATGAAAGGGATAACAAATCCAGTTGTTTGTGTCATCAGTTTCGGGAAAGTACCTTCATAATTGTGCACCCAACTCACTCAGGTGTTTTGCTATATCACATTTGACATTATCTGCAAGCTTGTTCATTTGCTCACAAAAAAATCATATAATTACGGAAAGGCCTGTGCGTTGTCCTTGTTAATGCAGACAGACAAGAGCTCCTACTTCTTAATCATAGGCTCAAATTTGTCCCGCACATTGAATATAGTTGCGGAGAGTCCCTGTAATCCTAGATTCAGATCATTCAGGTTAAGGGGAAAAACATCACCCAGATAGGCAAGTCGTGTGAGAAACTTATCATCATGCAAACGGTCAGACAAGTGAAAATTATGGTCAGTAAAGAAAACTTTAAGCTTGTCTCTCAGTTAAAACAAATGCGTCAATACTTTTCCACTTGACAACAGCGCATTTCTGTATGTTGTAAAAGTGTTACATGCTCGCTGCCCATATCATTGCATAGTGCAGAAAATACAGAAGAATTCAGGGGCCTTTTCACTGTAGTGTCCAAAACATCTTTCTAGCTGACAGGCATCCCTTGGCAGCAAGAGCCTCTCAGTGGATGCTGCAGTGTACCAAAGTTGCGTCGGGAGAAACTGCTTGCACGAGCGTTAACACTCCACTATGTCTCCCTGTCATGGTTTTTGCGCCATCAGTACAGATACAGTTGAAGTTGGAAGTTTACATACACCTTAGCCAAATACATTTAAACTCAGTTTTTCACAATTCCTGACATTTAATCCTAGTAAAAACGCCCTGTTTTAGGTCAGTTAGGACCACCACTTTATTTTAAGAATGTGAAATGTCAGAGTAATAGTAGAGTGATTTAATTCAGCTTTTATTTATTTCATCACATTCCCAGTGGGTCAGAAGTTTACATACACTCAATTAGTATTTGGTAGCATTGCCTTTAAATTGAATAACTTGGGTCAAACGTTTTGGGTAGCCTTCCACAAGATTCCCACAATAAGTTGGGTGAATTTTGGCCCATTCCTCCTGACAGAGCTGGTGTAACAGAGTCAGGTTTGTAGGCCTCCTTGCTCGCACACGCTTTTTCAGTTCTGCCCACAAATTTTCTATAGAAATAAGGTCAGGGCTTTGTGATGGCCACTCCAATACCTTGACTTTGTTGTCCTTAAGCCATTTTGCCACAACTTTGGAAGTATGCTTGGGGTCAATGTCCATTTGGAAGACCCATTTGCGACCAAGCTTTAACTTCCTGACTGATGTCTTGAGATGTTGCTTCAATATATCCACATAACGTTCCTGCCTCATGATGCCATCCATTTTGAGAGCGCATCAGTCCCTCCTGCAGCAAACCCACAACATGATGCTGCCACCCCTGTGCTTCACGTTTGGGATTCTGTTCTTCGCCTCCACTCCTCCAAACATAACCATGTTCATTATGGCCAAACAGTTCTATTTTTGTTTCATCAGACCAGAGGACATTTCTCCAAAAAGTACGATCTTTGTCCCCATATGCAGTTGCAAACATGTAGTCTGTCTTTTTTTAAGGCTGTTTTGGAGCCGTGGCTTCTTCCTTGCTGAGCGGCCTTTCAGGTTATGTCGATATAGGACTCGTTTTACTGTGGATATAGATACTTTTGTACCCGATTCCTCCAGCATCTTCACAACGTCCTTTGCTGTTGTTCTGGGATTGATTTGCACATTTTGTGCCAAAGTACGTTCATCTCTAGGAGTCAGAACGCGTCTTCTTGAGCGGTATGATGGCTGCGTGGTCCTATGGTGTTTATACTTGTGTACTATTGTTTGTACAGATGAAGGTGGTACCTTCAGGCATTTGGAAATTGCCAACATGAGCAGCAGCTACGTTTGGCTACATACTGACCGTTGGTGGAATTCCCACGAGAGAGTAACGGTTGATGTAATTGGAAGTTGATTCTTTGACAAGGCTACCTGTATTTAACATTGTTGTTATTTCACTGAACACTACATCCTTTAATTAGATTTCTGGCAGTGAAACGAGGCTACCCAGGCGAGAAACTCACCCAATTATATAGCCCCGTTGGAAAATATAAATGGACTGTTTGAAAATGTGAGGGAAAAATATACACTGGTCAAAAAAATAAAGGGAACACTAAAATAACACATCCTAGATCTGAATGAATGAAATATTCTTATTAAATACTTATTTTTTTTCATAGTTGAATGTGCTGACAACAAAATCACACAAAAATGATGAATGGAAATCAAACTTATCAACCCATGGAGGTCTGGATTTGGAGTCACACTCAAAATTAAAGTGCAAAACCACACTACAGGCTGATCCAACTTTGATGTAATGTCCTTAAAACAAGTCAAAATGAGGCTCAGTAGTGTGTGTGGCCTCCACGTGCCTGTATGACCTCCCTACAACCCCTGGGCATGCTCCTGATGAGGTGGCGGATGGTCTCCTGAGGGATCTCCTCCCAGACCTGGACTAAAGCATCCACCAACCAATGGAGCAAGACATGATGTCCCAGATGTGCTCAATTGGATTCAGGTCTGGGGAACGGGCGGGCCAGTACATAGCATCAATGCCTTCCTCTTGCAGGAACTGCTGACACACTCTAGCCACATGAGGTCTAGCATTGTCTTGCATTAGGAGGAACCCAGGGCCAACCGCACCAGCATATGGTCTCACAAGGGGTCTGAGGATCTCATCTCGGTACCTAATGGCAGTCAGGCTACCTCTGGCGAGCACATGAAGGGCTGTGCGGCCCCCCAAAGAAATGCCACCCCACACCATGACTGACCCACCTCCAAACCAGTCATGCTGGAGGATGTTGCAGGCAGCAGAACGTTCTCCATGGCGTCTCCAGACTGTCATGTCTGTCACATGTGCTCAGTGTGAACCTGCTTTCATCTGTGAAGAGCAGAGGGTGGCGAATTTGCCAATCTTGGTGTTCTCTGGCAAATGCCAAACGTCCTGCACGGTGTTGGGCTGTAAGCACAACCCCCACCTATGGACGTCGGGCCCTCATACCACCCTCATGGAGTCTGTTTCTGACCGTTTGAGCAGACACATGCACATTTGTGGCTTGCTGGAGGTCATTTTGCAGGGCTCTGGCAGTGCTCCTCCTTGCACAAAGGCGGAAGTAGCGGTCCTGCTGCTGGGTTGTTGCCCTCCTACGGCCTCCTCCACGTCTCCTGATGTACTGGCCTGTCTCCTGGTAGCGCCTCCACACTACGCTGACAGACACAGCAAATCTTCTTGCCACAGCTCGCATTGATGTGCCATCCTGAATGAGCTGCACTACCTGAGCCACTTGTGTGGGTTGTAGACTCCGTCTCGTGCTACCACTAGAGTGAAAGCACCGCCAGCATTCAAAAGTGACCAGAACATCAGCCAGGAAGCATAGGAACTGAGAAGTGGTCTGTGGTCACCACCTGCAGAACCATGCCTTTATTGGGGGTGTCTTGCTAATTGCCTATAATTTCCACCTGTTGTCTATTCCATTTGCACAACAGCATGTGAAATGTATTGTCAATCAGTGTTGCTTCCTAAGTGGACAGTTTGATTTCACAGAAGTGTGATTGACTTGGAGTTACATTGTGTTGTTTAAGTGTTCCCTTTATTTTTTTGAGCAGTGTATTTATTTTTAAAAGCTAATCACATTTTTTATTGGGCTTGCCCCAGATGCCATTGCGCGTACCTCCCAGTTTGGGAATGAAAGAGTCCGTCCAAATAATCTTAGCTCCTGGACCCTGTCTGTACATTTAAAGGCTGCATTGAGACAATGAGTTATCGGTTTCACCTCTCCTTGTTCTTATCTCCACCCACCTCCAGGTGTCACCCTTCTTCCCAATTATCCCCTGTGTATTTCTACCCGTGTTCTGTCTGTCTGTTGCCAGTTCGTCTTTTTCGTTCAAGCTAACCAGTGTTTTTCCTGTCAGCTCCTATCATTTCCCAGCCTCTCTTTCCTTGTCCTCCTGATTTTTGACCGTTGCATGTCCTGACCCTGTACCCGCCTGCCTGATCTCTCTGCCTGACACTGAGCCTGCCTGCCATCCTGAACCTTGGCTCCACCTCTGGATTACTGAACTCTGCCTGTCTCTGACCCGGAGTCTGCCTGCCATCCTGTACCTTTGCCTCACCCTGGATCTTTGACCCCTGCCTGCCTTGACCTGTCTTTGCCTGCCCTTTGCTACAATAAACTTTGTTACTTCGACAGTCTGCATCTGAGTCTTACGTTGATTCCTGATAGTACGAACATGGCCCTTACTGACCCAACAGACTTGGACCAGCTCTGCTACACCATCTCCTCCCAAGGCGCCACCATTGGTGGCATGAGGAGTTGCTTCACGGTATAATGGAGGGGTTCCAGGCCACAGCCGAATGTCACGACCAAGCATTGGACATTTTGCGGGACCAAGTCCGTGGGTTGCCTATTAGGCAGCCAACCACAATGGTAAGCTCCCAGCCCCTCTGTAACCCGGCTGGCAGTAGTGCCGTCACCCTGGTTTCCCGGGGAGATTCCAAAACCTGCCGGGTCTTTCTCTCCCAACGCTCCCTCGTTTTCGAGCTGCAGCCTTCTTTGTTCCCCTCGTAGCGCTCGAAGATGGCGTATATTATTACGCTGATGTCCTGGAGGGTACTCGCCTGGGCCACAGCAGTGTGGGAGCAACAATCAACCGTGAGTGAGTACACTGGTGTGTCTGAGAGATAATTGTTCTTCTCCCCTTACTCACCACCCTGCTGTAGGGCGACCAGTCCAAGTCTTTCCAGGTACTCATTGACTCGGGGGCTGATATGACTCTCATGGATGTTACCCTGGTGTCCGAGCTGGGTATCTCCACTCAACCCCTCTCCTTTCCCATGGGTGTTAGAGTGCTGGACGGGCGCTCTATATGCCGGGTCACGTACCTGACTACCCCCGTCAGCCTACGGGTGTCGGGGAACCACAGAGAGGCTATCCAATTCCTGCTGGTTGAGTCTCCACAGGCGCCCGTGCTATTGGGATTCTCTTGACGCCAGCGACACAATCCCTCCTTTGACTGGGCTACTGGAGCCATCATGGGCTGGAGCCCATCCTGCCACACTCATTGCCTGACTGTCTTTGCCTGCCCCTGTTGCTACAATAAACTTTGTTACTTCGACAGTCTGTATCTGGGTCTTCCCTTGATTCCTGATAATCAGTGACCCAAGCACTGCTCAGATAGAGACACTATGGTAGGGATTGAGTTGTCATAGTACTGCTGCAAATGTACTTAGTCCCAGGGGAGTTGGCATAATGTAAGTAACCTAATGTATGTCCTTTTAACTCCCCTGAATGCCTCTGTCAATCCTACAGCTATTGTATGCAGTAATCATGCACCTATGAACCCGAGTTATACTGTTAGCACTGAGGGAGTTTTCTCTGGTAGGAAGTCCAGTAGGAACATCAGCTCAAACATAAATATCACTGTCATGTTTACCTCTAAGCCTCCCAGTAAAGCAATAAAAACAATCAAGTATCCCAGAAAAGTGTTAACAATAGCCCACATTAACATATGTAGCCTAAGAACCTAGATTCATGAAATCGATAACTTGCTAGTAACAGAACATTCACATACGATCTCAGAAAATCACTTAGATAATACCTTTAATGATACAGTGGTAGCAATACATGGTTTCAATATCTTCAGAAGAGACAGGAATGTCAATGGTGGAGCTTAGAGAGGATCATGTCAAATGCCGTTGAAGTAAAATGGCTACAGGTTCACATGCATCACCTAAAGCCCATTCTTGGGAGATGCTATAGACCACAGAGTGCTAACAGTCAGTATCTGGATAGTATGTGTGAAATGCTTGATAATGTATGTGATATCAACAGAGGTATATTTTTTGGGGTGATCTAAATATTGACTGGTTTTCATCAAGCTGCCCTCTTAAGAAAAAAGGTTAAAACTGTAACCAGTGCCTGCAACCTGGTTCAGATTATCAGTTAACCTACCAGTGTATTTACAAACTGCACAGGAATGAAATAATCCTCATGTATGGATCACATCTTTACTAATGCTGCAGAAAACTGTTCTAAAGCACTATCCAAATCCATCAAATGTAGTGATCATAATATAGTAGCCATATCTAGGAAAACCAAAGTTCCAAAGGCTGGGCCTAATATAGTGTATAAGAGGTCAAACAAGAAGTTTTGTAGTGATTTCTATGTTGAAGATCTAAATAATATTTGCTTGTCTGTGGTGTGTAATGAGGAGCAACCAGACGCTGCACTTGAGATTTATGAAGTTGCTTTTTCCAGTTCCTAATAAGCATGCACCCTGAAAGAAAATCTCAACTGAAATCCCTGTGAATTGATGAGGAATTAAAAAATTGTATGGATGAGGGATGAGGCAAAAGGAATGAGTCTGGCCAATTGGCAAACAAGTCAGCAAATAAGTCTGGCCAATTGGCAAACATACTGTAAATTGAGAAATCATGTGACTAAACTTAACAAAAATAAAAAATAAACTGTACTGTGAAAGAAAGATAAATTATATAAAAAATATATAGTAAAAAGCTTTGGAGCACCTTAAATTTAAATTTGGTCAAAAAGGGGAAGTTTGTTACATCATTCATTGAATCAGATGGCTCATTCATCACAAAACCCACTGATTTTGCCAACTACTTTAACCTGTTACTCCTACCCCCTACTTTTCCGAACGTTCTGTTAAAAATCGCGCAACATTTCAACGCCCTACTGCTCATGCCAGGAATATAGTATATGCATATGATTAGTATGTGTGGATAGAAAACACTCAGACGTTTATAAAACTGGTTAAATCACGGCTGTGACTATAACAGAACGTGCGTTTCATCGAAAAGCGCAGGAAAATCTGATCACTGAAAATGGAAATATATATCCATCCGCCACTTCAACCCATTGATAAAGGCGAACCACAATAAATGGGGCTGAGGTTGCAATACCTACAGCTTCCACACGATGTCAACAGTCTTGTCATTTGCCTAGGCTTTGTTTCTTGGTCAAACGAAGAAGAGACAAGCCATTTGTTCAGGTCTCCGACCGGATATTTTGGTTGAGATTTACCCGGACATTATTTCCAGACAGACAGCTAAAGAATATACTTCGCCTCGTGATCAATTTGATCGCTTATTAACGTTTACTAATATCTAAAGTTGCATTTCAAAAGTATTTTGAAGTGTTTTGTGAAAGTTTATCGTCAACTTTTTTAATTTTAAAAAATGACGTTACAAGACGCTATTTTTTTCGTTTATCACACATTCTTCATAGATCGATATCTAGGCTATATATGGACCGATTTAATCGAAAAAAAAGACCCAATAGTGATTATGGGACATCTAGGAGTGCCAACAAAGAAGATGGTCAAAGGTAATGAATGTTTTATATTTTATTTGTGCGGTTTGTGTAGCGACGACTATGCTAATTATTTTGTTTACGTCCCCTGCAGGTCTTTTGGGGTGTTACATGCTATCAGATAATAGCTTCTCATGCTTTCGCCAAAAAGAATTTTAAAAATCTGACTTGTTGCCTGGATTCACAACGAGTGTAGCTTTAATTCAATACCCTGCATGTGTATTTTAATGAACGTTTGAGTTTTAACTAGTACTATTAGCATTTAGCGTAACGCATTTGAAATTCCAGATGTCTAGATGGGACGCCTGCGTGTCAGGTAGGAGCAAGAGGTTAATGATTTTTTCATTTGCACGAAAATGTAGGCATGACATGCCAACAACAAATTCTGAACCTACACATCCATGCATAACTAACAAAATGATGAAAGACAAGCATTGTAATTTTGAATTCCATAAAGTGAGCGTGGAAGGGGTGAAAAAAGTATTGTTGTCTATCAACAATGTCAAACCATCTGGGTCTGACAACTTGGGTGGAAAATTACTGAGGATGATAGCAGACGATATTGCAATCTCTTCCGTCTAAGCCAACAGGAAAGTGTGTGCCCTCAGGCCTGGAGGGAAGCAAAAGTTAACCCAAACAGCCGACCAATCAGCCTGTTACCAACCCTTAGTAAACTTTTGGGAAAAAATGGTGTTTGACTAGGTACAATGCTATTTCACAGTAAACAGATTTTCAGCACGCTTATAGAGAAGGGCATTCAACATGGTGTGGGTGTTGAACAAGTTGAGAAGACTACAATCTAAGGTAACACCAAGTCATTTAAACTGTCATGGTCAAAACATACAAAGATGAAATAGTTGTAAAGATGGGGGAGGTTTGTCCGTAATAAAGAGATGCTCGTCACGTCTGCTCCCGCTCTTCCCCCTTGGCGCTCGAGGGCGCCAGGCTGCCCTGCATCACGCACTCCTGCCATCATCAATTATGCACACCTGCCTTCCCTCGTCACGCGCATCAGCGATATTGGATTCACCTGGACTCACTCATCACCTGTTTATTACCTCCCCTATATTTGTCAGTTCCTCTGCTCTGTTACCTGCTGATGCATTAATTGTTTTTTGTCTGTATTACTCGTTTGCTGACGCTGTTCCTGTCTCGTTCCATGTCCGTTCCTTATTAAATGTTTGACTCCCCGTACCTGCTTCGTCTCTCCAGCGTCATTCCATGTGACAGCTCTGATTTTTTGACACCACACAAAGCAAGTCCTGCACGCTCTAGTTTACCTTATCTTGTCCAGTCATATGGTAAAGTGCTGCAAAGAAAGACCTCGTTCAACTGCAGCTGGACCAGAACAGAGTGGCACGTCTTGCTCTTCAATGCAACCAGAGGGCTACTATTAATACTATGCATGTAAGTCTCTTTTGGCTAAAGAGTTGAAGAAAGACTGACTGCATCACATCTTGTTTTTATAGGAAACGTGTTGGAAATTCCAAATTGTTTGCACAGTCAACACACACACACACACAGCACTGACTCATACCCTTACTCCAACAGACATGCCACCAGGGGTCTTTTCACAGTCCCCAGGTCCAGAAAAAATGTAAGGAAACGTCCAGTATTATACAGATCCATGAGTGCATGGAACACCCATTCATCTCATATGAACAGCAAACCTGGTTCAAAAAACAAATACAGCAACATCTCGCGGCACAACGCCTCTCCCCCATGTGGCCTAATTGTTGTGTGTATGTACTAATATGTATGTGTAACTGATAGATGCGCACACACACGCACATTACATGTTAATGTTTTCAAATGCATGAAAATTGTAACTTATTTAGTCTATAATGTGTTTCTCGTTATGTGTCGGATCCCATAAGACTAGCTGTCGCCATTGGCGTCGGCTAATGGGGGATCCTAATAAATCAAATCAAATGACCTGCCACTGACTCTGAGCAAAGTCTGTATGTCTATGTATTCTGATGACTGAACACTGTACACGTCAGCTACTACCGCAAGTGAAATCACTGGAACACTTCCACTAAATCATGTAATTAATAATGTGGAAATTGAGCAAGTTGAGGAGACTAAACTGCTTGGAGTAACCCTGGATTGTAAACTGTCATGGTCAAAACATATTGATACAAGAGTAGCTAAGGTGGGGAAAGTCCATAATAAAGCATTGCTCTGCTTTCTTACAGCACTATCAACAAGGCAGGTCCTACAGGCCCTAGTTCTGTTTCACCTGGACTACTGTCTACTCGTGTGGTCAGGTGCCACAAAGAGGGACTTTGGAAAATTACAGCACGGCTGGCCCTTAAATATACACAGAGAGATATAACATTAATAATATGCATGTCAATCTTTCCTGGCTCAAAGTATAGGAGAGATTAACTTCATCAAATCAAATGTATTTGTCACATGTGACGAAAACAACAGGTGCAGACCTTATCGTGAAATGCTTACTTACAAGCACTTAACCAACAATGTAGTTTAGAAAATATTTACTAAATAAACTCAAGTAAAAAAAATAAAAGAGCAACAATAAAACAACAATAAAGAGGCTATATACAGGGGGTACCGGTACCGAGTCAGTGTGGAGGCTATATACAGGGGGTACCGGTACCGAGTCAGTGTGGAGGCTATATACAGGGGGTACCGGTACCGAGTCAGTGTGGAGGCTATATACAGGGGGTACCGGTACCGAGTCAGTGTGGAGGCTATATACAGGGGGTACCGGTACCGAGTCAGTGTGGAGGCTATATACAGGGGGTACCAGTACCGAGTCAGTGTGGAGGCTATATACAGGGGGTACCGGTACCGAGTCAGTGTGGAGGCTATATACAGGGGGTACCGGTACCGAGTCAGTGTGGAGGCTATATACAGGGGGTACCGGTACCGAGTCAGTGTGGAGGCTATATACAGGGGGTACCGGTACCGAGTCAGTGTGGAGGCTATATACAGGGGGTACCGGTACCGAGTCAGTGTGGAGGCTATATACAGGGGGTACCGGTACCGAGTCAGTGTGGAGGCTATATACAGGGGGTACCAGTACCGAGTCAGTGTGGAGGCTATATACAGGGGGTACCGGTACCGAGTCAGTGTGCGGGGGTACAGGTGAGTCGAGGTAATTGAGGTAATATGTACATGTAAAGTGATTATGCATAGATAATAAACAGAGAGTAGCAGCAGTGGAAAAATGGGGGTCAATGTGAATAGTCTGGGTAGCCATTTGATTAGCTGTTCAGCAGTCTTATGACTTAGGGGTAGAAGCTGTCAATAAGCCTTTTGGACATAGACTTGGCGCTCCGGTACCGCTTGGGAGGCGCACAGTACTACATAGAGCCATGACTACATGGAACTCTATTTCACATCAGATAACTGATGCAAGCAGTAGAATCAGATGTAAAAAACAGATACAAATACACCTTATGGAACAGAGGAGACTGTGAAGACACACACACACACACACACACACACACACACACACACACACACACACACACACACACACACACACACACACACACACACACACACACACACACACACACACACACACACGATAACATACTTACTATGCACATACGTGGACATGGATTTTGTGTTGTAGATATGTCGTAGTAGAGTAGTGGCTTGAGGGCACAAACTTAATGTTGTGAAATTTAATGTCATGTTTTTAATTGTATATAACTAACTGCCTTAATTTTGCTGGACCCCTTGGCAGCAGCTAATGGGGATACATAAATACAATGCAATAACCGAAAGGTCGCTGGTTAAAACCCCAGAGTCGACAAGGTGAAAACGGCAGAGGCACTTAACCCGAATTGCTCCTGTGAATCGCTCTGGATAGGAATGTCTGCTAAATGACTCAAATGGAAAAGTATTCAACCATGAATACCACTATAACGACAAGATATATACATTAGTACTATGCTGTTTCTGCTTCAGGTCCAGACGGTTTTCATCAAACACCATTCTCCCTGTCAGCAACATAAAAGCATGATGTGGAATCAGACTATTTGCATGCCACAGAGGTGTGATGGCAGGGCCAGTGACAGTGTGCAAATGCTGCTCTCCTAAAGTCCCATAATCCCTGGGCCTATCCAGGCCTATCACTGCGGCTGTCACACATAGCCAGGGTCCTATCACGGCCCATAGTTATTTTATTCATCACTACCCCCATGCCATCATGCCTCTCACTCCTGCCTTCCAGCAGCATGGGAATGAGGTCACTACCACAGTGAGATTGTTCCTCTCTACCTAAGCAACAAGGATTTACATCTAGGCATTCTAGGCATACAATGCAACACCATTGATTGATTCTCACTTCCATTTACAAGTGCAGGAGAAAGCAATAAAGCTCACTTCATGACTCACATCGGTGGGATGATTCAGGTCGACATGTCCAACCAATAAGACTGTATTCACAATGGACTGATATTGAAGGAATAATGACGGCTGCATCATATAAGTAGCCTTGTAACTATAATAAGCAGTTATTTCAGGTTTATTCATTGTTCAAATTTTATGCAAACAGCACAGTAAAATGCACTTCCATTATCCTCTCATAACCAGTACTGCAGGCATTGTTTGAGTGGCATCATTCATTTCCAACATAACGTGAACATCCTCCTCAAGTAGACAGTAAATCACATGCAGCTGTGCCGTGTCAAGCCTGGGTGTATGGTGTGTGATATGGATGTTGTCTTGACAGACCGCCATCTGCAGAACATCCCCTTCACATGATGGGAGCCAAGCAGCAGAAACAGCAGTCATGCAGTTCAGCCAGGGAGAAAAGAGGACAGTAACAATGCGCATGCCCCGCCCACCTGATGTTCTGTCTTTTTCAGCCATCTACTTGCTCTGTTTCAGAGGTGCATAATCAACTTGTCAATTAAATCTCGCCAGATTGATTGCTTTCATTTTACTCCTGCGACTCTTTCATACTCTTGCTTGTGCCTGTCGTTTTTTCCCGTTATCGTTACAACCGGAGAAAATGTTTAGAATGACCTGTCAAACACACCCCGGTAATGGCTGAAATGGTATCAATGGGATAATTTGGCTTTCTGTTGAATTTATACGAATGGTGAGTTAAATTGTTGGGGATTTAGCGCACTAACATCACAAGAAAGAGAATAAATAACTTTATTTTGATCAGTGGGGAACCGTGAGGGCCTTCGAGGCCTTAAGGATTTTTTATATTTTTTATTATACATTATTTTCTAGTTAATCTTTACACATTTTTTTGTGATCTTGTGATTTCATCTCTTCAGTTTGTGTTGGAAAGAGAAGAGTTATGACTGAAGATAATTTTTCTTTGTTGGTCTCTGGGTAGAAAAATCCTTCAGAATCTGGGCAGAAGAATTTGGGAATGACAGTGAAATTAACCAATCATATATTGACTTGCAATGTGTAGGGCCGTATAAAAGAAAAAATTATGTGTCTAGGCGTTTTTTTTAAGCGCGTGAACAAGCGTGCTCATGGTGTCATAGCTCGTCAAATTAGAAAGCAAGTCTATATAGCTATGCTGGTAAAATAAGCAGATCAATTGCGTGGGTCGTTTGTAGAGAAGGAATTAGAGGACTTGTTATGATCTTCTAATGATGCTAAGTAGACTAAAAGATGTAGTTTAACATGTATTGGGCTGTAAGCTATCAGTCAAAAAGGCTACATATTTGACAACAATTTCAGCCTACCTGTGTGGATTTAGATTATAGGGATATAGACTAGGCAGGCTACGGCTAGAACACTCGAGGATACTGTTTATGTAAAAGAACAAGACTTTGTTGTTTATAAATGACTGGTTTATTAGCTACAACTTCCTCATGAGCAAAGCAACTGTTTAGCACAGGTACGGTGGCTCCCGTAGAACAAGGTGAGTCAAAAGGAACTCACAACAATAACTCCCAGGGGCTACATAGTGTAATGACCTGACTAGATCATAAATTAACAATTGTCCAGACAGAGGCTTGAGTTTGCGAATTGACGGTTTATTAAACCAACTTTACACAGGCTACTGTTTGGGCCGTAGCACACGCCAAATAGATGACAGATAACCCACAAGCCAATCGTGACCTTCTCTTGTGAAGCCCAGACGTAAGAGAGAGAGAACAAAGGCTGAATCTGGTCTTAACTTCCAATGCTCCACCCCCCTGCCCAACCCCCCTCCACGCCACTCCGCCAACCACCAGGATGCCCGGCATCAGAACATTCCAGGCATTCCCGTGATTGGCAGATAGCAGGTTGATTGACATGTCGGACCCCGCGAACACCGGGTACTGGTCAGTACAACACAACCACCTCCTAGCCTAACACATAACACACAGGTGTCTGTGCGGGTCGCTACAATAGTAAACATAACTGTTTATCATGGATTTTCATGACAATTACATTGGCATATGTATACAATTGAGGCTCGCTACTTTCGTCTCTCTTGTAATTTCGGTTAAAGCCTAGACGGGTCACTACTGAGAGCAAATAATCAGTGGCGCAATAAATAGTTTTTGAATGCTAACGCTAGTAATGTCTGCTAGCTGGTGTTGCAGTAGTGTGGCAATGACGAAGGCGGCTGCAGCAGCTCTTATCAAGAGTAACTTTTAAACTTTACAAATTATCATCAGCTGGTCAATCACATTGTATTTTGTTGCAGCTCGGTTGATGTTAACTATCTCTTTGAAAATAATGCCTGTGAAACAGTATTGCATTTAAACTTTATTTCACCGGTTAGTGTGATGAACGTGATAAAATTCATTTGCAATGGGTAGCTGGTTTATTAATTTCATTTTGGAAATGAAATGGCTGTGCTTTTGTATTGTTGTGATTTCATGGGGCCTATTGGAGTGAATTGGTTGCTTATTGTTTAACATTATTTGATGCCGTGTGAGACTACTGACGCCTGTCTATCAGCCATGTCTATCTGTTTGACCAAAACTGTCTCTTTGCTAGGTAAAGCACGCCATATCTCAGCTCACGAGTTACCATAGCAGCACCCACCCGTAGCATGTGCTCCAGCAGGTATATTTCACTGGTCACCCCCAAAGCCAATTCCTGCTTTGGCCGCCTTTCCATCCAGTTCTCTGCTGCCAATGACTTGAACGATTTGCAAACTGAAGCTGGAAACGCATATCTCCCTCACTAACTTTAAGCATCAGCTGTCAGAGCAGCTTACAGATAGGTCATTGCACCTGTACATAGCCCATCTGTAAATAGCCCACCCAACTACCTCATCCTCATATTGTTATTTTCTTTTTGTTGCTCCTTTTCACCCCAGTATCTCTACTTGCACATTCATCTTCTGGAAATCTATCACTCCAGTGTTTAATTGCTCATTTGTAATTATTTCGCCACCATGGCCTATTTATTGTCTTACCTCCCTAATCTTATTTCATTTGCACACACTGTATATAGACTTTTCTATTGTGTTATTGACTGTACGTTTCTTTATTCCAGTGTAACTGTGTTTGTGTCGCACTGCTTTGCTTTATCTTGGCCAGGTCGCAGTTGTAAATGAGAACTTGTTCTCAACTGGCCTACCTGGTTAAACATTTTTTTTTTTATAAAAAAATTATGCCAGCTGATTCATGATTTCGACTGGCTGAGAAAAGCTGTCTGTCTCGTTCCAACACCTTCATTACTATGGGACTGCTGGAGATCAATTTTCAATATTGAAACAATGTTGCAAATCTCTGAGAGACAGACAGCAAGGTTTATACAAATTTTCACTGTTGAAAACCATATTCTAGTCTAAAAGAAATGGGAGATCATGTCTAGATGCTTTTAATAGTGGAGATAAAGTTTATAAATGGTCTGGCTGGGCTGATGAGACAGTGGATTGCACAGTCAGATGGAACAGAGTAAATAGGCATTTTAACGTAATAGCTTTAGCTGGTGGTAACTTGTGGAATAGACACTAGCTGGAATGCGGTTTTAATCAATCAGCATCCAGGATTAGACCCACCCGTTGTATAATGTGCTATAATAGTTCAGTCATTATCTGATGGATTATAGAAAATCAAGAAGGTTGGTGAACCTTCGTCCATTGTCCAACTGTTGCATTTCAATGACCGTTGCTAGAGGACAGCCAGGCTAATGAACGGCGCAGAGGCGGCAGGTAGCCTAGTGGTTAGAGTGTTGGGCCAGTAACTGAAAGGTTGCTAGATCGCATCCAAGAGCTGAGGGGGTAAAAATCTTGTTCTGCCCCTGAACAAGGCAGTTAACCCACTGTTCCTACGGCCGTCATTATAAATAGGAATTTGTTCTTAACTGACTTGCCTAGTTAAAATTCAAATAAATAAATAAACCATGTCAAAACAAAAAATCATTATCTGTAATGAGCCTGTGGAGACCATAATGCTGCACAACGCAACTACTGTGCACAAACCCCTGGTGAGAGAGGCATGCACAAACACACATCCACTGGGCCTGTCAAACAGGTCAGATCTAAATCCCCTCTTTTCTCAGCTCAGAACACACTGCCAGGGGCAGCGTCACTTATGAATATTCATATAGTCATTCTCTCAAGAAGATCACAACCTGACACGGCGTGAGATGTTTTATGGCAAAGAGAGGAGGGCTGGTGTGTCAAAGTTAACACATTTATGGGTTGCTTACTGCATATCACTATGCATTACACAATTAAAAAAAATGCTATAAAACCAAGCTCGTCTCATCTCTTCAACCTCTAGTCAGTACCCCTATACGAACCTGTTAATAGACAGATCACAGCCAGAGTTGGCTCCACTTTGGTGCTATTGCATGTAGCTGAACTGCTCAACATAGGTTACAAGCATATGGGGCAGATTAACATCCAATCAAATGTTATTGTTCACATACAAATGTTTAGCAGATGTTATTACAAGTGTAGTGAAATGCTTGTGCTTCTAGTTCCGACAGTGTAGCAATATCTAATAACTAATCTAACTAACAATTTCACAACAAAGACCTAATACGCACACATCTAATTAAAGGAATGGAATAAGAATATATACATATACAGTAAATATATGGATGAGCAACGTCAGAGTGGCATAGGCAAGATGCAATAAATGGTATAAATTACAGTATACACATACAAGATGACCAATGCAAGATATGGAAACATGATTAAAGTGCCATTTTTATAGTGGCTAGTGATCCATTTATTAAAGTGGCCAATGATTTTAAGTCTATGTAGGCAGCAGCCCCGCTGTGTTAGTGATGGCTGTTTAACAGTCTGATGGCCTTGAGATTGAAAAATAGCTTCTGTGTCTCAGTCCCAGCTTTGATGTACCTGTACTGACCTGGTTAAATAAAAGGTAATACTAAATATTTGTGGACCTAGACTATGATTGTACTACTCCTATCTGGAACCTGTTAAATTCCATTACGCATTACTCTAAAATAGGGACAATCATGATTTTGCTTTGCCCTGCCTATGGGTTGCTCAGTCTAAAGCAGTGGTACTCATTGCGTGGCCCTCAGGCTGAGCCATTAATTTGTGGTTCGTGGTGATTTTCCATCATAATACATGACAATGACACAATTTAAATTCAATGTGTTTAATGCAGGTGTGAATCACTTCATTGAATATATATATTGTTCCTTGGATGGCAGAATAGCACAGCTGTTGAACAGAAAGGCCGAAATAGAAAGCAACTGCTCAGCTACCGACACATTTTTATTTTTTTAACTAGGCAGGTCAGTTAATAACAAATTCTTATTTACAACGACGTCCTACCCTGACCAAACGACACTGGGCCAATTGTGCGCCGCCCTATGGGACTCCCAATCACAGCCTGATGCGATGCAGCCTGGATTCATACCAGGTACTGCAGTGACACCTCTTGCACTGAGATGCAGTGTCTTAGACCACTGTACCACTCAGGAGCACATATCAGTTTGCTACTAGCTAATTTTGCAATCTGGTCGACATGGTTCGAGTTATTGTAAAAAATAAAATCTATTGACAATGAAATTGAGGGGGAAGAGCTGGAGAACAACGTGACAGCTATGAACGAACAACTACGGGAGCACCAGGAATATCAGGAAGATGGCAGCGGGGAAATGTAGTCGGCTAACGTAGCTAAGAGAAGGATACGGTCGATTCAAGAAGGACACAGAAAGTTCCAAGAGAAATTAACAGACAACTATTTTTTTTGTACTGCATGATGGGACTAGCTCACTTTGTCTTATTTGCCAGGAGGCAGTCAATTGTTTTAATTAAACAAGCAAATTTAGAGCAGTCACACCATTCCCACTTTGAAGAATAAATATCCGCCACAAAGCAACCTCAGAAACAACAAAATAGTGCAACTCAAAAGGACAACAAATGATGGACAGATCTAGCATGGTTGAAGAGAAAACAACAGAGGCAACATATGAGATTGCTTGGATACTGGAGAGAAACATGAAGGCATTCGCAGATGCGGAGATTGTGAAATCAAAAAACAATATTTGACAAACAAGGAAGCTATTTTAAAGCAAATTAACCTCTACGGGATCGGTGTCTCCCCATGGGAAGGTTGAGCTAACGTGCGCTAATGTGATTAGCATGACGTTTTAAGTAATAAGAATATTTCCCAGGAATTAGACATATCTGATATGGGCAAAAAGCTTAAATTCTTGTTAATCTAACTGCACTGTCCAATTTACAGTAGCTATTAGTTGGTGAAAGAATACCATGCTATTTTTTGAGGAGAGTGCACAGTTATGAACTTGAAAATGTATTAATAAACCAATTAGGCACATTTGGCCAGTCTTTTTGAACAGAAACACAATGTATAATTGGATCAGTCTAAAGCCTTGCACATACACTGCTGCCTACTAATGGCCAAAATCTAAATTGCACCTAAGCTGGAAATATACATTATGGCATTTCTCTTGCATTTCAAAGATGGAACAAAAAATAAATAAAAAATATGCATTCTTTTTCGTTGTATTATCTTTTACCAGATCCAATGTGTTCTTTTCTCCTATATTAAATTCACATTTCCACAAACTTCTAAGGTGTTTCCTTTCCAATAATATCAAGAATATGCATATCCCTGCTTCAGGTCCTGAGCTACAGGCAGTTAGATTTCGACATGTCAATTTTAGGCAAAACATTTTTAAAAAGGGTCCGATCCTTAAGAGGTCTTAAGGGACTGCAACTCTCAGACTCGACCAAAACAAGACATCGGTGAGGACATCGGTAAGCAACTGATTACTGACATATCCGTGGTGTTAGTATTTTAGTATTGCGCTTGATGATGTAAAACTACACTGCCCAATTATATGTTTGGGTCCGCTTCCCTCAAATTGTTGCTGATAACAATATTGACTGGTCAAATCTGGCATCTGTGTGCACTGACAGCGCCCCAAACATGCAAGGGAAGGGACTCATAGGCCTGATGAGAAAGAGAGATTATTCCCACATTTGCTATGTTTAATTATATCATTCATCAAGAAGCACTTGTGGCTAAACTCAAAGACTGTGACTTACAGAAAGTGATGCAGCAAGTCGTGCGCGTGGTCAACATTATTATTGCGAGGGCACTGAATCACCGGCAATTCCGACAGTTGCTGGAAGAATACCAGACAGAATACTGTGACTTGATATTTCACAATGAGGTGAGATGGCTGTCTCGTGGCAGAATTTTGAAAATATTTCTCTCCTTCCTCAGATTCATGAATTTGTTGCAAGCAAAGACATCGAGGAGCCAGAGCTGGATGATCCACAGTGGATATTAAAGCTTTTAACTGACATCACCTGCCACCTGAACACGGTGAATCTCCAGCTCCAAGGGGCAAATAAAACTCTGAGCAAAATGCTGCGTGTGGTCACATTTTGCATTTCAAAATAAAATCACCACACTGTTCATACCTGACAGATAGTTTGTTCATTTGTGCATGTGTGTGTGTGTGTTGGAAGAGTTTAAGTTGGAGTCAAAATTCAAGGAGTTTTTTAAATGTTTATTTTATCCCCTTTTCTCTCCAATCTCATGGTATTAGTTTGTGAAAGAATATCAGTGTAGTTACTATCTTGTCTCATCGCTAAAACTCCTGTGCGGGCTCGGGAGAGACGAAGGTCGAAAGCCATGCGTCCTCCGAAACAACCCAACCAAGCCGCACTTTCAGATGGTTCTTAACACAGCAGGCATCCAACCCGGAAGCCAGCCGCACCAATGTGTCAGAGGAAACACCGTACACCTGGCGACCTAGCGCGCAATGCGCCCAGCCCGCCACAGGAGTCGCTGGTGCGCGATGAGACAAGGATATCCCTACCGGCCAAACCCTCCCTAACCCGAGCGGCGCTAGGCCAATTGTGCGTCGCCCCACGGACCTCCAGGTCTCTGGTGGCACAGCCCTAGACCACTGCGCCACCCGGGAGGCCGAGTACAGGGAGTTTTTAAACTTCATTGAGAACCTTTCATGTGCCAGTGTCATCTCTGACACAAGTCATCACAGCCCTCTGTCCTGACCGTGCTGGAATAGAGAGTGA
Source organism: Oncorhynchus keta (assembly GCF_023373465.1). Classification (NCBI taxonomy): domain Eukaryota; kingdom Metazoa; phylum Chordata; class Actinopteri; order Salmoniformes; family Salmonidae; genus Oncorhynchus; species Oncorhynchus keta. The sequence continues at coordinate 27,753,109 of NC_068430.1, read as the reverse complement.
GATAGTGGAGCTGCAGGCAAATTACACAGGTGAACTAAGATCAGGTTTTACACATTTCTGGAGCCTTGTGTCAGACAGAGCATCCACTTCTGAAGCAGTGTGTGCAAAAGGAGACATTTTTTGTCAGCACTTATTCATGTGAAGCAACATTTTTAACAATGAACATTGTAAAACAAAAACAGAGAAACAGACTGACCAATGCACACCTGGATTGCCTGACAAGGATAGCAACAGAAGACTATACATTTAGAATGAATTCAGTCAAGGAGCAGAAGGGACACTTTCACTCATCAAACTACTAAGGTAACCCTTAATATGAGTTTTATACATTTGATGTAGCCTATTTGTGATGTGCTGTACATCAAATCAATTGCATGTACTCTATTGCACTCAAATGATAATTGATAATATTGGAAAAAAATGTACAACAAATTAAACATCTGTGCGGCCCTCTGAATGATTGTCTCAACCCAAAGTGGCCCCCTTACAAAAACATTGTGAGTAACACCGGTCTAAAGTATACTGTGAAAAGCCCAAAATACAGAGAATGAATCGAGCTGGAGTATCCAACACTGTCCTTTGAAGAGAGGCATGAGGACAGCAGAATGTTGTTGATTATGGGAGTAAGAGAAAAGCCCAGTGCTCCTGGATGTGAGGCTCTGGGAGCCCATGTCATCCTATAAAGGACTCTTCAGTCAGTCTGAGGCTCTGCCGCTGCCTTGGCCCTGTATGGTCTCATTGGCATTCATCAACACGCGGCCAGTAATAGAGAAAACACATCGCTCTGGACGACAACCTACCGTTCATCTGCCATTTGTTCGCTCTTCGTTCGCCTGCTGACGGTAGGTGTCTGATGCCTGGCATTTTCTCTGGTTTCTACATGTAGAATCAGTTTGCAAATTATGTCCGGCACTCTATTGAGAGGTGCTAAGTAATCATTGTGCTAACGCTAGTTGCAATGCAACTCTCCCCAATGTGTGTACTGCCTGCCTGGATACACACACACATTAACACTGCCCTGGCACTAACCCTGAGAGAGCCATCTCCCTCCCTGGCCCACTCCTATCATCAACATCATCATCGCCACACTGAGCTGTATCACTGGCAGGTTTCCCATCACAAGCTTCACACACACACACACACACAATAAATCTCTTCATGGCTGATGTTTATAACGGCCTATCAATTGGCCAAAGTCAAAAAACTAAGCTGGTGGCTATGTTCCTTTAAAAGAGCACAATAATGTCCAGGCCATTACCTTGGAGCGATTTAAAGGTGGCCTGAGTTCATCTTCCAGTGGATGAACACCAATGGGGAGGGGACATAATAATAAATGCTGCTGGATTAAAAGTGACACTCTGGTCTGGGTAGTTAGTCAGTAGTGGCTATAGTGACATCTCACATCTCTGGCCCATGCTTAAGGGGAGAATCAATTACAGTTGTTCCTAAAGCGGCTGGAGCTCATTGTTGAATAAAGAAAATGTCCTTCATGATGGGAGTGTTTGGGTCAGTGACTGTAGAGAAACAGTCAGAGAGGTGCCCAAACATTTTTATCCATAGAATGGTCCTTTGGAAGAATGATAGTTGACATCGCAATTTGTATCTAAAATTATAATTGAGAAATAATTAATCAAACTTGGCATATGACATTTTTGGACATACCCGGGCCTCCTATAAGACTCCACAATAGTTCATCTGTAGGTGCTACAAAGCTAAAATGTGTGTCATATTTAGATTTACCGTTTGCCTGTAATATGAGTGGTACTTTTATTTCAATATTATAATTGTTTACATCAATTTATGAATATTGAAAAAATGTCATGTTTGATTTGGCAAATGTTTCTATGTATTAGTAGAACATAATATACTTTATGGATATATCAAAGTTACAGAGTGCGATCTCTGCTAGTTTTAAAGTTTTGCACCATTTAATACAGAGAAATTGGCATAGTAGGCAATGTAACCAATCACAGCGCTCCTTTAACTTCTATCATTTCACAACCTGCAAATCACCAGTAGCGGGAAACCATTTTGAATCCATTTTCACATTCAGTCTGTTGGTAATGCTTACAAATTGGATCAGAACTCAACAAGGTGCAGAGATCCCACTCTGGAACTGGAACTTTGATATTATTTCAGGAGTATATTATGTTCAACAATATATTGAAAAACTAGCCAAATCAAAAATGATGATCTTTCAATATTCATGTTAATATTTTTCAACAAATGTCAAATATACTGTATGTGAACAATCCTTCCTCCAATGGACCATTCTATGGATAATATTTTGTGAAGATCCCCCAAATAATGGTATTCTTTAGTCCTGTTTCGTGAGGAATCACTCAAAACCAGTGACGCAGACCCATCACTCAACCCAACCCGATAAGGACCAACCCTGGTGACTACACTTTATTATGTTATGTTTATTCTAAAATACAGGATGAATGATGGTGATATTTCAGTAAATTATTCCATTAGAACCAGATGCACTGCTGCAGGACAAAGCAGTGTGGTTATACATCACAGTCCGTGACATGTAGAATCAATCAAAATGGAAAATACAGCAGCTATTAGCTATGTCATCTATGCTGACTGAGAAAGACAGAGAGAAAGAGAAGCAGAGAGCGGACCTTCCAAAAAAAATTGAGATTGAGGGAGAGAGTGAGCCATCGCATAGAGAGAGTCAGAGGGCAAACAGACACAGGACTCTTGGTCTGAAATCAGACAAAATGTACTCACACTATCAAACATTGTTAGTTCATGTGACAATGTGAACCGGAACAATACAAAGAGAAGGTGCTCTCACTGGGAGGGATTTAATTGCATAGGGTGATCATGCAATTTCCCATAATGTCTTCATCTAATAGAGCAGGGATTTGTGAGATTATGTTGTTGGTATATCCTATTCATCTGTGCCCCCCCCCCACTCCATCCTCTCTCTCATTGCTCATTAAAACAGTGACATTGTGACCTATGAATGTCATCACTGTTACATGTGATTCCCCAGGCACTGGAGGACTGTGATATCCCAGCAGCCCCAGCACCTTACTATATATCCTTGCACATGTCTGCTGACAGGATGCTTGACAGGCCAATTATGCCATCAGCCAATCCATAACCAATTAAATCTTACATCAAATAAAGATGAACAAATTATGCCTCTATGGAGGCTGCATTGTGCCTGTAATATTGTAAAATCTTCCTTCGTTCTATTTCAGTGATTAAGAATACAACCAGTTCCATATAGGAGCAGCTCCAGTAAATCTACACACACTGTGGATCAAGCCATCAGTCACCGTCAAATCTTCACACAGAAGCTATAACTGTAAGCCAATCCCTCTCAGGAGCTCCAGCCATCATCCAATCCTAACGTAGAAGCTTCAGCCGTCACCCAATCCTAACGTAGAAGCTCCAGCCATCATCCAATCCTAACGTAGAAGCTCCAGCCATCATCCAATCCTAACGTAGAAGCTTCAGCCGTCACCCTATCCTCACAGACTATAAGCCTCCTTTTCCCCATGTTTTCTATTCCAAGGCGATGCTGGAGAGTGAGAGCAACACCAATTTGATTATGGTGGGACTAATTAGACAGCACTAGGGACCGCAATGTACTGTAATACCACCAGTACGCACCACACACAGGGGAGAGTCTACAGAGTAGCTGCCTCTCCTAAATGAATTATTGAGCACTAGGAGTAGGGTTGGAATAGACTTCACGCTTGTTTGTTTTTGTTGTACCGTTTTACTCTTCCCCGCCACGACATACACAGACCATTGCATGCGAGACTGGGTTGTGTTGTAAACTGAGATGTTTAGATTATGTCTGATGAGAGGGGAGTGTTCTGGGAAGGACGGGGATGTAGGCTAGCTGTGTGAGGTAAGCCAATAGTGAGTGCCTAGCCTCAGCCTAAGGCTCTGGTCGCAGATGGTAAAAGAAGTAAAAACAGGAAGTGAGCAGGATGTTTAAAGAAAGGTATTTTGTGTGAATGGGTGTCCTTGGTGATTGAAGTAGACTACAGAAGACTGTCATGCTTCTGGGGAAGAACATTGCCCACACATTCAGTGATCATTACTTCACCTTCCCCTCGTTCAGATAGAAATCACAACTTTTCCTGAACAACTGGTTGCTGGTGTGCAGTTTATTCTCCAAGAATAAAGCAAATAGGGGGGCAAGTGTGTGTGTGTGTGTGTGTGTGTGTGTGTGTGTGTGTGTGTGTGTGTGTGTGTGTGTGTGTGTGTGTGTGTGTGTGTGTGTGTGTGTGTGTGTGTGTGTGTGTGTGTGTGTGTGTGTGTGTGTGTGTGTGTGAGAGAGTGACTGTGTGCGAGAGAAATAAAGAAAGATAAATAAAGAGATAGTAATTCATGAGGAAAGTTTGATCAGATTGGGACACTTCAGGCATGGAGAAACACTTGCACAACTTATTGTCATGCTCTAGCATTGCGACAGCAGCAGCAACCTTCTTAGTTCCTGATGTCCCTCTGTGGCACGGATGTTGGTGATTACAGTGTTAGTGGCCTGCTGGTAGTAGTCTCTGAATAACGATGTGACAAAGTGCTTCAAACATGCTATTTGTAGAAGATTAGATCCACATACTGGGACCCATTGTAATCATCATCAGCGCCTGCTGCTAGGAACACAGCTAGGGTTGCAGAGCTACGGGTAATTTACCAAAAGTTCTTATGTAATTTTGGTCATTAAAACAGGTAATCTATGGCAATCTAAGGTAACTTTGGCAATTTATACTAGAATAACTTAAAACATTTATTCATATATAATTTAATGTATTTAAACAACTATGGTATTCACAAAGTTGATGGTGTATATTTAGGATAATGTTTTACAGCTTTGTCATTATTTTGTGTTTTAAAATGTTATTTAATGATTTTATATTTTAAATGTGATAAGGCCACACAGAGCACCAGATATTATAGACACCTGTGATAATCTGAAGTACCCAAGAAGGCCACTAATGTCATTTTAGAAAAGTCCAAAAATACCTTGAAAGTTACCAAAATGCTGGTAGTTTACTGGTAAACTTCAAAAGTTTCCAGTAATATACACTCCCTTTGCAACCCTAATCACAAGACAAGCTCTATCAGATGTGTGATGCTTGATGAAGATGCATATAACTGTACTGGGCCTGCAGGACCTCAATATGCTTTTCACATCACGTTGACTGATGTACATATCTAGCCCACTAAGCTCTCTACCTCTATGTTGTCAGAGTTCTCATTGCAAGTGAGATCAATAGGATCTCAGCAGCGGTGGCATAGTTTGGGAGTGGCTAGCTCAGCTCAACACGCTCTCTCCAGCTGGGTCGTTCTACAAATAGAGTGCCTTCGATATTCTAGATAGAAATTGTGAACCAATATTTGCATTTTAAAAGCCTCTATTATTAAATGAAGTGCCCTTTAATATTGACTACATGGAGAATTCAATAAAGCTGATCTTTTAAATGAATAAAGGCTTGCTAAAGTGCCACACTTCAGTGTAACTTCTAGGAAGATTTCAACCCACTTAATGAATTAATCTCAAAGTTTCACAATCATTGCAAAACCCTAGTTATTTTGTTGCTTTGACAGTCATTTCTGAAGATCATTATTTATTTCATGTGATTAGTGATTCATTAACATCTGTCCCTCATTTTAAGGTCAACCCTGTTACGTGAACTGAACTCTTGTTTTAAAATGGTGAAACTATATTGATTTTTTATTATTATTTTGCGCCATTTTCTCAACAGGTCGAGCAAAACACATTTAACCCTGTTACCCATAGATCGAGAGGTAGTATTTTTTTTCTGAAGCTTGCATTCAATTGCCACTCCCTGTCACAAGGGGATTTAGGGATGATTTAAGATGAAATCGCCAACTCTGTTGTTACGGTCAACACTTACTGTAAGTACATGTATATACAGTAAAAGTCAAAAGTTTGGACAAACCTACTCATTCAAGGGTTTTTCTTGATTTTTACAATTTTTTACATTGTAGAATAATAGTGAAGAAATCAAAACTATAAAATAAACAAAGTGTTAAACCTTGAACGCTTTGCACACTATTGGCATTCTCTCAACAAGCTTCATGAGGTAGTCACCTGGAATGCATTTCAATTAACAGGTGTGCCTTGTTAAAAGTTCATTTGTGGAATTTCTTTCCTTCTTAATGCGTTGGAGCCGATCAACTAAACGGTGCCCCTGCACATTACTTTAAGACATGAAGGTCAGTCAATACGGAACAGTTCAAGAACTTTGAAAGTTTCTTCAAGTGCAGTTGCAAAAACCACCAAGCGCTATGGTGAAACTGAATCTCATGAGGACTGCCACAGGAAAGGAAAACCCAGAGTTACCTCTACTTCAGACGATACGTTCATTAGAGTTACCAGCCTCGGAAATTGCAGCCCAAATAAATGCTTCACAGAGTTCAAGTAACAGACACATCTCAACATCAACTTTTCAGAGGAGACTGCGTGAATCAGGCATTCATTGTCAAATTGCTGCAAAGAAACCACTTCGAAAGGACACCAATAATAAGAAGAGACTTGCTTGGGCCAAGAAACTTGAGCAATGGACATTAGACCGCTGGAAATCTGTCCTTTGGTCTGATGAGTCCAAATTTGAGATTTTTGGATCTAACCACTGTGGCTTTGTGAGACGCAGAGTAGGTGAACAGATGACCTCCCCATTTGTGGTTCCCACCGTGAAGCATGGAGGTGGTGTGATGGTGCTTTGTTGGTGACACTGTCAGTGTTTTATTTAGAATTCAAGGCACACTTAACCAGCATGCCTACCACAGCATTCTGCAGTGATACACCATCCCACCTGGTTTGCGCTTAGTTGGACTATCATTTGTTTTTCAACAGGATAATGACCAAACACACCTCCAGGCTGTGTACGGGCTATTTGACCAAAAAGGAGAGCGATGGAGTGTTGCATCAGATATCCTGGCCTCCACAATCACCCGACCTCAAGCCAATTGGGATGAGTTGGACCGCAGAGTGAAGGAAAAGAGGCTCAGAATATGTGGGAACTCTTTCAAGATTGTTGGAAAAGCATTCCAGGTGAAGCTGGTTGAGAGAATGCCAAGAGTGTGCAAAGTTGTAATCAAAGCAAAGGGTGGCTACTTTGAAAAATCTAAAATATATTTTGATTTGTTTCACACTTTTTTGGTTACTACATGATTCCATATGTGTTATTCCATAGTTTTGATGTCTTCACTATTATTATACAAAGTAGAAAATAGTACAAATAAAGAAAGACCCTTGAATTACTAGGTGTGTTCAAACTTTTGACTGGCACTGTATTTATTTTTTAATTCTTGAGATGAGATTTTTTTTTTTTTTGTGAAGTTGAACATGTGCTCTTTATGACAGAATGCTAAGGCACCAAGTTGCTGGAACGACTCAGCTAAAGCAGAAGCCAGATGTGTGCCTGACCAGAGGGCCTCTCAGCTTGTGTTCCTCTCCATTTTTCTAGGCAAACGACCAACACGAATCTCATTCCAATGACAGGTCCTGCTTTATCAAGACTCTAGAGCCACTTTCCAGATAGATATGGAGTTATCCATTAACGTGATTAACCCACGCCCAAACTCTCCATCGGATACCATTATACAGGATCCACTCACATTGCTGTAATCAGCAGGTAATGTGAAATATGGTGGTGTGTGTGAGAGACAGGGCTGTGAGAGCCAGGCTGCTCCACTGCCTTCAGTCCACTCATTAGAGGGACCCACTGTAGACAAATACAGCATGCATACCATTACAGAGATGTGGTTGGTCACATCTGAGACCCCTAAAAAATACACTATTGCATTAAGTCAATAGCCAGGGCCATGGTGTCTCATTTGGGTACATAAAGGCTTTGAAATTGAATGAATGTGTTCATCAGGGCATGACACCTATAGGTGTGATTAGGGACTGAAAGACTATAAAATAGTTATTTTATAGGAGTAAATTGTATATTTTCTGCTGTGATTATATGTAGGTGATATGCAGCAACACTGAACAGAGGAGGTAATGCAGTGTAGTACACTCACCATCTCTCAACATTTCCATCATGAATTCTAATCCCTAGGTGGAACCTGCAGAAACATACATTTATTAAAGCAAAAGTTTCATGATACATGCATATTTCTGTAGCTTTTAATAAAAGCATTCCCCAGTTTAATCACATTCTCTTTTGAATAAAATGCACACGTGCCACAGGTTCTTGCCTTTGGCTCTATGTGCCACCATCATCAAATTTGCAGATGACAACAGTGGTAGGCCTGATCACCAACAACGATGAGACAGCATATAGGGAGGTGGTCAGAGACCTGGTAGTGTGGTGCCAGGACAACAACCTCTCCCTCAGTGTGACTAAGGAGATGATTGTGAACAAAACCTATTCCCCCTCAGGAGATTGAAAAAATTTGGCATGAGTCCTCAGATCCTCAAAATGTTATACAGCTGCACCATCGAGAGCATGCTGACTGGTTGCATCTCTGCCTGGTACAGCAACTGCTTGGCCTCCGACCGCAAGGCACTACAGAGGGTAGTGCATACGGCCCAGTACATCACTGGGGCCAAGCTTCCTGCCATCCAGAACCTCTATACCAGGCGGTGTCAGAGGAAGGCCCTAGAAATTGTCAGAGATTCCAGCCACCAAATTCATAGACTGTTCGCTCTACTACCGCACGGCAAGCGGTACTGGAGCGCCAAGTCTAGGTCCAAGAGGCTTCTAAACAGCTTCTCCCCCAAGCCATAAGACTATTGAACATCTAATCAAATGGCTATCCAGACTATTTGCATTGCCCTCCCCCCTTTTTAACACTGCTGCTACTCTGTTATTATCTATGCATAGTCACTTTAATAACGCTACCTACATGTATATATTACCTCAACTAACTGGTGCCCCTGCACATCGACTCTGTACCGGTACCCCCTGCATATAGCCTCGCTATTGTGAATTTTACTGTTGCTCTTGAATTATTTGTTACTTTATTTTCTTATTTTTCTTTAGGTATTTTTCTTAAAACTGCATTGTTGGTTAAGGGCTTGTACGTAAGCATTTCACTCTAAGGTCTACACCTGTTGTATTCGGCGCATGTAACAAATACAATTTGATTTGATCCACCAACGCTTTCCAGCACAGCTATGCCTTAAGATTTAAAACTTATCAAACAGCCTAATTCCCACAAAGTGATTAATACTGCAGTTATACTACACTCCCAACTCCTCCTCCTAGCTCTTCCTTTCAGCTGTCAGCAGATAAAGGAAGTCCACCAGCTCCATGGTCCAGGGGAAAGAGAGCAGAGGACCTGGCAACAGCAGCAGTAGAACATCTGGTGGACCAAGCTCTGTCAGCTTCATCCCCTCACACTCTGCTCTCCCCTCTCCCGCCAGCCATTAGCACTATATCACAGCTTATCTTCCTGGCCCATCGCCACTACGTACCGCACCGCCCCCATCAGCATGGAGACAGAAACACCTGCTGCCTCAATTATGCAAAAGGTGTGAATTAAACATGAGCTTACCGCACAGGAAACACTGTGTGCACACACGTGTGTTCATCCACGTGCGCAAAGACACACACACACAAACGATTACAGCATAGAATCAAATACTGATCATACAAAAAGCTGTTCGTTACAGGCGTTTCTATGTGAGATTTGACCATTGTAGCAGCAAACATTGCTAAGGAGGAGTCTCTGCAAGACAGTATAAGCCCTCACTGTCACCCGTCATATAGACATTCACGGAATAATAAAGTTAGCTCAGGCCGTTGTTGCTGCTGGTGATGATGATGAAAGTAGAAGGTGATGAGGAATATTGCCATCACTACCAACTTAAGAACAAAAACAGCATAGTGTGGGAGTTGAACCTCGAGCCAAAGGCTGAGCTGATTCCTTCTCTCTACCATGCCCTTTATTTATCAACCTTGATAAGTGGGGCATAGTGTGTGGTGTGAGGAGCTCTGGGGGCATGCATTGGAGGACCCACACAAACTCTCACTCTCCCACACACAGCTGATGTTCAGTGCTACTGGCCTGGAGGCCAAAGAATCAGACGCTGCTGATGCAACCTTTTGCACAGTCTCAGTTGTTGTTTAAGTATTTCAATTCAAATACACAGCACCCCTTCCCCTATACCAGATAAACAGCCAGCCAACCATCCAGCCTGGCTGACATCGGAAGCCCGTAGAGTTCATACAGACTGCAGAAACCTGGGATTTATTAGGCCCATAAGAAAGGAATGGATTAAACCGGCATATAGCCTTTAAAGCTGGAATCCATAGCTGCTATATCCATTTTTGGACTTCCCAATTAATGATATACCCTACCCCATCGAAGTGGTACACTACGAAGCAAGCTAGATCTACTCCGGCTTTAATAAAGTTAGCCAGCTTCAGTTAGCTTCACATTCCATGTCAGGCTTCATCCGTACTACGACGGTGGATACCACTTGTTGGCCTGCCGCAGACTCTTGGAGGCTTGTAACTGCGAGTGCATGTCGCACATGGCTAGTTGAACACCTAACTCTTCAGAGACAATGCTGAAACATCAGTTTGAGTAAATGATAGAGGTAGTTATGTATAGTGGTAAGGATATAATTTATGATAAACAGAGTAGCAGCCACGTAAATGATGGTACCAGTAATCCATGGGCGAATCAGTGCCACATTTTCATTTGTGCCAAAATCAAATAAGTTATCTTGCAAATTCAGCAGGCTATGGTGTGAAATAGGCTTTTATAAGTGTAGTCTTTATTTTATTACTTATCATTAATGCAGTCTTTGGTGTGCTTATCAATGCACAATCACATCTTTCCAACTCCTATTGCTTCGTCTGTGGAACAGCTTGATATGTTCTAGCCATAGACATACACTATTTATGCAAAAGTATGTGGCCACCCCTTCAAATTAGTGGATATTTCAGCCACACCCATAGCTGACGGGTGTTTAAACATCAAGCACACAGCCATGCAATCAAAGACAAACATTGGTAGTAGAATGGCCTGACTAAAGAGGCCAGTGACTTTCAACGTGGCACATCATAGGATGTCACCTTTCCAACAAGTCAGTTTGTCAAATTTCTGCCCAGCTAGAGCTGCAAGTGCTGCAATTGTGAAGTGGAAACGTCTAGGAGCAACAACGGCTAAGCCGCGAAATGGTAGTCAACACAAGCTCACATAATGGTGTTGTGCCAACTGTAAAGTGCCAACTGTAAAGTGCCAACTGTAAAGCTTGGTGGAAGAGGAATAATGGTCTGGGGCTGTGTTTCATGGTTCAGACTATGGGCTTTGGGATGAATAGGAAAGCCGACTGCGAGCCAGGCCTAATCACCCAACACCAGTGCCAGACTTCAGAAATGCTCATGGCTGAATGTAAGTAAGTCCCGGCAGCAATGCTCCAACATTAGTGGAAAGCCTTCCTAGAAGAGTGGAGGCTGTTATAGCAGGAAAGTGGGACCAATTTCATATGAATGCCCATGATTTTGGAATGAGACGTTCTGTGAGCAGGTGGCAACATACTTTTGGTCATGTATAATCCATAGAAGGGTTTTGGAACCTCGAACCCTGGCAATTTGACTGTTAAATCTACAATATGTAACTTTTTGGGTGACCTGACCAAATTCACATAGGAAATGTGAGTTATAGATCTGTCACTCTCATTGAAAGCAAGTCTAAGAAGTGGTAGTTCTGAAGGATTCGTTGCCATAGAAATTTACCTGGCTAAAAGGTGAGCCACTTTTGTGGTACAGGTTGTCTCGAGTTGAACCCAGAGTTGACCAAAGTTACCTAGCTAAGTCCTCTCAAACCTGATTCATAGTATAGGGCTCTGAACCCAAAATAAAAGCATGTTTACATCAATGACTGTAAGCAAATATAAACAAACCTGTATAGTCTCAAAACACAGTTAAAACTATAATGTTGATATCATGGATTTTCAGTCCTTGCATCCATAGCTCTGTCTATGAATTTGACAGTGGTTACATTTACTGTTGTTTTATTTCTTTACCTACCTATTGTTCACCTAATACCTTTGTTGCACTATTGGTTAGAGCCTGTAAGTAAGCATTTCACTGTAAGGTCTACACCTGTTGTATTCAGCGCACGTGACAAATACACTTTGATTTGATTATCCAGGCACGTCCCTCAGCTTTTTACCAACACACAGGCCGGGTGGCCACTTTGTTATTGCTTCAATAAAAGGAGTCTTGCTACATGTAGGGGTCCATGTCTGTACAGTGGGGTTAAATTACTTGCCATGCCACTCACATCACAACCAGCAATGTGAGAGGCATTGGCATTTATCAATATCATAAAGCAGACTTGACCAACGCTCAAAGCCAAATGGCATATGTGACGAGCCCCAGTAAGGGATGGACACTGCCTCCTCTGTATGACAGTGTAATCACTCCAAGAAATATGTAGGAATAATAAAAGGGCAAGACATTTCACATTGAATTATAGCTAGAACAACCGGTATAATTACTGGACACCGCAAGTATGCCATTTTGTTATCCGAGACAAAAAAATAAAGTGATATAATAAATGGTAAATACCACCATAAAATATATACTTACTTATAAAAAATTATTACACACAATTATTCAACTGGTAATGTTAGTTGGTTGACTACTCTGGCATAGAGCATATGTAGGCGAATGTAGTGAAGCCACTTTTGTATATCAAATACTTTAAGTAAAAAATAGGACGCACCTGGTTTGACGGTCTTCAAACGAATGGGCTCCCGAAAGTGGCGAATGACAGCATGCGTGTCGCGGTTTGTAAGTCCACTGACGGGTGTTCCGTTGATCTCCAACAAAACGTCACCGAAATAGGGCATTGTACCGACGTGGCACAACATCACATCCAACTTCATCTGGCCCAGGTAAGGGAACTCTCCGTGTTCAGCACCCCCCAGCACCTCCACCACATTGCCGAATTCTCCGAGGCTTCCCCATGACACAGCACACTCCTGCACCTTGCTGGACCAATGTTTCTTCTTTTTCAGCGTTCTGGACATACTGTATCCTTTTGATGTGGTTCGTCACTGATCTGAAAGGGTATCTTTGGATTTGCTTTGTTTCACAAGCACTAATGCAGGAGAAAATATGGGCGAACAGAGATTTCTGATATTGAGTTATTCACTGGATCTGGTCGGAGTTTAATTTCTCTGTTATAATTGAGAATTCACTTTTTCCCGGGTAATGTGTAAATACGTTCTATTGTCCAAGAAACCACAGTAATGCTGGAGTAGCATGACTTCCAATAAAATTCACTATTCGGGCTACATGAGCTGGCTATTCCACTGAAAATACGTCCGTAATATTGCAAAACTCCCAATGGTCTTTGTGCGTAAAACAGTAAATACGACAGCAATACAGTGCCTGCATAAATGCATCAATGTGTTTCAGCCTCCCCATCACCTTATCATAGGTTGGTTCTTCTTATTCTCCTAAACCTTTGGATGGAAGTTGTCAAAACAAGGTATCCACTCACCTCACCATAGACTGCGTGAGAGACAAATCTTCTCGGAGATTTGGGACTTCGGTAGCCGTATATTTAGTGCGTCAACGAGAGTGCCTTTATACCTGTGACAGAAAACTGCTGGTGTCGTTATCACAGCATTCACTTAATGGTAATTTATTCTCGTTCTAGGTCGTAGTTCGCATCCCATACATTTTGATGATGACAAGCGCGACTGCATCCCTGGCCACAGGTTAAACACACCTGGCACAGTGGCAGCGCCAAGCAAAATGCGCGAATCCCGGAACGCCCATTTATGCAGATGTCATTGCGCTCCGCTCAAATCAACAACCTTTTACACGGGCTCCATCCCTCGGTGTATAGTAGCAGAATGAACACTAAAAATTATTGCATACACATTATAGTGGGTCACTTTAGCAGTCTTGTATAATAGTAGGCTAGATAACGCAACGGTAAAGTGGTGTATAACTGTATAAATGTTTTGCCAACACATAAGATGGCATATGTCAGCAAAACAATCAGACAAACTGCACAAATACATCAGTGTTATAAACGAATAACTTAGTTTGTATAAACTCCGTATAACCCCTTTATACATCCTTAAGTTTTAGCAAAAAATATAAATACATTTTGCATTCATGCTCTCAATACAGACCAGGCCTACACTTATTGCATGGCAGAATTATTTGGGTGGAGGTTGAATCCTGTAATGGATAATAGGGAACTAAATACGGGCTACACAGTTGCTGTTAAAATTCATACAATTTTGGACACAAATTGCTTATAATCCTACTGTGTATTATTCCCTGCCTCCACAGTGCCACCCTCTGACTATTATATATCACTTCAACCCAGCAGAAGTGGAAAGGTAAAGCACATTCATTCAATAAAAAATATTGTTATAAAGTAAATAGTTTAATCAGACCATATTGCCATTACTCTCTTCCCTGTGATACATATATTTATTTGCTAAACTGACAGGGACAGTCTGATTCAACAACAATGGGCCTACATCAACCTCAATAAATTGCTGGCATCATATGATAGTTAACTCACTTTGTAGTGGCAGAGAAGTCAAGAAATGTCAAAAAAAATCCAGACACACACAGATATTTATTAACTTAGTCTCTGCAGTGCAGCCTATACGGTGTGTCACGTTCCAAAGTGCTTGCTTCTGCATAGCAGCATTTATCTGGATGAAACATACCAAACACACATCTCACGATTGTTAGTGAGATGATGCCACCCTGGACATCGTCTTTAATAATTAGTTGACTGGTGAGCAGCACTGTCATGATGATGCCTTTGGTGAGGTCTAGGAATTGACTCACTTACACCCAGTTCTGTTCTACCCACCCTGAAAAGCACAACGACTCAATGATTAGTCAAACTCTGATGCTACTCTACATACTCTGTTAAACAGCAGCAATATATGCACCTAATAGTGTTGGTGTGGGACTTAAGACCAAGATCCGTGAAAATATGATTACCTTAAGGTTGGCATGGACTCATTGCAGATGGCTTGACTATTGACCTTTTTTTCTTACTTCTTCAAAGCCTATTTCCACATAGTACATTTTAAACCACATATGGCCAGAATGATCACATTTGTGATTGGTTTAATGACATATCAAGAAACAAAAATGTTTGTTTTTTTACAGAATATACAACTATACAAAAACTTTGATAAAGAAAACAAGCAGCATTTTAAATATTGCCAGAGCATTACTGATGAACTTTGGTATAAAGAGAAGAAAAAAAACAAGACAGTCAGCAATACAAGGCAAAGATAAAGATGGGTTGGTAGAAAAAAAAAGAAAGTTTGCTTTAAACACAAATGCATGTCATGTGGACATAGTTGAGCTCCCATTAGAAAAAAAAACAGTCAGTATACAAATCCATATATACACACACTGAACAAAAATAACCACAACATGTAAAGTGTTATGTTTCATGGGCTGAAATAGAAGATCCCAGAAATTTCCCAAATGCACAAAAAGCATATTTCTCTCATTCTGTGCACAAATTTGTTTACATCCCGGTTAGTGAGCATTTATTATTTGCCAAGATAATCCATCTACTTGACAGGTGTGGCAGGTCAAGAAGCTGATTAAATAGCATGCTTACACAGGTGCACCTTGTGCTGGGGACAATAAAAGGCCACTAAAATGTTCAGTTGTGTCACAACACAATGCCACAGATATCTTAATTTGAGGGAGCGTGCAATTGGCATGTTGACTACAGGAATGTCCAACAGAGCAGTTGCCAGATAATTTCTAAAGCATAAGATGTCACTTTAGAGAATTTAGCAGTACTTTCAACCGGACACACAACCGCAGACCATGTGTAACCATGCCAGCCCAGGACCTCCACATCTGGCTGATTGGCTGGGCCTGGCTCCAGTGGGTGGGCTTATGCTCTCACAGGCCCACCCATAGCTGCACCCCTGCCCAGTCATGTGAAATTCTTCAATTAGTTAACTTATTTAAATTGACTGATTTCCTTCTATGAACTGTTGCCTAGTAAAATCATTGAAATTGTTGCATGTTGCTTTTATATTTTTGTTCAATATAAAATCCAACATTCAGTAGAGCAAACACACTATGGACTCAGATTAGAGAACTGTTTCTACCGGATACATGGAGTGCGCAAAAAAAGAATACAAATAAAATAAAAAGTGATTAAACTATCGGCAACAATTACTACCTTGAATTGAAATGCTTTAATTATCCAGCAGAAAATGTAATCTGTGTATTAGCTCTATTCATGCCAATATTGAATCCAGTGGCATGGGGTTGGAATGATTTATTTTGGTATACAAGGGATGACCTGGTTTATAGAACTTCAAAACCATGGACTTTTGAAAAGCCACAACAAAAATCAATTGTGTACAAGAATCATGTGCAAATTTGTTAAGTCACGTACCACAGAGACAAATAACAGTTTGAGACCAACTGCAACATTGACAAAAGGAGTCCTTTTTGATCAAACTCAAAAATATGAAAATGTACCAGATGCATTATCAAGCAATGTCACACATTCCGTCTTATCAAAAAGTTACACAATGCATTCATGCTAAAATCGTAACTAAGAAACAATCCTACATGGAAATGTATAACTGTCAATATGGTAGAGGCAGGAATAAAAGCATAGTAGTTGACATACACGTAAAAGGGAAAGTGTACACGAGAGAGAAGAAATGCAATCAGGTTTGGCTGAATCAGAAGTGCAATAATTGTGAGATTTAAAAAAATGTGAAAAAGAATGACTAAAGGACAGATTCAACCAAACCTGTCAGGGCAATCTTCATGTAGTATCTTTGTTTGTAAAGCCTTCACACATCTACATCTTATTCTGAATTATCTATGTTCCATTGCCAAAATGATTATTTTATGTGAGCAAAGGAAACAGGTGTGATTTAAATGAAAGACAACCCTTAAACATCTTGGTTTTAGCTCGATTAAATTTGTACCAACATTTTGGGCCAAATCCTGACTTGAGATCTACATGCTTTCCACAATGTTGAGGAAATCTACCATCTCAAGTTAGGAATCAACCTGGAGTGACTACAAAAATTCTGACATACACACAAAAAACAAATCTAACTTACTGCAGGTTAGGACAAAAATAATTCCAACTACCTTCTTAGAATTAAGTAGTTGTGAATAGACAAACGTTTAAACCCATACAATACATTCTTCACAGTACCAAGGTTAAATCTGGCCAGTATTGATGAAATTGGGGGTAAAGGCATACACACTGCATAATAAAACACACCACGTATGAGGTAAGTGCCTGTAAAATAAGCTTTTGAGAGGAAATGATCAGTGCATATAAGTGATTAGAAACCATAGGGTTACCCGATGGAGGGTTACTGAGAATGCCTGTTGAAAACCATCTGAAAGATGGCCATTAAAGAGGCCACCTGAACCATGATTATCAAAATAATGTGCAATACCCAATATTTTCTGTGCTTCGATAGTGTGTTTTCATACAAAAAAAACATGAGTAACTATCGGTACGACTGCCTCTTTGACCCAAGGCAAAACAATCTTAGCTTAAGAGACATAGATAATAGGTGAAAATTATATCTCACACACATCTAGTGTCATTGTCTCTGGGTTTGCATAATAGTAGACGATTACAGTCAATACGGATGGCTAGAGGGGGGATTCATTCAGTGATCCTATAGGTATGTACCACTCACTGCTGAACAAGAAACAACTGGGGTCTCTTAGACCCCTCTAGTCCTGGACGAGAGGAAGCTATGTCCTGGACTTGTAACTTAAATCACTAAGGCTGCTCCAACAAGACTGTACCAAAAATGTGGCATCTGCAAGCAGAAAGCACAATAACTGGGGCATCCATCAACACTGCTGCCATTCCACCTTCCAGACAGTACGTCATGAGAGAACGTTCAAATGCGTGACATCTTAAAACTCAAAAAGGCAGCATCCAACATGGCTCTTTGACACAAACATTCATAGCTTCCTCTAGAATGAGAGGGAGGAAGGGGGGGTGGAGGGAATCAGGGGGCGTCATTCACCTGTTCAGTTCTCAAGCCCTAGATATGGTCCATTTTCAAAATCATTAGAAGCAAAGTCTCTGCGTGACTGAAATAATCTAAATATACAAGAAAGTATTTTTGGCAGAGTGGTTTGGCAGAGCTTTGTGGGGGCTTGGATGTGCTCCTGAGACGTAGTCATATAAGAGGCACTTCTGTGGTACTGTGTGCTCTGAGGAAGAGAGAGCTCCACCTCCACACTCCTCCCCTCCCCTCCCTCAGCAACTGAAAATGCATAGGGAGTTGTGTGCACAGTCACTGGGTGCTGTGACAGACCTAGTCGTGGCACTGTAGACAAGTCCTCCCCTTTGCCTCAAAACGACCTGGGGGGCATCTGCAGAGACTAAACAGACATCAAATAAAAACAAATTAATTGTATTTGTCTCATGTGCCAAATACAACAGGCCTTACAGTGAAATGCTTACATTACTCAACAGAAAGGATATGCATCCATAAAGAGGAGCTCATAGACTTGAACATGTCGGTGTCTGAAAGTCTGCGAGCTCACGGTTTAGAATTCATGGGTCAGTTCGTTGTCAGTTCACAGTATGTCTGAGGTCACTGTTAGATATCAGGTTTGTGAGATCACTTTCCAAACATATCTCTGTGAGCTCACTGTTGACATGCATGCCACTAAGGTCTTTCAGACAGTCTGTAGCTGATCTCTCACCGGTGCTATAGTGTTGTTCCGGGGGCCAGAGGGCTTTGCTCAGCCTCTTCTTGAGGAAGACTGAGGAGTTGTGGCTGGTGAGGAAGACTGAGGAGTCCTGGTTGTTGATGAGGCTCTCCAGGGCTGTGTCCTCATGCTGGCCTCTCTGCTCCCCATAGGGCTCCTTGGGAAGGTGGGCCATGATGCCAGAGAGACCCTTGTCCAGGGGGTCATCCTTGGCCAGGTAGGCGTAGTACTCCCGGGTCCGAGAGTACATGTTAGCGTTGTCGTAGCAGTCCGAGCAATGACCAGCAGCCCTGCACCACCTGTTGAGGACAATCTATTTCATCAAACTCTTGCTCTATAACAAACCCAACTATCTGATGGAGACATAGACCTTTCAGCAAAGCCTTTCAACAAACTGATGAAAAAGCCATTTAAGAGGATACATACAAGAGATGAATAAGTTGTTTGTTGGTTCTCATAACTAAACCGACCTGTCGACACCACAGCCAGTCCCTCACGGGGCTGCCCAGGATGGAAGATGCTTTGTCCCATGAACAGAGTGCCCACACGGCAGTGCAGCATCCCGTTGGCCTCGGTGTCCACCTCGCTGCCTGTGTCACTGTAGCACACACCTGGACAACACACAAACAGGATGGTGACTCACTCCACCTTCTTTTCACTGGTCAGGTGCAATGGTTGACCCGCCATTTAAAATTCAGAATAAGTTCAAGTTAGTTGGGAACAGATCTATGAACTGATATATAAATACAATAATTGACATCAATCCATTCGTTTCAATATAAACTATTACATAAAATACTTGCTATAAAGAAGAATGCTCAATATATGGGTCATTGAACAGTCAGCCTTGTGCAGACTCTGCCATGAGGAAACAGAATCAATACATAATCTTTTTTGTCAATCGGTGGTTCGCTTTTGGAGTCAGGTCCAGGAATGGTTGTAACGTCATAATGTCAGAGTTCAGATGGACCTGCAAACTGTATTGTTAGGGGATCTGAAAAACCACGATCAGTCAATGGGAAATATCGTTATACTCTTGGGTAAAGTACTGATTTTTAGGGCAATATTGGTAGAAAGAGGAAATTAGGAATACATGCATACTTAACTACATGAAGTAATGTCCGTTAGTTTACTCCAATCAGGGTAGGGATGGTAGGGTTGGGCGAAAAAAAAAAGTATATATATTTTTTATCACCACAAAAATAAAAGGGGGATTAGAAATGATGCAAACAATTAAATTGATAACCCAAAATCCATCTGCAATATTAAGCTGATCTACCCCCTAAAAAAAATATCAGAATAACAATTGGACTGAGTACAAAAACAGATAATTACATTGTAATGTCCACAGATGAAAGGGCCACAGATGAAGGAGATGGATGGTGAATCTGGGAAGTAAGTATAGTTAAAGTTACCATCAGTTCCCTTGTGGACGTAGCCTGTTCCCTTGTGGACGTAGCCTGTTCCCTTGTGGACGTAGCCTGTTCCCTTGTGGACGTAGCCTGTTCCCTTGTGGACGTAGCCTGTTCCCTTGTAGCCTGTTCCCCTGAGTTGGTGATGCTGTAGTCCTCACTCTTCCTTCGCATGTGGTAGATGACGATGGCCCAGACCAGCGAGGTGCCCACCACGCAGCAGACCACCACGATCACCACGATGCCCACCGTGTTCCAGCTATCCTGGTCGTAGCCGCCCGCAGTTTCGCAGTTGGGAGACACGCTGAGGTAGATGTGGCCGCGCTCCGTGCCCAGCGTATTGGACATGATGCACGTGTACTTCCCTGTGTCCGACGACCCAGTGTCCACGATGATGAGGAGCTGGTTGGTGTCGGCAAAGAAGTGTCGCTCGGTGAGGACCAGGGGCGCATCATCCTTGGTCCAGTTGAGGCGGGGTGCTGGGCTTCCGCCTGCGATGCACTGCAGTCTCCCCACGAGCTTACCGTCCTGTCCTCCGGGGGACGCATGAAGGACGGAGTTTCTGGGAGGAGAGAGATTTACATTTAACATACAGTAGTTCACATTCAACGATCATTTATCAAATTATAAACAGATGTGATTCATAAAGAAACACTAAGGTCAGTAAACAATGCGGGGCAGGTAAGAATGAAGCTCACCTAGCACAGTGAGTGTAGCGTTGGCAGACATGCTCCCTGCAGCGTTCTGGGCTGTGCAGCTGTACACTCCCATATCCTCTGTCTTTACATTGGCAATGAAGAAGATGTCATCGTCTGGCATGACGTGCATCCTTCTCTCCCGGGCAGCAGGGAAGTCTGTGCCCCTGTCTTTCTGCCAGGCGATCTGGGGTGATGGGTGACCCTCAGCAGCACACTCCAGCCTGGCCATGGTGCCCGTGTGGATGGTCAGGTCCATCGGAGTCTTCAGAAAGGACGGCAGCTCTGAGGGAGATTGGAAATTAAAATAAAGAAGTTAAGAAATGGTTGAAGACAGCTTTCAATAGATGTCTATCAAAACAACCATGCAAGCTCGAACTTTAACAGTTAAATGCCAAGGAACAAGTCAGATATTAGTCAGTAAAAACTCTTCAGGAGAGAAAACCAAAAGTCTCTTCACCATTGACTGTGAGCTTGGCCCTGTTAGAGTAGTTCGAGCCAAAGTGGTTTGAGACAACACACTTGTAGCATCCCTCGTCTGTGAAGTTGAGGAGATACAGCACGGTGGTGTAGAACAGTTTTCCCTCCTGGTAGCGGGCGCAATTCTGCACCTCTGCATCGTACAGCACCTCCCCGTCCTTCCTCCAGGCCGTGGCCATGGGGGAGTCACTGCTGCTGGATGCCAGGCAGCTCAGAGTCACATTGGTCCCACGCAGGGCGGTGACGGTCTCAGGGTGGTCAGTGATCCGGGGCTTTGGGAAGTCATCTGTGGGAAATAGTGGACAGAGGGGGCCATGATATTAAATAAATAAGTTATGGGATAATTGTTCCAGTAC
Organism: Oncorhynchus keta; assembly: GCF_023373465.1. Lineage (NCBI taxonomy): Eukaryota > Metazoa > Chordata > Actinopteri > Salmoniformes > Salmonidae > Oncorhynchus > Oncorhynchus keta. The sequence continues at coordinate 27,731,459 of NC_068430.1, read as the reverse complement.
GTGAGATCTGGTCCAGACTAGATAAAGCAGGGTAGGTAGCTAGGTGACTGACCACAGACCAGCTCCTCCAGGCTGACAGACAGGACATTACGGCCCAGCAGGCTGGCAGGGTGAGCACACATAGCGGAGACAGACTGCAGGAAGCGGTTGTCAGTCAACCATGGGCTCAGCCACTGCAGTTGGCAGTCACACAGCAGGCTGCTAGTGTTCAGAAAACTGAGGACAGGACACAGTCATAATATCGCATTATTCCATCCTTCTTGAATTTGTGAATGTATTCTATACAGAAGATATTGTAAAAAATGCCACAAGGACTCCCAAGACACCACCTCAGAAATTAGTACTTCTTACTCACAACACTTTTAAGTTCATGTGAGACAACGAATCAAGGTGGATGGACATGATCCCATTCTTGCTCAGGTCTCTGTTGGTGAAAATAAATATGAATGAAGTGCTGCGTTAGCACCATGACACAATCAAAGTAGCATCTTATGATACAAGCACAATAAAACAGATGCACTGGGGTAATCAGAAACATCTATCTCGGTCTTGAAGTGTTAGCTGCTGAATCGTCTTAATGGAGACCAACCATCCCTCAGAGTGGCTTGGCTATGGAGGTACTTACAAGTGCTCTAGTTCCTCCAGACTCTCAAAGGCTTCCTTTGTGATAGATTTAATATTGTTCTGCTGTAGAATCATGGGGAATAAACAGATTAAATATGCCAACAAATATTCTGCCAATATCAGTATCCATAGCAACAAAAGTAATATATTATGCAGAACACCCTTACAATGTGTTCAGCTTCTTCATTCCAACAAACACACCAATGGAATCCTCAATGGCCCAAGAGATCTCATTATTCCGTATGTCTCTGAAACGCAAAAAGAAATGTAAGATTTTTTTTCCCCCCAGAATAAGAAGCACAAAGATCACCCTGATCTGCATTGCTTGGTGACAACAATACAAGACAGATAGAAGTTATTTTCTGCTCCATGTGTCCAAACCAATTTGATTCATTTGGCAAATGTGAAGTGGCATACTTTCCAGAGTGTCATAGCTCAGTGCTATCAGGGATACACGCTGCACCGGCAGAATAGAACAGCACACTCCGATATGGGAGTGTGACGAGGGGGGGCAGTCTGTGCATATTCGTAAACAACAGCTGGTGCACAAAATCTAAGGAAGTCTCTAGATTTTGCTCGCCTGAAGTAGAGTATATTGTGATAAATTGCAGGCCACACTACTTACCTGGAGTTCTCAGCTATACTTTTCGTGGCTGTTCATTTACCACCACAGACAGATGCTGGCACTAAGACCGCACTCAGTCAGCTGTATAAGGAAATAAGCAAACAGGAAATGACTCACCCAGAGGAGGCGCTCCTAGTGGCAGGAGACTCCTGTTAGGCCGCCCCATCCCGGATCCGGGATTGTGACTACAGCCTCAAGCTCATTACCATAACGCAACATTAGCGATTTCTGAAAATTGCCAAATAAATGAAATAAATATGCCTGTCCTCAAGCTTATCCTTTTCTTAACAATCCTGTCGTCTCAGATTTTCAAAATATGCTTTAGAACCAGAGAAAATCAATAATTTGTGTAAGAGTGGTGATAGCTAGCGTAGCATTTAGCGTTAGCATTTAGCACGCAACATTCACAAAAACCAGCAAAGGGATCAAATAAAATAATTTACCTTTGAAGAACTTCAGATGTTTCAATGAGGAGACTCTCAGTTACATAGCAGATGTCCAGTTTTTCCTGAAAGATGCTTGTGTAGGACACAACGTTCCGTTTTGTTACTATGCATTTGGCTACCGAAACTAACCGAAAATTCAGTCACCTAAACGTCGAACTTTTTTCCGAATTAACTCCATAATATCGACTGAAACATGGAAAACGTTGTTTGAATCAATCCTCAAGGTGTTTGGTCATATATCTCTTCATTGAAATGCCAGTCCTAGACACGTGCATTCTTCTCTGATTCGGATGGAAAAATACTGGGACCTGACTTTTGCGCACCAATTTCCACGCAGACACCATGCGGGACACTTGGTAATTGTAGGCTCTTATGGCCAATCTTCCAATGATATGCCTACAAATACGTCACAATGCTGCAGACACCTGGGGGAAACGATAGGAAGTGTCCGTTGATTCCTGTGCCATTCACAGCCATATAAGGAGATCATTGAAAACGTGCCTTCAAAAATCCTGTTGATTTCCTGGTCACTCAAACATCTTGGTTTTGCCTGTAGATATTGTTCTATGGCACTCACAGTGAAAATCTTTACAGTTCTGGAAACGTCAGAGTGTCTTCTTTCCAAAACTATCAATTCCAAGCATAGTCGAGCATCTTTTCGTGACAAAATATCGCGCTAAAAACGGGCACGTCTTTTTATCCAAAAATGAAATACTGCCCCTAGAGTTCTAACAGGTTTTAATGCAGGGAAACTTAAATCAGTTCTCCCAAATCTCTATATGTAACCAGAGGGGGAAAATAAATCTAGATCACCTTTACTCCACACACAGAGACGCGTACAAAGCTCTCCCTCGCCCTCCATTTGGTAAATCCGACCACAAATCTATCCTCCTGATTCCTGCTTACAAGCAAAAATTAAAGCAGGAAGCACCAGTGACTCGGTCTATAAAAAAAATGTCAGATGAAGCAGATGCTAAACTACAGGACTGCTTTGCTATCAGACTGGAACATGTTCCGGGATTCTTCAGATGACATTGAGGAATACACCACATCAGTCACTGGCTTTATCAATAAGTGCATTGAGGACGTTGTCCCCACAGTGACTGTACGTTCATACCCCAACCAGAAGCCATGGATTACAGGCAACATTCGCACTGAGCTAAAGGGTAGAGCTGCCGCTTTCAAGGTGCGGGACGCTAGCCCGGGAGCTTATAAGAAATCCCGCCATGCCCTGCGACCAACCATCAAACAGGCAAAGCATCAATACAGGACTAAGACTGAATCATACTACACCGGCTCCGACGCTCGTCGGATGTGGCAGGGCTTGCAAACTATTACAGACTACAAAGGGAAGCACAGCCGCAAGCTGCCCAGTGACCCAAGCCTACGAGATGAGCTAAATCACTTCTATGCTCGCTTCGAGGCCAGCAACACTGAGGCATGCATGAGAGCATCAGCTGTTCCGGGCAACTGTGTGATCACACTCACGTCAGCTACAGAGAGCAAGATCTTTAAACAGGTCAACATACACAAGGCTGCAGGGCCAGACGGATTACCAGGACGTGTGCTCCGGGCATGTGCTGACCAACTGGCAGGTGTCTTCACTGACATTTTCAACATGTCCCTGATTGAGTCTAATACCAACATGCTTCAAGCAGACCACCATAGTCCCTGTGCCCAAGAACAGAAAGGCAACCTGCCTAAATGACTACAGACCCGTAGCACTCACGTCCGTAGCCATGAAGTGCTTTGAAAGGCTGGTAATGGCTCACATCAACACCATTATCCCAGAAACCATAGACCCACTCCAATTTGCATACCGCCCAAACAGATCCACAGATGATGCAATCTCAATTGCACTCCACACTGCCCTTTCCCACCTGGACAAAAGGAACACCTATGTGAGAATGCTGTTCATTGACTACAGCTCAGCGTTCAACACCATAGTACCCTCAAAGCTCATCACCAAGCTAAGGATCCTGGGACTAAACACCTCCCTCTGCAACTGGATCCTGGACTTCCTGACAGGCCACCCCCAGGTGGTGAGGGTAGGTAGCAACACATCTGCCATGCTGATCCTCAACACTGGAGCTCACCAGGGGTGCGTGCTCAGTCCCCTCCTGTACTCCCTATTCACCCACTGCTGCATGGCCAGGCACGACACCAACACATTCATTACGTTTGCTGACGACACAACAGTGGTAGGCATGATCATCGACGAGACAGCCTATAGGGAGGAGGTCAGAGACCTGGCCGGGTGGTGCCAGAATAACAACCTATCCCTCAACGTAACCAAGACTCAGGAGATGATTGTGGCCTACAGAAAAAGGAGCACAGAGGACGTCCCCATTCTCATCGACGGGGCTGTAGTGGAGCAGGTTGAGAGCTTCAAATTCCTTGGTATCAACATTAACAACAAACTAGATTGGTCCAAACACACCAAGACAGTCGTGAAGAGGGCACGACAAAGCCTATTCCCCCGTCAGGAAACTAAAAAGATTTGGCATGGGTCCTGAGATCCTCAAAAGATTCTACAGCTGCGACATCGAGAGCATCCTGACCAGTTGCATCACTGCCTGGTACGGCAATTGCTTGGCTTCCGACCGCAAGGCACTTCAGAGGGTAGTGCGTACGGCCCAGTACATCACTGGGGCTAAGCTGCCTGCCATCCAGGACCTCTACACCAGGCAGTGTCAGAGGAATGCCCTAAAAATTGTGAGACCCCAGCCACCCCAGTCATATACTGTTCTCTCTACTACTGCATGGCAAGCGGTACCGGAGTGCCAAGTCTAGGACAAAAAGGCTTCAACAGTTTTTACCCCAAAGCCATAAGACTCCTGAACAGGTAACCAAATGGTTACCCGGACTATTTGCATTGTGTGCCCCCCCAACCCCTCTTTTAAGCTGCTGCTACTCTCTTTATCTTATATGCATAGTCACTATGCATTCATGTACATACTACATAAATTGGCCCAACTAACCAGTGCTCCCGCACATTGGCTTACCACCCGCCAACCCCTCTTTTTATGCTTCTGCTACTCTCTGTTCATCATATATGCAGTCACTTTAACGATACCTACATGTACATACTACCTCAATAAGCCTGACTAACCGGTGTCTGTATATAGCCTTGCTACTCTTTTTTCAAATGTCTTTTTACTGTTGTTTTATTTCTTTACTTACACACACACACACACACAAAATTGGTTAGAGCCTGTAAGTAAGCATTTCACTGTAAGGTTGTATTCGGCGTGCTTGACAAATAAAGTTTGATTTGATTTGCTTCTGCAGTTCTGATGAGGGGATTAATTGGCTGTGTTTAGCATTGAACGGTTCATGGGTCCTTCTAAACCCACAGAGGGCTTGTGTTCACAGGACGGGTCATGGGCGCTTTTGTTTCTCTTTGCTCATGCCTGGGTGGATCTTAAAGGGCCTTCTCTCTAATTCCCCCTGCTACGGAAAGCCCAGGGATGTGTGCTGACCCAGAGCCCTGACCTCTCTCTTTATGCAGCTCAATGCCTTCTTGGAACTCAGCATGTCAATGAATGTGTTAGTGCCCCCTCCTCCACTTCCCAGAGGGATTTTGGATAAAAAGGTAGTATTTGGTTAATTGAGCCTTTCTGGTAGTCTTCATGCCTCAGAGGTCTTAAAAGCTAAATTATGTGAATGAGGGTTTCTATACTACATGTTCTCGTCGTCATGTCTTTACATAAATGTTCTACTTACTATACTGCAGTTTAGTGGTCTACCATACAACAATGTAATAGAGTACCAGTACACTAGGGTACCACTAATTCAACAAAGCGAAGACACGACCAATCTGATATATTAAAAAACAAAAAAGGTTTTAATAGAGTGGTGTGAGGTCCTTACAGTGAGCGAAGATTGGCCAGACTTCCAAGATAGCGTAGCAGTAAGTCGTCCTGTCGTGTCGTGTCCCCTGTATATATCGTTTCTTTTTTTACATCTTTTTCTTCGCATATCTCTTTAAAAACTTTTTGCTAAACCTAAGCTTCCAAATACTCTCCTGCAACCCGCCTCACCCAATGTAGCTATTTTTCCTAAAGTATTTATATTTACTTCGGAACCGGAAGCCCTCAACTGAAGCTCAACTGAAGCTAGCCAGCTAACCACCAGCCATGCTAGCGGTCTTCAGCTAACCAGTCATCAGCTAACCTTCAGCCCGGAAAGCTCTCGCCAGTTCAAACAACGCAACTCTAACCAGAGCATAACGGACCTATTTATTTTTCATCCCCGGATTCCTACCGCAAACGGAACATTTTTCAGCTGGATCTTCACAACTAGCTATCTAGCTATCTACGAACTGTTAGCTTGCTAGCACAGGCCTGCTAACCTGCTAACCGCTAACCCTAACCCTAACACCCATATTTACTTTCTCTCTCTTTTTGATTTTTAATTTGTTTATACATTCCGGAAACCTGCCTCACCCAATGTGATACGGAATCGCTATTATTTTTTATTTTTTAGAACACACTCAAGAACCTCCAGAAGCTAACCAGCTAACTAGCTACAAGCTATTTAGTCATTGTTAGTTTTTTTAACCTGGATAACACTCGCCAGTCCAGCCCCCCTGCCTCATCCACAGCTGCCCCCGTGCTTCTACACCTGCATTGCTTGCTGTTTGGGGTTTTAGGCTGGGTTTCTGTACAGCACTTTGAGATATCAGCTGATGTATGAAGGGCTATATAGATAAAATTTGATTGATTGATTGACTCTGATCACTTGGCTACATAGCTGATGCACGCTGGACTGTCCATTAATCACGGTACTCCATTCTGCTTGTTTGTTTTATCTGTTGGCCCCGTTGCCTAGTCAACGCCATTTTACCTGCTGTTGTCGTGCAAGCTGATTAGCTGTTGCTGTCTAACCTACTGTTTTAGCTAGCTTTCACAATTCAACACCTGTGATTACTGTATGCCTCGCTGTATGTCTCTCTCAAATGTCAATATGCCTTGTATATTGTTGTTCAGGTTAGTTATCATTGTTTTAGTTCACAATGGAGCCCCTAGTTCCACTCTTCATACCCCTGATACCTTCTTTGTCCCACCTCCCACACATGCAGTGACCTCACCCATTACAACCAGCATGTCCAGAGATACAACCTCTCTCATCATCACCCGGGGCCTGGGCTTACCTCCGCTGTACCCGCACCCCACCATACCCCTGTCTGCGCATTATGCCCTGAATATATTCTACCATGCCCAGAAACCTGCTCCTCTTATTCTCTGTCCCCAACGCTCAAGGCGACCAGTTTTGATAGCCTTTAGCCGCACCCTCATACTACTCCTTCTCTGTTCCGCGGGTGATGTGGAGGTAAACCCAGGCCCTGCATGTCCCCAGGCACCCTCATTTGTTGACTTCTGTGATCGAAAAAGCCTTGGTTTCATGCATGTCAACATCAGAAGCCTACTCCCTAAGTTTGTTTTACTCACTGCTTTAGCACACTCTGCTAACCCTGATGTCCTTGCTGTGTCTGAATCCTGGCTCAGGAAGGCCACCAAAAATTCAGAGATTTCCATACCCAACTATAACATCTTCCGTCAAGATAGAACTGCCAAAGGGGGAGGAGTTGCAGTCTACTGCAGAGATAGCCTGCAAAGTAATGTCATACTTTCCAGGTCCATACCCAAACAGTTCGAACTACTAATTTTGAAAATTACTCTCTCCAGAAATAAGTCTCTCACTGTTGCCGCCTGCTACCGACCCCCCTCAGCTCCCAGCTGTGGCCTGGACACAGCCCCCCATCTAGCTTCAGAGTTTGTTCTGTTAGGTGACCTAAACTGGGATATGCTTAACACCCCGGCAGTCCTATAATCTAAGCTAAATGCCCTCAATCTCACACAAATCATCAAGGAACCCACCGGGTACAACCCTAACTCTGTAAACAAGGGCACCCTCATAGACGTCATCCTGACCAACTGGCCCTCAAAATACACCTCCGCTGTCTTCAACCAGGATCTCAGCGATCACTGCCTCATTGCCTGTATCCTCTACGGAGCCGCAGTCAAACGACCACCCCTCATCACTGTCAAACGCTCCCTAAAACACTTCTGTGAGCAGGCCTTCCTAATCGACCTGGCCCGGGTATCCTGGAAGGACATTGACCTCATCCCGTCAGTTCAGGATGCCTGGTCATTCTTTGAAAGTAACTTCCTCACCATTTTAGATAAGCATGCTCCATTCAAAACATGCAGAACGAAGAACAGATACAGCCCTTGGTTCACTCCAGAACTGACTGCCCTCGACCAGCACAAAAACATCCTGTGGCGGACTGCAATAGCATCGAATAGTCCCCGTGATATGCAACTGTTCAGGGAAGTCAGGAACCAATACACGCAGTCAGTCAGGAAAGCTAAGGCCAGCTTCTTCAGGCAGAAGTTTGCATCCTGTAGCTCCAACTCCAAAAAGTTCTGGGACACTGTGAAGTCCATGGAGAACAAGAGCACCTCCTCCCAGCTGCCCACTGCACTGAGGCTAGGTAACACGGTCACCACCGATAAATCCATGATTATCGAAAACTTCAATAAGCATTTCTCAACGGCTGGCCATGCCTTCCGCCTGGCTGCTCCAACCTCGGCCAACAGCTCCGCCCCGCAGCTCCTCGCCCAAGCCTCTCCAGGTTCTCCTTTACCCAAATCCAGATAGCAGATGTTCTGAAAGAGCTCCAAAACCTGGACCCGTACAAATCAGCTGGGCTTGACAATCTGGACCCTCTATTTCTGAAACTATCCGCCGCCATTGTCGCAACCCCTATTACCAGCCTGTTCAACCTCTCTTTCATATCGTCCGAGATCCCCAAGGATTGGAAAGCTGCCACAGTCATCCCCCTCTTCAAAGGGGGAGACACCCTGGACCCAAACTGTTACAGACCTATATCCATCCTGCCCTGACTATCTAAGCCTTAGATAAAAAAATTATACCATACTCTGCTATAAATAACCAAAATATCATGTCTTTCCTTTGTTTTGGTGTAAAGAAGCACAAGAACATTAGGAAAATATTGAAATTTAATGAACTATCCTTTTACAAAACATTTCATGAAACACCTCATATTTCCTTAGACAAATGTGCAATTTACTTTTATCATTCACAAATATGCATTGCAACTGATCCCACTGATTGTACAAAGGCACAAAACTTTAATTGGTACTGAAAAATATAGTAATGCACTTTAAGATTAAATGAGACTTTTAAAGAAAGGAATTTTTAAACCACTTACACATACGCATATAAAATCTAAATGTAATCCCTGCGTACACCTTACAAACTAAGGAGAGTGATTTTAAATGTGTAATGAAGAAAGTGTTCGCCTGTCCTGTAAATCTGTAAACTTCATACATGAAACATACATACACATACAATACATACTGAAAATTTATGGAGTTGTATGAACAGTAGAATTCCATCACACAACTTTTGTTTTGAAGCTGCTGACTAACATTTTTTAAATCACCACAGTAAGGATTCATCTTCACAGAGCTGTATTCTTTCAATGCAAACAGTATCTAAGGCAGCATTTTAAAGGTGTTAGTCTAGTTTTTCGCTGTGATGAGTCTCGTAGTGGCGTCGAATATTATATTCCTTCAATACCGAAACTTGTTGCAAACACACCAAGCACAAAGGTTTTCCGTGCATCTCTGTAAATAAATAGGACGTGGTCCATTTTTCTTTGAAAATTCTACACTCCTTATCTACTTTTCTCCGTTTGGATAACGACATTTTGGCTAATGAGGGTGTAGCGGAGAGGTAGAGACCAAGGTATTAACAACGTCGTAACAAGCAGCAGATGGCGCATTGATACCGTCTGCTGTTTTCAGTCTGTCTCAGTGATGCGGCTTGTCTTCTACTCTGATGGAAAGAGTGCGCCCCTTAGCGGATAATCCATGAATTGCAGCGAATTAAAAATATTAATTCCATGTCTTTTATGCAATTTTTCCACTTTCAAATTATCCTGCGGGCCTGATCGAACCTCCTTGGGGGCCGGTTCCGGCCCGCGGCCCGTATGTTTGACACCCCTGATCTAAGGTCTTCGAAAGCCAAATCAACAAACAGGTCACTGACCATCTTGAATCCCACCGTACCTTCTCCGCTGTGCAATCTGGTTTCCGAGCCGGTCACGGGTGCACCTCAGCCACACTCAAGGTACTAAACGATATAAAACCGCCATCGATAAAAGACAGTACTGTGCAGCCGTCTTCATCGACCTTGCCAAGGCCTTTGACTCTGTCAATCACCATATTCTTATCGGCAGACTCAACAGCCTCGGTTTTTCGGATGACTGCCTTGCCTGGTTCACCAATTACTTTGCAGACAGAGTTCAGTGTGTCAAAATCGGAGGGCATGCTGTCCGGTCCTCTGGCAGTCTCTATGGGGGTGCCACAGGGTTCAATTCTCAGGCCGACTCTTTTCTCTGTATATATCAATGATGTTGCTCTTGCTGCGGGCGATTCCCTGATCCACCTCTACGCAGACGACACCATTCTATATACTTTCGGCCTGTCATTGGACACTGTGCTATCTAACCTCCAAACGAGCTTCAATGCCATACAACACTCCTTCCGTGGCCTCCAACTGCTCTTAAACGCTAGTAAAACCAAATGCATGCTTTTCAACCGATCGCTGCCTGCACACGCATGCCTGACTAGCGTCACCACCCTGGATGGTTCCGACCTTGAATATGTGGGCATCTATAAGTACCTAGGTGTCTGGCTAGACTGCAAACTCTCCTTCCAGACTCATATCAAACATCTCCAATCGAAAATCAAATCAAGAGTCGGCTTTCTATTCCGCAACAAAGCCTCCTTCACTCACGCCGCCAAGCTTAACCTAGTAAAACTGACTATCCTACCGATCCTTGACTTCGGCGATGTCATCTACAAAATGGCTTCCAACACTCTACTCAGCAAACTGGATGCAGTCTATCACAGTGCCATCCGTTTTGTCACTAAAGCACCTTATACCACCCACCACTGCGACTTGTATGCTCTAGTCGGCTGGCCCTCGCTACATATTCGTCGCCAGACCCACTGGCTCCAGGTCATCTACAAGTCCATGCTAGGTAAATCTCCGCCTTATCTCAGTTCACTGGTCACGATGGCAACACCCATCTGTAGCACGCGCTCCAGCAGGTGTATCTCATTGATCATCCCTAAAGCCAACACCTCATTTGGCCGCCTTTCGTTCCAGTACTCTGCTGCATGTGACTGGAACGAATTGCAAAAATTGCTGAAGTTGGAGACTTTTATCCCTCACCAACTTCAAACATCAGCTATCTGAGCAGCTAACCGATCGCTGCAGCTGTACATAGTCTATTGGTAAATAGCCCACCCATTTTCACCTACCTCATCCCCATACTGTTTTATTTATTTACTTTTCTGCTCTTTTGCACACCAATATCTCTACCTGTACATGACCATCTGATCATTTATCACTCCTGTGTTAATCTGCAGAATTGTAATTATTCGCCTACCTCATGCCTTTTGCACACATTGTATATAGACTCCCCCTTTTTTCTACTGTGTTATTGACTTGTTAATTGTTTACTCCATGTGTAACTCTGTGTTGTCTGTTCACACTGCTATGCTTTATCTTGGCCAGGTTGCAGTTGCAAATGAGAACTTGTTCTCAACTAGCCTACCTGGTTAAATAAAGGTGAAAAAAAAAAAAATAATAATAATAATTGCTCAAAACTCCCTCTCCCAGGTGGCTGATGGCATTCTCTCCTAGGTTCAGGTTCTCCAGAAGGCCCAGTCCAATGAACGCGGTCTCCTCCAACCGGGTGAGGTGGTTGAAGGACAGATCGCTAAGGAGGACATCCCCAAGAGACAAGCTTGGACAATGGCCTTCGGCAATCATACTGTACTAAAACATATTGGCCCCTTAAGAATGAGCTGAAATCCATGTGTTAACATAAACATAAATGATCTGCAATACACCCTCCCCAAGTCCCAAATAGATACTGGTCTTTCAGCTTCATAAAGGGGTAACAAACAATAAACCCTAACGCACTCCCGTCTCCAACAGTGGGAGAAAAGTGGGGTTTGGGTTAGAAAGAACTCATAGCTCCTCCAGCTTTTGGCAGAACTCCCAGGCATCTGGTCGGATGATGCCGATGGTGTTCTGGTTGACCCGCAGAACATGCAGCATGTGTAAGCCATACAGCCAGCCTTTGTTGACCTCCGTCAAATTGTTGTGCTCCAGCTCTCTTAGAAAACATACAATTATTTTGTGCCCAATAGAAATTAATGGTAAATAATGTAGTGTAATTTGAGTCACTTTTACATTAATGTGGATACTACCATGATTAAGGATAGTCCTGAATGAAATCGGGAATAATGTGTGAGAAAGTTACAGATCACAAATATCATACCCCCAAGACATGCTAACCGCTCACCTTTACAATAACATGCAAAGTTTGTATTTTTTAGGGGGTGGGGTGCATCTAACTTTCTCACTCATTATTTACGATTCATTCAGGACTATCCGTAATCATTGTAGCATCCACATTCATTTGGAAATGTTTAGAAACAGAATATATTCTTATTAACAAAATGTAACACATTATTTACCATTCATTTCTACTGGACACAAAAGAATCTGAAACACAACCAAAACAAACAGCAAATGCATCCAACAAGTTTGTAGTGTCACAAGATTTATGTAATCATTACGTTCTAGGAATATGGGACCAAATACGAAACTTCAAACACTTGTGGTCCCTTAAATGGGAGGACCATGTATAAAAAGTGCTGTAATTTCTAAACTGTTCACCGGATATGGATGAAAATACCCTAAAAGTAAACCTGAGTCTGCACTTTAACTTCAGTCATTGTATCAAAGTGCTGGAGTCAAAACAAATGTGTCAGTGTCCGAATACTTTGAGCTCACGAGGGTTGGACGATGTCTGGAATGCACATCATCCCATCCAAACATTTTTGATATACGAGTGTGTCGTCAATTTTTATTTTATAGGGTGCATCGTTGTGTTGCCTAGCAACGCAGTAACCAATCTGTAATGCAACTTGTGTCAAGCATAAACCTCTGCTCATTAGACTACATTGTGGAAATCATCATACCAATAGTGTATTTTCTTGTGTGCAAATAATTAAATAAATATAAACCAATCAATACGGTGATATGTGGTACCGATCACTTTGAATGGTGATTTGGAACCAAACGTTGTAGGCCTACAGTTTGATACGAGATCCCTTTCATTGGTGATTTCGGACTATTTCAACTGAGATGGTGAAAAAGTGTACTCTATAGCAGACGTTGCTGGAAAGTCTTCTTGGGAGAGCTAAGCAAACAGTCACTCAGTGAGCAACAGCAGGCTAGCACAGGAGGAGATGATGACACACTGGCATGGTGGAGGGGGAAAAAGGGTTGACTTCCACTCTTGGACAACGTCGCCCTAAAATACCTCTGCATCTGTGCAAAAAAGCGTTCCGTCTTAACGTGTTTTCAGTGGGCCTATAGCATGTAATATTGTTACTCCACAATCTATTAAAGCCAGAAAAAGGGAACAGGCTTGTGTTCCTTGCCAGAAACATTTAGAAAGGTTAATATATAATGAAAAGAAAAAGTCTGGAAGGTTCTTCATTGCACTTTTTATTTGTTTAATTTCCAAAGACTGTATCCACAGACGCCTCTTATTTTAAATAAATGTAGCCAGGGTAGAATAACTGTTGTATACCTATCACTTTTTTGCACTGTAATTTGTGGTTAATTTAGAACTTATTTTGTTTACTTAATTTATTGTCATTTGTAGCCCATCCAAATGTGGGTTATTCTTTTTATAAGCGGCATTTGTTTATTGTTCCTGCTTATCGAAAGCACTGCTGTGGGAGCTTATGTAATGAGCGCCACAGGTGATCAGCTCACTGGTCACCATAGCAACACCCACCTGTAGCACCCGCTCCAGCAGGTATATTTCACTGGTCATCCCCAGAGCCAACACTTTCTTTGGCCGCCTTTCCTTCCAGTTCTCTGCTGCCAATGACTGGAACAAATTGCAAAAATCACTGAAGCCTTATATCTCCCTCTCTAACTTTAAGCATCAGCTGTCAGAGCAGCTTACCGATCACTGTACCTGTACTCAGCCAATCTGTAAATAGCACACCCAACTACCTCATCCCCATATTGTTACTTATCCTCTTGCACCCCAGTATCTCCACTTGCACATCATCATCTGCACAGTTATCACTCCAGTATTAATGCTAAATTGTAATGATTTTACCTCCATGGCCAATTTATTGCCTTACGTCCTTACATTTGCACACACTTTACATATATTTTTCTATTGTGCTATTGACTGTACGTTTGTTTATGTGTAACTCTGTGTTGATGTTTTTGTCGCACTGCTGTACTTAATCTTGGCCAGGTCGCAGTTGGACTTGTCGCAACTGGCCTACCTGGTTAAATAAAGGTGAAATTTAAAAAATGCCCATTGCGCAATTCAAGGATATGAATAAACACCTCAGTGCTTGAGGTGTCACTACAGACACCCTGGTTCAATTCCAGGCTGTATCACAACCGGCTGTGATTGAGAGTCCCATAGGGTGTTTTTTTTTTATTATTCCAAAATAATATAAATATCTGTTTAGAAGTTTAACTTGTACAAGTTACATTTACTTCACATTTTATTGAAATACATGTTTTATTTTGTGTAGGCCTATATTATTGGCTGTTTGGTTTGCAAGGATTTTCTGGCGGCACACAATTTATTTTTCCTACAGCTTTGGTCAGGTGGAGGCCAGAAACGTATAAAGTTTGTTTAAACTTCCCATTCGATTATTCTAACTTGCAATTGTTGGTTCTCTCCCTCATTATTACCATATTATGTTTATATTTAGGCTCATCACAAACATTTCTGAGATAGAACTCTTTTACTGGGCTCCTAGATTAAATTTGAAAGTAGATCATGAAATATATGCTTAGAACATCAAGTAATATTCAAATAAAATAGGGATTGGGAGAAAAAAAGGGAAATTAAGCTCATACAACAAGCCAGACAAAGCCGTGTCTGCGGTAAAAGGCCCATGATCATCCGACATTGGCAAGGTGAGCGAGATAAATGTTCTGACATTTTGCACACTCTCCACCCCATCTACAATATACATACATTGTAGGCCTACTCTTGCATTATGTTAAATAGTAGGCTAAGTCTACCTACATATTTATTGAAAAGGGCTATGACAAATAGGAATAGGTAGGTCATTTGGCTGCGAGCTGCACTGTTGTGCTCTGCCCGACTACGGTGGTACCAGTCATGTTCAAATATGTTTTAAAAAAGTTAGAATATATAAAAACTATCGTCCGTCACATCATGTTGTCGTCGACAATGTCTGTCAAACATAGTCGAATTCCAATTGTATCGTAATATCACCCAACCCTTAGAGCTCACTATCTCATCGGTGTCGTTTCTAATTCGAGCAAATGAAGCATAGTGGGCAGAACAAGCAAGGAGGTGGGCATAACCAAGTACAATCTAGCGAGAAAGTATTGGCGTTTGTAACACTCCTAAACAATGCAAATGTTTTTTACTTTGGCAAAGGGTCAAGTCTACTAAACATAGTGCACTCTGTTCGTAACATTGGAGTTTAGGGAAATAAAACTGCATTGGGCGCAAACGTTTCAAAATAAGAAAATTTGCAGAATGTCGGCCAAGTATTATCGAGCTCCATATTCATATTCACTGGACTTCCTCTTATCACCATATTTGATGAACAGATGCTTCAGATTTATACATCCTTTGAAACATCTGGCTCCTCCTATCTCTGCAAATACTGTACTGATCTTTCTTATAAAAGACGAAAAGGCAGAAGAACTGACAGCTCCTCAATGTTGTTGAGCCCAAAGAAAGCACCGTCCATCAGCTTTGTGATGCCATTCCGCTGCATCTTCAGTGATTTCAGTAAGTCCATCCCTTTGAAGGTCAGGCTGTCCACCACCTTGATCTTGTTACGCTTTAATTCCCTAGGAAAAAAAATCAGAATCAGGCAGTTTAGAATAAGTTGTTTCAACTACTATAAAACAGTACTAGATACGGAATCTGTGAAATCTAAAAATGCACAATCACGAGTGCAAATTGTTTACAGAAAATACATTTAACTAAACATAGTCCCTCATACAAAAGTATCGAACACATTCAAAAGCTTAACATATGTAGACTAAATCATGTAAGAAACCTTCCATCTAGCGAGGGTCTGGTAATTAGGGTTGCACACTGCTCATCACTGCTATGGAAATACACTGCTCAAAAAACTAAAGGGAACACTAAAATAACACATCCTAGATCTGAATGAATGAAATATTCTTATTAAATAGTTTTTTCTTTACATAGTTGAATGTGCTGAAACAAGATCACACAAAAAATATCAAATGGAAATCAAATTTATCAACCCATGGAGGTCTGGATTTGGAGTCACACTCAAAATTAAAGTGGAAAACCACACTACAGGCTGATCCAACTTTGATATAATGTCCTTAAAACAAGTCAAAATGAGGCTCAGTAGTGTGTGTGGCCTCCACGTGCCTGTATGACCTCCCTACAATGCCTGGGCATGCTCCTGATGAGGTTGCGGATGGTCTCCTGAGGGATCTCCTCCCAGACCTGGACTAAAGCATCTGCCAACTCCTGGGCAGTCTGTGGTGCAACGTGGCGTTGGAGGATGGAGCGAGACATGATGTCCCAGATGTGCTCAATTGGATTCAGGTCTGGGGAAAGGGCGGGCCAGTCCATAGCATCAATGCCTTCCTCTTGCAGGAACTGCTGACACACTCTAGCCACATGAGGTCTAGCATTGTCTTGCATTAGGAGGAACCCAGGGCCAACCGCACCAGCATATGGTCTCACAAGGGGTCTGAGGATCTCATCTCGGTACCTAATGGCAGTCAGGCTAGCGGCCAGTCATGCTGGAGGATGTTGCAGGCAGCAGAACGTTCTCCACGGCGTCTCCAGACTCTGGCATGTCTGTCACGTGTGCTAAGTGTGAATCTGCTTTCATCTGTGAAGAGCACAGGGGGCCAGTGGCGAATTTGCCAATCTTGGTGTTCTCTGGCAAATGCCAAACGTCCTGCACGGTGTTGGGCTGTAAGCACAACCCCCACCTGTGGACGTCGGGCCCTCATGCCACTCTCATGGAGTCTGTTTCTGACCGTTTAAGCAGACACATGCACATTTGTGGCCTGCTGGAGGTCATTTTGCAGGGCTCTGGCAGTGCTCCTCCTGCTCCTCCTTGCACAAAGGCAGAGGTAGCGGTCCTGCTGCTGGGTTGTTGCCCTCCTACGGCCTCCTCCACATCTCCTGATGTACTGGCCTGTCTCCTGGTAGCGCCTCCATGCTCTGGACACTACGCTGACAGACACAGCAAACCTTCTTGCCACAGCTCGCATTGATGTGTCATCCTGGATGAGCTGCACTACTTGAGCCACTTGTGTGGGTTGTAGACTCCGTCTCAGGCTACCACTAGAGTGAAAGCACCGCCAGCATTCAAAAGTGACCAAAACATCAGCCAGGAAGCATAGGAACTGAGAAGTGGTCTGTGGTCACTACCTGCAGAACCACTCCTTTATTGGCGGTGTCTTGCTAATTGCCTATAATTTCCAACTGTTGTCTATTCCATTTGCACAACAACATGTGAAATGTATTGTCAATCAGTGTTGCTTCCTAAGTGGACAGTTTGATTTCACAGAAGTGTGATTGACTTGGAGTTACATTGTGTTGTTTAAGTGTTCCCTTTATTTTTTTGAGCAGTGTAGTTTGACTGAAGCAGAACATTGACTTACAGGAACTGCAGCTGGGGAAGCCTGAACACTTTGTATGGTTGCAGTGTTATTCTGTTCCTGTTTAGCTTCAGAACCAGCAGGGAGCTGGATATGTTGTCAAAGCAGCCAGGTTCAAGGACACTGATCTTGTTATTGCTTAAATTCCTGGGAGATAGAGATGCAGAAACATTCAATCAGGAAGGGCGCTCAGTTTACTTTTACATTACACCTGCATGTATACATTCCAAACATTTTAATGTCTTTATTCTGGATGAAAAAGTCACATTAATAAGACAATAACAAGTAAAGTATAACACACCCTTTTGGTTGTAGCTGAAACAACCATCTCCTCCCTCCTTAGAAGTTGTCTACTATAGTTGTGAGTCCTGCCTGTGGCATTGTTTTCCAAGTATTTCAGCTGCATGGTTGGGAAGGCTCCAGCCTTGATCTCTGAGATGGAGTTAGATGACAGATCAAGTCTCGAAGGAGATGTATGGATGCAGCTGATGCATCCACAGCTCCGAGATCCTGTTGTGGACCCTGTGCACAATGAGCAGTAATGTACATAATAATCAACATTGATCTACATAAATACACCATCAATGTGTATTTATGCCCAAACCATGGCATAAAGAATGCCGGGTAAGACAGAAGTCCCCCAGCCGGTGATTCCTTTCTTCAGAAACTTCCCTATTGCATAGTGATGGGAAGTTCAGCTCTTTTTACTGACTTATCAACTCATTCAGTCAAAATAACAAACCTTTCAACTAATTTCATTCATTTGAGTCTGTCATGCCCATAGCATGCGAACAATGAACTGACAGCTCAAAGGTCGTGTCATGATTCTACAAGCCTCTCGTTCACCATAGGGGACTTATTGCAGCTGTCATTCGTGATAGACGCGTAAAACATGTGCTTTAAAACAACGTACATTTGTTGATAGGCATGCAAACAAATAAGATTATTCCTTGATACATTAGAAACGAGGTTGAGACCAGTTGTGATTGCAACTGGACTAGGTTGTGAATGACTCTTGCCGGAATGCATTGCTTGACTGAGATGAGGGTGATAAGAACAATGCCGTTGGCGAACTGCAGCCCTCCAAATAATTCCTTCCAAGTATGTTGAGCAGAGGCTGTGTATGTTTTGGTTTTACAAAGCTGTGTCCAAAACCTTCAATTAATTGCATTCATTCTTGCACCATGCGATTAATTGTCAGTTCTAAACATGCATTTTTCTTCTCTATGCTCATGATCTATACTGAACAAAAATATAAATGCAACATGCAATCATTTCACAGTTCATATAAGGAAATCAGTCAACTTAAATGAATGTATTAGGCCCTAATCTACAGATTTCACATGACTGGGCAGGGGCGCAGCCATTGGTGGGCCTGGCTCACCAATCAGAACGAGCTTCTCCCCACAAAGGCGCTTTATTACAGACAGAAATGCTCCTCAGTTTCATCAGCTGCCCGGTCTCAGACCATCCCGTAGGTGAAGAAGCTGAATGTGGAGGTCCTAGGCTGGCGTGGTAACACGTGGCCTGCGGTTGTGAGGCCGGTTGGACGTAGTGCCAGATTCTCTAAAACAACGTTGGAGGTGGCTTATGGTAAAGTATTTAACATTCAATTATCTGGCAACAGCTCTAGTAGAGATTCCTGCAGTTAGCATGCCAATTGCACACTCCCTCAAAATTTGAGACATCTGTGGCATTGTGTTGTTTGACAAAACTGCACATTTTGTCCCCTGCACAAGGTGTACCTGTGTAATGATCATGCTATCTAATCAGCTTCTTGATATGCCACACCTGTCAGGTGGGTGGATTATCTTGGCAAAGGAGAAATGCTCACCGACAGGGATGTAAACAAATGTGTGCACCAAATATTGGAGAAATAAGCTTTTGTGCGTATGAAATAGAAGACCCCAGAAATGTTTCAGTTCATGAAAAATGGGACCAACAACTTACATGTTTTGTTTATATTTTTGTTCAGTATATCTTCCTTCGAGCATATGGCAGACAGTTGGTGGTCGAAACAAGTCTCTGGAGCCGCTGAGACGGAGAAGTGTGTATTAATCCTGCTGTAGGACTCATTGTGGCCAGCACTTGCAGGTCAAACAAACTACTTCAATGAAGGAGTTGCTCAAAAAAACAAATCATGACTCAGTAAAAAGAGTCGTTTCTGAACTGCACATTACTACTATGGCAAGCATACTACGACAGGACACCTAGGAATCACATCACACAACTTACAGAGTAGGAGAAAATGGTTTTGACTTACAATGAGAGTGTTGTGATGTTTGGGGTAACTTCTCCAAGGTATGGAACAGTTGTCAGATCATTATGATTCATAGTGCTGAAAAATATTCCATTAGTTATTACAGAGAATTCCATGGACACCTTTCAGTGGACCTTGCAGCTGCTTTGGCATCTTTCCAAGAAAAACTCAAATGATCTTCGTAGGCTAGGTTGTAGCAACCTCATGATGAGTGTAGTGAAATTGAGTGTAATGAAGTAGTCTAATTCTATTGGTGTTACATTGAGCTGGGAAAATGGAATATGAATGACAGGCACTTACCGCCACTGATCTGGATGAATCATTCAATACCGCCTATGCACACACTTGCCTGCATCTAGTTGATCTAGGGTGTAATTATTAGTCCAAACAGTTATAGTTTCTATTGGACAAATTCAGGTATGTTTATCCCCGTTTCATTCTGTTTGCTTCCGTTTAAGAAACATTTTAAGAGAATGTGCGTAATTAATACCTGAATACCCTGATCACATAAACACAGTTCACTTCCATAGCAGCCACATACAAACAGCATGATCACTTTGCTAGTTGTATAATTCATTCGACATCTATGTGCTCTCCTCCTCTCACCATTTCCTTTCACTTGTGGACTTCAGTGCACAACACAGCTGTCTGTGACCAGGTCGAAAAAAACCTTTCCAAGCCAAAACGTTATACCTTAACGGCTAAACACAGTCTACATCATCATATTAGCTAACGTCATAACCAACATAACTACTAGAACGAATGTGTTAGTAAACCCGCTACAATCATGCAGTACAGTTTACAGCAGCAAGCAGTTTAATACCTGCGGGCCTGGTGCCAATACATTTATAAAACAAAAAGTTTACCTTGACTTGGAAGAGTTCCAGTGCTGGATAGCTTTGGCCAGCAAGCTAACATAGAAAGCTAACACCCCTCTAAAGCTAACACCCCTCTCTGTTTGGGTAGGCTAAACGAGCTAGCTGCTTTCGCTAACTAAGTAAGTGAAAGTTAATTAAATACAAAATATAGCTAGTGCTCTCTCCCTCTTGCTTCTTCATTTTTTTTAAATAAATACATTTGTTCCAAACTGTTCAACTATTGTCTCTCTGAGTCAACTTACTCACCACATTTTATGCAGTGCAGTGCAGTGCTAGCTAACTTTAGCTTATGCTTTCAGTACTAGACTCAAAATCTGATCATTTGAGAGGACATGTCAGTTCATGCTACAAGAGCTCTGATAGGTTCGAGCCGGACGTCATCATAGTTACTGTATAAGCCTTTGGGTGAGAGTATGAACCATGAGTCTCACGTTTTGTATTGAAGTCAATGTACCCAGAGGACGGAAACTAGCGGTCCTCCGCATACACCATGGTGCTATCCCAGAGATTGCGGTTGAGGCTACTGTAGCGCGTCATTGCAAAACAGTGTGTTTTAAATCAATTATATGGTGACATTCATATTGTAACGTTTTCTGTTTCAGTTTTAATTTGTCTGAAATTCACTTAGGATGGTCCTCCCCCTACTCCTCCGAGGAGCCTCCACTGATCCACATATATATCTAGCTAAAGAACTTGACATATAACGTTAGACCTCGCTAGCAAACTAACAAGGCCAGGTAGCTTGAGGAGCCACTGCAGCTTGTAAACATTACCGATAAGATAGCTAATATTGGGCTACTTACAGACGAGTTATCCCATGAGGTGGATCCAGGGGGGGCGCTGACAACCTTTTCCTATTGCAATCCAGGATTTGGATTTCGTCTGACCCCCTTGGACAAGAGCATGGAGCAGGGCAGGAATCCAGTGCCCAGCAGGCACTCAAACTCAACAACAAGAGAGCCGGGGGGTTGGGCCAGCCTTCCGCCATTTCAAAAGTCTAACTATCAATACGTGGCTAGTTAGCTTCTGACAATTATAAAATGTCTAACCTACAACACCAACCGATTCATATAACTTCATATTAATAAAATAAACCCCCTCTTTCACATGAGTCGCATAACATTACAAAAAATGTATTCCAACTTGCCCATGGCAGCCCAGAACTGATTTTTCCTCCTTTCCCTTAGAATTTCCATCAACTTCCAATCTCATCACACATCCCAAGATAAGTGGCTAGCAGCTAGCGTTCTTAAAGTAAACCTGCATGTCGATGTTTCAACGGACCAAGTTCATTTGACTTCATATCAAACAGATGTGGATCGTACAAAGTGTTCTGACGAAACATATGAATTATCTAGCTACCAAAGTATGATTATTCCGAAATATGTTTCGAAGGAACAACAATAGCGATAACATATGGTGAATCCTGCCTCTTTAGAGCATGTTTACAGCTGTCCTATTGGTCAGAATGCATGCTTCTTAATTATTTTATATTAACTGATTCGATTTTCAATAATAAATAGCTAGATACTGGTTGAGAGAAGGTCAAAAGCTCTCCTTTTATAAACATTTTAAAATGAGCTCATGTCATGCATACATTTATTTTTGATGTTTTACAAAAGTAGAAGTTGTAGACCAGTCTGGGCTGGGCTATATTATTATCCCGATAATAAATCCAACTCAATCGGCCTGGCCCCGGGCCACATTCAGTTGCAAAACGTTCTCGAACGTTGCAGATAGCAAACCATGAATAGAGCATTAGTGATTCCTTATTTGCAATATGGTTTTAGATAATTTAGTATTATTCTGTATGTACATTCGATACACCAAATGTAGTGTATGTTACCTTTTGTATGGTATGTATTTCACATTTTAGTCATTTGGCAGATGCTTTTATCCAGAGCGAGTGTATACATTTGTCAATTTCTTATATTTTAGGATTTGCAATTCGTTCAATATGTTACGAATTGCAATACGGACAATATGTTAAGAATTTGTTGTGGCTAACGTTAGCTAGCTCTAGGGGTTAGGGTTAGCTAAAATGCTAAGTAGTTGCAAAGTTGCTAATTAGCATGAGGTTTGAACATGCTACGTTTGGGTTACTAGACAGGTATTATAGACCCTACCTACATACCTTTCATGTTTGCCTTAATAAGTAACCATACCAAACTAATTTGAGAGTCCTGGATTTACGTTTGCTATGTTATGTTTAGTCTATGAAACCAGTCTGTTATTCTACATGTCAAAGAGGGATGTTTGTGTATGGGACATCACGCTGTTTTGCTTAGCAAGTTACACTTTCTCCCGATTCGGCCCATACCTGGCATGAACTCGGGACATCTTAATCTTGGACAAACAGCTTCCTGTTTGAAGCTTGCTCTGCCCCCTTCTATGTCAAGTGATGTGATTTTTATCGTGTGTTTTCTCTGCGAAAGTTTAGAAACAATAGTTTAAATTGTCTTTTGTCAGACTGAGAAATAAACATGCAAGGATTAAACTGTCCCAATTTATATTATGTCCCACTCTTTTCGAATTCACTGTTTTGGTTTCCTTACCCTGTAAGCAGTCTATGGACTAGGTATGACAGCAATCCATGCTTTGGTTTTGTTTACCTAGCCATTGTTTCAAATGCTACCATTTTCTCACTCGTGGCACAAATCCAATGCAAGCCAATGGTACCTATATTATCATTTCCACGCTTCATGTCCAAATCAGCTATGATGAATGAGAAAGTTTCAGACACACAAATATTATACCCCCAAGACATGCTAATCTCTCACCATTACAATAACAGGGGAAACTATGATATTTATGCCTCTGTGACTTTCTCACTCATCATTATTCACGATTCTTTCAGTATTGGCTGTAATCATAGTTGCATCCACATTCATGTAGAAATGAATGTAGAAGTGATCATAGTGATTCCAGAATATAATGAAAACAGGTTAATATGCCCCACCAACATTAGACAAACTGTAATATCTTATGTTTCACGGAGTAGTGGCTGAATGACGACATGGATAACATACATACAGCTGGCGGGGTTTTCAGTCCATCGGCAAGATAGAACAGCTGCCTCCAGTGAGACAAGGCGGTCTGTGTCTATTTGTAAACAACAGCTGGTGCACGAAATCTAATATTAAGGACATTTTGAGGTTTTGCTCGCTTAAGGTAGAGTATCTCATGATAAGCTGAAGACCACACTATTTACGAAGAGAGTTTTCATCAATATGTTTTATAGCTGTCTATTTACCACCACAAACTGATGCTAGCACTAAGACCGCACTCAACGAGATGTATAGGGCCATAAGCAAACAGGAAAATGCTAATTCAGAGGTGGCGCTCCTAGTGGCCGGGGACATTAATGCAGGGACATTTAAATCAGTTTTACCTCATTTCTAACAGCATATTAAAAGGTGCAACCAGAGGAAAAAAAACTATAGACCACCTTTACTCTACACACAGACGCGTACAAAGCTCTGCCTCACTCTCCATTTGGCAAATCTGACCATAACTTTATCCTCCTGATTCCTGCTTAAGCAGGGAGTACCAGTGACTCTGTCAATGAGGAAGTGGTCAGAGGACACAGATGCTAAGCTACAGGACTGTTTTGCTAGCACAGACTAGAATATGTTCCGGGATTCTTCTGATGGAGTTGAGGAATACACCACATCAGTCACTGGCTACATCAATAAGTGCATCGATGACATCGTTCCCACAGTGACCGTATGTACCCCAACCAGAAGTCATGGATTACAGGTAACATCCGCACTGAGCTAAAGGGTAGAGCTGCCGCTTTCAAGGAGCGGGACTCTAACCCGCTGTGCCCTCTAACAAACCATCAAACAGGCAAAGCGTCAATACAGGACTACGGTTGAATCGTACTACACCAGCTCCGAATCTTATCGGATGTGGCTGGGCTTGCAAACTATTAGGGACTTACAAAGGGAAGCACAGCCACAATCTGCCCAGTGACACAAGCCTACCAGACAAGCTAAATAACTTCTATGCTCGCTTTGAGGCAAGCAACACTGAATCGTGCATGAGAGCATCAGCTGTTCCGGATGACTGTGTGATCACGCTGTCGGTAGCCGATGTGAGTAAGACCTTTAAACAGGTCAACATTCACAAGGCAGATGGGCCAGATGGATTACCAGGAGGTGTGTTCTCCGAGCATGCGCTGACCAACTGGCATTTTCAACCTGTCCCTGACCGAGTCTGTAATACCAACATGTTTCAAGCAGACCACCATTGTCCCTTTGCCCAGGAACACTAAGGTAACCTGCCTAAATGACTACTGACCAGTAGCACTCACATCTGTAGCCATGAAATGCTTTGAAAGGCTGGTCATGGCTCACATCAATATCATTATCCCAGAAACGCTAGACCCACTCCAATTTGAATACCGCCCCGACAGATCCACAGATGATGCAATTTATTTTGCACTCCACACTGCACTTTCCCACCTGGACAAAAGGAACACCGACTAGAGAATGCTGTTCATTGACTACAGCTCAGCGTTCAACACCATAGTGCCCTCAAAGCTCATCACTAAGCTAAGGACCCTGGGACTAAACACCTCCGTCTGCAACTGGATCCTGGACTTTCTGACGGGCCGCTCCCAGGTGGTAAGGGTATGTAACAACACATCTGCCATCATGACAAAGCAAAAACTGTTTCAACATTTTTGCTAATTTATTAAACATAAAAAATTGAAATATCAAATTTACATAAGTATTCAGACCCTTTACTCAGTACTTTGTTGAAACACCTTTGGCAGCGATTACAGCCTCTAGTCTTCTTGGGCATGACGCAACAAGCTTGGCACAACTGTATTTGGGGAGTTTCTCCAATTCTTCTCTGCAGATCCTCTCAAGCTCTGTGAGGTTGGATGGGGAGCATTGCTGCACAGCTATTTTCAGGTCTCTCAAGAGATGTTAGATCGAGTTCAAGTCCAGTCTCTGGCTAGGCCTCTCAAGGACATTCAGAGACATCTCCCGTCTGGATTACTGCAACTCGCTGTTGGCTGGGCTCCCTGCCTGTGCCATTAAACCCCTACAACTCATCCAGAACGCCGCAGCCCGTCTGGTGTTCAACCTTCCCAAGTTCTCTCACGTCACCCCGCTCCTCCGCTCTCTCCACTGGCTTCCAGTTGAAGCTCGCATCCGCTACAAGACCATGGTGCTTGCCTACGGAGCTGTGAGGGGAACGGCACCTCAGTACCTCCAGGCTCTGATCAGGCCCTACACCCAAACAAGGGCGCTGCGTTCATCCACCTCTGGCTTGCTCGCCTCCCTACCACTGAGGAAGTACAGTTCCCGCTCAGCCCAGTCAAAACTGTTCGCTGCTCTGGCTCCCCAATGGTGGAACACACTCCCTCACGACGCCAGGACAGCGGAGTCAATCACCACCTTCCGGAGACACCTGAAACCCCACCTCTTTAAGGAATACCTAGGATAGGATAAAGTAATCCTTCTCACCCCCCCCCTTAAAAGATTTAGATGCACTATTGTAAAGTGGCTGTTCCACTGGATGTCATAAGGTGAATGCACCAATTTGTAAGTCGCTCTGGATAAGAGCGTCTGCTAAATGACTTAAATGTAAATGTAAATGTCCCAAAGCCACTCCTGCTTTGTCTTGGCTGTGTGCTTAGGGTTGTTGTCCTGTTGGAAGGTGAAGCTTCGCCCCAGTCGGAGGTCCTGAGCACTCTGGAGCAGGTTTTCATCAAGGATCTCTGTAATTTGCTCCATTCATCTTTGTCTTCATTCTGACTAGTCTCTGAGTCCCTGCCGCTGAAAAACATTCCCACAGCATGGTGCTGCCACCACCATGCTTCACCGTAGGGATGGTGACAGGTTTCCTCCAGACGTGATGCTTGGCATTCAGGCAAAATAGTTCAATCTTGGTTTCATCAGACCAGAGAATTTTGTTTCTCATGGTCTGAGTCTTTAGGTGCCTTTTGGCAAACTCCAAGCTTGCTTTCATGTGCCTTTTACTGAGGAGTGGCTTCCGTCTGGCCACTCAACCAAAGGCCTAATTGGTGGAGTGCTGCAGAGATGGTTGTCCTTCTGGAAGGTTCTCCCATCTCCACAGAGGGACTCTGGAGCTCTGTCAGTGACCATCGGGTTCTTGGTCACCTCCCTGACCAATGCCCTTCTCCCATGATTGCGCACTTTGGCTGGGAAGCCAGCTCTAGGATGAGTCTTGGTGGTTCCAAACTTCTTCAATTTAAGAATGGTGGAGGTCACTGTGTTCTTGGGGACCTTCCATGCTGCAGACATTTTTTGTTACCATTTTCCAGATCTGTGCCTGAACACAATCCTGACTTAGCGTTCTTGAGGACAATTCCTTCGACCTCATGGCTTGTTTTTTGCTCTGACATGCACTGTCAACTGTGTGACTTTATATAGACAGGTGTGTGCCTCTCCAATGTCCAATCAATTGAATTCACCACAGGTGGACTACAGTCAAATTGTAGAAACAGCTTAAGGATGATGAATGGAAACAGGATGCACCTAAGCTCAATTTTGAGTCTCATAGCAATTGGTCTCAATACTTATGCAAATAAGCTATTTCTGTTTTTAGTTTTTAATAAATTTGCAAACATTTCTAAAAACCAGTTTTCGCTGTGTCATATCTCATTCCATCATTCTGCTCCTCTACAATGTACTGTATCACCATAGATGTTTCACAGGAACAAGTTTCTATGACCAGGCACCCTAATCTCCTTCAGCACCTTAATAAGAGAAAAGCAACCGACATACCAGTACCGTATCAACAGACATTTAATCTTCACATTGAGAAACTTTGAGGGCTCTTTATGTTGTTGGCACAGTGTTGAAAGTGAACCTAAACATGTGAGTGTATCTATGCTAGTCAACTGGACCAATAGATGTCTTCAGGTGGTAGTAGGCTGTTGTTATAGACTACACCATAGCCAACACAGTAGCGTGAAAATACTATATTTTTACAAAGAAAAATACATTTTTATGGCAATACATTGTTTCACCTGTTATGTACTGCTAGATAAACTATTTGGGGATTATCTCTCAGTAGCCAACCCAGCTAGTACATTTGGTTTCTTGTAAATTGTGAGAACATACGTTTTTGTTCATAAGATTCCTGACGGTTAAAACTGAATGTTTTTTAAGTGTTCAAAGAATGGAAATTAACATTTTGCATGTTCTAAGAACATACATTTTTAAGTTGAAGGGAGGTTCTGAGAAAGTTTTTCTATGGTTCCCTAAAAGTTTTCCTGTATGGTTTTATTAACATTCTGAGAACGAAAATTATAGGTTATTTGAAGGTAAATAAATAAAGTTACGAGAACATGTTTCAATAAGGCTGCTAACTTAATTTGTGTTAACTGTTTTGAACTACAAGCACAGATGGAAATCCATAGCTTCAGGATGGAGCTAGCATGCTATGTTTTTTTAATTATTCAAACAAAGCTGTTAATTTTTGTCTATTCAAAGAAAACAAGCACTCATTAATACCAGCTGTAGCTAATTAGTGGGCGTGGCCAAAACACCTGAACACACTTAAAAAGAGAGGGAAAAAATAGTTTTGTTGATGCTGAGAACTGATTGTGTAATGTTTTCTGGGGTTTTTTCATGGAAAGTTTTCTTAATGTTCTGAGAACATGACTTTAAATATAACCATGAGGAAACCTGTAGAAAACATTATGCTGAAGTACTGAAATTCCCACAGAACGTTGTTTCTTAACATTATCGGCCAAATTTGACAACATTACTTTAAAAAGAACCATGAGATAACCGGTAGGACATGTTATGGGAAGGTTGACCATGGCCATAGGACAACCACGCCTCGCTATGCTCTAAGAATTATATGGTTCTCATGATGTTATAGGCTAGCTGGGTAATTTGTCCCCGGTTTGGAGGAACACAATACTGAATAACCCTATTGCTTTATTTCATTTGTTAAGGCGGATACAATGTTGCACCTCTGTCATGTCATGTTGAGGACAGGGGCTGGCTGAATACATACAGTTACAGTAACTGCGCGAGACCATTTGTAACCAATCATCGGATGACGCGAGACATTCACCTGCGTTATAATCAGCTGGTCACTAGAGCCAGCCCAGCAGCATGTATTTACTTCCTGCCAATACTGTATATCAGGGTGAAGGAATTGCGGTACAAGTCTATTTTATCATAGCTAACAGCAAACAAATACTTTTGCCGCTGCCGCAGGGAAAGTCATGATCATCCACCCTCGGACACTGAGAATTGAGTATGGAAAAACGACCAAAGTCATGTGCGTGGTTGGCACGGAACTTACTGTAAACATAAACAGGTAACGTTAGGCTAGTTCTCCAAGACATCAAGTATGGGTCGTCATTTATTGATTAATTTATTAGAAATATAATTAAATATTTACTAATGTCATGCATTGGTAAGGACGGTTGATTAACATTAATCTCAGTTATTGTTTGTAAAATCGTATCCCTCGTGTTATTATTCAGTTATTATTGAAATGAAAATGGAACATTAGACAATTGATCTAATGTAAAGGGGTGTGGTGCTGTTAACATTAAAAATATAGCCTAGTAATTTAAATCACATGTCAAGTATTCAAGTAGTATTTTTCTCTCACACATATTAATAATTGAATATATTAATGTAATTGCTTTATAATCTTCTTCCACTTGTAGGTCCTGCGGTGATAATATATTTTTAAATTATTGATTACATCCACTGGCTATTTTGTTGTCATTTTACTACTTGGATATTCCAACTGCAAAAGGAGTTGGAGGATCATGCCCCGATATTGGGCTGAAAGGACTGTTTGTGGTTGGCATTTGTATTCAGCGGAGGAGTCAGACCTCTTGTTCTTAGCGGAGGGAGTCTGCAACAGTCACTTCTTTCTGCTAGTCAACAGACTCTCGTTTGTTGTCCTTACAAGCTGTCAATTTATATGACTCCAGTGCAACAGAATTCGATGGATTATAATCAGTTCCTATGATTTCCAAGTTAATATGGTAGATGATTTCCAAGTTAGATAGAAAAGAGTGGTAAACCCAACACAAATCGCCAACCTGAAGAATTAAACATATTGTGGTACTATCATGACTACGGCTGCAGTTAGTTTATCAGACTCTCCACATGGTATGATTACACAGCAGATACAGATGGTTTCACAACATCGGTGTGTGTAACAACTTAATACTTATTGTTAAGAAACACTTCTCTTTGTGCTATTGTTTAGAGAAACCGAGGCTCTGTTCAGGCAAATACTATCCCTCCTCCAAAAACCTAATGTTCCTTTGGTGTGGACCACCTCCAGGGCTTAGCCTGGACTCCAGGTGTTAGGTTTTACAGCTAAGCTTAATGTTTATAAACAAGTGTCATACTGAGTATAACAACTTGGGATGTTGGTTGATACTTTGACATATAAGTACAATCCTTTTTGCCAGTATTCTTGTGTAGGTTGATAGTCCAGTATTTCTCCCTCTTTGGTACGTTACTCATTGTAGAGGCATGTTGAAGACATCATACCTCTCTGATTACTTTAGCAATGTAACTTTAGAACTAGCACTGCCACCTGTTGCTTCTGGAAATAGGGGATAATGAACGGCACTCACGGATGGTGCTCTACTGCAGTATAGGTATGTCCTCTTGTGTTTACTCTGTTATTGCTATAGATTTGTATCAGAAAAGTATCAGGGTGTGATGTGTAACTGTCACATGTATTTATTGTTCCCCAAGGAGTGCCCCTCCTACCTCCAAGTACTTCTCTGTGCAATGTAGTCCCAGAGTGCAGTACAGGATCACCCCACCCCCACTGGAGAGTGGGACCCTCCCCACCTCTCTCAATGGTAATACAATGCTTCTTATCACCATGGACACTGCCAGCGAAGTGGGAAATGATAGCAAGGTAAATAAAGTAGGCCACTCCCACAGCCATGATAGCTACACTCTTAGAAAAAAAAGTGCTATCTAGAACCTAAAAGGGGCCTTTGGTTGTCCCCAAAGGGGAACCCTTTGAATAACCATTTTTGGCTCCATGTAGAACCCTATTGGGTTCCATTTAGAACCCTTTCCCAGAGGGTTCGGCATGGAACCCAAAATAGTTCTACCTGGGGACCCTGGAACACTTTTTTCTAAGAGTGAACCCTGAGACTTCAGTATGTTAAATCTTATTAATATAATCCTGAGTTGAATATTTCCTATCGGGACTGAACACCCTTCAGTGAATTATGTTAATAAGAAAAACAAATCAAGTATTTGCTGCTCCTATGCCTCTTAAGAGTGGCATGCAAACCACACTGAAATAATGCAAATGTGGCACTCAACCTGATACCAGAGAGATGTCAAACAGTGGAAAGTGATGTGGTTAATCACAGTGCCAGTTCTATTGATAAGGAATTGAAGGAGACTTAGTTCAGTTCCAGAATGGGCCAGTTGTTTAGATTCTCCTCTGAAATTATGTACTGTACATATCTGGACATGAATATATCATAGAAG
The DNA here is from genome assembly GCF_023373465.1 of Oncorhynchus keta. NCBI lineage: Eukaryota > Metazoa > Chordata > Actinopteri > Salmoniformes > Salmonidae > Oncorhynchus > Oncorhynchus keta. The sequence goes on along the minus strand of NC_068430.1, from coordinate 27,700,335 downwards.
ACCCCATCAAAACACAACCACTGCTTAGTCACCAGTGTTCTAGATGTTTAACTTTGTAAATGTTGTCCTTTGTTGTGCAGCTATCAGTCATGTATTATGGAGAGAAGACGGAGGTGTTAGGGAAAGCTGTCGTTCACCTCACCGCTGTTGGTATGTTGTGTTATGCTTAGGACAGGAGAGCACACCCATATAAACTAACACCCTCCCCCACCTTCAAAGCATACCTTTGTGAATGTCATTTGTACATTTTGATATTTCACTTGAGACCCCAAAGCAGCTCATGAGCTTCAGTGACATCCAGGGCCTCTCTGTCTTGTAGAGATTTCTCTGGATGTAGATGCTGATCGAGATGGCCAGGTGGAGAGGAACAACCCCAACAAGGTGGGTTATGTCTGCTGGGTCCGTCCAGGCAGGTCTCTTTCAGCTCAGAGGTCACTATCTTTGTTTCTTAACACAGCAGGGTACATAAGGAGACGTTCTAACATGAATAGGCATTTCAGAAGACTAGTGTCCATGCTGTTTTCCAAAACACAAAGGAAGATTGCCAAGGCACTTCTAGCTAATTCTGTTAGCTAACACAGGGCACAGCCTTCCACTGATATTAATAGGTATATCAAAATACTGTTCATACTATATTCCTGGAAGTGGGAAATTCTTTTGAACGTTGTGCTTTTCCACTCAGCTGTAAGTCTAATCTTACCTCATGCTAACACATTGGGAAAAGCTAATTCGGCAGGGCAGTGTTAGTTCTTGTCGCTGAATAACGAGTGTTCATCTCTGCAGGGATCGTGGATGTGGGGGCCTAATGGCCATGGTGCCATCCTACTGGTCAACTGTGACTCAGAACACACCTATGGGAAGAGGCGGGACAGTGAGCGTGCTGAGGTCAGCAGGGTCTCAGGTATATAACAACAGCCAAGTCATCCTGGCCCACTGAGCTGACCAGCTGACAGTGCTGCAGGCATTGCAATAAATCAACATTTTAAAGGCTGCAGGTCTGTGTTTTGTGTATAATCAGCAGAGAGGAGCAGTAGGGATGTGTGTATTTGTGTTAGCTAAACACAAAATGCCTGAGCTAGGGGTGTGTCTGGTGTGGTTTGATGGTTCCTTCACGACCACCATCCTTCTAGGATAAGTAGTTGTATTACACACTGTCATACCTATGTTGTTATTGAGATGAGGTCACATTGATTACGACATTGATGGGTTGACACTTGATGTACAATAATGTCAGTATTTGTGAAATGTCAGATCTGAAAGACATGTCCCCAATGGTGCTGCGAACCAGTGGCCCTGCCAAGCTCCCAGAGGGCTACAAGCTGACCATGCACATCTCCCAGGGGGATGCAGAGAGTGTCAGGGTCTTCAGAACCAGGTCCACAGCAGGCATGCACCAAACACTGAGTGAGTCAAGGACATTTTGTCCAGTCAGATCTTTTATGTGTTCTTGTGGCTGTCCATGCATGTATAATGTGTATACAATAGGATTTTAATGCTGCGTATGCATATAAATGGAGATACATTTGATCCTCATTATAAAACATGATTTACTGCTGCAGAAAACCTGTTCTACAAGAGCTTTGTGAAGGACTACCCACTGGTGCTGGGCAGTGAGGATTTGTCCAAGGAGGTCCCGTACCTCGGGGGAAACGCTGAGATGAATTTCTACGTTGAGGGCCTGAGATTCCCTGACAAAGACTTTGAGGGCCTCATCAGCATCAGCCTCAGCCTGCTGGAGCCCAGCTCTCAGGTACATTGTAACTATTTCACTGTTCCTAGTTTAAAACTTCAAAGGGTATATACTGTACCTCTGTCGTGGAATCTATCATTCATGTTTTTGTTCCGTTATTTTGCCAGGGCTTCCCTGAGACGCCCATCTTTACAGACAGGGTGGTGTTCCGTGTGGCTCCCTGGATCATGACACCAAACACACTCAACCCTCTGGAGGTCTTCGTCTGCAGGTGAGCTATGATGAAGAAGAAAATTATGATGATCAAATCACATTTTATTTGTCACATACACATGGTTAGCAGATGTTAATGCGAGTGTAGCGAAATGCTTGTGCTTCTTGTTCCGACAGTCCTGGCATTGATCTTGATGGAAATAATGATCGCGCTGTCTGTAAACTTATTCCGACAACTGTTTCTGTGCATTTGGTTACCCAGCACATCTGATAACTACCAGTTCCTAAAGGGAATGAGGAGGCTGGTGGAGAACAGTGGGTATAAGCTGAAGGTTTGTCATGAGTACATGAACAGAGGAGACCGCTGGATGCAGGTAAGCAGTGAGATTCAGCTTCTAGCCTATCATGCACTTTTGTGCATTTGAACTTTTTTCAATTCCAACCTTTTTTAAACACCATTTATTTCACATCCTTTTACATCAATGTAAATCATTGTCAGTCTTGTCTCTCGGTTTCAGCTAAAAGAAATCAGAACATAGACCAGTGTCTTTGTTTCTAACTGCATGAAAAATATAGAAATATAATAGACATGTAAAGAAGGTTTCTCTCTCAGGATGAGATAGAGTTTGGCTACATTGACTCTCCTCACCAACGTTTCCCTGTTGTGCTGGACTCCCCCCGAGACGGAGAACTACAGGATTTCCCTTATGATGTGCTACTGGTAAGAAAAGGCATTCACCACACCTGCTGTTAAAATGTTCTTATTTCTATACTGTGAGGGATGTGGTGGAACTCTTTCTCAACCTCTCTCTGCCTGGTGCCCTCAGGGCCCAGACTTTGGCTATGTGACGAGGACAGCATATGATGAGGAAGTGAGCAGCCTGGACTCGTTTGGTAACCTGGAAGTTAGCCCTCCAGTTATTGTGAATGGAAAAATCTACCCTCTGGGCAGGATCATAATTGGAGTGGCTTTCCCCACGTGAGTGTACCTTAGCCAGGGGTTAGTTGCTTCAACGGAAGAGAATCTGGTTCTTAGATCCCAATATTTGCCGTTATTCTAAAGTTTATTTATTAATTAAATAACCTTGATGCTACTTCCTTCTATAAATCTCTTGCTAATGATTAATTCATATTTGGAACAAAGAGATGGCCTCCCAAGTGGCAGAGCGGTCTAAGGCACTGCATCTCAGTGCTAGAGGTGTCACTACAGACACCCTGGTTCGAATCCAGGCTGTATTGTAACCGGCAGTGATTGGGAGTCCCATAGGGTGGTGCACAATTGGACCAGTGTCGTCCGGGTTTGGCAGGTGTAGGCCGTCATTGTAAATAAGATTTTGTTCTTAACTGACTTGCCTAGTTAAATAAAGGATCATTTAAAAAAAATGTTAAATAAAAAATGGCTGTGAGCAGTGGTGATAAGGCTGTTTAACTTTTCAGGGCAACCAAGGGCCGCAACATGACCAAAGTAGTGCAAGACTTCCTTTGGGCACAGAAAGTCCAGGAGCCCATTGCACTGTTCTCTGATTGGCTTCTGGTTGGGCATGTGGATGAATTCATGACTTTTGTCCCAGCTCCTGACAAAAAGGTAAAACAATATTGTCAAGGAAAGTATAGTTGCCCGCTCCATTAGAACATGTGAGTAAATACACTGTGTTCTTTGATATAGAGTAGAAATGACGGCGAGCAAAGAATTGTTAATGCTGTCCATTTGCACAAAGTATTTAGACATGACGCAGGCTGTGGCTGCCATGTGGTTTATGTGATAATGTAAAGCTGTCAGGAAGTCAAATGAAGCGCACAGCCAATGTTGTCTTTGTCCTCTGTTTCTCTGTGTAGGGATTCCGGCTGCTGCTCGCCAGCCCCGACGCAGGCTACAAACTATTCAGAGGCTTACAGAACGACGGGCATGGACAAGCCAAAATGTTTGACGGTAGGCCTTCAGTTAGGCGACTAATTTCACTGTCTCAGTGTGTATCACTGGATTTTTTTTCAGGATTTTTTTCTGTCATAGTTGAAGTGTACATATGATGAAAATTACAGGCCTCTTTCATATTTTTAAGTGGGAGAACTTGCACAATTGGTGGCTGACTAAATACTTTTTCCCCCCTCTGTATATACATTTGGAAGCTACGCTCACAGGAATATGAATCATTTGCACATGAACGACCGCTCATTCAGAAAAGAAATGCAATACAGTTGAAGTCGGAAGTTTACATACACCTTAGCCAAATACATTTAAACTCAGTTTTTCACAATTCCGGACATTTAATCCTCGTTAAAAGTCAGCTAGAATTCAGTTAGGATCCCCACTTTATTTTAAGAATGTGAAATGTCAGAATAATAGTAGAGAATTATTTATTTCAGCTTTTATTTATTTCATCACATTCCCAGTGGGTCAGAAGTTTACATACACTCAATTAGTATTTGTTAGCATTGCCCTTAAATTGCCTTTGAATTTTGGTTAGATTTCCACAAGCTTCCCACAACAAGTTGGGTGAATTTCCCATTCCTGGTGTAACTGAGCTGGTGTAACTGAGTCAGGTTTGTAGGTCTCCTCACTCGCACACCTTTTTTCAGTTCTGCCAACAAATGTTCTATGGGATTGAGGTCAGGGCTTTGTGATGGCCACCCCAATACCTTGACTTTGTCCTTAAGCCATTTTGCCACAACTTTGGAAGTATGCTTGGGGTCATTGTCCATTTGGAAGACCCAATTGCAACCAAGCTTTAATTTCCTGACTGATGTCTTGATGTTTCAATATATCCACATAATTTTCCAGCCTCATGATGCCATCTATTTTGTGAAGTGCACCAGTCCCTCCTGCAGCAAAGCACCGCCAACATGATGCTGCTTACCGCTGCGCTTCACGGTTGGGATGGTGTTCTTTGACTTGCAAGCCTCCCCCTTTTTCCTCCAAACATAATGATGGTCATTATGGCCAAACAGTTCTACTTTTGTTTCATCAGACCAAAGGATATTTCTACAAAAAGTATGATCTTTGTCCCCATGTGCAGTTGCAAACCATAGTCTGGCTTTTTTATGGGGGTTTTGGAGCGGTGGCCTTTCAGGTTATGTCGATATATGACTCGTTTTACTGTGGATATAGATATTTTTGTACCTGTTTCCTCCAGCATCTTCACAAGGTCCTTTGCTGTTGTTCTGGGATTGATTTGCACTTTTCACACCAAAGTGCGTTCATCTCTAGTAGACAGAACGTGTCTCCTTCCTGAGCGGTATGACTGTTGCGTGGTCCCATGGTGTTTATACTTGCGTACTATTGTTTGTACAGATGAACGTGGTACCTTCAGTCATTTGGAAAATGCTCCCAAGGATGAACCAGACTTGTGGAGGTCTACATTTTTTTTTTCTGAGGTCTTGGCTGTTTTCTTTTGATTTTCCCATGATGTCAAGCAAAGCGACACTGAGTTGGGAGGTAGGCCTTGAAATACATCCACAGGTACACCTCCAATTGACTCCAAATATGTCAATTAGCCTATCAGAAGCTTCTAAATCCATGACATAATTTTCTTGAATTTTCCAAACTGTTTAAAGGCACAGTCAACTTAGTGATTCGTAAACTTCTGACCCACTGGAATTGTGAAACAGTGAAATAATCTGTCTCTAAACAATTGTTAGAAAAATTACTTGTCATGCACAAAGTAGATGTCCTACCCGAATTGCCAAAACTATAGTTTGTTAACCTGTTACGTCTGGGGCGGAGGTTCCGCCAGTGGAACATTTCGACAACATCCTGTGAAATTGCAGATGCCGAAATTAATTTTTTTTTTTTTTTAATATTTAACTTTCATAGAATCACAAGTTCAATACACCAAATTAAAGCTTATCTTCTTGTTATTCCAACCACCGTGTCAGATTTCAGAAATTCTTTACGGCAAAAGCAAATCATGTGATTATCTGAGGACAGCACCCCATCAAACAAACACATGACAATCATATTTCAACCCGCCAGGCGCGACACAAAACTCAGAAATAACTATATAATTCATGCCTTACCTTTGAAGATCTTCTTCTGTTGGCACTTCAATATGTCCCATAAACATCACAAATGGTGCTTTTGCTCGATTAATTGCATTGTTATATCTCCAAAATGTCCATTTATTTGACGTGTTTGATTCAGAAAAACACCGGTTCCAACTCGCCCAACATGACTACAAAATATCTAATAAGTTACCTGCAAACTGTGTCCAAACAATTCAAACAACTTTCCTAATCCAACTTTAGGTATTTTAAAATGTAAATAATCGATAAAATTTAAGATGGGATAAACTACGTATAAAATTAAAGTGGAGCGAGCTTCAGGTCACACGCCCCAAGTAAAACAGTCCACTTGGCTATACACCCAGAAAGGAAATGGCTATTTCTTCATTTCTCAAAGGAAAAACATCAACACATTTCTAGAGACTGTTGACATCTAGTGGAAGCCATATGAACTGCAACCAGATGCCTCAGAAATCTAGATTCACATTGAAAACAAATTGAAAACACTGTCACCTCAAAATAAGATTTCCTGGATGGTTTGTCCTCGGGGTTTCGCCTACCAAATAAGTTATGTTATACTCACAGACATCATTTTATCAGTTTTAGAAACTTCAGTGTTTTCTATCGAAATCTACCAATTATATGCATATCCTAGCTTCTGGGCCTGAGTAGCAGGCAGTTTACTTTGGGCACGCTTTTCATCCGGACGTGATAATACCGCCCCCAAGCCTGAAGAGGTTTAACAAGAAATTTGGAGTGGTTGAAAAACGAGTTTTAATGACTCCAACCTAAGTTCATGTAAACCTCCGACTTCAACTGTATATATTTATGCGTAGATGTCTTTCTCTGTTGTCTCTGTTGAAACCACTTGATCTGTCTATGGGAAGTGGTTTGATTGAAGTCTCCGGTTGTTCACCAGGGGTCACAATGTCCTTCTTAGTTGTAGGCTTCTTCTGTTCTGGAGTATTCATTAGAGTAGATACTACAGGTGTACCACACGGTGTTCAGAGGGATCTGTCTTCCCTCATCTTTGGTCAAACGTTCTAGACTACTTTACATGCACAGCTGCAGACGGTGCATGTTTTGGCCTGGTTTACAAAGTTTCTCACCATTTTAGCGTGTGGACCGCGGCCTCACGTTCTCTGGTCTCAATGGTTGATTATTCAGGGTACAGCTAGGACCACTTAACACGCCGCCAGTACCCCGGCATGTTTTGGTCTAATGTAAATTTCGTTAGCAAATCCTTTTCAGCACTCTGGTCTTAGGGGCTTTCCAACACGCCGACACAATGTCTGTGCTCACATGGGCATGGTTACTGACTGGGCCCAGGTTTATATGAAAAGCCATTATCTCGTTTCGAAGGCTAAAATCACATTTATATAATTTCAAAAATCGTTTCATATTTAATCATATAATTTTTACATTTAGATGAAAATCTGATATATACAGTGTGCAAGCTCTTAAAGTTACAATGTTTCCGTTATAAAGTCTTTCTGATCATTTTAATCACATCACAAAATGGACATTAATTTTCCATATTCCATCTCACATCATTCCCAACATTCTTTATTAGAAATATTGTTTCATTATCCACTTTTGGATGTTGGAGTTTTGGTGGAAAAGTCTCAATGTGTAACAAATTATTTTCACCATTCATACTATAGGGCAAGAGAGAGAAAGTGTACGGCCTGCTGTTAAGTCATAAAACCGGCCCAACTCCCACCTCAGGTGGGAGAGAGTGGGGTCTGGCAATGGGGGAGAGAGAGTGGGATCTGCCAGCTATGTGCAGAGCTGATCTGGCACCTTTGATCCTCACCAAGGAGAGAGCGTCATGAAGTCTGGGTACTGCAACTCGCATTGACTTCAATACAAGACCATGGTGCTCGCCTACGGAGCTGTGAGGGGAACGGCACCTCAGTACCTCCAGGCTCTGATCAGGCCCTACACCCAAACAAGGGCACTGCGTTCATCCAAAACCTTCCGGAGACACCTGCTCATGTTCCTCATCCCCCCCCAACCCTTCCATATTTGACTTACACTTAAATGTAAATGTAAATGTAATTCTGAGAACTTCCTCCAACCTATCAGAGCTCTTGCAGCATGAACTGACATGTTGTCCACTGACTCAAAGGATCATAGAATCAATCTAGTACTGAATGCATAAGCTACAGCTAGCGAGCACTGCAGTGCATAAAATGTGGTGAGTCGTTGACTCGGTTATGATATGAAGGTTTGGCTTGGAAAGGTTTTTTCGCCTGATCACAGATAGCTGATGTGTTGTGCACTGAAGTCTACAAGTGAAGGGAAATTGTGAGAGGAGGAGCGCACGTAGATGCGAGAAGTAATTATACAAAGATCAAAGGGATCATGCTGTTTGTATGTGGCTGCTAGGAAAGTGAACTGTGTTTGTGTGTGATCATTCAGCTGATTCTGCAAAATGTTACTTAATTGATATGAAACGGGGACAAACATACTTCAATTTGTCTAATATCGCTTGCATCTGTTAGACTAATGATTACACCCTAGATTAGCTAGATACAGGCAAGAGTGTGGAACATGATATTGAATGTGTCAATGTTCGTTACTTTGATTACACAAATTTCTCTTGACCTGTGCACCTACTTTCATAGGCTAGGTTGAAGCATCCTCGATGGGTATAGAGAATTTTTGTATCATGTAGTAGCATAAACCTATCGATGTAACATTTGGCTGGGTGACTGGAATATGAATGACAGTCATCCAATATGCTGTAATAGAAGCCACCCCCTAAAAAAAATAATTGTCCTCCCTCATCTTAAACGTCACCGACCACCCCTGAACTGTGTGGGTTAATAATCAACACCGACTTCCTTCCCGATCCTAACAGGTCTTGGAGCAGAAGAAGAGATTACGGTAGATGAGATTTTGAGTGATGACAAACTTGGGGCAGAAAACAACTATGTCCAGGTGAGGGAAACTAAACACCAGATGAACAAGTTACTCAGAGAGGCTAGCAGAGCATTGCAGTGCTTGGTGAAATAACCATGTAGACGTTGTGACTGCTGTCGTCCCACAGAGCTGTATAGACTGGAACAGGGATGTCCTTAAGAGGGAGCTGGGTTTAGACGACGATGATATCATTGATCTGCCCATCCTTTTCCATGTGATGGAGGAGAACAGGGCAGTGGCCTATTACCCAGACATGGTGAGCAGACGCAAATTCTACACTAGAACACCTCCAAACCAAAAGTACTTCCTATTTTATTTGTTATACATTTTACATTACATAATGGCAAAACTCAAAAATGCTGCCAAATCATTTTAGACATTTTGTGATGATTTTCTACATGTGATTAGGAAGTATGCTCAAATCATCTACTACCCAAGTAGCGCAAGAAGCAAATCCTAATTGAGGCATATGTCTCTACCTCCAGGTGAACATGATTGTGTTGGGGAAGAACCTGGGCATCCCTAAACCATTTGGGCCCAAGGTGGATGGCCGCTGTGCCCTGGAGGCAGAGATGACCTCCCTCATGGAGGGCCTGGGACTCCGCTGCACATACATTGATGACTTTGCCTCCTACCACAAACTGCTGGGAGAGGTTCACTGTGGCTCTAACGTTCGCAGGGAACCCTTCTCCTTCAAGTGGTGGAACCTGGAGATGTGAGGGATTTGGGGCAAGGAATGGTTGTAGTTAGAAAGAGGGAATAAGGCTTGACGTAAACAGCAGCAACATTCGCCAGCAGCAGTCATCTTCAAACAACAACAGTAGTCCTTCGTACTGTATTACCCCTTTGTCTTTATTAAACATGTATTTGCCTTTTTTTTACAAAAGGGTGAAAAACTATATTTATAAACAAGACTTTCGGACTTTAACAAGGGCTTAAGGAGATTATCAACGAGAACAGAAATGCAATCATCTGAATTAAGCACATTGTAGGCTGAATCTGTTTGGATTGTCTGCGTGCTCAATCCAAGTGTTGTATTTACAGGTACTAAAACCAGTATAGATTAACAGGACCACAGATAAATGTGTAATTTGGAGCCTTGAAGACTTGTGAGAATTTTAATACATTTATTTTAAGCTTTGAGATGAAAATATATTTTGAATTTCAGTGCCTGGAATGCACACTATGACTCCAAAGGCTCTCTTAACCTGATGTAACTTCCAATCACATTTCAATTAATAGTATTTTGTTGAATCATAATCTTTAGAATGGTGTTTGATAATAATACATGATTAAATAAATGTCAGACTAACTGTATTTTGATGTAGTGTTCCTTACTTACACAGAGATCCTTCAGATTCAACATAGATTTCAAAATAATTGCAAAAGAAGGTTTATACACAACTGACAAAGTGCAACTAAATTCCATATTGGTTCTTGTTCATTTAATTGAAATAAAAAGTAATGGAAACTATGCCTTCATATCAGGTCTTTTCATTATATAAATCTGAGATGAGGGAAAATGTCTCTAATCAGGAAATGTAAAACATTACAACAAGATACAAAGGTTCCATTCATTGAGAGCAGATGTCTACAAATGAATACATATATCTGTTTAGTTTTACATTCAAACCAGTTGGTGATAGATTCCAGTAGGCGATATCCACCATGGGATAGATTCCATATATGAAGGGGGATACCCTCCTACAAAGCAGCTTACTTAACAATCATTTAAAAGGCAACTTGTCGTGTAATTATTTTTTTAAACCAAGTCAGATTTTCAAATGATCAGCAATTAATTGAAAATGTAGTGCCGGTTTCCACATTACACTTGTATCGCCATATTTCTCTATCGAAACTGATTTAAAGAAATAATGACTGTGCTTTTCTAGAGAAGTTGGACTCTATGGACTCTAATCTATTTCCAGCACAGTACTGTACAGTTGACATGGTTTTGCGAGCAGATTTACACCATTCACCATTAAATCAAACTAGAGGTTTTAAAAAATAAACTGAAGACAGTAGTCACTGGACAATAGCTTGGCTTTGGAGGCTGTGTGCTTTGGTTAGGTCACCTTGGAGGAATATCTGACTGTGTGGTACTATCTACAGTATGGGACAGTGATGAAGACTGATGAGTAATTTAGTTTGGACACTAGACCTTATCAGTAATTCAATACTTAATGTTTTTGTCCCTCAGCTTATATAATATTTGGACTGTTAAATTAATACTATATATATCCATTGATTCTTGAAGAATTTAACTTATAAATGCCTCATGAACTTAGTTGTCGTACCCCCTCCAAACCCAAAACATATTTTGGTTTTACTCATTTGCTTGTTAACAAGGTAACTGTAAACAAACACTATATAGCCTCAACATGGTTAAAAGTATAATTTTGCTATCATGGATGTGTCACGCCCTGACCTGAGTATTCTTTGTTTTCTTTATATATTTTGGTTAGGTCAGGGTGTGACATGGATGATGTATGTGTTTTTGTACTGTCTAGGGGTTTTGTAGGTTTATGGGGTTGTTTACCATCTAGGTGTTCATGTATGTCTATGGTTGCCTAGATTGGTTCTCAATTAGAGGCAGCTGTTTATCGTTGTCTCTGATTGGGAACCATATTTAGGCAGCCATCTTCTTTGGGTATTTCGTGGGTCATTGTCTATGTGATGTTGCATGTTTGCACGCAGTGTTTATAGAGGTCACGGTCGTTTTGATATTCTTCTTTGTTTGTTTAGTGTACTTCGTGTTATTTTCGTCTTACATTAAAAGAATGGATTCATATCCATCCGTGGTAAAAGGCAGCAGCGATCGCAGGACTCATTGACTTGGGAGGAAATTCTGGATGGCGGAGGACCCTGGGCACAACCAGAGGAATATCACCACCCCAAGGCAGAGCTGGAGGTAGCGAAAGCAGAGAGGCGCCGGTATGAGGAAGCAGCGCGGCTGGAAGCCCGAGAGGCAGCCCAAAAATGTCTTGGGGGAGGGCACTTGGAGCAGTCGGCGAAGTTGAGGGGTGAGTCTGAGATTGTCGAGGAGTTATTGGACAGATTGGAGGAGAGTGAACGGAGGGGAGATTATGAGACATTCGAGGAGTTGTTGACAAAATTGGAGGAGAATGAAGAGAGAGAGAGCTGTTAGTTTGGTGTAGTATGCACGGCATTCGCCCTGAGGAGCGTGTTAGCAGTCCGATGCCACCTGTGTCAGTTACTCATGCTCAGCCTGAAACTTGTGTTAAAGTTCCGGAAGATTTGATGCCGGCTATACACACACAAGGTCTCCAGTACACCTTCACAACCCGGTGTGTCTTGCTTCTCCCACTCATCCTGAGGTGCATGTTCTCAGCCCAGTACCACCAGTGCCGGCACCACGCACCAGGCCTATAGTGCGCCTCGACAGTCCAATACGCCCTGTTCCTCTTCCGTGCACTCGCCCTGAGGTGCGTGTTCTCGGCGCAGTACCACCAGTGCCGGCACCACGTTCCAGGTCTATAGTGTGCCTCGGCAGTCCAGTACGCCCTGTTCCTCCTCCCCGCACTCGCCCTGAGGTGTGTGTCCCCAGCCCGGTACAACCAGAGTCGGCACCACGCACCAGACCTATAGTGCGCCTCGGCAGTCCAGTACGCCCTGTTCCTCCTCCCCGCACTCGCCCTGAGGTGCGTGTCTCCACCCCGGTACCAGCAGTGCCGGGAACCACGCACCAGGCCACCAGTGCGCCTCCAGGGTCCAGTACGCCCTGTTCCTGCTCCTCACACTCGCCCTGAGGTGCGTGTCCCCAGCCTGATACCACCAGTGCCGGCACCACACACCTGGCCTATAGTGCACCTTGGCAGTCCAGTACGCCCTGTTCCTCCTCCCCGCACTCGCCCTGAGGTGCGTGTCCTCGGCCCAATACCACCAGTGCCGGCACCACGCACCAGACCTACAGTGCGCCTCGCCAGTCCAGAGCGTCCGGCAACAGTACCCAGTCCAGAGCGTCCGGCAACAGTACCCAGTCCAGAGCGTCCGGCAACAGTACCCAGTCCAGAGCGTCCTGCTACAGTACCCAGTCCAGAGCGTCCTGCTACAGTACCCAGTCCAGAGCGTCCGGCTACAGTACCCAGTCCAGAGCGTCCGGCAACAGTACCCAGTCCAGAGCGTCCGGCAACAGTCTACCAACCAGAACATCCTACGACGGGCCGCAGTCCGGAACCTACCAACGACGGGTCGCAGTCCGGAACCCACCACGACGGATCGCAGTCCGGATCCGCCAGAGTCTCCCTCGCGTCCGGATCCGCCAGAGTCTCCCTCGCGTCCGGATCCGCCAGAGTCTCCCTCGCGTCCGGATCCGCCAGAGTCTCCCTCGCGTCCGGATCCGCCAGAGTCTCCCTCGCGTCCGGATCCGCCAGAGTCTCCCTCACGTCCGGATCCGCCAGAGTCTCCCTCGCGTCCGGATCCGCCAGAGTCTCCCTCGCGTCCGGATCCGCCAGAGTCTCCCTCGCGTCCGGATCCGCCAGAGTCTCCCTCGCGTCCGGATCCGCCAGAGTCTCCCTCGCGTCCGGATCCGCCAGAGTCTCCCTCGCGTCCGGATCCGCCAGAGTCTCCCTCCAGTCAGCCACCCAGGAGCCGCCAGAGCCGCCTGTCACGCCGGCGACGCTGGAATCTCCCTCCTGTCCAGAGCTGCCAGAGCCACTACTCAGTCCAGAGGCGCCTTTCCGTCCAGTGGCGCCCTCTACGATGATCTTCTCTCTGGGGGCCCGTTGCGAGAGTAGACTGAGGTAGAGCGGTGTCCACGTCCCGCACCCGAGCCACCACCGTGAAAAAGGCCCACCCGGACCCTCCCCTTTTGATTAGGTTTTTGCGGCCGGAGTCCGCACCTTTGTGGGGCGGTACTGTCACGCCCTGACCTGAGTATTCTTTGTTTTCTTTATATATTTTGGTTAGGTCAGGGTGTGACATGGGTGATGTATGTGTTTTGTACTGTCTAGGGGTTTTGTAGGTTTATGGGTTTGTTTACCATCTAGGTGTTCATGTATGTCTATAGTTGCCTAGATTGATTCTCAATTAGAGGCAGCTGTTTATCATTGTCTCTGATTGGGAACCATATTTAGGCAGCCATCTTCTTTGGGTATTTCGTGGGTTATTGTCTGTGATGTTGCATGTTTGCACTGTGTTTATAGCGGTCATGTTCATTTTGATAGTCTTGTTTGTTTAGTGTACTTTGTTATTTTTGTCTTAAATTAAAAGAATGGATTCACATCACGCTGCGCTTTGGTCTCCTCACTACGATGTTCGTGACAGGATGGTCTGTCTAGGAATTTTAGAGTGGTTACTTTTCGCCAACTCCATCACTCAGCTGATTATCGATACAGTGGCGGGGTAAAGACTTTGTTATTGTTTGAACTGCAGATTACCCCTTTAAATGGCCTGAAATACGTTGACTATAATTATGGGGTCAGTAAAATATTGTCCATTCAACATAAACTGTGAACTGCAATTGTACAGTTTGTCAGGGGAAATGAATCATGGAATCAAAACCAGCAGCAGCATGATGATAAAAGTACCTTCTATCAAAAACATGTAACATTTACTAAAAGTTTTTAGTCAACATCCCCCATTACACTCTTAATTGAACATTAATAAAACACAAGGCTTGGTGTGACATCAAAGGATCCGGGACACCAAGAATAACAAATGTACAGCATCATGGTGGGATGTGAGGTTGATGGGAGCAATAATGTCAGTTCTTCCAACAATGACAACACCCTCTTATCGTCCTCATGCATTTCTCTTTAGCCTAACAGAAAACTTCCCCTAATGCATGATCAACGGATCTCCTGCAACACCAATCTGTCTAATGCTTAAGATCCTCCCCTCACTCCACCTTCAAACCTGTCACGAGTCCGACCGAGGGTGTTTCCCCTTCCCGGGCGGTTGGCGCTCGGCGGTCGTCGTCACCGGCCTATTAGCTGCCACTGATTGTTTTTCCTCTCCCTCCTTGTATGTTTAGTGGTAGCACCTGTTCATGATTAAATCAGCTAATTAGTTTGTCTTTATTAGACAGCCGGCCCGCCTGGTTGTTGTGCGGGATTATTGCAGTGTAACCTTCGGCTCTGTTGTTAGAAGTACGTGTTAGTGCCTGGTCGTTACGTTTTCTGTTGTACATTCTCATTCCCTGTGTTTGGGGCCGTTACTATTGTGAGCACCCTGGGATGCGTCGGCGCTATTAAAGACGCACAGCTTTGCACTCACTGTCTCCTGCGTTTGACTCCACACACCTACGACACCTGAAGTGTTACAGAATCCCGCACCCGAATCAAATCGAATGGAGTCAGCAGGAGCAGCAGCCAACCCTCTCCCATCGATGGAGGAACGGGTTCTCCACCACACCACCATTCTCCATCGGATCGGATCCGCGATGGATCAAGTGATGGAGAGAATGGACCGATGGGAGAGGAGTGGTCTCCTCTCTCCACCTTCGGCACCCCGACTCCGGTCTCCCCATCACTCGACTCCAGCACCCTTCGTCTGACGCTACCGAGGGCTTATGATGGAGCGGCGGCGGGTTGCCAGGGGTTTCTGCTTCAGCTGGAGCTATACCTGGCCACCGTTAGACCCCCTCCCTCAGGAGCGGAGAGGGTGAGTGTCCTCATCTCCTGCCTCACGGGTCGTGCTCTGGAGTGGGCGAACGCAGTCTGGAATGGCCCAGACTCAGCGGGAGCACTACCCAGAGTTTTCCTGCCGCTTCCGTGCCGTATTTGATCACCCTATAGACGGCCGAGCGGTGGGAGAACGACTTTTTCATCTCAGGCAGGAGAGGAGGAGCGCCCAGGATTACGCGCTGGAGTTCCGGACCTTGGCAGCCGGATCTGGGTGGAACGACAGGGCCCTTATGGACCACTACAGGTGTGGTCTCCGAGAGGACGTCCGCCGGGAGTTAGCGTGTCGGGACACCACTCTGTCACTGGATCAGCTGATTGACATGTCCATTCGACTGGACATCTGCTGGCTGCCCGCGGGCGTTCAGAGAGGGTCCTGTGCGTTCCACCACCCGGCCCCTCCGCTCCCATTCCGATGGAGTTGGGAGGGGCTGCGCCGAGGGGTACCGGAGGAGGAGGCCTTCCCTGCACCAACTGTGGTCGGAGAGGACACACGTCTGATCGGTGCTGGGGGGTCCGTCTGGGAGTAGAGATGGCAGGCGGAACGCTTCTCGGTCACCCCAGGTGAGTCAGCATCAGACTCACCCAGAATCCCTTGTTGGCCATATGTTTGTCTTAATCTCTTTCCTTCACTTTTTCCCTCTTCCCAGCATAGGGCGCTAGTCGATTCAGGCGCAGTTGGGAACTTTATGGATCGCGGACTCGCCCTTAAGTTAGGGGTTCCGCTGGTGCCGATAGATTCTCCTTTCCCGTGCACTCCCTAGATAGCCGGCCATTAGGGTCAGGGATGGTCGGGGAGACCACGGTCCCACTGGACATGGTGACGCAGGGGAATCATAGGGAGCGTATCAGTTTTTTTATTATTGATTCGCCTGCGTTTCCAGTGGTGCTGGGGACTCCCTGGCTGGCCCGGCACAATCCTAAAATTTCGTGGAGACAAGGGGTTCTCCAGGGGTGGTCAGAGGAGTGTTCTGGAAGGTGTTTGGGAGTTTCCATCGGTGCCACGTCGGTGGAGAGTCCAGACCAGGGTTCCACGGTGTGCATTCCCCCGAGTATGCCGATTTGGCAATCGCTTTCAGTAAAGTGAAAGCGACTAAATTACCACCTTATCGACCGGGAAGGGATTGTACGATAGATCTCCAGGTAGACGCTGCGCTTCCCAAGAGTCATGTGTACCCGCTGTCCCAGGAGGAGACGTTGGCAATGGAGACATATGTCACGGAGTCGCTGGGACAGGGGTACATTCGGCCCTCCATTTCACCCGTCTCCTCGAGTTTCTTTTTGTGAGGAAAAAGGAGGGAGGTTTGCGTCCGTGTATCGATTATAGAGGTCTAAACGCCATCACAGTGGGGTATAGTTACCCTCTACCTCTCATCGCTACGGCGGTGGAATCGTTCCACGGAGCGCAGTTCTTCACAAAACTGGATCTCAGGAGCGCGTATAGTCTGGTGCGTATTCGGAAGGGAGACGAGTGGAAAACCGCATTTAGTACTACATCCGGCCACTATGAGTACCTCGTCATGCCGTATGGGTTAAAGAATGCTCCAGCCGTTTTCCAATCCTTTGTAGACGAGATTCTCAGGGACCTGTGCGGTCAGGGGGTGGTTGTTTATATCGATGACATTCTGATCTACTCGGCCACTCACACCGCGCATGTGTCTCTGGTGCGCAAAGTGCTTGGAAGACTGCTGGAGCATGACCTATACGTCAAGGCTGAGAAATGCGTGTTCTCTAAACGAGCCGTCTCTTTTCTGGGATATCGCATTTCCACCTCGGGGTGGTGATGGAGGGTGAACGCATTAGGGCCGTGCGTAATTGGCCGACTCCAACCACGGTAAAGGAGGTGCAGCGGTTTTTGGGTTTTGCCAACTACTACCGGAGGTTTATCCGGGGTTTTGGCCAGATAGCGGCTCCCATTACCTCACTGCTGGGGGGGGGCCCGGTGCGATTGCAGTGGTCAGCACAGGCGGACAGGGCATTCAACAAGTTGAAGGCGCTGTTCACTGAGGCGCCCGTGTTGGCGCATCCGGATCCCTCTCTAGCATTCATAGTGGAGGTGGACGCGTCCGAGGCTGGGGTGGGTGCCGTGCTATCACAGCGCTCGGGTACGCCACCAAAACTCCGCCCCTGCGCTTTCTTCTCAAGGAAGCTCAGCCCAGCGGAGCGTAACTATGATGTGGGGGACCGGGAGTTGCTAGCGGTGGTTAGAGCTCTGAAGGTGTGGAGACACTGGCTTGAGGGGGCTAAGCACCCTTTTCTCATCTGGACCGACCACCAGAATCTGGAGTATATTCGGGCTGCAAGGAGACTTAACCCACGTCAGGCAAGGTGGGCCATATTCTTCACCCGGTTCCGGTTTACTTTGTCTTATAGACCGGGCTCCCAGAACGTGAGGGCTGACGCACTGTCCCGCCTTTACGACACCGAGGATGGGTCCACCGAACCTACTCCCATCCTTCCCGCCTCTAAGCTGGTAGCCCCAGTGGTATGGGAGGTGGACTCGGACATCGAGCGGGCGTTACGGGCTGAACCCGCGCCTCCTCAGTGTCCAGCGGGGCGAAGGTACGTGCCGCTTGATGTTCGGGACAAGCTGATTCGGTGGGCTCACGTCCTACCCTCCTCGGGTCACCCTGGGGTGACGAGGACAGTGGGGAGCCTTCAGGGGAGGTATTGGTGGCCTACGTTGGTTAAGGACGTTAAGGGTTATGTCTCCTCTTGCTCAGTGTGCGCTCAGAGTAAGGCTCCTAGGCACCTTCCTAGAGGGAAGCTACAACCCCTCCCCGTTCCACAGCGGCCATGGTCACATCTGTCCATAGATTTCCTGACCGATCTTCCGCCGTCTCAGGGGAACACCGCGGTTCTAGTGATTGTGGATCGGTTTTCTAAGTCCTGCCGTCTCCTCCCGTTGCCCGGTATCCCTACAGCCCTGCAGACTGCGGAGGCATTATTTACCCATGTCTTTCGGCACTACGGGGTGCCGGAGGACATCGTTTCTGATCGGGGCCCCCAATTCACGTCTCGGGTATGGAGAGCGTTCATGGAACGTTGGGGGTCTCTGTCAGCCTGACCTCCGGTTATCACCCGAGAGTAATGGGCAGGTGGAGAGATTGAACCAGGAGGTGGGTAGGTTTCTGCGGTCGTATTGCCAGGATCGGCCAGGGGAGTGGGCACGATACATTCCCTGGGCTGAAATGGCTCAGAACTCACTACGCCACTCCTCTACTAACGTGTCCCCTTTTCAGTGTGTGTTGGGATACCAGCCGGTCCTGGCACCATGGCATCCGAGCCAGACCGAGGCTCCTGCGGTGGAGGAATGGGTACAGCGCTCCAAGGAGACCTGGAGGGCCGTCCAGGAGTCTCTACGACAAGCGAGTGGACGGCAGAAGAGGAGTGCTGACCGCCACCGCAGTGAGGCCCCCGTGTTTGTACCGGGGGACAGGGTCTGGCTCTCGACCCGAAACCTACCTCTCCGCTTGCCCTGCCGGAAGCTGGGTGCGCAGTGTGTAGGGCCCTTTAAAGTCCTGAGGAGAATAAACGAGGTGTGTTATCGATTACAACTCCCTTCCTATTATCGAATTAACCCCTCGTTTCATGTGTCTCTCCTCAGGCCGGTGGTAGCTGGTCCCCTGCAGGACAGTGAGGTACCGGAGGTCCCTCCCCCTCTGGACATCGAGGGGACCCCGGCGTACACGATCCGGGCCATTCTGGACTCAAGACGCCGGGTGAGGGGCCTGCAGTACCTCGTGGACTGGGAGGGGTACGGTCCGGAGGAGAGGTGCTGGGTACCGGTGAGGGACATCTTGGATCCATCCATGTTGAGGGATTTCCATCGCCTCCATCCGGATCGCCCTGCGCCTCGTCCTCCGGGGCGACCTCGAGGCCGGTGTCGGCGCGCTGCGGGAGCCGCGCGTCAGGAGGGGTGTACTGTCACGAGTCCGACCGAGGGTGTTTCCCCTTCCCGGGCGGTTGGCGCTCGGCGGTCGTCGTCACCGGCCTATTAGCTGCCACTGATTGTTTTTCCTCTCCCTCCTTGTATGTTTAGTGGTAGCACCTGTTCATGATTAAATCAGCTAATTAGTTTGTCTTTATTAGACAGCCGGCCCGCCTGGTTGTTGTGCGGGATTATTGCAGTGTAACCTTCGGCTCTGTTGTTAGAAGTACGTGTTAGTGCCTGGTCGTTACGTTTTCTGTTGTACATTCTCATTCCCTGTGTTTGGGGCCGTTACTATTGTGAGCACCCTGGGATGCGTCGGCGCTATTAAAGACGCACAGCTTTGCACTCACTGTCTCCTGCGTTTGACTCCACACACCTACGACACCTGAAGTGTTACAAAACCAAAACAAAAACAATGCCATAGAGAGGACAAGGGAGAGTATACTATGAGTTACCACATGAACAGATTTAGGCTTCACAGAGCTCACGGAGCAGAAATATATGCAGGCTACGCCAGACAACAGCCAGAAGCGATACTGTGTGAGTGACACTCCTTTTGGGAATGGGTGCTGTCCACTCCTCTCCTTCACCTCTCTAGGCATGCCAGTAGTCAGTCACATAGAGTTGGGATGAGGGAAGGCTGTAAGTGCATGTCCATGGACCTGGCTGTTCAGACTGGACTGTTGTGGAACACACGTGCGCTTGCTTCATCTCCTGCAGGGGGTGCCTCTTATGGGAATGCTGTGGGAGGAGGAGGGACTGGGGTCAGACACCATCTTTACTACTACAGGTCACACACAAACATCCAAATACAGATAGGGGTAACACATGGTCAGTAAGCTACATGTACTGAGTTGAACAACTACAGGTATCTGCTAATGGACATCCATGTACTGATCAGTGGGGAGAGGCTGGACACAGACACAGAAAGAGAATAACAAGGTTAACAAATACCACAATTACTGAACAACAAGAGGAAAAGTTTAGGGCATTTATACATTTATAAGCAGATTTATGTATGTAATAAGACTTAAGATTTCCTGGGGTAACAGTGTAAGAAATAATACATACAAAATGAAATACTGCATTGTTTCCTAAGAAAGCAAAGTAAGGCGACAATCTCTGTCGGCGCAACGTCAACTGACCAACATTACGACCAGGAATACGACTTTCCCGAAGTGGATCCTCTGTTTGGGCCACCACCCAGGACAATGGATTGGATCCCAGTAGGTGACCTAAAGCAATGGTGCCGCAGAAGGGCCAGACAGAGAGGTCTTCTGGTCAGGCTCCGTAGACGGGCACATCGCTCACCGCTCCCGAGTATACTACTCGCCAATGTCCAGTCTCTTGACAACAAGGTAGATGAAATTCAAGCCTTCCAGAGAGAAGGCTCCTGAAATAACTTCATTGGACTCAATGTAAACTGGAAACCACATATCCCGAGGCTGCATGTATTGCAGCTGGGGATTTTAACAAAGCTAATCTGAAATCAAAGCTCCCTAAATTTTATGAGCATATCGAAAGCGCGACTCAGGCTGGCAGCATTCTGGATCATTGCTACTCTAACTTCCGCGACGAATACAAAGCCCTCCTTCGGCAAATCTGACCATGACTCCATTTTGTTGCTCCCAGCCTATAGACAGAAACTAAAATAGGAAACGCCCGTGCCCAGGTCTGTTCAACGCTGGTCCGACCAACCTGAATTCCACGCTTCAAGATTGCTTCGATCACGTGGACTGGGAGATGTTCCGGATAGCCTCAGACAACAACATTGATGTATACGCTGATTCGGTGAGCAAATCTATTAGCAAGTGCATCAGTGATGTTGTACCCAAGGTGACTATTAAAACCTTCCCCAAGCACAAACCGTGGATTGATAGCAGCATTCGTGCAAAACTTAAAGTGCGAACCACTGCTTTTAATCATGGCAAGGTGACCGGAAACATGACCGAATACAAACAGTGTTGCTATTCCCTCTGCAAGGCAATCAAACAAGCTAAGCCTCAGTATAGAGACAAAGTAAAGTCTCAATTCAATGGCTCAAACATGAGACGTATGTGGCAGGGTCTACAGTCAATCACGGATTACAAAAAGAAAACCAGCCCCGTCGCGGACACCTACGTCTTGCTCCCAGACAAACTAAACAACTTCTTTGCTCGCTTTGAGGACAGTACAGTGCCGCTGACACGGCCCGCTACCAAAATCTGGGGGCTCTCCTTCACCGCAACCAACATGAGTGAAACAGTTAAACGTGTTAACCCTCGCAAGGCTGCTTGCCCAGACGGCATCTCTAGCCATGTCCTCAGAGCATGCGCAGACCAGCTGGCTGGTGTGTTTACAAACATTCAATCAATCCCTATCCCAGTCTGCTGTTCTCACATGCTTCAAGAGGGCCACCATTATTCCTGTTCCCAAGAAAGCTAAGGTAACTGAGCTAAATGACTATCGCCCCGTAGCATTCACTTCCGTCATCAGGAAGTGCTTTGAGAGACGAGTCAAAGATCATATCACCTCCACCCTACCTGACACCCTAGACCCACTCCAATTTGCTTACCACTCCAATAGGTCCACGGACGACGCAAATCACATTGCACACTGCCCTAACCCATCTGGACAAGAGGAATACCTATGTAAGATTGCTGTTCATCGATTACAGCTCAGCATTTAACACTATTGTACCCTCCAAACTCGTCATTGAGCTCGATTAAGGTCTCGACCTCACCCTGTGCAACTGGGTCCTGGACTTTCCGACGGGCCACCCCCAGGTGGTGAGGGTAGGAAACATCATGTCCACCCCACTGATACTCAAAACTGGGGCCCCACAAGGGTGTGTTCTCAGCCCTCTCCTGTACTCTCTGGTCACCCATGACTGCGTGGCCATGCATGCCTACTTCAATCATTAAGTTTGCAGACGACACTACAGTTATAGGCTTGATTACCAACAACGATGAGACGGCCTACGGGGAGGAGGTGAGGGCCCTCGGAGTGTGGTGTCAGGAAAATAACCTCACACTCAACATCAACAAAACAAAGGAGATGATCGTGGACTTCAGGAAACAGCAGAAGGAGCACCCCCCTATCCATATCGACGGGACAGTAGTGGAGAAGGTGATTGATTGAAGTAGGCGAGATCAAGGACAACAACCACCCAAGCCACTGTCTGTTCACCCCGCTATCATCCAGAAGGCGAGGTCAGTACAGGTCATCAAAGCTGGGACCGACTGAAAAACAGCTTCTATCTCAAGGCCATCAGACTGTTAAACATCCATCACTATTATTGAGTGGCTGCTGCCAACATACTGACTAAAATCTCTAGCCACTTTAATCATAAAAAATGGGATGCAATAAATGTGTCACTAGTCACTTTAAATAATGCCACTTTATATAATGTTTACATACCCTACATTACTCATCTAATACGTATATACTGTACTCTGTACCATCTACTGCATCTTGCCCATGCCGCACTGCCATCGCTCATCCATATATTTATATGTACATATTCTTATTAATTCATTTACACTTGTGTGTATAAGGTAGTTGTGAAATTGTTAGATTACTTGTTAGATATTACTGCACGGCCGGAACTAGAAACACAAGCATTTTGCTACACTCGCATTAACATCAGCTAACCATGTGTATGTGACCAATAAAATTTGATTTGATACAAATGGTTATACAGTACCTGTGCAGTTGGGGCTGTTTTGAGCCCCAGAATATTTGCAAAATAAATTAATATATATATGTATTTTTTTCTGGGCTTGCCTCTTATGCATGTTATTTTGGCATTAATACGGGTCACATACCAGATTGCAAACAATGTAAAAAAATAAATATCATTCAGTTAATAAAGCTGCGTACACACATGACCTATTTTTTGTTTTCTTGAGTAAGTCAGCTCCAAAATGTATATGCAGGTGTTTCAGCCTAGCTCAGTGCTTTCTGTGGTGGTGGGGCGAGCCAGTAGAAAATAGGAGCATTGCGTTGTGATTGGCTCAGTGTTATGTCACTCATAGGGACAGTACATCAAGTTTAAGTCCTTAGTAAGGATAGACATCCAAAATGTCAGCGCTTTGGGTCCTGCCATAGTGTTATAGAAGGCTCAAGGTCATTGGCCACAGATAAAATGACGTCAAATAACGTTATATACTGTAGCTTTGATTGGACTGATCATGTCAACATCTTACTTTCAAAGTCTTAGTTAGCAGTCATTATCGTGAATCAAGTCGACAATCTACTGGCAAATAATTTTTAATCCTTGTCATATGAAGAGAAATAATGAAGAGAAATTATAAAACGTATCGGTGCTCATCGGCCATTGGACATAAAATTGGAAATTGCAAATTCAGCAATGAGTCGTTTGGAAGGAATCAGTGGCCAACTGCAAACATTGCAAGGCAACCACTAACGGTAGCCTGTGATTCAATGGAGTGGCTGTGTGTTTATTATTCCGAATTCCCACCATAAATCCAGAGAATGCCAAAATTTGATTACAATCAAATTTGCCATTCATGGACCACCGCAATGTCTGCATAAATTATGTAATATGCAAGGGAGATATGTATACCGTAGCTAAGAAAGTAATACTAAGCACATGTTGTATAATAAGCTGTTAGTAGCCCATGTGCCTCACCCTAATAATTTGGTCTATTTTCACCAAAGCAGTATTGTAAGGTGTTTTTCGTGGCCGGTGTGTGCTTGTTTTGTACAGCTTTGACAGTGTTACTGAAAGTAGTGGTGGTGCTTGGCTTGCACGTGAACATTCAGCATATGTAACAGTATAACTTTAGACCGTCCCCTCGCCCATACCCGGGCGCGAACCAGGGACCCTCTGCACACATCAACAACAGTCACCCACGAAGCATCGTTACCCATCGCTCCACAAAAGCCGCGGCCCTTGCAGCGCAAGGGAACCACTACTTCAAGATCTCAGAGCAAGTGACGTCACTGACTGAAACGCTATTTAGCGCGCACCACCGCTAACTAGCTAGCCGTTACACATACACAACATTATATAATAGAATTGTGTTATTTGACGTGTCAAATTAAAAGCTTAAAAGCACGCATCAAATAGTGTTATATGACGTGTATCTTTTTTGACACACAAAGACCCAAACAGTGTTCATTGTGCCCCACCCTAATAATTTTGTATATTTTCACCTCTTAATTCCACCTAGTGTTCTAACTTGGTTGTTCAAATGTAGCCTATAACCTGTTTTAGAGAAATGTAATCATTGAAAATTGTAAGAGCTTTCATTGTTTTTTTATATGCCCCCTTTATTTATCCTACGTTTCTGACTTGTTGTACAGGGAGCAGAGGTGGGACCAAGTCATTGTTTTACAAGTCACAGTTTTACAAGTCACAAGTAAGTCTCGAGTCTTAGCACTCAAGCCCCAAGTCAAGACTGTCAAGTATCAAGTCAAGTCTCAAGTCCTAAACTTTGAGTTTTGAGTACTAAACAAGTCATAATGTGCTCTTCACTAAATGTAATACCATTTCATATTTTTAACAAGAGTAATAATCTATTACATTTACGCAAATCATGAATGCTTTTAAAAATATCTATATCATTATTACTTTCCACATAAACATTATATTTCCATGGAAATACATGGGTAGTTGTAACGGTTTTCTTGTGCTGAAGGTGAGGAGGACCAAAATGCAGCATGGTTACTATTCATGGTTCTTTAATAAATTAACTACACATGGACAAACTAACAAAACAAGAAACGTGAAAACCCAAAACAGCCCTATCTGTTGCAAACACAGAGACAGGAACAATCACCCACAAAAACCCAACACCAAACAGGCTACCTAAATATGGTTCCCCATCAGAGACAATGACTAACACCTGCCTCTGAGTGAGAACCATATCATAGAAATAGACAAACTAGACATGTAACATAGAATGCTCACTCAGATCACACCCTGACCAAACAAAACATAGAAACATACAAAGCAAACTATGGTCAGGGTGTGACAGTAGTCATGAGAAAGACACCCCCCAATAGTGATCGACTATCGAGGATCGCTATGGGGCGCAATAGGCTTGTACACAATCGCCCAACCTTAACACACACACTCTCTCTGTGTGGTTACAGTAGGCTAACGTATGTCAATGGTTTTAGGAACAGCAGTAACATCAGGCAGGATTTAGGCTACCAACTGCCTGGCCAGGTGTAGCTCAATCTTGGGTGCAATGATCACGTTCCCCCACTGACTGACTGTGTGGAGGCTCATTGATTTAACGTTACGATAGCCACATGTTTCGACAGTAAAGTAATAAAATACACTGCTCAAAAAAATAAAGGGAACACTAAAATAACACATCCTAGATCTGAATGAATGAAATATTCTTATTAAATACTTTTTTCTTTACATAGTTGAATGTGCTGACAACAAAATCACACAAAAATTATCAATGGAAATCAAATTTATCAACTCATGGAGATCTGGATTTGGAGTCACACTCAAAATTAAAGTGGAAAACCCCACTACAGGCTGATCCAACTTTGATGTAATGTCCTTAAAACAAGTCAAAATGAGGCTCAGTAGTGTGTGTAGCCTCCACGTGCCTGTATGACCTCCCTACAACGCCTGGGCATGCTCCTGATAAGGTGGCAGATGGTCTCCTGAGGGATCTCCTCCCAGACCTGGACTAAAGCATCCGGCAACTCCTGGACAGTCTGTGGTGCAACGTGGCGTTGGTGGATGGAGCGAGACATGATGTCCCAGATGTGCTCAATTGGATTCAGGTCTGGGGAACAGACGGGCCAGTCCATAGCATCAATGCCTTCCTCTTGCAGGAACTGCTGACACACTCCAGCCACATGAGGTCGAGCATTGTCTTGCATTAGGAGGAACCCAGGACCAACCACACCAGCATATGGTCTGACAAGGGGTCTGAGGATCTCATCTCGGTACCTAATGGCAGTCAGGCTACCTCTGGCGAGCACATGGAGGGCTGTGCGGCCCCCCAAAGAAATGCCACCCCACACCATGACTGACCCACCGCCAAACCGGTCATGCTGGAGGATGTTGCAGGCAGCAGAATGTTCTCCACGGTGTCTCCAGACTGTCACGTCTGTCACATGTGCTCAGTGTGAACCTGCTTTCATCTGTGAAGAGCACAGGGCGTCAGTGGCGAATTTGCCAATCTTGGTGTTCTCTGGCAAATGCCAAACGTCCTGCACGGTGTTTGGCTGTAAGCACAACCCCCACCTGTGGACGTCGGGCCCTCATACCACCCTCGTGGAGTCTGTTTCTGACCGTTTGAGAAGACACATGCACATTTGTGGCCTGCTGGAGGTCATTTTGCAGGGCTCTGGCAGTGCTCCTCCTGCTCCCCCTTTCAGAAAGGCAGAGGTAGCGGTCCTGCTGCTGGGTTGTTGCCCTCCTACGGCCTCCTCCACGTCTCCTGATGTACTGGCCTGTCTTCTGGTAACGCCTCCATGTTATGAACACTACGCTGACAGACACAGCCAACCTTCTTGCCACAGCTCACATTGATGTGCCATCCTGGATGAGCTGCACTACCTGAGCCACTTGTGTGGGTTGTAGACTCCGTCTCATGCTATCACTAGAGTGAAAGCACCGCCAGCATTCAAAAGTGACCAAAACACTAGCCAGGAAGCATAGGAACTGAGAAGTGGTCTGTGACCTGCAGAACCACTCCTTTATTGGGGGTGTCTTGCTAATTGCCTATAATTTCCACCTGTTGTCTATTCCATTTGCACAACAGCATGTGGAATTTATTTTCAAGCAGTGTTGCTTCCTAAGTGGACAGTTTGATTTCACAGAAGTGTGATTGACTTGTAGTTACATTATGTTGTTTAAGTGTTCCCTTTATTTTTTTGAGCAGTGTATATAGTCGTCGGCTATATCAGCCACGACTTACTGTTCTTTGTGCAGCTTCAAATGTCGAACAAAGTTGGAAATTGTTGCGCCTCCGTCTGTAACTTTCTTCCCGCATGTTTGCAAATTACAATCCATTTTTTGTTGATACATCATCTTTCCAAAGGCTCCATCTGAATTTACCCGCTGACGTTCCTCTGCACTGCCACGCACAACATTTTCTCAGCTGGTACAATTTGATTGGCTGCTGTCCGATTCAAACTGTAATCCATTAAATGAAGAGTTGATGAGCTGCACACTTTTTTAAATAGCATCCTTTTTCATATTTGGGATGGGGAGGTTTATATCAAGTCAGGTCGAGTCATAAGGCTGAAGTCCAAGTCAAGTCACGAGTCATTGGTGTTAAAGTCAAGTTGCAAGTCATCATATTTGTGACTCGAGTCTGACTCACCTCTGACAGGGAGTACACTGTAAGAACGGCCCATGTTCTGAATTCTGTCGCTGTACATTTCAAAAGTGCTGAACAAATAGTTATTGACTACGTCCATCGTCGCTCGCTCATTAATGTCTTAATCGAAATGATAGATTTCCTCTTATACGCTTGTCGTCCCCTTATGCCATAGTTTGTACATCTCAACTGTCAGTAGAAACCACAGTTGTTTAAGCAAGTCAGCCATATCAGCTATGTTTTTTAAAGGCAGTAAATGAGGCTGAATTAACTGTTTCGCTAACAGACAAGGCTCCGCTGATAGCCAGGTGTAGCTGTGGTACGGTGCAGGGACTGCTGTTGGGACTCTGCTGTTGGGACAGCTTTATGTAGGCCCGAACAGTTTGTGGCCACCGTTTGTCACCGTAATAGTGCATTAATGTATCGTTTAGTATTGTGTTGTGTATTGGCTTTGCTGGCATGCATCCCACTTTTTTATTTTGCCCCACCAAGATCTACATGCTAAAATCGCCACTGCTGTATGTAAGCAGAATGAAATCTGTCTTCCAATGTACACAGCTAGTACAGTGAACGAGCAGAGATGTTACAGAGGATCTGATTATTAAATTAGTAAAACCGATCTCAACGATGATGACTTATCCTGTGACCGCTCTGTCTTGTCTCGGCTCTCCGCCTCTTTGAGCGCTAGCCCTTTGCACCCCTCAGGCTCCTGGGGCCGTGCAGGTGCTGTCAGGGGGGGTAGACAATGGGCCATCATAACAAACAAACTCAACTTTTGGTATTTTAAGACATTGTGTCAAGCCCTGATCTGTTTCACCTGTTCCTGTTCCTGTTCCTGTGATTGTCTCCACCCCCTCCAGGTGTCGCTGATTTTCCCCAGGTTGTGTTTCCTGTCTCTCTGTGCCAGTTCGTCTTGTAAGTCAACCAGCGTTTTTCCTGTTCTCCTGCTTTTTGCTATTCTCCTTTTTCTAGTCCTCCCGGTTTTGACCCTTGCCTGTTTCTGGACTCTGTACCCGCCTGCCTGACCATTCTGCCTGCCTTGACCACGAGCCTGTCTGCCACTCTGTACCTCCTGGACTCTGATCTGGTTTTGACCTTTTGCTGTCCACGACCATTCCCTTGCCTACTCCTTTTGGATTAATAAACATTGTAAGACTCCAACCATCTGCCTCCTCTGTCTGCATCTGGGTCTCCCCTTGTGTCATGATAGTACCAACTGGCCATGACAGACCCAGCAGACTTGGACCAGCTCCGCCACACTGTCTCCCTGCAGGGAGCCACCAATGGGAGACATGAGGAGTTGTTACAGGGTCTTTTGGAAGGGCTCAGTTCCTTGATGGAACGCCACGACCATGGGTTAACTTCTTCGGGCTAGGGGGCAGTATTCAGAGGTTTGGATGAATGAGGTGCCCAAAGTATACTGCCTGTTACTCAGGCCCACAAGCTAGGCTATTGAATAGAATACACTCTAAAGTTTCCAAAACTGTTAAAATAATGAGTATAACAGAACTGATATAGCTGGCAAAGACCCGAGGAGAATCCAACCATTTTTTTTGGGGGGGGAGGTGACACCATTTAAAATGCCTGTCTATGGGGAAATCAATGGAGTACCTCCCAGATTGCAGTTCCTAGGGCTTCCAGTAGATGTCAACAGTCTTTAGAAAGAGTTTCAGGATTGTTTTTTGAAAAATGAGCTAGAATTTGTAGCTTTTCTAAGTGGCTCCCATTTTGGCTGTAGTTTTGTGGCGCGCGTGGATGAGGTGGTGCACTTCGTTATTTATCTCCGGTAATGAGCATACTATTCTCTGTCTTAAATTTGATCATTTATTTACATATTAGGGTACCTGAGGATTGATTAGAATCTCTGTTTGACTTGTTTGGACGAAGTTTATTGGTAACCTTTGGGGTTCATTCGTATGCACTTTGAACGAGGAAAACCGGTGGATTACGGAGTCAAGCGTGCCAAATTGGGGATATAAAGAAGGACTTTATAAAACAAAATTACCATTTGTGATGTAGCTGGGACCCTTTGGATTGCAAACAGAGGAAGATCTTGAAATGTAAGTAATTTATTTTATTGCTATTTCTGACTTTCGTGATGCCTCTGCTTGCTTGAAAATGTTTGTTATGCTTTTGTATGCGGGGCGTTGTCCTCAGATAATCACATGGTATGCTTTCACCGTAACTACACCACCTTGGGGTCGGTTCTATTCTCTGTCCGGACCAAAGACAAAAACTATGGAGGAGTACATAGAGGAGTCTCTGGCCACTGGGGCCGTCCGTCCGTCTGCATCTCCTGCCGGCGCAGGGTTTTTCTTTGTGGAAAAGAAGGACAAGACCCTGCGTCCTTGCATTGACTACCGGGAACATAATGACATTACTTTAAAAAATAGTTATCCCCTACCTCTCCTCTCCTCGGCGTTTGAACTCCTCCATGGAGCCACCATGTTGGACCTTCGGAATGCCTACCACCTGGTTCGGATTTGCGAGGGGGATGAGTGGAAGACAGCCTTCAACACAGCCAGTGGACATTATGAGTACCAGGTCATGCCATTTGGCCTCACAAACGACCCCGCTGTTTTCCAGGCTTAGGTCAATGATTCTTAGAGAAAGGCTAAACCAGTTAGTGTTCGTGTACCTTGACAATATCCGGTTCTTTTCCCAATCTGCACAGGAACATGTTCTTCATGTCAGACAGGTCCTTCAGTGCCTCTTGGAGAACAAACTTTTCACGAAAGCCCAGAAGTATGAGTTCCACCATTCTACAATCACCTTTCTGGGATCTGGGGGCAATGTTCAGATGGATCCTCGAAAGGTGAAAGCAGTGGTGGATTGGCCTCAACCAACGTCCAGGGTACAGTTGCAATGGTTTCTTGGTTTTGCAAACTTATACCGCCTTTTCATTCGGGACTACAACACCCTGGCGGCCCCCTTCTCGGCACTCACCTCGCCCAAGGTACTGTTCAAATGGTCTCCAGCTGTCGACAAAGCCTTTGTGGACCTGAAGCATCGGTTCACAACAGCTCCCATTCTCATCCATCCGGACCCCTCGCGTCAATTTGTGGTGGAAGTTGATGCTTCGGATGTTGGAGTGGGAGCCATCCTGTCCCAGCGATCTGCCCAGAACCAAAAGCTTCGTCCCTGTGCCTTCCTGTCCCATCGTCTCAATCCTGCAGTGAGGAACTATGATGTAGGCAATCAAGAACTCCTGGCAGTTAAGATGGCGTTGGAAGAGTGGAGACACTGGCTGCAAGGAGCAGAACAGCCATTCTTAGTCTGGACCGACCATAAAAACTTGGAATATCTCTGTACAGCCAAGCGCCTCAACTCCAGGCAAGCCCAGTGGGTCCTCTTGTTTACTAGATTCAACTTCACCATTTCCTACCGACCAGGATAAAAAAATGTGAAACCTGACGCTCTCTCCCGCCTATACAGTTCCTTTGCCATACCCTCGACCTCCAAAACCATTCACCCTACCTCATGCCTTGCTGCCACTGTGGATTGGGGTATTGAGAACCTGGTTTGCGAGGTGCAATGTCCCTAACCCATTCTGGTCCTGGGTCCTGGAATGGGCTCATTCCTCCAGGCTGACCTGTCATCCAGGGTCCCGTCGTACACTAGCCTTCCTCCGACAATGTTTCTGGTGGCCCACAATGTTTCCTGTCATCCCTGCCTTCGTCGCCGCATGCACAGTGTGTTCTCAGAAAAAGACTCTACGGCAAGCTCCTTCTGGCCTCCTTCAGCCAGTCCCTCATCGTCCCTGGTCTCACAAATCTCTGGTCTTTGTCACTGGGCTCCCTCTGTCTGATGGCAACACTGTCATTCTGAAGGTAGTCGATTGGTTCTCCAAGGCCACCTATTTCATCCCTCTCCCCAAACTAGCTTCTGCCCAGCTTATGAGGCAGCATGTCTTCCGGATCGATGGGCTCCCGGTAGACATGGTCTCCAATCGGGGTCCTCAGTTCTCGTCTCAGTTCTGGAAGGCATTCTGCACCCTTATGGGGTCGTCGGAGAGCCTGTCATCTGGATTCCATCCCCAAACCAATGGTCAGTCGGAGCGAACCAACCAAGATCTGGAAACCACCTTGAGATGCCTGGTCTCAACCAACCCCACTACCTGGAGCCGTCAACTGGTCTGGGTGGAGTATGCTTGGAACACCCTTCCCTGTTCTGCCACGGGACTCTCCTCTTTCGAGTGCTCCATGGGGTATCAGCCTCCACTCTTCCCTGAACAAGAGCAGGAGGTCAGCGTACCCTCAGCCCAGATGTTTGTCCGCCGCTGTCGACGTACCTGGAGAGGAGCCAGGGCGACTATTCTCAAGACCAACTCCAGGTATCGCCGACAAGCGGACCGTTGCAGGACCTCAGCTCCCCACTATCGCATTGGGCAGAGGGTATGGCTTTCCACTCGGGACCTGTCCCTGCGGTTAGAGTCCCATAAACTGTCTCCCAGGTTCATTGGTCCTTTTTCCATCTCCAGAGTCCTGAGTTCCACTGCTGTCAGTCTTGGGTTACTCCGTACCTTCCGTATCCGCTCAACTTTCCATTTGTCCAGAATTAAGCCTGTGTCTCACTGTCCTTTGTCTTCTGTTTCCAGCCCCCCGAGTAATTAGCCAGGCAGCGTATACAGTGAGATGCCTCCTGAAGGTTCGACCACGGGGCAGGGGTTTCCAGTACCCAGTTGACTGGGAGGTTTTTGACCCGGAGGAGAGGTGCTGGGTTCCTGCTAAAGACATCTTGGACACGGCCCTCATCGCCGATTTCCACCGCCGACACCCCGGTCAACCAGGTATGTGCCCAGATACGATGCCAGGTGGCGTCCCGGGGTGGGGTACTGTCACGCTCTGATCTGTTTCACCTGTTCCTGTGATTGTCTCCATCCCTTCCAGGTGTCACTGATTTTCCCCAGTGTATTTATCCCTGTGTTTCTTGTCTCTCTGTGACTGTTTGTCTTGTATGTTTTTTCCAAGTCAACCAGCATTTTTATTGAAACAACTCACATGGAGAGCTGATTTGGCGGGTGGCACTAGTACTGCTCACACTATCCTCTACCCAAGAGACGTACGCAAATGAGTCCCTCTTGTGTGGTGTTCCAGAAAAGGACAGGCTCTCCTGTAACAAACAAAAACACAACAGAAATGGTCAGGATCTTTAGCTTTTTGTTCATGTGATGGTGTGTTGTATGCTAGTGATTGAGGGTCAAAAAAGAGGGGTACCAGTCCTGTGTCGTACTCCTTGATGCCCTTGTTATTGTGTTCCTCCACCACGCCGGCGAAGCTGCTGCCATTGGACAAGGAGCGGGACAGGTCCTGGGCCTCAGGGATAGACAGGGCCCTGCAACACATGGCCAAGCTAGACACCTGGGTCACTCTGAAGAGGGCACGACAAAGCCTATACCCCTCAGGAAACTAAAAAGATTTGGCATGGGTCCTGAGATCCTCAGAAGATTCTACAGCTGCAACATCGAGAGCATAATGACTGGTTGCATCACTGCCTGGTACGGCAATTGCTCAGCCTCTGACATCAAGACCCTACAGAGGGCAGTGCGTACGGCCCAGTACATCACTAAGCTAAGCTGCCTGCCATCCAGGGCCTCTACACCAGGTGGTGTCAGAGAAAGGCCCTAAAAGTTGTCAATGACCCCAGCCACCCCAGTCATAGACTGTTCTCTCTACTACCGCATGGCAAGCGGTACCGGAGTGCCAAGTCTAGGACAAAAAAGGCTTCTCAACAGTTTTTACCCCCAAGCCATAAGGCTCCTGAACAGGTAATCAAATGGCTACCCGGACTATTTGCATTGTGTGCCCCCCCAACCCTTCTTTTTACGCTGCTGCTACTCTGTTTATCATATACGCATAGTCACTTTAACTATACATTCATGTACATACTACCTCAATTGGGCCGACCAACCAGTGCTCCCGCACATTGGCTAACCGGGCTATCTGCATTGTGTCCCACCCACCACCCGCCAACCCCTCCTTTACGCTACTGCTACTCTCTGTTCATCATATATGCAAAGTCACTTTATCTACATGTACATACTACCTCAAGCAGCCTGACTAACCGGTGTCTGTATGTAGCTTCGCTCATTTTATAGCCTCGCTACTGTATATCTTAAAACACACTGTTTTGCAATGGAGATTTACAGTAGCCTCAATAGCACTCTGTAAGGTAGCACTATGGTGTAGCCGGAGGACTGATAGCTTCCGTCCTCCTCTTGGTACACTGTCTTCGATACAAAACCTAGGAGGCTCTTCATTCTCAGCCCCTTCCATAGACTTACACAGTAATTATGACAACTTCCAGAGCACGTCCTCCAACCTATCAGAGCTCTTGCAGCATGATATGATGACATGTTGTCCAACCAATCAAAGGATCAGACAATCAGACAATCAGATCAATCTAGTACTGAAAGCAAAATCTAAAGCTAGCTACCACTGCAGTGCATAAAATGTGGTGAGTAGTTGACTCAAAAAAACAGAAAGACAATAGTTGAGCAGTTTTGAACAAATTCATTTAGTCAAAAATGAAGAAGAAGCAAGAGAAAGAGAGAGAGAGATTTAGCTTTTTTCCAATTTCAGTTTTACTTACTTAGCTCGCAAATGCAGCTGGCTAGTTTAGTTACTCAAACAACAGGCTCAAACAAAGGGATGCTATGCTAGCTAGCTGGCTATCATTATCCAACACAACACTGGAACTCTTCCAAGTCAAGGTAGGCTTTTGGTTTTATTAATTTATTGCCACTGGGGCCCGCTGGTGTAACTGCTTAATGACTATACACTGTAACGTTACTGCATGATTGTAGCAGGTTTACTAACGCATTTGTTCTATTTGCTATTTTGACTATGACGTTACTTTGGGTAATATGGGGACAATGATGTAGACTGTGTAGCTGTAATGACATGGTTTGGCTTGGAAAGTTTGTTTTCGCATGGTCACATACAGCTGATGTGTTGTTCATTGAAGTCCACAAACAAAGGGAAAAACTGAGACGAGGAGAGTGCATAGAGCGGAGGAGGAATATACTGTGGCTGCTATGTAAGTAAACTTTTCTATGTGTGATCAGGGGTGTATTTTAAGTCTTTACTGAAGACTCATCTCTTCAGTGGGTCATATGATTGAGTGTAGTCTGGCCCAGGAGTGTGAAGGTGAACGGAAAGGCTCTGGAGCAACGAACCTCCCTTGCTGTCTCTGCCTAGCCGGTTCCCCTCTTTCCATTGGGATTCTCTGCCTCTAACCCTATTACAGGGGCTGAGTCACTGGCTTACTAGGGCTCTTTCATATCGTCCCTAGGACTGGTGCGTCACTTGAGTGGGTTGAGTCACTGATGTGATCTTCCTGTCTGGGTTGGCGCCCCCCCCTTGGGTTGTGCCGTGGCGGAGATCTTTGTGGGCTATACTCGGCCTTGTCTCAGGATGGTAAGTTGGTATTTGAGGATAGCCCTCTAGTGGTGTGGGGGCAGTGCTTTGGCAAAGTGGGTGGGGTTATATCCTTCCTGTTTGGCCCTGTCCGGGGGTGTCATCGGATGGGGCCACAGTGTCTCCTGACCCCTCCTGTCTCAGCCTCCAGTATTTATGCTGCAGTAGTTTGTGTCGGGGGGCTAGGGTCAGTTTGTTATATCTGGAGTACTTCTCCTGTCCTATCCGGTGTCCTGTGTGAATTTTAAGTATGCTTTCTCTAATTTTCTCTTTCTCTCTTTCTTTCTCTCTCTCGGAGGACCTGAGCCCTCGGACCATGCCTCAGGACTACCTGAAATGATGACTCCTTACTGTCTCCAGTCCACCTGGCCGTGCTGCTGCTCCAGTTTCAACTGTTCTGCCTGTGATTATTATTACTTGACCATGCTGGTCATTTATGAACATTTGAACATCTTGGCCATGTTCTGTTATAATCTCCACCCAGCACAGCCAGAAGAGGACTGGCCACCCCACATAGCCTGGTTCCTCTCTAGGTTTCTTCCTAGGTTTTGCCCTTTCTAGGGAGTTTTTCCTAGCCACCGTGCTTCTACACCTGCATTGCTTGCTGTTTGGGGTTTTAGGCTGGGTTTCTGTACAGCACTTTGAGATATCAGCTGGTGTACAAAGGGCTATATAAATACATTTGATTTGATTTGATTCATTCCACCGATTCTGTTGAAAAACGTTTCTTAAACGGAACCAAATGAAACAGGGATAAAAATACCTGAATTTGTCCAACATGAACTCTTGTTTGCAAATGTTGGACTAATGATTACACCCTAGATAAGCTAGATGCAGGCAAGAGTGTGCAAGGTGGTATTGAATGTGTCAATGTCTGTCCATGTGTCACCACATTCACAAGCTAGGTTGCAGCAACCTCATGATGGATATAGGGGAAATTAGAGTCAGTGACAACTTAGGCGTCTTAGCTAATAACCAACTTTAGCTAAACACAACAATGCGTTTTGCAATTACTTTATCATGTTAGCTAGCCATACTCTAACCCTAACCTTAACATATCCCTAACCCTTAACCTATCCCTAACCTTAAACTACCCCTAACCCTAACCTTATCCTACTAGCTAACATTAGCCACTAATGTTAATGCAACAGCGACACTTCTGTAAAACGCAATGAGGTGACAGTTGACCGCCATGCAGAGTGACTTGTGGTATTGGACCATACTTCTGGTATGTTTCATTTCTCCATCTCTTTCTATGCTTTCTCTCTGACACCCCATTTTCCTCTTTCTTCTCCATGTATTCCTCCTCTCACCTCCTCTCCTGCACCTCCTGGATGTTCTCAATCCCGATGGCGCTGCTCCGTCTGGCACTGAAGGGCCCAGACTTCTTCCTGGTGGGGCTCTTCCCAGGAATGATCAGAGACTGGGGAGGAGTGGCAAGGTTAGTCAGCCACAATACTATATTCCTCTAGCATGACTTATATAGTAAAAGACAGAGGCTACTGTAGGGCTATAACACACGACTCGGTTTGTTTTACATTCAGTGAAAACGTGAACTCCATTCAAATAGGCATTTGTTGAATGGCATTTGTTGAATGTCATTGAGATTCTGCAGCACAATGACTCAAATGCCTTCCGTATTTGATACTTGCTATCTACAACAGATGAGAAACATTATGGGGGAACTAAAATGAAGTGAAAGTGGCTTGTTGGTGAAAAACTATTTGAGCATGTTGTATGAGTGAAAGAGAGGAATTGAGACACAAAGGAAGGTAATAAACCAGTAATTATTCTCACAGACGTGTCTATTTTTGTGACGGATACTCTTCATAAAATCTTTTTAAATAAATTATAGCTTTCTTACAACCCAGTGGTTTTACACCGCACTTGACGGGTAGAAAATGATTGCATTATAAATGGCTATAAAAATATTGGTTTCAGCAAAAAGCAACGGTAATTGAATCTTACAAAGAAACTTAGAACCACAAAGTAAGCAAAGGAAATAGCTGAAGAAATAGCACATTTGAAGGGAGATTTGATACATTAACTTCTTCTGCTGTTCCTATCCCTAGGCACTGCTGCGACACCTACTGGGATTTTCCCTGGGACAAGTAATGACTGAACCACACAGGGGAGGGGGAAGCAGAGAAAGAGAAAGGGATACAGAGAAAGAGGATGAGAGTAGAAGATACAATAATACACCATTTAAATACACCATTTAAATAGCAAGGTACAAATTAGAATGTGAGTACACCATACAGAAGACAGGAGACATATTGAGCACATATTTAAAGGCCATTCACATTGAAAGCTGGACTAAAGTTAGAGACCACAGAGTGCGGAAGGAAATTTAATAAGATGTAGCATATGGGCAGAATAGCCCGTGTAGCTTGGTCTCACTCTTCTTTCCTTGTAATGACAATGAACAAACACAAGGAGGAGTTTGTCAAATCACAAAGTGGACCTGTTTAAATAGGTAGATGAGAAGTAGAGAGATGGAGAGGAGGGACTTGCACAATCCAAAGAGTTAGCATGTGAGAATGTAGGAAAAGGTCATTAGTAAACCAACAGTGAACCCACAGCTGTTTCTTTGGATTGCATGCCAGAGTACTTGCAACCTGTAAAATGACACAAAGTGGAGAAAGATGCATGCATTCACTTCTTATCTCGACAACTGCCTGCCATGTACAGCTCCATGCCAGACTGGCTTCCTGCAGCGCCCATTTAACACACATGACAGCACGGTAACAAGGGAGGGCAAGGTAACACTCATGACAGCAAGGTAACAGGGGAGTCATGACATGAAAATAAACACTACTGTAAAATAAACAGTGGTTCATTTGAAAATGGCATGGAAAAACTCATGGAAAATGGTAAACTATCTCTCACTGTCACAAGGAGGAAGAGAGGTATAATGTATCCAAATGACAACAGTCCATATGCCATCACTAAATTACATAACACTGACTAGCCTCTATAAATATTTATGAGGCAGGTAATAGGCAGGAACAAGCAGGACAGTTAGTTCCAGTCAGTTACTGATTGATATCTAATAAGGAATATGCAGGTTGCCTTGGGCCGAGTCTCTATGTATTGAAATAGGACGATTGAACAGGTTTATAGACTGTGAGGAGTCCAACTATCCCTCGCCTAACAGTAACTTGTATGTGACGTTGTCTGAGCAGGCATTCTCCACCTGCACCACCACATAGGCATGCAGGAAGTTGGAGGCTATCATGTCTGGCACAAAGGGTGTGTTTTCCTCCTGAAACAAGATGGCAACGATGTTGTTGCCTATGTGCCTCTTCCTCTGCAGCTGCAAACACAAGAGCACAAACAACATTGTCACCATTACGGACATAAACTTTAACACTACATTTAGGTCAGCCAAGAATACCAATATACACTGAACAAAAATATAAACGCAACATGTAAAGTGTTGGTCCCATGTTTGATGAGCTGAAATAAAAGATCTCAGAAATGTTCCATATGCACAAAAAGCTTATTTCTCTCTAAACTTGAGCATACATTTATTTTTCGGCCTATATCAAGATAATCCATCCACCTGACAGGTGTGGGATATCAAGAAGCTGATTAAACAGCATGATCATTACACAGGTGCATCATGTGCTGTGGACAATAAAAGGCCACTCTAAAATGTGCAGTTTTGTCACATAACAGAATGCCTCAGAAGTTTTGAGGGAGCGTGCAATTGGCTTGCTGACTGCAGGAATGTCCACCAGATTTGTTGCCAGATAATTTAGTGTTTGTTTCTCTACCATAAGTTGTCTCCAACATTGTTTTAGAGGATTTGTCAGTACGTCCAAACGGCCTCACAACCACGGACCACGTTTATGGCGTTGTGTGGGTGAGCGGTTTGCTGATGTCAATGTTGTGAACACAGTGCCCCATAGTGGCAGTGGGGTTATTGTTTGGGCAGGCATAAGCTACACATACACATCAAGGTGTACGAAAGTGTGTTCCAGTTCCCTTCAATATCCAGGAACTTCGCACAGCCATTGCAGAGGAGAGGGGCACAATTCCACAGGCCACAATCAACAGCCTGGTCAACTCTATGTGAAGGAAATGTGTTACGCTGCATGATGCATATGGTGATCACACCAGATACTGACTGATTTTCTGATCAACGCTCCTACATGTTTGTTTTTGTTTTTCTACCAACAGATGCGTATCTGTATTCCCAGGCATGCAAAATCGATAGATTAGGGTCTAATGAATTTATTTAAATGTACAGATTTTCTTATGAACTGTAACTCAGTAAAGTCTTTGAAAATGTACCATGTTGCATCTCTATTTTTGTTCAGTAGAGATGTATTAATTAGGCCAATACTCCACTAAATGCATAGTTTACTACAGAAATTATTTGTGATTACTAATTGTAAATATGAAACATCTCTCGACAAGCACGTTTCATAAAACAGTGGCAGTCATGTGATGCATATTGAAAGGCATAGGGTGGCCTATAACCCATTCAGTGATTGGAGACTGAAAAAGACAGGACCTTTTTCCCTGTACTGTGATTATAGACCTCTGCAGCTTAGCTTCCTGCTCCCTAACATGTGTTGACTCACTGATCAGTCACCAGTTTCCATGTTATTCTGCACACCATTGTCAACATGGGGAATTATTCTACACAGCAGGACCACATGACACCTGTCGATGAATGACATTTACTGCAGGGCAAAGTACTGTCATAAAATAGCACAGATCATATTGATTGTATGAATAAAACATTAAGGCAAATATTTATTTTCAGGACATGGATATTTCTTCTCTTATTAGATGCTGAATTGCTTTATAGTCTGTCACGCCCTGATCTGTTTCACCTGGCTTTGTGATTGTCTCCACGCCCCTCCAGGTGACGCCCATCTTCCCCATTATCCCCTGTGTATTTATACCTGTGTTCTCTGTTTGTCTGTTGCCAGTTCGTCTTGTTTGTCAAGCTTACCAGCGTTTGTCCTGTCAACCCCTGTCTTTTCCCAGCCTCTCTTTTTCTCACCTTCCTGGTTTTTGACCCTTGCCTGTCCTGAACCCGCCCTCCTGACCACTCCACCTGCTCCTGACCCTGCCTGCCATCCTGTACCTTTGCCCCTATCTGGATTTCCGACCTCTGCCTGACCTGACCCCAAACCTGCCTGCCGTCCTGTACCTTTGCCTCTGTTGTTGTAATAAACATTGTGACTTCGACACGGTCTGCATCTGGGTCTTACCTTATCCTGATATAGTCATGTATTTTGGAGTTTTACACATGATAACAATAAACCATTTGTTTCAAGCTCTGAAGAAATAAGGAAGAGTTGTTATTGTCATAGAGGCTTTATCTATTTAATAATCTCATAAAAAAATTAAGTGAGAGACTCTGGACTGATCACCTTACAAGGCATATGTAAGGCTCAAACAAGCATTTTTTATACAGTGGTAGAATTATGCTGAGCAGCGTTCTTGTGTTGCATGGTTGGTCTGGCTCATGGGCCAGTAGGCGCTCTTGATGTTGACATTCAATAATGAACTCAACACAGGCTCAATGCCAGGTCAGCCTCAGCTTTAGACTGCAAGTTGTTTTCCTTCCTCTTCCTCTCAACACATTGTGTCCATTCATCTTTGCCTTTATGTTGTTGGTGTCACAGTGAATCTCTGATCGTCTTAGCCTACAAGGGTATCTCCTGTGTCTTTACGTGTGTCTGTCTGTCCACGTAGCTCAGATCTTCTGCTCATTCATCTCTTGAGAATAAGAGTCTCATTGGGATGGTTCCCCCAGTGGGGCAGGTGAGGTAGCTGAGGTCATTCAAAGCAGCAGGAGAAAGCATCAAGCCACCAAACTGTGTCCTCAAATGAGAAACTACATGTTGTTGCAACTTGTCATGAGAAATATCCCTTTTAGGTCAAAGCAGACAGGTTCACTGAGCACACCAACAGGAGAAAAGAATAACAGTGAAAATAATAACAGTTTTGTTCATGGTGGCTAGCCCTTGGGGATTTTCCCCCTCAGATTTTACAAACCGGTACTGATTATACAGTGATGTTTCTTGATTGAAAGGAAGTAGATATACTATACATCCAAACTAGCTACTGACAGACATAATGACAGACAG
Source organism: Oncorhynchus keta (assembly GCF_023373465.1). Lineage (NCBI taxonomy): Eukaryota > Metazoa > Chordata > Actinopteri > Salmoniformes > Salmonidae > Oncorhynchus > Oncorhynchus keta. The sequence goes on along the minus strand of NC_068430.1, from coordinate 27,659,093 downwards.
GACAGAGCCTGACTGAGCTAGTCACCTGCTGGGAGTCTCCCTCTGTGTATGGCAGCTTGGTGGACACGTGGAACATGATCTCCTTGTTGTGAAAGTTAGTGTGGACAGACTCTGTTCCTGTCTGGTCGTGGGTGACGTCCAGTCCTCCTCTGATCCTGTAGAACCAGAGTGTGAACCAGACCGTTACATCACCAACAGCAGTAGCCCAGGTCGTCTCAGACTCAGTGCAACCAGCCAGCACATCCACACCACTCTGTCTCATCCATCATAGAGTGAATGCCAAGGGCAGTTATCCCCTTCCACTCAATCATGATGTCCATATCACTCAGAATATTATATTGCTCTAAATCGAGAGAATCAGAGCAGATCTACCATAATAAACAAGGCTTTATACTTCTGAAGTGTCATCATTCAGGGAGTCATGTCAAAGTCAATTGTAATCGAGAGACATGACCAGTGTTTCATCTGCCATGTCAATACCATTCTAAGGCCACGCTTACCCTTTAAAGTAATGGAGCTCAATCTTGTCCCCCAGAAACTCCAAGAACTCCACAAAAGCAGGACTCTCAAGCTATTTGGGAACAGCGACCTCTTCAGTGGTCTGCAGGGAGAAATACAAAGCCGTGGAGAGGAAGTATTACATCGAATCTCAAAAGGAAATCAATCGGGCCTCCACTGATTTCCACAGGAGGAAGCAAAGCAAATCCTCTTTGTTAGGGAAGGAGGGAGAAGCTCACACACCTAAACACTGTGAATGGCTAAACTGGCTAAACTCTGAGAATGGCTAAGCTGGAGTCATATGATGACCAGGAAGTAGCACAGTCATAATAATACTCCAAATATGGGAATAACCAACTGTTATAAATGTATATGACTTTATATGATTTTACCACCACAGGCTATATACCACTCACCTGGCCAAACTTCTGATAAATGACTCCAAGCTTGAAATTGATGCTGATGACATGCTCATCAACGGTAACAATGAGTCTTTAGGCCTTTACCAAATATAGGACAAAACACACATCACGACAAGAGTGACACCACAACAGTAGTTGTGAGAGAGTATTAGTTAAAGAGAGACCTAAGACAACAACACAGCATGATAGCAATACCACATGACAACAACATGGTAGCAACACACAACATGGTACAACCATTATTGGGCACTGACAACAGCACAAAGGCCTTCTTAGGGCTAGGCCCCTTTTTTCTCCACTTCCTGCCTGAATGATGTGCCCAAAGTAAACTTCCTGTAGCTCAGGCCCTGAAGTCAGGATATACATATAATTGGTATGATTGGAAAGAAAAAACTTTGACGTTTGTAGAAATGTTAAAATAATGTAGGAGAATATAACACAATAGATATGGTAGGAGAAAATCCAAAGAAAAAACAACCATCCTCTTAGAAATGCAAGAGAAAGATCATATTGAAAATCGGATGCAATTCCTATGGCTTCCACCGGGTGTCAGCAATCTATGTTCAAGGTTTCCGGCTTGTAACTTTAAAAACGAATAAGAAATAACAGTTTTAGTAGAGGGACAGTCTTGTGTTTGCACTTGCCATGAAGACATTACGCACCTGCTAAAATCGGTTTCCTATTGAACATACTTTTTCCGAAAGAAATATAAAAGTTTTGTTACATTTTAGGGCATCTGAGGAGTCAATGGAAACGTATTTTGACTTGTTGAAACAAACTTTAGGGGTAGATTTTCAAATTCCTTTCTCTGCAAGTTGAACGAGTGGATTAATCAAAATTGATGGTGCCAACTAAACTGACTTTTTGGGATATTAAAGAATGATTTTATCATGGCACTAAATGTTATAGCTGGGACCCTTTGGATGACAAATCAGAGGATGATTTTCAAAAAGTAAATGAATATTTAATCGTTATATGTGAATGTATGAAACCTGTACAGGTGGAAAAATATGTTGATGTGGGGCACTGCCCTCAAACAATCGCATTGCATGTTTTTCGTTGTAATAGCTACTGTAAATCGGACAGTGCAGTTAGATTAACAAGAATTTAATCTTTCATCTGATACAAGACACTTATACGTACCTAAATGTTTAAAATCCATAATTGTTATGATTATTTATATTGCACACCCTCCAGTTTCACTGGATGTTGTCCCGCTAGTGTGACACAGATACATTTTGATTTACCTTTATTTCACTAGGCATGTCAGTTAACAACAAATTCTTATTTTCAATGACGGCCTAGGAACTGTGGGTTAACTGCCTGTTCAGGGGCAGAACGACAGATTTGTACCTTGTCAGCTCGGGGGGTTGAACCTGCAACCTTCTGCTTACTTGTCCAACACCCTAACCACTAGGCTACCCTGCCGCCCCTTAAGAAGAGACAACAATACATCACACGAAGCAGCCACAACTGTCAGTCAGAGTGTCAATGATTGAGTCTTGAATGAAGAGGTGGAGATAAAAACTGTCCAGTTTGTGTGTTTTTTGCAGCTTGTTGCAGTCGCTAGCTGCAGTGAACTGAAAAGAGAAGTGACCCAGGGATGTGTGTACTTTGGGGACCTTTAACTGAATTTGACTGGAGGTACGAATGTTGTATGTGGAGGATGAGGGCTGCAGTAGGTATATCAGGTAGGGGGGAGTGAGGCCTACGAGGGTTTTATAAATAAGCATCAACCAGTGGGTCTTGCGATGGGTATACAGAGATGACCAGTTTACAGAGGAGTATAGAACGCAGTGATGTGTCCTATGAGGAGCATTGGTGGCAAATCTGATGGCCGAATGGTAAAGAACATCTAGCCACTTCAAGAGCACCCTTACCTGACGATCTATAAATCACGTCTCCATAATATAGCATGGGTCGGCTGGTCATCTGAATCAGATTTTGGCAGCTGGGGTGAAATAGGAACGATTACGATAGAGGAAACCAATTCTAGATTTAACCTTAGCCTGCAGCTTTTATATGTGCTGAGAGAAGGACCATTTAGCCTTACTCCCAAGTACTTGTATGAGGTCACTACCTCAAGCTATAAACCTTCAGAGGTAGTAATCACACCGGTGGCGAGAGGGGCATTCTTCTTACCAAACCACATGCCATTTGTTTGGAGGTGTTCAGAACAAGGTTATAAGGGCAGAGAAATCTTGTTGGACACTAAGAAAGCTTTGTTGTAGAGCGTTTAGCACAAAATCCGGAGAGGGTCCAGTTTATAAGACTGTATCATCAGCATATAAATGGATGAGAGCGCTTCCTATTGCCTGAGCTATGTTGTTGATGTAAATAGAGAAGAGCTTGGGGCCTAGGATCGAGCCATGGGGTACTCCCTTGGTGACAGGCAGTGGCTGAGACAGCAGATGTTCTGACTTTATACACTGCGCTTTTTGAGAGAGGTAGTTAGCAAACCAGGTCAAAGACCCCTCAGAGACGCCAATACTCCTCAGCCGGCCCACAAGAATGGAATGGTCTACCTTATCAAAAACTTTGGCCTAGTCAGTGAAAGTAGCAGCACAACATTGCTTAGAATCAAGGGCAATGGTGACGTCATTTAGGACCTTTAAGGTTGCAGTGACACATCGATAACCTGAGCCAAAACCAGATTGCATACCAGAGAGAATATTATAGACATCAAGAAAGCAGATTATTGACAACACTTTTGATAAACAGGGCAAAATAGAAATGGGCCTATAACAGTTAAGATCAGCTTGATCCTTTAAATAAAGGATGCACCATGCCAAGCAATGGGACCCTCCCTAGAGGGAGGTCATAATTGGGTATTGTGTAAAAAGGTCAGAGATAGGCTTGGCAATGATAGGGGGTGCAACCTTAAAAAAGAAAGGATCCCAAATGTTTTTTTTTGGGGTCAATTGAAGGACCTCCTTTAGCACCTCAGACTCAGTGACTACCTGCATGGAGAAACTTTGTAGCGGGCAGGGGGAAAAGAGGCAGGAGCATTGGGGCTAGAGGCATTAGAAGGGGTGGGAGATGAGGAAATGTTGGACGGGCAATGAGGCATGGCTGACTTAATGAAGTGGTGATTAAAGAGCTCTGCCATGTGCTCTTTATCAGTAACAACCACATCATCTAGATTAAGGGACATGGGCAGCTGTGAGGAGGAGGTTTTATTCTCCAGGTCTTAAACCATTTCCCAGAACATCTTGGGGTTAGACCCACAGAGAGAGATCTGCTCCTTAAAGTAACTAACTTTGGCCTTCTGGATAGAATGAGTGCACTTATTTCTCATTTGCCTGAATGAGAGCCAGTCAGCCTGAGTATGCATGTGCCGAGCCTTTCGCCAAATGAGGCATGAGGCAGGAAAATTATGTGGATATATTGAAGCAACATCTCAAGACATCAGTCAGGAATTTAAAGCTTGGTCGCAGATGGGTTTTCCAAATGGACAATGACTCCAAGCATACTTCCAAAGTTGTGGAAAAATGGCTTAGGGACAACAAAGTCAAGCTATTGGAGTGGCCATCACATTTGTGGGCAGAACTGAAAAAGCATGTGCGAGCAAGTTTGACCCATGTTAAACAATTTAATACCAAATACTAATTGAGTGTATGTAAACTTCTGACCCACTGGGAATGTGATGAAAGATGTAAAAGCTGAAATAAATAATTCTCTCCGCTATTATTCTGACATTTCACATTTTTAAAATAAAGTGGAGATCCTAACTGAGCTAAGAAAGGGAATGTTTACTAGGATAAAATGTCAGGAATTGTGAAAACCTGAGTTTAAATGTATTTAATTACGGTGGATGTAAACTTCCGACATCAACTGTTTTTATGTGATTCAAATATGGCCTTCAACATGACAATCAGTGTGACAACAAAATGTATACTGCAGGCTTAGTTTAGGCCTATGCCTACATTATCCTGTTGCTATTCAAGTGCTGACGGCAATGCAAGTTGGCACATGTTTGGTTTGCTGGGTAATTGCAGCCTCTTCTGCCTCAGGAACACACCGCAGGAACACACCCCCTTAACAATAGGGCCTACCCTCCACCGCCATATCTCATTTCATCTGCTCCTCTGCAATATACTGTATCACCATGGATGTTTCACAGGAACAAGTTTCTATGACCAGGCACCCTAATCTTCTTCAGCACCTTAATAAGAGAAAAGCAACCGACATGCCAATACCGTATCAACAGACATTTCGTCTCGACATTGAGAAAACTTTGAGGGCTCTTTATGTTGTTGGCACGGTGTTGAAAGTGAACCTAAACAGGTGAGTGTGTGTATCTGTGCTAGGCTACTGCACCAATAGATGTCTCCAGGTGGTAGTAAACTGTTGTTGGCTACATTGTCGCCTAAAACACGGTAAAGTGTATGGCAATGTATAGTTTCACCAGTTATATACTGCTATATAAACTATTTGAGGATTATCGCTCAGTAGCCTACCCAAATTTTGCCTGTTCTGCGAACATACATTTTTAGGTTGTAGGGAGGTTCAGAGAATGTTTTTCTATGGTTCCCTAAATGTTTTTCTGCAAGGTTTTATTAACATTCAGATAACTGAAATTCTAGGTTAATTGAAGGTATTAAATAAGTTATGATAACATGTTTCAATAAAACTGCTATCTTAATTTGGGTTAACTGTTTTGAACTACGAGCACAGATAGCTCCAAAGCTGTTCATTTTAGTCTATTCAAACAGACCCTAATTTCAAAGAAAACGAGCACTTATTAAGATCAGGTGTGGCCAATTAGTGGGCATGGCCAACACACCTGAACACACTTAACAATATAGAGGATATATATTGTCTTGTTGATGCTGAGTGTATATGTTTTAAATCAAATTCTTACAACATTCTTTATACGTCAATGTTTTCTGGTGTTTTTTATGGAAAGTTGTCTTAATGTTCTGAGAAGATTACTTTAAATAAAACAATGAGGAAACATGCAGAAAAACCTATGCTGAAGTACTGGAAGTCCCACAGAAAAATGTTATTTCTTGATGTCCTCTGATCAAGTTGAGAACATTACTTTAAATAGAACCATGAGGAAAGCTGTAGGAAATGTTATGGGAAGGTTGTATCCAAAATAACCATAGGACAACCACGCTCTGACCAAGCTCTAAGAAACATGCGGCAAGATGACAAGATGGAGCCGACAGAGGGTCGCCTTGCTTCTAGTCCTTAGGAACCTATGCAGTATTTTGTTTATTTATGTATTATTTCTTACATTGTTAGGCCAGAAAATTTGAAGTGTTATTACATACAGCCGGGAAGAACTATTGGATGTCAGAGCAATGTCAACTTACCAACCTCACGACCAGGAATACAACTTTCCCGAAGTGGATCCTTTGTTCGCATCACCACCCAGGGCATATGATCTGATCCCAGATGCCGACCAAAAACAATGTCGCCTCCAGAAGAGGTAGCCGGAGCAGCCTCATGGTCAGACTTCGTTGTGCACACCACCCACTGCTTCCGAGTATATTACTCGCCAATATCCAGTCTCTAGATAACAAGGTAGACTAAATTAGGGCAAGAGTTGCTTTCCAGAGAGACATATGGAATTGTAACATACTCTGTTTCACGGAAACATGGCTCTCCCGGGATATGTTGTCAAAGTCAGTACAGCCATCAGGATTCTTTATGTGTAGCGCCGACAGAAATATCTCTCTGGGAAGAGGAATGGCGAGAGTGTAGTTTTCATGATTAACGACTCATGATGTAATCATAATAACATACAGGAACTCAAGTCATTTTGTTCACCTGATCTAGAATTCCTCACAATCAAATGCTGACCATATTATTTCCCAAGAGAATTCTTGTTGGTTATTGTCACCCCCCTCAAGCCGATACCAGGATGGCCCTCAAGGAACTTCACTGGACTCTATGCAAACTGGAAACCATATATCCTGAGGCTGCATGTATTGTAGCTGGGGATTATAACAAAGCAAATTTGAGAACAAGGCTACCTAAACTCTATCAGCATATTGATTGTTGCACTCGTGCGGGCAATACACTTGATCACGGCTACTCTAACTTCCGCAATGCATACAAGGCCCCCCTCCCTCCCTCCCTTCAGCAAATCTGACCACGACTCCATTTAGCTCCTCCCATCCTATAGGTAGAAACAGGATGTACCCGTGACGAGAACTATTCAACGCTGGTTTGGCCAATCGGAATCCACGCTTCAAGATTGTTCTGATCATGCAGACTGGGAAATGTTCCCAGGAAGCCTCAGAGAATAATATTGATTTATAAGCTGATTCTGTGAGTGAGTTTATAAGGAAGTGCATTGGAGATCTTGTACCCACTATGACTATTAAAACCTACCCTAACCAGAAACTGTGGGTAGATAGCAGCATTAGCACAAAACTGAAAGAGCGAACCACAGCATTTAACCATGGAAAGATGACTGTGAATATGGCCGAATACAAACAGTGTAGTTATTCCCTCCGCAAGGCAATCTAACAGGCGTCTTCGATGGCTCAGACACGAGACTTATGTGACAGGGTCTACACGCAATCCTGGACTACAAATAGAATACCAGCTAAGTCACGGACACCGACGTCTTTCTTCCAGACAAACTAAACACCTTCTTTGCCTGCTTTGAGGATAATACAGTGCCACCGACGTGGCCCCCTACCAAGGACTGCAGGCCCTCCCTCGTCTTCTCCATGGCCGACATGAGTAAGACGTTTAAACGTGTTCACCTTCGCAAGACTGCCGGCCCAGATGACATCCCTAGCTGCGTCCTCCGAGCATGCGCAGACCAGCTGGCTGGTATGTTTACTGACATATTCCATCTCTCCCTATCCCAGTCCGCTTTCCCCACATGCTTCAAGATGGCCACCATTGTTCCTGTACCCAAGAAGTTAAATGTAACTGAACTAAATGACTATCGCCCCATAGCACTCACTTCTGTCATCATGAAATGCTTTTAGAGATTAGTCAAGGATCATATCACCTCCACCTTACCTGCCAGCCTAGACCAACTTCAATTTGCATACCGCCCCAATAGGTCCACAGACAATGCAATTGCCATCACACTGCACACTGCCCTATCCCATCTGAACAAGAGGAATACCTATGTAAGAATGCTATTCATTGACTACAGCTCAGCATTCAACACCATAATAACCTCCAAGCTCATTAATAAACTTGAGGCCCTAGGTCTCAACCTCGCCCTGTGCAATTGGATCCTGGACTTCCTGGTGGGCCGCCCCCAGGCGGTGAAGGTAGGAAACAACATCTCCACTTCGCTGATTGTTAGATTACGTGTTAGATATTACTGCACCGTCGGAACTAGAAGCACAAGTATTTCGCTACACTCGCGATAACATCTGCTAACCATGTGCATGTGACCAATAACATTTATTTTATTTTGATTTGAACATGTGGTTCTCAGAATATTATGCGCTAGCTGGATAGTTTGTCCCAGGTTTGGAGGCGCACAGTACTGAATTGCTTTATTTCTTTAAGTGAATTGATTATAATAATTGAATAGCTTTATAATCTTATTCCACTTGTAGTTCCTGCAGTGATAATATGTTTTTAAAAGACGGATTACATCCACTGACTATTTTGTTGTCATTTTACTTCTTGGATATTCCAACTGCAGAAGGATTTGGATGATCATGCCCCAAAATTGGGCTGAAATAACTGTGTGAATGGCATTTGTATTCAGAGGAGGAGTCAGACCTCATGTTCTCAGACTCTCATTTTTATCATTAAAAGCTGTCAATTCATATTACTTCATTGCAACTGAATTCAATGGGTTATAAGCAGTTATTATGGCCTATGATTTCCAAGTTAACATGATACAAAAAAGTGGTAAGCCCAACACAAAATCGCCAACCTGAAGAATTAAACATATTGTGGGACTATCTTGACTACGACTGCAGTTAGTTTATCAGACTCTCCACATGGTATGATTGCACAGCAGATACAGATGGTTTCACAGCATTGGTGTGTAACAACTTCCACTTCTTGTTAACTTCCACCTCTTTTTGCTATTGTTTAGAGTAGCCTAGGCTCTGTTGTTCGGGCGAATACTATCCCTCCCCCACAAACCTAATGTTCCTTTGGTGTGAACCACCTCCTGGGCTCTGTCATGGATCCCCCCTACTGCTGCTCATTCCGTTCACCAGCTCCGGAAGTCTACGTCACCGGCTTTCTAGGCGTCACTGAATTGGATTCATCACCACAAACCCCGGACTGTCTTGTCTCATTACGCACACCTGGTTCCCATTCCCCCTGATTAGTATGTTATATATGTGCCCTCTGTTCCCCATTGTCCTGGTTGATTATTGTCCCATATCCGTTCGTCTTGTGCTCTGCTGTATCCGCTTTCATGCCACGTGTTTTTGTGCAGTTGTTATTACGGGTCTCGTCCCGTGTATTATTTACAGGTTTGCACCTCATTCTATTGTTTGGGTTAAATCCCTGTGTTAGATATACGTTTGTTTCGGGCTTCGTCCCCGTCATTTTCATGACGTAAAAAACCCTATTACGTATTCCTGCGCCTGTCTCCTATCATTATACAGCCTGACAGGCTCAGTCTGGACTCCAGGTGTTAGGTTTTACAGCTAAGCCTAATGTTTAGAAACAAGTGTCATACTGAGTGTAACAACTCGGGATGTTGGTTGATACTTAGACATATATGTACAATCCTTTTTGCCAGTATTCTTGTGTAGGTTGATAGTCCAGTATTTCTCCCTCTTTGGTACTTTACTCATGTAGAAGACATCATACCTCTACCATTACTATAGCGATGTAGCTTTAGAACTAGCACTGCCACCTCTTGCTTCTGGAAATAGGGGATAATGAACTCCACTCACTGCTGGTGCTCCACTGCACTATAGGTACGTCCTCTTGTGTTTTCTCTGTTATTGCTATAGATTTGTATAAGAAAAGTATCAGGATGTGATGTGTAACTGTCACATGTATTTATTGTTCCCCAAGGAGTGCCCCTCCTACCTCCAAGTACTTCTCTGTGCAATGCAGTCCCAGAGTGCAGTACAGGATCACCCCACCCCCACCAGAGAGTGGGACCCTCCCCACCTCTCTCAATGGTAATACAATGCTTCTTATCACCATGGACACTGCCAGCGAAGTGGGAAATGATAGCAAGGTAAATAAAGTAGGCCACTCCCACAGCCATGATAGCTATACTCTTAGCACCTTTTTTCTATCTAAAACCTAAAGGGGCTATTTGGCTGTCCCCGAAGGGGAACCCTTTGAAAAGCCATTTTTGGTTCAAGGTAGAACCTTATTGGATTCCATTTAGAACCCTTTCCCCAGAGTTCTACATGGAACCCAAAAGAGTTCTACCTTGAAACAAAAGGGTTCTCATAAGGTGACCCTGGAACCCTTTTTTCTAAGAGTGTACCCTGATCTTATTCATCGAATCCTGAGGTGAATATTTCCACTTGGGACTTAACACGCTACAGTGAATTATGTTAATAAGAAAAACAAATCAAGTATTTGCTGCTCCTACGCCTCTTAAGAGTGGCATGCAAACCACACTGAAATAATGCAAATGTGGCCCTCTCAACCTGATACCAGAGAGATGTCAAACAGTGGAAAGTGATGTGGTTAATCACAGTGCCAGTTCTATTGATAAGGAATTGAAGGACACCTTTTGTCAGTTCCAAAATGGGCCAGTTGTTTAGAAATTATGTACTGTACATATCTGGACATGAATATATCATAGAAGACCCCATCAAAACACAACCACTGCTTAGTCACCAGTGTTCTAGATGTTTAACTTTGTAAACGTTGTCCTTTGTTGTGCAGCTATCAGTCATGTATTATGGAGAGAAGACGGAGGTGTTAGGGAAAGCTGTCGTTCACCTCACCGCTGTTGGTATGTTGTGTTATGCTTAGGACAGGAGAGCACACCCATATAAACTAACACCCTCCCCCACCTTCAAAGCATACCTTTGTGAATGTCATTTGTACATTTTGATATTTCACTTGAGACCCCAAAGCAGCTCATGAGCTTCAGTGACACCCAGGGCCTCTCTGTCTTGTAGAGATTTCTCTGGATGTAGATGCTGATCGAGATGGCCAGGTGGAGAGGAACAACCCCAACAAGGTGGGTTATGTCTGCTGGGTCCGTCCAGGCAGGTCTCTTTCAGCTGAGAGGTCACTATCTTTGTTTCTTAACACAGCAGGGTACATAAGGAGACGTTCTAACATGAATAGGCATTTCAGAAGACTAGTGTCCATGCTGTTTTCCAAAACACAAAGGAAGATTGCCAAGGCACTTCTAGCTAATTCTGTCAACTAACACAGGGCACAGCCTTCCACTGATATTAATAGGTACATCAAAATACTGTTCATACTATATCCCTGGAAGTGGGAACATTTTTTGAAGGTTGTGTTTTTCAGCTGTAAATCTAATCTAATCTAACCTCATGGAAACACATTGGGAAAAGCTCATTCGGGAGGGCAGTGTTAGTTCTTGTTTTTGAAAGACAGTGTTTATCTCTCTGCAGGGATCGTGGATGTGGGGGCCTAATGGCCATGGTGCCATCCTACTGGTCAACTGTGACTCAGAACACACCTATGGGAAGAGGCGGGACAGTGAGCGTGCTGAGGTCAGCAGGGTCTCAGGTATATAACAGCCAAGTCATCCTGACCCACTGAGCTGACTGGCTGACAGGGCTGCAGGCATTGCAATAAATCAACATTTTAAAGGCTGCAGGTCTGTGTTTTGTGTGTAGTCAGCAGAGGGGAGCAGTAGGGATGTGTGTATTTGTGTTAGCTAAACACAAACTGCCTGAGCTAGGGGTGTGTCTGGTGTGGTTTGATGGTTCCTTCACGACCACTATCCTTCTAGGATAAGTAGTTGTATTACACACTGTCATACCTATGTGTTTTTTAACCTTTATATAACTAGGCAAATCAGTTAAGAACATATTTTTATCTACAATGATGGTCTACCAAATCCTGGGAGCCACATTGAGATGAGGTCACATTGATTATGACATTGATGGGTTGACACTTGATGAACAATGTCAGTATTTGTGAAATGTCAGATCTGAAAGACATGTCCCCAATGGTGCTGCGGACCAGTGGCCCTGCCAAGCTCCCAGAGGGCTACAAGCTGACCATGCACATCTCACAGGGGGATGCAGAGAGTGTCAGGGTCTTCAGAACCAGCTCCACTGCAGGCATGCACCAAACACTGAGTGAGTCAAGGACATTTTGTCCAGTCAGATCTTTTATGTGTTCTTGTGGCTGTCCATGCATGTATAATGTGTATACAATAGGGTTTTAATGCTGCGTATGCATATAAATGGAGATACATTTGATCCTCATTATAAAACATGATTTACTGCTGCAGAAAACCTGTTCTACAAGAGCTTTGTGAAGGACTACCCACTGGTGCTGGGCAGTGAGGATTTGTCCAAGGAGGTCCCGTACCTCGGGGGAAACGCTGAGATTAATTTCTACGTCGAGGGCCTGAGATTCCCTGACAAAGACTTTGAGGGCCTCATCAGCATCAGCCTCAGCCTGCTGGAGCCCAGCTCTCAGGTACATTGTAACTATTTCACTGTTCCTAGTTTAAAACTTCAAAGGGTATATACTGTACCTCTGTCGTGGAATCTATCATTCATGTTTTTGTTCTGTTATTTTGCCAGGGCTTCCCTGAGACGCCCATATTTACAGACAGGGTGGTGTTCCGTGTGGCTCCCTGGATCATGACACCCAACACACTCAACCCTCTGGAGGTCTTTGTCTGCAGGTGAGAGATGATGATGATTGATGTTTGTTGTTGGAAATTGATGTTGATGGAAGAAATGATGGCGCTGTCTGTAAACTTATTCCGACAACTGTTTCTGTGCATTTGGTTACCCAGCACATCTGATAACTACCAGTTCCTAAAGGGAATGAGGAGGCTGGTGGAGAACAGTGGGTATAAGCTGAAGGTTTGTCATGAGTACATGAACAGAGGAGACCGCTGGATGCAGGTAAGCAGTGAGATTCAGCTCCTAGCCTATCATGCACTTTTGTGCATTTGAACTTTTTTCAATTCCAACCTTTTTTAAACACCATTTATTTCACATCCTTTTACATCAATGTAAATCATTGTCAGTCTTGTCTCTCGGTTTCAGCTAAAAGAAATCAGAACATAGACCAGTGTCTTTGTTTCTAACTGCATGAAAAATATAGAAATATAATAGACATGTAAAGAAGGTTTCTCTCTCAGGATGAGATAGAGTTTGGCTACATTGACTCTCCTCACCAACGTTTCCCTGTTGTGCTGGACTCCCCCCGAGACGGAGAACTACAGGATTTCCCTTATGATGTGCTACTGGTAAGAAAAGGCATTCACCACACCTGCTGTTAAAATGTTCTTATTTCCATACTGTGAGGGATGTGGTGGAACTCTTTCTCAACCTCTCTCTGCCTGGTGCCCTCAGGGCCCAGACTTTGGCTATGTGACAAGGACAGCATATAATGTGGAAGTGAGCAGCCTGGACTCGTTTGGTAACCTGGAAGTTAGCCCTCCAGTTATTGTAAATGGAAAAATCTACCCTCTGGGCAGGATCATAATTGGAGTGGCTTTCCCCACGTGAGTGTAACTTGCTTCAGTGGAAGAGTCTGGTTTTTAGATACCAATATTTGCCTTTATTCCAAAGTTGATTGACTTATTAAATAAAGTTGATGCTTCTTCCTTCTTTAAATCTCTTGCTAATGATTTATGAATATTTACAACAAAGAAATGGCTGTGAGCAGTGGTGATAAGGCTGTTTAACTTTTCAGGGCAACCAAGGGCCGCAACATGACCAAAGTAGTGCAAGACTTCCTTTGGGCACAGAAAGTCCAGGAGCCCATTGCACTGTTCTCTGATTGGCTTCTGGTTGGGCATGTGGATGAATTCATGACTTTTGTCCCAGCTCCTGACAAAAAGGTAAAACAATATTGTCAAGGAAAGTATAGTTGCCCGCTCCATTAGAACATGTGAGTAAATACACTGTTCTTTGATATAGAGTAGAAATGACGGCGAGCAAAGAATTGTTAATGCTGTCCATTTGCACAAAGTATTTAGACATGACGCAGGCTGTGGCTGCCATGTGGTTTATGTGATAATGTAAAGCTGTCAGGAAGTCAAATGAAGCGCACAGCCAATGTTGTCTTTGTCCTCCGTTTCTGTGTAGGGATTCCGACTGCTGCTCGCCAGCCCCGACGCAGGCTACAAACTATTCAGAGGCTTACAGAACGACGGGCATGGACAAGCCAAAATGTTTGACGGTAGGATTTCAGTTAAGGGTCTAATTTCAGTGTGTATCACCATAGTTACAACTGTATCAGTGGAGGCTCTTCAGAAGATGGTGTAGCGGTATTTATTAGAGAGGGGTAAAGAATGATTTTGTTCGGGCGCCAGGCAGGTATTAACCATGCCGAAAGGAAAAGAGTAGAATAGAGAGAGTACCAGACCCACACACATCAGCAGAAGAGACTGCCTAGAGTGTAGACTGTTTACCAGATAGCCAGTGGAGAGAAAAAAAGAATACACACAATATAAAACCCACATCACAGCACAGGGGTAACCCCAACAAGAATACTAATAATAATAATAATAATACTAATAATGGCAGAGCAATTTAACAGCAACTTCATACAAGAAAGAACCCAGTCATCAACAGGATTTGCAATATGTATTATCGTCCAGTGGAGGAGTGCAGAGGGTATGAATGTGGGGGGTGTTCATAGACACAACAAAGGCCTTAAAAATGTCCACAATCTTCTCGGCCACATGTCATTAGTACACCTCAATACAGTTCACATAACAATGCATAACTTGCAAGCAACCTCCCTTTTAACTAAAATGTCCACCCAAATACTTCTGGCAGGGCAAGAATAGTCCAGCTCTAATGAACTTCAATGGGAAGTGCATTGGAAAAATAGTCTGTTGCAGGTAAAGCACTGGAACGATGGAGGGAAGAGAAAAAGAGAAAGAACAAGAGAGATCTTAGCTGTGGTCTTCAGGTGTGCCAGTGTGCTGTCTGACTGTCTGATGGTTTGTATGTTAAAGCTTCGCAACAATGTTGCTACAAATACATGCGATTCATAACGGGCGAGGTCCCAAACGAAAACAACCACGACCTAGAGCGATTACACTGATGATTGAGTTAAATACTTTCTAAAATACACACTCTGAAAACAAACAAAACTTCTGCAGCACAGCCCACACAATCAAACTGTCGCGCCACCCAAGAGCTCCTCCCCAAAGAGCTGAATGAGCTCTCTTTATTTCCTCCTTCCTTACTGCTCATGCGCTCTTAAAGTGGCAGTGCACGGTGAAGGCACCGTGCAAATTTCGCCACAATTCCTCCCCCCATGAAAAAACAAGGCCTGTAGAAACAGAGAGGATGCAGGCTTTGACAGGTTCATGTTCCTGCTACACAAAACCAGGTAAGTTCTCACCCCAGTAGGTACAGAGCTCTTTGTAGATTCCTGATATGAACTGCGGACCTCTGTCAAGAGAGGATTTGGTCTGGAATCCCAAATCTGGTAAAGACCTCCCTTCTCAGAATTAGAGCAATGGCTGATGCAGTGGCTTTGCGGAGGGGAAACAACTCCACCCAGTGTGTGTAGTAGTCCACTACCACCAACAAAAATGTATTCCGTGTCCCCCTGGCTGGGAGGAAAAGGTCCCATGAGGTCAATTCCCAACATTTCAATTGGATGGTTCACCACGGTCTGCTGCATTTTCCCGGCAGGTCTGCCAATGTCGGGTTTGTATTTCTGGCAGACTTCACACTGCTGTACAAACTTCCGGGTATCAACCCACATGCCTGGCCAGTAAACCACCTCTTATAGTCTTCGATAAGTTTCCAAGATGGCCACTCATGGGATTTGCATACGCTTGGATTATCTGGTCACTCAATGTAGAGGGAATGAAGACGCCATAATGGGTACTGTGTATTCCATCTCCTCTTGGAGTATTTCGATACACTTTATCCTGAATTATGCTATACGTATCATTGAAGCGACTCTTGGAGTCTTCTTCAGACAGACTCTTGTGGATCGCCATGATGGCAGCATCCTTCTGCTGTGCTCTCCATACACTTTCATCATCCAGAGGAAAATAATCATCCAGACATTTAGCGGTAGTATAAGTACTGCACAAGGGAGGACAAACATTGGCAGTCTCTGTAATCCGAGAAAGGGCATCTGGTACAACGTTCAGTTTTCCTTTGCGATACTCAATGATGAAGTCAAACTTCTGCAGTCTGATAGACCAGTGAATGAGACAGCTGTTGGTCTTGCTTGATGCCAGAACCCACTGCAGAGCAGCATGGTCTGTGACAACGGTGAAGATCTTTGCCTCCAAGTAGTAGCTCCATTTCTCCAAAGCCCAGACCACAGCGAGGCACTCCCTTTCAGTAATTGAATAATTCCTCTCAGCAGAATTAAGGGTGCGACTTGCATAGGCAAGAACTTCTTCTGTTCCAAGTCCTGTTTGTTGAGCCATGACTGCTCCAAGTGCTGTTTGACTTGCATCCGTGTACACAATGAAATGAGCATTCAGGTTAGGATGTTCAAGCACTGGAGGAGTAATTAGACTGTTTGAGTGCTTTGGCATGCAGGGGTCCATTGGAATTTCACCTCTTAAGGTGGTTGAGGGGTTCGGCTACCTTTGAAAAGTCAGGCACAAACCTGTGGTACCATCCAGCCATACCCAGAAACCGCTGAACAGCCTCGAGGGATGTGGGAATTGGGAATTCCTGCACGGCTGCAACTTTGGCTGGATCTGCATGGATACCTTCAGCATTAACCACATGACCAAGGAACTTGAGTTCTGGCAGACAGAAACGACACTTCAAGTTCAAGGTCAAACCTGCAGCCTTTAGTCTGTCGAATACGGACTGCATGTCTTGCAGATAATCCGCGACAGAGGAGGAGTAGATTATGATGTCATCCAGATACACAAGACAATTTATACCCCTCAGATCTCCCAGGACAGTCTCCATCAACCTTTGGAAGGTTGCTGGAGCATTCTTCAAACCAAAAGACATGACTTTGAAGGAGTACAAACCAGCAAGGTTGACAAAGGCAGTCTTATCCTGACTAGCAGGATCCATTGACACCTGCCAATAGCCACTGTTCAGATCCAGATTACTAAAGATGGATGCTCCTGCCAGAGATTCCAGTATGTCATTTATGTTTGGTAGAGGGTAGGCATCACTTTCTGTTATGGCATTTGGCTTCCTGTAGTCCACACAGAATCGATATCCACCATCTTTCTTAGGAATCAGGACAACCGGAGAAGCCCATCCGGAAAAAGAAGGTTCCACAATTCCATTCTCCAACATGCCTTTGAGCTGTTCATTGAGAATTGGAAGTTTGGCGGGGGACAGCCTGTAGGGACGCTGCTTAATGGGGACCTCATGCTGGGTATAGATGTTGTGTTTGAAGACGGTTGTACGGCCGAGTGTAAGAGTACAGACCTCACTGTTCACGTCCAACATCTGGGAGAGCTGCCACCTTTCATCATCCGACAGACATGCCTGTTCCACTGCTTGTTTGATGTAGAAATTCGCATCAGGTTTGTTTTTGATCTCGGATAGAAGGGGGGTACGGCAGTAATCAGGGTAATAGTTGGGTTCTCAGACTTCACTGGTGGAACATGTTTTTGTCTTTGTCTCTTTATATTTTCTCTGACTTGACCTTGTCCGGACTCTGCATAATGTAGCAGGCTCAAGCCTGAAATCAGTGCATTATTAGGTTGAAATGGATGAGGCTGAGAATAGTCAGAGTGCAGCCGATAGGAGGGTTCGGACATCGAGATGGTCAGTCCACTGAAGAACAGGAAGTCTAGGCCAAGGACTACAGCAAATGTAAGGCTTGAATCTGCAAGAATAGCCACAGGAAGGTTAGTCTCACCATGCAGTTTTATTATTATGCTAATCCAGGCCATGGGGGTGGTAGGTTCTCCATTGGCCAAGTACAGTGGTCCCTCCTCCCATGTTCATAGCTCCTCATGAGGTAATGCCATGTTCTGCCACAGGGCCTCTTGTATCAGGGTGTAAGATGCCCCTGTGTCGATTATGGCCTTCCCTCTCCAGTTCTTAACAGTCAGAGGAACCAATAGTTGTTGTGGAATAGGAATAAGACCGCTAGCTGTGCTGTCTAAAGGCTTCATGGTGGGCTTTAAGGCAGACCCAATTGTATGCAAGCCACCACGTCTGTCTTGACTTTCAGTCTTCGGTCCTTTCTGACCTTTTCCTGAATCCTGACGCTGGACATAGAGCGGGCAAGAATCTGGAGGATGTTGGACTTTACACCTCCAACACATAACTGGACTTTTGTCCTGGATCTTGGGTACAAATATCTGAGACGGTTTAGCCCCAGGAGAGTTATGTGTATACTGGGATGAGGGAACAGGGTTTTTAGTTTGGAGGTGGTGCTTCCAGTCCTTCTCTAACTGAGTCCCAAGACGCACCAGATCATCCACGTTCTGCACACGTTCTCGAATTTGAATAGCAAGGCGGGGAACCATGTTCTTAAGGAGTTTGACCATCTCCTGCTCAGTAATGTCAGCCTTCCATCTCCTACATAGAACTCGATAAGAGAAGGCAAAGTCCCGTATTGGCTCTGCTTCACCCTGGACTCTGTAAATATTTCTGTCTCTGAACAATTTGTTGTTGGTTTTCCTCCATTTGACAGGCAAGGTAATCCAACCTCCTCTGCACATCTGTCTGATGAGCCTCCACACATTCACTGAGTTTGCGAATGGCATTCTCCTGCATTGTCAAACTATGATTGGTGTGTGTCCATTGATCCATTTGTCCAGTGATCAGAGAGACCTCTCCCAGTCTCTCTGGACAGGGTAACAGGAAGAGGTTGAGGGGAGGGTAATGGTGGAGATGTTATAGGTGAGCCAGAAGCCTGGGGATTAGGGGCAGTGCTATCCAACTCCATTAGTTCATAGAGTCCTTCCACAATGAAAGAATCCCGAACATGATTACCATCAGGTGTGTATGGGATTCCAACAAAATACATGATTCAACCTTGTGTGGATGGTGTCATGAGTGTTTCTCTTCAAGTCCCTGTTTGGGTGCCAATTCTGTAGCGGTATTTATTAGAGAGGGGTAAAGAATGATTTTGTTCGGGCGCCAGGCAGGTATTAACCATGCTGAAAGGAAAAGAGTAGAATAGAGAGAGTACCACTACCAGACCCACACACATCAGCAGAAGAGACTGCCTAGAGTGTAGCCTGTTTACCAGATAGCCAGTGGAGAGAAAAAAGAATACACACCATATAAAACCCACATCACAGCACAGGGGTAACCCCAACAAGAATACCTCATACAATAATAATAATACTAATAATGGCAGAGCAATTTAACAGCAACTTCATACAAGAAAGAAGCCAGTCATCAACAGAGGATTTGCAATATGTATTATCGTCCAGTGGAGGAGTGCAGAGGGTATGAATGTGGGGGGTGTTCATAGACACAACAAAGGCCTTAAAAATGTCCACAATCTTCTCGGCCACATGTCATTAGTACACCTCAATACAGTTCATATAACAATGCATAACTTGCAAGCAACCTCCCTTTTAACTAAAATGTCCACCCAAATACTTCTGGCAGGGAATAATAGTCCAGCTCTAATGAACTTGAAAATAGAGTCTGTTGCAGGGTAAAGCACTGGAACGATGGAGGGAAGAGAAAAAGAGAATGAGAACAAAAGAGATCTTAGCTGTGGTCTTCAGGTGTGCCAGTGTGCTGTCTGACTGTCCGATGGTTTGTTGGTTTGTATGTTAAAGCTTCAACAATGTTGCTACTAATCCATGCGATCCATAACGGGTGCGGTCCCAAACGAAAACAACCACGACCTAGAGCGATTACACTGATGATTGAGTTAAATACTTTCTAATCTACACACGCTGAAAACAAACAAAATCTCTGCAGCACAGCCCACACAATCAAACTGTCGCGCCACCCAAGAGCACCTCCCCAAAGAGCTGAATGAGCTCTCTTTATTTCCTCCTTCCTTACTGCTCATGCGCTCTTAAAGTGGCAGTGCACGGTGAAGGCTCCGTACAGATTTCACCACAATGGAGGACTATCCTCAGTGAATTTCATAAAAATGAAATTAATGAGAGCGAGAAGTAATTATAGCAATTAAAGGGATCATGCTGTTTGAATGTGGCTGCTCTGGAAAGTGAACTGTGCCTATAGAAAGTGAACTATGCTTAACGACATAGATTAGGAATCACTGGCCACTTTAAGGAAATGAAACACTAGCCACTTTAATAATGTCTCCTTATCTTGCATTACTCATCTCATGTGTAAACTGTACTCTCTCTATATTATTCTACGGTATCTTAGTCACTTTAGTTGTTTGTAAACATTGCATCACCCATCTCATATGTATATACTGTACTCTATACTATGCCACTGTAGGGGCGGCAGGTAGCCTAGTGGTTAGAACGTTGGACTAGTAACCGAAAGGTTACAAGATTGAATCCCTGAGCTGACAAGGTAAAAATCTGTCATTCTGCCCCTGAACAAGGCATCAGCATTTGGGTTTGATTATAGGCTCCAGATACTCTACTAGTCTGAAGAAGGCCAGTTGTATTGCTTCTTCAATCAGAACAACAGTTTTCAGCTGTGCTAACATAATTGCAAAATGGTTTTCTAATGATCAGTTGGCCTTTTAAAATGATCAACTTTGATTAGCTAACACAACGTGCCATTGGAACACAGGAGTGATGGTTGCTGATAATGGACCTCTGTACGCCTATATAGCTATTCCATAAAGAAATCGGCCGTTTCCAAGTACAATAGTAATTTACAACAATGTCTACACCATATTTCTGATCAATTTGATGTTATTTTAATGGACAAAAAAAAATGCTTTTCCTTCAAAAACAAGGACATTTCTAAGTGACCCCACACATTTGAACAGAGGTGTATATATTGTCTTAAACCATTCTTTACTTAGATTTATCTGTATTTTGGGTATATGTTATGAAACTGTTAGATATTACTGCGCTGTCGGAGCTAGAAGCACAAGTATTTCACTACACCCGCAATAACATCTGCTAAACAAATGTATGTGACCAATACAATATTTAGGCAAGTCAGTTAAGAACAAATTCTTACATTCAAAGACAACCTACCCCAGCCAAACCCTGACAATGCTGGGCCAATTGTGCACCGCCCTATGGGACTCCCAATCACAGCCAGATGTGATGAAGCCTGGATTTGAGCCAGGGACTGCAGTGATACCTCTTGCACTTAGATGCAGTGCCTTAGACCGCAGCTCCACTCGGGAACCCAAAATTTGATTTGATTTGTATGTGATCAGAGGTGTATTCATTCTGTTGAAAAGCTTTACTGAAACGGAATGAAATGGGGATAAACATGCCTGAATTTGTCTAATATAAACTCTTGTTTGCAACTGTTGGACTAATGATTACACCCTAGATCAGCTAGATACTGGCAGTATTGAATGTGCCAATGTCTGTCACCTTGATTACTCACAAAATTCTCTTTACCTGTGCATCTACGTTCATAGGCAAAGTTGTAACAACCTCGTTGGGTATAGGGAACGTTTGAGTATCAAGTAGCCTTAACCGATCAATGTTACATTGAGCTGGGTGAATGGAATACATAATACTGTGTGTGTTACTAATTAACACCCACTTCCTTCTCGATCCTAACAGGTCTTGGAGCAGAAGAAGAGATTACAGTAGATGAGATATTGAGTGATGACAAACTCAGAGCAGAAAACAACTATGTCCAGGTGAGGAAAACTAAACGCCAGATGAACTAGTTACTCAGAGAGGCTAGCAGAGCATTGCAGTGCTTGGTGAAATAACCATGTAGACGTTGTGACTGCTGTCGTCCCACAGAGCTGTATAGACTGGAACAGGGATGTCCTTAAGAGGGAGCTGGGTTTAGACGACGATGATATCATTGATCTGCCCATCCTTTTCCATGTGATGGAGGAGAACAGGGCAGTGGCCTATTACCCAGACATGGTGAGCAGACGCAAATTCTACACTAGAACACCTCCAAACCAAAAGTACTTCCTATTTTATTTGTTATACATTTTACATTACATAATGGCAAAACTCAAAAATGCTGCCAAATCATTTTAGACATTTTGTGATGATTTTCTACATGTGATTAGGAAGTATGCTAAAATCATCTACTACCCAAGTAGCGCAAGAAGCAAATCCTAATTGAGGCATATGTCTCTACCTCCAGGTGAACATGGTTGTGTTGGGGAAGAACCTGGGCATCCCTAAACCATTTGGGCCCAAGGTGGATGGCCGCTGTGCCCTGGAGGCAGAGATGACCTCCCTCATGGAGGGCCTGGGACTCCGCTGCACATACATTGATGACTTTGCCTCCTACCACAAACTGCTGGGAGAGGTTCACTGTGGCTCTAACGTTCGCAGGGAACCCTTCTCCTTCAAGTGGTGGAACCTGGAGATGTGAGGGATTTGGGGCAAGGAATGGTTGTAGTTAGAGGGAATAAGGCTTGACGTAAACAGCAGCAACATTCGCCAGCAGCAGTCATCTTCAAACAACAACAGTAGTCCTTCGTACTGTATTACCCCTTTGTCTTTATTAAACATGTATTTGCCTTTTTTTACAAAAGGATGAAAAGCTATATTTATATACAAGACTTTACAACGTATACAAGGGCTTAAGGAGATTATCAACGAGAACAGAAATACAATCATCTGAATTAAGCACATTGTAGGCTGAATCTGTTTGGATTGGCTGGGTGCTCAATCTAAGTGTCTTGCATTTACATGTACAAACACAGGTACAGATGAACAGGACCACAGATAAATGTGTATAATCTGAAGCCACCCGAGGGTGTGATCCAACTATTCAAGCATTTCTGAAGACTTGTGAGTTTTAATACATTTATTTTAAGCTTTGAGATGAAAATTGTGTTTGATATATTTTGAGTTTCAGTGCCTGGAATACACACTGACTCCAAAGGCTCTCTTAAGCTGATGAAAGGTTACTTTCTCATCTTTCCAATCACATTTCAATTACCGGTAATAGTTTTTTGTTGAATCATAATCTTCAGAATGGTGTTTAATAATAAATACATGTCAAACTAACTGTATTTTGATGTAGTGTTCCTTACCTACAGAGATCCTTTAGATTCAACTGAAAGATTTCCAAAGGAGTCTAAAAGGTTTATGCATTAATGCCACAACTGACAAAGTGCAACTAAATTCAACTGACAAAGTGCAACTAAATTCAACTGACAAAGTGCAACTTCATTCATTTAATTGAAATAAAAAGTAATGGAAACTATGCCTTCATACCAGGTCTTTTCATTATATAAATCTGAGATGAGGGAAAATCTCTAATCAGGAAATGTAAAACAATACACAAGATACCCAGGTTCCATTCATTGAGAGCAGATGTCTACAAATGAATACATGTATCTGTTTAGTTTTACATTCAAACCAGTTGGTGATAGATTCCAGTAGGCGATATCCACCATGGGATAGATTCCATATATGAAGGGGGATACCCTCCTACAAAGCAGCTTACTTAACAATCATTTAAAAGGCAACTTCAAGACTTGTCACAAGTCAGATTTTCAAATGATCAGCAATTAATTGAAAATGTAGTGCCGGTTTCCACATTACACTTGTATCGCCATATTTCTCTATCGAAACCGATTTGAAGAAATAATGACTCTTTATCTGTCTGCTTCTCTAGAGAAGTTGGACTGGTTTTTAAGAAACAATCTATTTCCTGCGTGGTACTGTACAGTTGACATGGTTTTGCAAGCAGATTTACACCATTCACCATGCATACACATCCAAACACATACTTTAAATCAAACTTTAGGTTTTAAAAAATAAACTGAAGACAGTAGTCACTGGACAATAGCTTGGCTTTGGAGGCTGTGTGCTTTGGTTAGGTCACCTTGGAGGAATGTCTGACTGTGTGGTACTATCTACAGTATGGGACAGTGATGAAGACTGCTGAGTAATTTAGTTTGGACACCAGACCTTATTGGTAATTCAATACTTCATGTTTTTGTCTCAGTTTATAGGGGCAATCTATTTTTTTACATTTCAATTAATTATATATACCCATTGATTCTTGAATATTACTTATAAATGCTTCATGCGCTTAGTTCAACTGTCGTACCCCATCAAAACCCCAAACATAAGCGTGTTTTACTCATTAGTTAGTAAACAAGGTAACTGTAAACAAACACTATAGCCTCAACATGGTTAAAAGTATAATTTTGCTATCATGGATGGTCAGTCCTTGCATCCATAGCTCTGTCTAGGAATTTTAGAGTGGTTACTTTTCGCCAACCCCATCACTCAGCTGGTTATCGATACAGTGGCGGGGTAAAGACTTTGTTATTGTTTGAACTGCAGATTACCCCTTTAAATGGCCTGAAATACATTGACTATAATTATGGGGTCAGTAAAATATTGTCCATTCAACATAAACTGTGAACTGCAATTGTACAGTTTGTCAGGGGAAATGAATAATGGAATCAAAACCAGCAGCAGCATGATGATAAAAGTACCTTCTATCAAAAACATGTAACATTTACTAAAAATCTCTAGTCAACATCCCCCATTACACTCTTAATTGACCATTAATAAAACACAAGGCTTGGTGTGACATCAAAGGATCCGGGACACCAAGAATAACAAATGTACAGCATCATGGTGGGATGTGAGGTTGATGGGAGCAATAATGTCAGTTCTTCCAACAATGACAACAGGACAACACCCTCTTATCGTCCTCATGCATTTCTCTTTAGCCTAATAGAAAACTTCCCCTAATGCATGATCAACGGATCTCCTGCAACACCAATCTGTCTAATGCTTAAGATCCTCCCCTCACTCCACCTTCAAACCAAAACAAAAACAATGCCATA
The DNA here is from genome assembly GCF_023373465.1 of Oncorhynchus keta. NCBI lineage: Eukaryota > Metazoa > Chordata > Actinopteri > Salmoniformes > Salmonidae > Oncorhynchus > Oncorhynchus keta. The sequence continues at coordinate 27,634,239 of NC_068430.1, read as the reverse complement.
GAGAGGACAAGGGAGAGTATACTATGAGTTACCACATGAACAGATTTAGGCTTCACAGAGCTCATGGAGCAGAAATATAAGCAGGCTAAGCGAGCCAACAGACAACAGCCGGAAGCGATACTGTCTGAGTGGCACTCATTTTGGGAATGGGTGCGGGCTGATCCTCTCCTTCACCCCTCTAGGCATGCTGGGAGTCAGCCACAAAGAGTTGGGATGAGGGAAGGCTGTAAGTGCATGTCCATGGACCTGGCTGTTCAGACTGGACTAGTTTACACCAGGTCTAGCTGTCTGTCCCAGCGACTAGCTCTGCTCCTCCTCTGCATCTGTGGTGGAACACACGTGCGCTTGCTTCATCTCCTGCAGGGGGTGCCTCTTATGGGAATGCTGTGGGAGGAGGAGGGACTGGGGTCAGATACCATCTTTACTACTACAGATCACACACAAACATCCAAATACAGACAGGGGTAACACATGGTCAGTAAGCTACATCTACTGAGTTGAGCAACTTCAGGTACCTGCTAATGGACATCCATGTACTGATCAATGGGGAGAGGCTAACAGTTCTGGACACAGACACAGAAAGAGAATGACAAGGTTAACAAATACCACAATTACTGAACAACAATGAAGAGGAAAAGTTTAGGGCATTTATACATTTATAAGCAGATTTATAAATGGTTATATATACCTGTATGTAAGCGGAATGAAATCTGTCTTCCAATGTACACAGCTAGTACAGTGAACGAGCAGAGATGTTACAGAGGATCTTATTATTATTAAATTAGTAAAACCGATCTCACCGATGATGACTTATCCTGTGACCGCTCTGTCTTGTCTCGGCTCTCCGCCTTCTTGAGCTCTTCCCCTTTGCCCCCCTCAGGCTGCTGGGACCGTGCAAGTGCTGTCAGGAAGGGGTAGACAATGGGCCATCATGACAAACAAACTCAACTTTTGGTACCTTATGGCAGTATTGAAAAGAATTCATGAAACAACTCACCTGGAGAGCTGCCCTGGCTGGTGGCACTAGTACTGCTCACACTATCCTCTACCCAGGAGACGTACGCAAATGAGTCTCTCTTGTGTGGTGTTCCAGAAAAGGACAGGCTCTCCTGCAACAAACAAAAGCACAACAGAAATTGTCAGGATCTTTAGCTTTTCGTTCATTTTGAGTGTGTCATTATTATATTGACATGACCTCTATGTGATGTGTGCTGTATGCTAGGGATTGATGGTCGAAAAAGAGGGGCACCTACCAGTCCTGTGTCATACTCTTCGATGCCCTCGTTATCGTGTTCCTCCACCACGCTGGCGAAGCTGCTGGCGTTGGACGAGGAGCGGGACAGATCTTGGGCCTCAGGGATAGAAGGGGCCCTGCAACACATGGCCAAACTACACACCAGGGTTACTCTGACGACTCTAGCACGCACGCACGCACGCACGCACACACACACACACACACACACACACACACACACACACACACACACACACACACACACACACACACACACACACACACACACACACACACACACACACACACACACACACACACACACACACACGTTCTTCAGCATGGGCTTGACAGCACTATTAAGTACTGTCTATTCACCTGTTCTTTGTTGTGGGCATCTCTGGTGAGCTCTGATTAGATGAGTTCTCTGATTTGGGGTCCTGGGAGATGTGTCCACTGTCTGGAGTCCTCTGTGTGCTGGGGGACACTTCCCGACTGAGATTGGAGGGTATAGAGAGGTATCAGTATGGGCTCATAGACATTACTGCTAATCAGTGGAGGCTCCTCAGAGGAGGAAGTGGAGGACCATCCTCTTCTATGTATTTCATAAAAGTAAAAATGATAAAACACTGAAAAGTTATGCTTTTTAGATTAAACTACACTACATATATTCATATCACCAAATAATTGATTAAAACACAATGTTTTGCAATGAAGGCTTACAGTACTGTGTAAGGTAGTAAGTACCATGGTGTAGCCATACGACAACTAGCTTCCGTCATCCTCTTGGTACATTGATTTCAATAGAACACCTAGGAAGGAGGCTCTTGGTTCTCACCCCCTTCCATAGACTTACACAGTAATTAGGACTACCTCCAACCTATCATAGCTCTTGCAGCATGAACTGACATGTTGTCCAACCAATCAAAGGATCAGACAAGGAATCTAGTACTGAAAGCATAAGCTACAGCTAGCTAGCACTGCAGTACATAAAATGTGGTGTGTAGTTGACTCAAAGAGAGAGAAAGACAATAGTTTAACCATTTTGAACAAATGCATTTCTTCAAAAATGAAGGAGAAGCAAGAGAGAGAGAGAGACTTTTTTTTCACTTTCACTTACTTCGCTAGCAAATGCCTGTGGCCAGTTTAGTTACTCAAACACCCGGCTCAAACAAAGGGATGCTATGCTAGCTAGCTGGCTATGACTATCCAACACAACACTTGAACTCTTCCAAGTCAAGGTAAGGTTGTCAAGGTTTTATTCAAGGTTTTATTCATTTATTGCCACCGGGGCCTGATGGTGTAACTGCTTACTGACTATACACTAACATTACTGCATGATTGTAGCAGGTTTACTAATGCACTAGTTCTATTAGCTATGTTGACTAGGATGTTACTTTAGCTAATATGGGGACAACAATGTAGTATGTGTGTAGTGGTTATGAAATGGTTTGGCTTGGAAAGGTTTTTCCGCCTGGTCACATACAGCTGATGTGTTGTTCATTGAAGTCCACACACAGAATGAAAAGGTGAGACGAGGAGAGTGCATAGAGGCAAGAAGGAATACAACGAGGCTGCTATGAAAGTGAACTGTGTTTATGCGTGATCAGGGGTGAATTCATTCTGCCGATTCTGTTGAAAAACGTTTATTTTAAATGGGGGATAAAAATACCTATCAGAGCCCTTGCACCATGAAGTGACATGTTGTCCAACCAATCAAAGAGAATCAGTCTAGTACTGAAAGCATAAGCTTCAGCTAGCTAGCAGTGCAGGGCAAAAAATGTGGTGAGTATTTGTCTGGGTTATGATATGAAGGTTTGGCTTGGTATTATTTTTTTGCCCGGTCACAGACAGCTGATGTGTTGTGCACTGAAGTCCACAAGCTAAGGGAAAATGTGAGATGAGGAGAGTGCGTAGCTGCGAGAAGAAATTAGACATTGATCAAAAGGATCATGCTGTTTCTATGTGGCTGCTAGGAAAGTGAACTGTGTTTGTGTGTGATCAGGGGTGTATTCATTCTGTCGAACAACTTTACTTAAACGGGATAAACATTCCTGAATAATTCTAATAGAAAAACTTGTTTGCAACTGTTGGACTAATGATTACACCCTAGATAAGCTAGATGCAGACAAGAGTGTGCAAGGCGGTATTGAATGTGTCACTGTCTGTCCGTCCATGTGTCACTGTCTGTCATCTCACTTTTTCTTCCGACCTGTGTTTTAAACGTTCATTCATGTAGCAACCTCATGATTGATTTTGGGAAAATTAGAGTATCATGTGGTAGCCTAAACCTATCGATGTTACTGTCACGCCCTAACCGTAGAGATCCTTTTATTCTCTATGTTTGTTTGGTTAGGGTGTGACTCGGGTGGGAAAGTCAACAACCCACTACAAACGGACCAAGCAGCGTGGCCAGGAGGAGCAGACAGAGTGGACAATGGAAGACATTCTGGAAGGAAAGGGATCTTTGGTGTGGGAGGAGATCCTGGCTGGAAATAATCGCCTGCTTGGAAGCAGGTGGAAGCAGCGAGGAAGGCAGAGGCAGCTAGTAAAGGGGCCCAGTGTTACACAGGGTCACGGGCTGGCAAGGAAGACCCCAAGGCCACTCCAAAAAAATGTGTGGGGGGGGCACGCGGTGAGGTTGGCCGAGCTAACTCCCCGTGCTCACGGTAGGTAGGATGGTACTGGTCAGGCACCATGTTATGCGGTGAAGCGCATGGTGTCTACAGTGCGCATTCACAGCCCGGTGCTGTAATATTCCAGCTCCTCGCATTGGCCGGGCTAGAGTGGGCATCCAGCCAGGACGGTTGGTGCCGGATGAGCACTCCTGGCCTCCAGTATGTCTCTTCGGCCCAGGATATCCTGCGTCGGCTCTGCGCACTGTGTCTCCAGTTCGTCTGCACAGCCCAGTGCGTCCTGTGTTAGCACCCCACATTTGCCGGGCGAAAGTAACCATCCAGCCAGGACTGGTTGTGCCGGCTCTACACTTGAGACCTCCAGTGCGCCTCCACGGCCCAGTGTATCCGGTGCCTGCTCCACGCACCAGGCTTCCAGTGCATCTCCCCAGTCTGGTGAGACCTGTTCCGGTTCCACATACCAGGCCTCCAGTATGTCTCCCCAGCCTGGTTTTTTTATTTTTTTATTTTTTTATTTCACCTTTATTTAACCAGGTAGGCTAGTTGAGAACAAGTTCTCATTTGCAACTGCGACCTGGCCAAGATAAAGCATAGCAGTGTGAACAGACAACACAGAGTTACACATGGAGTAAACAATTAGCAAGTCAATAACACAGTAGAAAAAAATGGGCAGTCTATATACAATGTGTGCAAAAGGCATGAGGAGGTAGGCGAATAATACAATTTTGCAGATTAACACTGGAGTGATAAATGATCAGATGGGCATGTACAGGTAGAGATATTGGTGTGCAAAAGAGCAGAAAAGTAAATAAATAAAAACTGTATAAAAACAGTATGGGAATGAGGTAGGTGAAAAAGGGTGAGCTATTTACCTATAGACTATGTACAGCTGCAGCGATCGGTTAGCTGCTCGGATAGCTGATGTTTGAAGTTGGAGAGGGAGATAAAAGTCTCCAACTTCAGCGATTTTTGCAATTCGTTCCAGTCACAGGCAGCAGAGTACTGGAACGAAAGGCGGCCAAATGAGGTGTTGGCTTTAGGGATGATCAGTGAGATACACCTGCTGGAGCGCGTGCTACGGATGGGTGTTGCCATCGTGACCAGTGAACTGAGATAAGGCGGAGCTTTACCTAGCATGGACTTGTAGATGACCTGGAGCCAGTGGGTCTGGCGACGAATATGTAGTGAGGGCCAGCCGACTAGAGCATACAAGTCGCAGTGGTGGGTGGTATAAGGTGCTTTAGTGACAAAACGGATGGCACTGTGGTAGACTGCATCCAGTTTGCTGAGTAGAGTGTTGGAAGCCATTTTGTAGATGACATCGCCGAAGTCGAGGATCGGTAGGATAGTCAGTTTTACTAGGGTAAGCTTGGCAGCGTGAGTGAAGGAGGCTTTGTTGCGGAATAGAAAGCCGACTCTGGATTTGATTTTTGATTGGAGATGTTTGATGTGAGTCTGGAAGGAGAGTTTGCAGTCTAGCCAGACACCTAGGTACTTATAGATGTCCACATATTCAAGGTTGGAACCATCCAGGGTGGTGATGCTAGTCGGGCATGCGGGTGCAGGCAGCGATCGGTTGAAAAGCATGCATTTGGTTTTACTCGCGTTTAAGAGCAGTTGGAGGCCACGGAAGGAGTGCTGTATGGCATTGAAGCTCGTTTGGAGGTTGGATAGCACAGTGTCCAATGACGGGCCGAAAGTATATAGAATGGTGTCGTCTGCGTAGAGGTGGATCAGGGAATCGCCCGCAGCAAGAGCAACATCATGGTAAGCCCTGTGGCAGCTCCAAGCACCAGGCTTCCAGTACGTCTCCTCAGTCCGGTGAGACCTGTTCCGGCTCCACATTCGAAGCCTCCAGTGATTAACCATGGCACGAAGCCTCCAGTGATCCATGGCACAAAGCCTCCAGTGATGATCCACGGCACGAAGCCTCCAGTGATGATCCATTGCACAAAGCCTCCAGTGATGATCCATGGCACGGAGCCTCCAGTGATGATCCATGGCACAGAGCCTCCAGTGATGATCCATGGCACAGAGCCTCCATTGATGATCCATGGCCCAGAGCCTGCAGTGAGGATTCATGGCACGAAGCCTCCAGTGAGGATCCATGGCACGAAGCCTCCAGCGTTGATCTGTGGTCCGGAGCCTCCAGCGACGATCCCCGGTCCGGAGCCTCCAGCGACCGTCCCCAGTCCAGGGCCTGCGGCGAGGGTCCCCAGTCCGGGGTCGGAGCCGCCACCAAATATAGATGCCCACCAGGACCCTCCCCTATAGTGTCAGGTTTACGGCCGGAGTCCGCACCTTTGGGGGATAGGGTACTGTCACGCCCCTGACCGTAGAGATCATTATATTGTCTATGTTTGTTTGGTCAGGGTGTGACTGGGGTGGGAAAGTCTAAGCTTCCTGGTTCTTTGTTTTTCGCCGGGTATGATTCTCAATCAGGGACAGCTGTCTATCGTTGTCTCTGATTGGGAATCATAATTAGGCAGCCTTTTTTCCTTTTCTCTTTTCTCATTGGTGGTTGTTTTCTTTGTTAGTGGCAGGTATAGCCTTACAGAGCTTCACGTTCGTTTTGTTGTTTATTGTTTTGTTGGCGACATTTAAAAATAAAAGAATGTACGCTTACCATGCTGCACCTTGGTCAGGTAATTTCCTTGATGACGATCTTGACAGTTACATTGAACTGGGTGAATGGAATATGAATGACAGTCACCTAAACATGCTGTAATAGAAATAAGCCGTGCTCATAAACGACACTGACCGCCACTGCCGCTATAATGCATATCAGTTTATCGATGGGAAGAGTCAAACACCAACATGTCTCTCCAGTCACCTGGCATATCTTTGAATGCCTCATCTCTTTACCCCAAAGGTTGTGTGTTCGAATTGCGTCGGTGACAACTTTAGCGTCTTAGCTAATAACCAACTTTAGCTAAACACAACAATGCATTTTGCAAGTACTTTAGCATGTTAGCTAGCCATACTCTAACCCTAACCTTAACATATCCCTAACCCTTAACCTATCCCTAACCTTAATCTACAATTAACCTGCTGGCTAACATTAGTATGTGTCGCCATGTTATTAACACAATGGCGACACAGTTGACCACCATTCAGAGTGACTTGGGGCATTGGACCGTACTTCTGGTATGTTTCATTTCTCCATCTCTTTCTATGCTTTCTCTCTGACACCCCATTTTCCTCTTTCTTCTCCATGTATTCCTCCTCTCACCTCCTCTCCTGCACCTCCTGGATGTTCTCAATCCCGATGGCGCTGCTCCGTCTGGCACTGAAGGGCCCAGACTTCTTCCTGGTGGGGCTCTTCCCAGGAATGATCAGAGACTGGGGAGGTGTGGCAAGGTTAGTCAGCCACAATACTATATTCCTCTAGCATGACTTATATAGTAAAAGACAGAGGCTACTGTAGGGCTATAACACACGACTCGGTTTGTTTTACATTCAGTGAAAATGTGAACTCCATTCAAATAGGCATTTGTTGAATGGCATTTGTTGAATGTCATTGAGATTCTACAGCACAATGACTCAAATGCCTTCAGTATTTGATACTTGCTATCTACAACACATGAGAACTAAAATGAAGTGACAGTGACTTGTTGGTGAAAGACTATTTGAGCTACTCCATCATGTTGTATGAGTGAAAGAGAGGAATTTATATACAAAGGTAATAAACCAGTAATTATTTTCACAGACCTTTCCACTTTTGTGACGGATACTCTTCATAAAATCTTATTACTTAAATTTGAGCTTTCTTTACAACCCAGTGGTTTTACCCCACACTTGAGATATAGAAAAGGCTTGCTTTATAAATGGCTATAAAAATATTGGTTTCAGCAGAAAGCAACAGTAATTGAGTCATGCAAAGAGACATAGAACTACACAAGTAAGCGAAGAAAAGAGCAGAGAAATAGCACATTAGAAGGGAGATTTATACATGAACCTCTTCTATTGTTCCTATCCCTATGGCACTGCCGCGACGTCCATGATATCTACTGGGACTTTTCCCTGGGACAAGTAATGACTGAACCACACAGGGGAGGAGGAAGCAGAGAAAGAGAAAGGGATAAAGAGAAAGAGAAAGAGGATGAGAGTAGAAGATACAATAATACCCCACAACATTTCATGCAGCAGGTACCATTTGAACAGCAAGGTGCAAATTAGAATGTGAGCTCACAGTACACCATAAGACACAGAAGACAGGAGACATATTTAGAATGTGAGCTCACAGTACACCATAAGACACAGAAGACAATAGACATATTTAGAATGTGAGCTCACAGTACACCATAAGACACAGAAGACAGGAGACATATTTAGAATGTGAGCTCACAGTACACCATAAGACACAGAAGACAGGAGACATATTTAGAATGTGAGCTCACAGTACACCATAAGACACAGAAGACAATAGACATATTTAGAATGTGAGCTCACAGTACACCATAAGACACAGAAGACAGGAGACATATTTAGAATGTGAGCTCACAGTACACCATAAGACACAGAAGACAGGAGACATATTTAGAATGTGAGCTCACAGTACACCATAAGACACAGAAGACAGGAGACATATTTAGCACATATTGAAAGGCCATTCATATTGAAAGGCCATTCACATTGAAAGACCGTTCATATTGAAAGGCCATTCACATTGAAAAGCCATTCACATTGAAAGCTGGACTAAAGTTAGAGACCACAGAGTGCGGAAGGAAATTTAATAAGATGTAGCATATGGGCAGAATAGCCCGTGTAGCTTGGTCTCACTCTTCTTTCCTTGTAATGACAATGAACAAACACAAGGAGGAGTTTGTCAAATCACAAAGTGGACCTGTTTAAATAGGTAGATGAGAAGTAGAGAGATGGAAAGAAGGGACTGGCACAATCCAAAGGGCAGATTTACTTTTTGGAATGTAGGAAAAAGTCATTAGTAAATCCAATAGTGAATCCACAGCTGTTTCTTTGAATTGCATGCCAGAGTACTTGCAACCTGTAAAGTGACACAAAGTGGGAAAAGATGCATGCATACACTTCTTATCTCGACAACTGCCTGCCATGTACAGCTCCATGCCAGACTGGCTTCCTGCAGCGCCCATTTAACACACATGACAGCATGGTAACAAGGGAGGGCAAGGTAACACTCATGACACCAAGGTAACAAGGGAGGGACTCTGGGTAGTCTGACAGCTAAACTCATCTCTTCGCAAATGACTCTCAGGTTGCCAGAGAAAGCAAATCAAGCCTCACAATCTTATGAGACGCAAAAGTCCACAAAGTCTATGAAGTGGCACAAAGGGTTAAAGGTTCTTTGAGATCATTCACATAAAATCAACTTCCCAAAAAGCACACCACCACCTTCTTATAGCCTCAACAGATCTGTGAGCAGATTATACCATCATACCAAGTCCAGTTACATCTAACATCTCTGATCATCTAACAACTGGATTTAACTATATGAAATGAATATGATTTATGGTGGAGCATGGCTTTGTATGACATGGAAGACACATTTCAGATGAATGTATTCAGTTGTACAACTGACTAGGTATCCCCCTTTCCCATTCTCATGACATGAAAATAAACACTACTGTAAAAGAAACAGTGGTTCATTTGAAAATGCCATGGAATAAGTTATGGAAAAAGGCAAACTATGGTGATGACTGATATGAGGGTACCATATATGAAACACTGTGTTTAATCAAGGGATTTGAGCACAGGTAAGTGCAGGTGGCCAATGACTATCCCACAGTGGAGAGAGGATAGTGTATGTAGTAGTTATTGGGTGTTGTTAGAGGAGGGTCCGTGTCTACTACAGGGGAGTCAGTAGACAGGCCCACGTGGGCCTCTGGTAATACCAAAAGGGTTACTTACTATCCCTGGGGTTTTGGGGGTCTCGGTAAAGCTGCTACTGAGACTAGTGGAGACAGTGTGTGGCTTCTTGTTACTGAGGCCCATGGCATCCATAGACTGGCTTCTGCTGCGGATCACCCGCTACAGAGTACAGAGAGAGATGAGGAGACACGATCGGTGAGTGTGTATGGACCCTAAACCTCACCTCAACCACACTAACCCTGAATTCTAATGATAACCTGTGATTGAGATTGTGCAGGACCGTATGTGAACACTTGAGAGCAGTGTAGATCAGTGAGAGGGAAAGAGTCTAAAAGAGAGAACATGTCTTTTAGTGGAAGAGAGGAGACAGTTCCAGTACTTCACACTGACAGGTAGGTTTGAATGAAGTCTGAGGGTGGGTATTCAGAGGAGAGTGCATAATAATCCTGTAATGTCTTTCAAGTGTTCAGTAGACTCATCCATGAATGATGTGCAGGGCTGGAGAGAGACTGACAGAGAGTAAGAGAGATGCAGAGAAAGAAAGAGAGTGGAAAAGACACAGGGAGAGAGAGAGTGAGACAGAGAATAAGAGAGAGGCACAGACAGAAAGAAAGTGGGAGGGACAGAGAGAGACAGAGAAAAGAGAGCAAGAAAAGAGAGAGAGAGAGAGAGAGATAGACAAGACAGAGCCAGAGAGGAAGAGAGCAGAGTGGCAAATGGGGAGCCATGCGGGCAGCCTCATCCGCTCCCTAATGAGAGGCCATTACAGTGTTCGTCAGAGACACACAATCACAGCTCCTCCACTGCCATGGCTCACTGCCCTGCCCAAGCTCCACCACCCTAATGGTCATTGATGGAGGACTTAGAGTCAGAGTGCTGGATGCACATTGACAGAGACGCTCCCAACTCTCTGATCCTCCTCTGGTCACGTGACACAGTGGGATACGATATGGCAATACCCAATCTTCAACAGCATCAGCGCACTTCCAGAGAGCAAAAACGCTTCCTTTTCTGTGCCTTATTTTTCATGCATGAATACCCAGAATCCCTTCCAGGAAATAAAGAAAGCATTTATTTTTCAATATTCAACCTCTCTCATGCAGGTCAAGTGCCCGATTAAGCTTGCACCTCGCATAGTAGGGGGTTACCTTAAAGGACTCAAAGAAGCCCCCTCCCCCCCCGGCCCCATTCTCCAGTTTGTCCTCGTCCCCTCCCAGGCCCATCATGGACTGGCTGTTGATGTGTAGCTCCTCATACAGGGTCTCCAACAGGGCCGACCGCGTGCGCTCCTGACAACAACACACACTCATCAGTCAGAGGATAGTGTCCTCAATAAAAATCAACACTCGTGCAGACAATTCTGCAGGCATTCAGTGTACAATACAGTTCAACACATGAATGCACACACAGAGACACAAACATGTGCCTTTACAGAGATACAAACAAAGGAACATGAGGAACGGCCATGATCCAGTCATTCCCCCTCACATACAACATCCACACAAACACAGACAGACGGTACGGTAAATGGTGCAGCGAGAGCAGCGTGACTCCGCCCCCACACTGCATAGCATGCCGTGGCACGCTCCTGCTCTCACCTCCAGTTTTGCAAACTTCTCAGCCTTGTAACAGGCATATTCCGCATTGATCAGCTTAGTGAACAGGAACTCATGGAACTCATGCCCCTAGAGAAGAAAGGGAGGGAGGAGGAAAGTCTGAATGAATATATGTTGTCCCTCTCATGGGCTCACCTAGTTTATCCATTATTTAGATTCATGACTTCTCACCTTTCTAAAGATGGCCGGGTCCGGTAGAGCGGGTCCAAAGAAAGGCACATCATCTCTCGCTGTCACAGACACCTGGAGGGGTAGAAGAGAGGTAGAATGTACCCAAATGACAACAGTCCATATGACACCACTAAATCTGTCACGCCCTGACCTTAGAGAGCTTTTTATGTCTCTATTTTGGTTTGGTCAGGGTGTGATTGTGGGTAGGCATTCTATGTTCTTTTTTCTATGTTTTGTATTTCTTTGTTATGGCCGGGTATGGTTCTCAATCAGGGACAGCTGACTATCGTTGTCTCTGATTGGGAACCATACAAAAAAGGTAGCTTTTTCCCACCTATGTTTTGTGGGTAGTTGTTTTCTGTTTTAGTGTTCTGCACCTGACAGGACTGTTTCAATTTCGTTTTGCACTGTATTATTTTTGCTTCAGTGTTCAGTTCAATAAAATCATGAACACTTACCACGCAGCGCTGTGGTCCGGTTTTTCCTCATCAGACGACGATGACCGTTACAAAATCACATAACACTGACTAGCCTCTATAAACATTTATGAGGCAGGTAATAGGCAGGAACAAGCAGGACAGTTAGTTCCAGTCAGTTACTGATTGATATCTAATAAGGAATATGCAGGTTGCCTTGGGCCGAGGACGATTGAACAGGTTTATAGACTGTGAGGAGTCCAACTATCCCTCGGCTAACAGTACCTTGTATGTGACATTGTCTGAGCAGGCATTCTCCACCTGCACCACCACATAGGCATGCAGGAAGTTGGAGGCTATCATGTCTGGCACAAAGGGTGTGTTTTCCTCCTGAAACAAGATGGCCACGATGTCGTTGCCTATGTGCCTCTTCCTCTGCAACTGCAAACACAACATTGTCACCATTATGGATATAAACTTTACCACTACATTTAAGTCAGCCAAGAACACTTATGTAGATTAATTAAATAGGTAAATACTTCACTAAATGCATAGTCTACTACAGAAACAATTTGTGATTACTAATTGTAAGTATGAAACATCTCTCGACAAGCACGTTTCATAAAACAGTGGCAGTCATGTGATGCATATTGAAAGGCATAGGGCGGCCTATAACCCATTCAGTGATTGGAGACTGAAAAAGACAGGACCTTTTTCCCTGTACTGTGATTATAGACCTCTGCAGCTTAGCTTCCTGCTCCCTAACATGTGTTGACTCACTGATCAGTCACCAGTTTCCATGTTATTCTGCACACCATTGTCAACATGGGGAATTATTCTACACAGCAGGACCACATGACACCTGTTGATGAATGACATTTACTGCAGGGCAAAGTACTGTCAAAAATTAGCACAGAGCATATTGATTGTATGAATAAAACATTAAGGCAAATATTTATTTTCAGGGCTTTGTGGATATTTACTCTCTTGTTAGCTGCTGAATTGCTTTATAGTTGTGTATTTTGCCACTGTGTTTTACACATGAAAACAATCCACCATTTTTTTCAAGCACTGAAGAAATAAGTAAGAGTTGTTATTGTCATAGAGGCTTTATCTATTTAATAATCTCCTAAAAAACTAAAGTGAGAGACTCAGGACTGATCACCTGACAAGGTCAAAGGCAGATGCACGGCTCAAACAAGCCATCTTATACAGTAGTATGATTATGTTGAGCAGGGTTCTTGTGTTGCTTGGATGGTCAGTGGGCAGTCTGAGGCCTGTTGTTGATGTTTGCACACACACACACACACACACACACACACACACACACACACACACACACACACACACACACACACACACACACACACACACACACACACACACACACACACACACACACACACACACACACACACACACACACACACACACACACACACACACGCGTGCGTTAGGGGCCAGATGGTACCAGAACATCCACTATGCATGAGAGCAGATGGACAGCGAGTGAGTAAAAGCTGCCATGTATAACCATGGTGAAACACAGACATTCTATAATGAACTCAACACAGGCTCAATGCCAGGTCAGCCTCAGCTTTAGACTGCTAGTTGTTTTCCTTCCTCTTCCTCTCAACACATTGTGTCCATTCATCTTTGCCTTTATGTCGTTGGTGTCACAGTGAATCTCTGATCGTCTTAGCCTACAAGGGTATCTTCTGTGTCTTTACGTGTGTCTGTCTCTCCAGCTCAGATCTCTCTCCAGCTCTCTAGCTCAGATCTTCTGCTCATTCATCTCTTGAGAATAAGAGTCTCATTGGGATGGTTCTCTCAGGGGGGCAGGTGAGGCTGCTGAGTTCATCGAAAGCAGCAGGAGAAAGCATGAAGCCAACAAACTGTGTTCTCAAATGAGAAACTACATGTTTCCCCATGTTTATCTTCATGTCATGGAAGTGGCAACTCGTCATGAGAAATATCCCCTTCAGGTCAAAGCAGACAGGTTCACTGAGCACACCAACAGGAGAAAATAATAACAGGTCTGTTCATGGTGGCGAACACTTGTGGATTTTTTACAAACCGGTACTGATTACCAGTGATGTTTAAAAAATATATATATATATTTTATTTATGAATTTTCAGTTTTACAAACAGACAGATAATGACAGCAAACAATACATTGAGAATACCCCCCACCCCTCAACTGAAAATAAATAAATACCAAAACTACAGAACACAACATTACTCTTAAGGAATTGGCACCCTGCTTCATTGATATTTGTACAGTATAAGGACAATGCTCGGCATTAGTGGATCAGGGCTGGTTGCAGGTTGTATGTTGTGTTTCCCATCATCATGTGAAAGATACGCGATAAAGGGCTGCCATATCTTAACACATGTATTAGATCTGCCAGAGATATCATGTTGAATCCTTTCTACCTGCAGCAAGCTGGTGACTTCAGCTAACCACGTTTTAAAAACAGGTACAGTCTCCTTATTCCAAATGTTTCTTTTTACAATAACCATGGCATATTGTAAAGTTTTTTGTTCCCCGTGGGTTGAAGTCGTTAGGTGCTGTGACCTGCCTAAAACAGCAGTATCAGGGACTGGTATGAGGTTGCAGCTGTATACTTCTGAGAAGAAAATATCCTGCCAGAATGTGTGTAGTTTGGTGCATGACCAAAAGAGATGACCCAGGGTACCCTCTGCAGATTTGCACTTAGGGCATATCGGAGAGGCCAAGGGGTAGAATGAGTGTAATTTGGTACAGGAATAGTGTAGTCTGTGAATCACTTTATATTGAACAAGTTGGTGTCAGGAGTTTATCGAGCACAAGTGAATATCTCAAAGGCAATCAGCCCAACAGTCGTCAGTAATTTCCAAACCAAGGTCTTCCTCCCAGGTCTCCTTCAAATGTTGTGTGGATACAGAGTAATGTGCTGTAAAGTGATCTTCAAATCTGGAGATCAAGCTCTTGTGCTTCTACACCTGCATTGCTTGCTGTTTAGGGTTTTAGGCTGGGTTTCTGTACAGCACTTTGAGATATCAGCTGATGTACGAAGGGCTATATAAATAAATTTAATTTGATTTGATTTGATTTGGAGCCAGGGGCGAGGTTCATGAAAATATACAGTTCGTGGGCAGGTGGAATTGCCTCAAAATGTGGTATATTTATGCAAACGCAGTTTCTTATCTGAAGATATCAGAACAAGTTCGATGAGGGGAGATTGTACATTTCCCTCAACTGTGCGAATGTAGCAAAAAATATGATTGATGTAAAGGTCTATAATAGTAGAAGTGCCCTTTCTCTTCCAGAATAAAACGTGTTGTCAGTTAGTGAGGGGGGGAAAGCATGGTCATGGCAAATAGGGGTACAGACAGAGGTCTCCGGGAGACCAAATGTTTTCCTTATTTGATACCAACTTTTTTTTGCAAAAAGTTATTGCCAGTAATACCTGTAGGGGATTTAGTTGATGAAAAGAGAAGTGCTGGAAGAGAGGTGTTGTGTATATCTTGCTCAATAGCGAGCCATGAAGGGGTGGAGGGATCTACCATGCCAGGGTATGCATCCTGCCAATAAACCAGTGCTCTAGCATTTGCTGCCCAGTAATAATGCTGAAAATTTGGCAGGCTCAGGCCACCTAATAATTTGGGCTTGATTATATGTTTTTTAGAGATATGGTGTACTCTGTATCCCCACACAAAAGGCAAGATAATCGAATCCAAGGATTTGAAAAAAGCTTTACTTAAAAATATAGGCAGATTCTGAAAGAGAAAGGAATCTGGGGAGTGTAACCATTTTAATAGCATTAACACGGCCCATCATAGATAGAGGCAACACTCTCCAGATCTCAATGTTGCGCTTCAACTTCTCTATCATGTCGAGTTAGTTCATTTCATAAATCAATTTTAAGGGTCCTTGGGGATGACAGCCCCTAAATATTACATTTTGTGCCCTGTGATTTTAACATGTATATTTTTAAGGAGGTCTGGGTTTAAGTCACCTTTAAGAGGCATGGATTCGCTTTTATCACAGCTTATAGTGTACCCAGAGAGTTCTCCAAGTGAAATGTTTGCGGTATCTGCAGTGGTCTTTGAGGGGTAGAGGTCTTGATAAAACTTTGTGAAACATGCATTAATTTATTTTGGGTCCGTAGTAACAGCTCCTGTACTAGATTTAATTATATGAATAGTTCTATTGGCTTGTATACCTCTCAGCTGCACGCCAGTAGTTTATCCGGTTAGTCACCCAACTCAAAGTGTTTTTGTTTCATCTTTAATAGCATTGTGTTTACTTGGTTAGAGAGAATAGTATTGTATTCATATTTGAGTTTTATGATGTCATTCAACTTGGAAGATAAGGGCGCTTCCATATAGTCTCTCTCAAGCACCGGGAGCTAGTCCTCAATTTCTAATAATCTTCTCTGCCTACATTTTTTCATGCTAGCCTCATATGGTATTATATGCCCACGAATAACAGCCTTAAGTGGAGTCGGATACATCTGCAGTATCATTCTGGGACATATAGTCCGTAATTAAATTGGCTGTTTGTTGGTGAAATGGTTCATCATTGAGTAATGTTAGATTAAAGCACCAACTGAATTGAGGCTTTGTTCTGCTGAAATCCATTTGTAATAAAACGAGACTGTGATCGGAAATTATTATATTATTCTACTTGGTAGAGGTGACGTTAGATGTCAATTTAGAGTTTGTTCAAAACTAGTCAATTATTGTGTATGATTTATGCACATGTGAGAAGAAAGAATCATCCTTATCCGTAGGCTGCTGTAATCTCCACATATCGACGAGGTTCATTGTTCTAATTAAATTATTCAAGACAGTAGTGGAATTCAGTGAAGTGGTAGGACGAGCGGAAGCCTATCCATATAAGGGTCCAAAATGCAGTTAAAATCTCCACCTGTAATTAAATGTGTGGTTGATACATCTGGTAAGAGATTGAAGACATTCCGAAAGAACCCTGGTTTCGGTGCATAAAGATTTACAAATGTTACATGTTGTGATAGAATGTGGCCATAATACTAGGGGTCGCTTATAGTTGAAATGTGTTTGAATGGGATAGTTTTTCGAAATAATATCGCTACACCTCTAGCCTTGGATTAAAAAGTTGATTGATAAATACCCAACTACATTTTAATCTCCATTGTTCTGTATGTTTTAAGTGAGTTTCTTGCAGAAACATAATATCCCCAGATAAAGATTTCAAATGGGAAAAAACCTCCTCTTTACAATTTTGTTGTCAAACCTCGTACATTTCACGAAAGAAGGCTAATGTCGCCACATCATGGAGAAGTAGTAGAGTTATCCGTAGCCATAAGAAATATTTATTTGGTCCTCAAATACATTAGAATTGTAGCAGTAGGGTTGGCGCAACACATAAAGAGCAAAGGACAAATGAAAAACACAAAAAAACATTCTTCACCTCCCTCCCCCATAAACACTGTGGAACTGTTGGACACTACAGGGGGACATACAGTTGAAGTCGGAAGTTTACATACACTTAGGTTGGAGTCATTAAAACTAGTTTTTCAACCACTCCACAAATTTGTTGTGAACAAACTATAGTTTTGGCAAGTCGGTTAGGACATGTACTTTGTGCATGACACAAGTCATTTTTCCAACAATGGTTTCCAGACAGATTATTGCACTTGTATTTCACTGTGTCACAATTCCAGTGGGTCAGAAGTTTACATACACTAAGTTGACTGTGCCTTTAAACAGCTTGGAAAATTCCAGAAAATTATGTCATGGCTTTAGAAGCTTCTGAAAGGCTAATTGACATCATTTGAGTCAATTGGAGGTGTCCTGCGGATCTATTTCAAGGCCTACCTTCAAACTCAGTGCCTCTTTGCTTGACTTCATGGGAAAATCAAAAGAAATCAGGCAAGACCTCAGGGAAAAAAATTGTAGACCTCCACTAGTGTGGTTCATCCTTTCCATACGCCTGAAGGTACCACATTCATCTGTACAAACAATAGTACGCAAGTATAAACACCATGGGACCAAGCAGCCGACATACCGCTCAGGAAGGAGACGCGTTCTGTCTCCTAGAGATGAACATACTTTGGTGTGAAAAGTGCAAATCAATCCCAGAACAACAGCAAAGGACCTTGTGAAGATGCTGGAGGAATCAGTTACAAAAGTACCTATATCCACAGTAAAACTAGTCCTATATCAACATATTTATTTTTCCTTTATTTAACTAGGCAAGTCAGTTAACAACAAATTCTTATTTTCAATGACAGCCTAGGAATAGTGTGTTAACTGCCTGTTCAGGGGTAGAACGACAGATTTGTACCTTGTGAGCTCGGGGATTTGAACTTGCAAACTTCTGGTTACTAGTCCAATGCTCTAAACACTAGGCTACCCTGTCACCCCTGAAAGACTGCCCAGCAAGGAAGAAGCCACTGCTCCAAAACCGCCATAAAAAAGCCAGGCTATGGTTTGCAACTGCACATGGGGACAAAGATCGTACTTTTTGGAGAAATGTCCTCTCGTCTGATGAAACAGAAATAGAACTGTTTGGCCATAATGACCATCATTATGTTTGGAGGAAAAAGGGGGATTCTTGCAAGCTGAAGAACACCATCACAAAAGTGAAGCACAGAGGTGGCAGCATCATGTTACAGTTCACAAAATAGATGGCATCATGAGACAGGACAATTATGTGGATATATTGAAGCAATATCTCAAGACATCAGCCAGGAAGTTAAAGCTTGGTCGCAAATGGGTCTTCCAAATGGACAACGACCCCAAGCATACTACCAAAGTTGTGGCAAAACAGCTTAAGGACAACAAAGTCAAGGTATTGGAGTGGCAATCACAAAGCCCTGACCTCAATCCCATAGAAAATTTGTGGGCAGAACTGAAAAAGTGTGTGCGAGCAAGGAGGCCTACAAACCTGCCTCAGTTACACCAGCCGTCAGGAGGAATGGGCCAAAATTCACCCAACTTATTGAGGAAGCATGTGGAAGGCTACCAGAAATATTTGACCCAAATTAAACAAGTTGAAGGCAATGCTACCAAATACTAATTGAGTGTATGTAAACTTCTGACTCACTGGGAATGTGATGAAATAAATCAATCATTCTCTCTACTATTATTCTGTCATTTCACATTCTTAAAATAAAGTGGTGATCCTAACTGAACTAAGACAGGGAATTTTTACTATGATTAAATGTAAGGAATTGTGAAAAACTGAGTTTAAATGCATTTGGCTAAGGTGTATGTAAACTTCCGACTTCAACTGTAGGCTTGCTAACCAATTCATAATGAAACTAAATTAGCCTTCCTTCAGGTGGTCCGACTGGCACCCCTTACCCTGAGGTCTATAACAATTGCTCTTATAAAATAACTGAATTGAGCAAAACAATATCGTCAATATGTCCCTACTGGAACAGGGAAATCAGTTTTACTATCACAACGCTGTCATATCTGAAAACAGTGGGGTAATCAGCCCTACCGATCACGGTGAACAACGTTGGTGGCTATAGTAGTAATCCTGTCAAGGAAAGACTGCATCCTGTGGTTTTTCGAACACCTTCTCTACCGTACCATGGGTAAGAATCAGCCGAGCAGGAAAGAGGAGGCCGTGTCTGATTCCCGCATCTCTGAGTTTCTTCCTAGCTCCATGAAAGTCCTGGCGCTGGTTACCTCAGCAGTGTAGTCTGGATATATGCTAACCCGAGCTCCGTTGAAGGACAGGGGGAATTGCTGGCGGGACAGGCACCGAATATTTTCCTTCTCGGGGTCGTTGTGTATTTTGGCAATCATGACACGGGGCCGTGTAGCGGAGAGCAAACCGATGCGGTATAAATTCTGCCACGAACTGTGTTGGTCTGCCTTTCTCAATTTTTTCTTCCAAGCCTGTGATTTTGATATTCAAACGTCTTGAACGTCCTTCAAGGTCAATTAGCTTGAGTTTCATAGTTTTGTTTGCTGTTAGTAGCTCTTCATACTGTCCCTCGAGGGTGGCAATGTGTTTCTTGTGGTCACCTGCGCTTCCTTCCAGATCAATAATGCGGGTTGTATGTTCAGCCAGGGAGGCTTGCACCGATTGCAAGGATGAGTTGAGATGATTAAATTGAGTGTTCATGTCCTCTTCCATTTTTTTGATAGCTCCTAATATAATAGTCGGTGAGGGCTCTGAGTCAGGGTTAGCCATGCATTAGTTTCCCTTTGGCCGCGTTTCTCATGGAGTTGCTCATTGTAGCTGTTTGGTCGGGCAAAAGTAATAGCTTTGTGTATATTTGAAATTTAAGCAAAAGTGAGGATGAGGTAGTCAGAGAAGCGTCTACTCCATGTGGTGCTCACTAGTGCCCCCTGTTCCCCAGTGATGTTTCTTGATTGAAAGGAAGTAGATATACTATACATCCAAACTAGCTACTGACAGACATAATGACAGACAGGACAGAGCCTGACAGCTAGTTACCTGCTGAGAGTCTCCCTCTGTATATGGCAGCTTGGTGGACACGTGGAACATGATCTCCTTGTTGTGAAAGTTAGTGTAGACAGACTCTGTTCCTGTCTGGCCGTGGGTGACGTCCAGTCCTCCTCTGAACCTGCAGAACCAGAGCGTGAACCAGACCGTTACATCACCAACAGCAGTAGCCCAGGTCGTCTCAGACTCAGTGCAACCAGCCAGTGCATCCACACCACTCTGTCTCATCCATCATAGAGTGAATGCCAAGGGCAGTTATCCCCTTCCACTCAATCATGATTTCCATATCACTCAGAATATTATATTGCTCTAAATCGAGAGAATCAGAGCAGATCTACCATAATAAACAAGGCTTTAGACTTCTGAAGTGTCATCATTCAGGGAGTCATGTCAAAGTCAATTGTAATCGAGCGACATGACCAGTCTTTCATCTGCCATGTCAATACCATTCTAAGGCCACGCTTACCCTTTAAAGTCATGGAGCTCAATCTTGTCCCCCAGAAACTCCAAGAACTCCACAAAAGCAGAACTCTCGTCGCTGTTCCCAAATAGCTCCTCTTCAGTGGTCTGCAGGGAGAAATACAAGGCTGTGAAGAAGTATTACATCTGAGCTCAACAGGAAATCAGTCAGGCCTCCTTTGGAGGAAGGACAGCAAATCCTCTTAGTTTGGGAAGGAGGGAGAAGCTCACACACCTAAACTCTCCTGAGAATGGCTAAACTGGAGACTTATGATGACCAGGAAGTAGCACAGTCATAATAATACTCCAAATATGGGAATAACCAACTGTTATAAATGTATATGACTTTATATGATTTTACCACCACAGGCTATATACCACTCACCTGGCCAAACTTCTGATAAATGACTCCAAACTTGAAATTGTTGCTGATGACATGCTCATCAAAGGTGACAATGAGCCTTGAAGCCTGGGAAAAATGAGAATTGTACATTCAGCAGAGTCAAGGTGAAGGGGACTTGCAATGTAAAGCGGTGAGGGGGAACATAAACACACTGTAGTTGAGAAATAAAACATTAAAACAGCAATAAATGCTCCTTGTTGGACCATACTATTATTGTATTGTAAAATAGTTATAGTTAGCTACTCCATTGTAAATGTACAGAGCTGACCAGGTAACTAAATAATTTCAAGATGAATACAGAGCCTACCTTTGGGTAGAGGACTGGGTAAAATCTGTCCACATTTACCTCTTCAAACACCAGCTGCAAAATAAAAAAGTACTTTAAACTTTTCCTCCCGCCATTGCAACTTTATACAATAACTTCATTTCAACTTCACATCCAGTAAATCCCTTTCCAACCATTCTCCACCGGGCTGGAGCATTAACATCTCCTTCTGGACTGTCCGTCATCCTACCTTGGCCATCTGGACCACGTTGGGGAACTCAGTCAGGCAGGAGATAGGAATCACATCATGGTGAGTTTTTAATTTGGTCCTAAAAGACAAATTGATGGAACAGTCACATATATATTCACCATTCTTTCTTTAGAGATAGGATTCTCATGTCAACACTTTGGTTCCATTTTTTAAAAAATCCTTCCCGTTTTGTTGACATCCCTGTTGATGCAAATGTGATGCAAAACCAATGTGGATAATCTTTCTAAGGATGCTGCGGAGACACAATAGTGATTTGCATAGCCAGCCTTGCCACAGTCAACTATGAGCAACACAACCTGTTCACACCTGCTGTCTTTTCAGTGACAGCACAGCAGGCACATGAACCGACATACCTAGGTACTCTCTGGCATACACCCCCTTCAAACTGAGCACACTAACTAACAAAACAACCACTACAGCTGGAGTGCACTCTCTAGGGTTGTAAAATTCATTCACAGCTTTTATGGAATGTTACTACTCTATCATTAGTGTTATAACGTGGTGGAATTGATAATTTCACAGTGAGCGAGCATGTTGGGTAGAGGTGCGTGTGTTTGTGTTAGCACAGTGCACAGGTGGGCCTGGCCATTGTTTAAGGCTAGAGTGCTGCCATGCTGAGCTAAATGAACCTCTCCCTGAACACATACTGTAGTAGGGGATAGAAATGTGGACACGACTGCTTAACAAACACTATTAGAGGCTGAAGCAGACATATGTCCTCTGCTCTGGGTCAGGTGTTATTGAAAAGCGCCTGCAGTCCTTTAATGGCTGTATTGTCCTGGAACAGTGTGAAGAGCGCCTGAGAGGAGGCCACAATGAAAGAAGAGAGAGGGAGAGAGAGAGAGAACAATGAGAGAGAGAGAGAGAGAGAGAGAGAGAGAGAGAGAGAGAGAGATAGAACAATGAGAGAGAGAGAGAGATAGAGAGAACAATGAGAGAGAGAGATAGAGATAGAGAGAGAGAGAGAGAGAGAGAGATAGAACAATGAGAGAGAGAGAGAGATAGAGAGAACAATGAGAGAGAGAGAGAGAGATAGAGAGAGAGAGAGAGAGAGAGAGAGAGAGGGGGGCACGTGGGGAGAGAGATAGAGAGAGTGGTGAAGACAGAAGAGAATGGGGGAGAAGGGCAGTGGGAAATAGAGAAATTAAATTAGAGAAGAGACAAATAGTGTGTAGCACAGAAGGCTGGTGATGGAGGACTTCTCATAATTATCCCTGGAATAGTGTGTGCAAGGAATGTATCAAAATGTTTTTTTTTTTAACCAGTCCATCTATTATTTTCCATGCATTACTATGAGCCTGTCCTCCCCCAATTAAGGTGCCACCAGCCACCTGTGGTGTGTAGAGAGAAAGAGGAGGCAGGGGAGAGATAAAGATAATATGAATGGTACCTTAGCAGCAAGCAGAGATGCTCCTGGTCCCCGATGACATCATACTTCATGGAGAAGACCAGGTGGCCCAGGCCGATGTCCATGGAGTAGTAATTAAAGTGTTCCTATAGAGACATCACCAGAAGGTACACTCAGATAACAAATAATCCACACTTCAGGCAATGTTCATTATTCCTCTTACTGGCCCAGTCCCCCTCAGCCTAGTCCCCCTCAGCCTAGTCCCCCTCAGCCTAGTCCCCCTCAGCCTAGTTCCCCTCAGCCTAGTTCCCCTCAGCCTAGTTCCCCTCAGCCTAGTCCCCCTCAGCCTAGTCCCCCTCAGCCTAGTTCCCCTCAGCCTAGTCCCCCTCAGCCTAGTTCCCCTCAGCCTAGTCCCCCTCAGCCTAGTTCCCCTCAGCCTAGTTCCCCTCAGCCTAGTTCCCCTCAGCCTAGTCCCCCTCAGCCTAGTTCCCCTCAGCCTAGTCCCCCTCAGCCTAGTTCCCCTCAGCCTAGTCCCCCTCAGCCTAGTCCCCCTCAGCCTAGTTCCCCTCAGCCTAGTCCCCCTCAGCCTAGTCCCCCTCAGACAAGTTCCCCTCAGCCTAGTCCCCCTCAGCCTAGTTCCCCTCAGCCTAGTCCCCCTCAGCTCGACTGCTCAAAGAGAAAAGCTCCTCCAGCTAACTCAACAGTGGTACATACAGACAATACTTTCATTTGTTATAAACACAGTCCCCTGCCAGGAGAATGAATGGACTGAGCCTCAGCCTGTGATGTAAGCCTGTGATGTAAGCATTTTGAGGGACTCTCAGCTAGCAAAGAAATATACTATTCTATTCTATTTCAATCTACTTCAATTTCAGCTGGAATGAAATCTCCAGAAAAAATGTAGGGAGCAGAATGGTGCTTATCAGATTATGCTCACCTTGCCCATGAACTGTTTCCTGTAGATCTTGGCCATGCTGTTGGTCTCCAGCTTGATGTGGGAGGAAGCACAGGACTTCTGCTCAGGCTCAGGTGTGGCACTGGGTTTGTGATTGGTCCCCTCGATCCAGTAGCCCCCGAACTGAGGCAGCAGGATTAGGGGGAAGGGGCTCCTACGACCCAGGACCTGATTCCAACCAAGATGATGAAGTTAATAAAGTTAAATGAAAATAAACACAATTACATGGGATTCCATTCAATAGCAGATAAAGGGCAACCACACTTTGGGTTCATTCAGATTGTTTATGATGTATCAAAGAGCTCTTTGGTTTTTATCATACACAGCTATGTATGTGAGTCAGTTTTAGATTGTTTGTACCTCGTGAACGCTGGGGTAAGGGATATAGTCCTCCTCTGTCTGCAAGAAAACCACATGTCATAATAATGCACAACATTTTTTGTAGTGACCACCACAATAAACACAACAATGTATTCACATCCTTATTGTCCACTAATTGTGACACTCAGAGCTTTGGCGAGCATCCCTTTAAACGGACACAGACTGCCGACCCGCCGAGGATATGCTACACAATCCAGCGTTCCAACACTGCAGTAGTCTGGCTGTGTGATAAGATTGATGAGGTTGGGGTTCTAATTTGAGCGGTGTGTGTCTGAAAGCCTGTCTGACGGGAGACAAGGAGAGGTTCAAGGCTCTGCCATAATGGAGCCTTTGTCCACAGGGAGTCTGTGGAGAAATGTGAGGATGGACTAGACTCACTTTGAGGGGTGGAGGGAAGGTGCATCTCTGCTCGTCCATTCTGCTGCCCTGTGGAGGGAAATAGAGGCATGCCAGGGGCCAGGTGATATACACAGCACACACACACACTCACACAGCTGCACAGAAATAACATAGACTTCAAAACAATAATAATATTCAAGAGCATAATGTTTTAAATGTTTCTCTAAACCAATCTTGGCATTACAGGTACATAGGAAAAGAGAAAAATAGGAAGATTTCAGATTAAGGACAATACATTGCTTCAACATATCAACTAAACATAGCATGATGATATAGCAAAGGGAGAGAGAATTCAAATGTCAGTGGAAGAAAAAAGATAGGGTAGTAACTGAAGCAGAGGAGTGAGTGTGTGAGAGACAGAGGACAGCAGAGAAGGCGTCACCAACAACCAGGCCCAGACCACACACATCATTGAGTCAATCAGAGGGAGTAAACCCACTGAAACAGAACAGTTTACACCATCGTCATTAGGCATGGGAGTCCGAGGCTTCATCCCTGGATGTTTTTGGTCCAGCCTGAAACCTTTATTTTAAATTTCAGTCTGATATGAGTTTCCATAACCACATATCACTTTCACTATGCGGTATTAAAAAATAAATAAATACAGACATTTTAATGACAAAAATAAACAATGCAATATACAGTGCCTTGCGAAAGTATTCGGCCCCCTTCAACTTTGCGACCTTTTGCCACATTTCAGGCTTCAAACATAAAGATATAAAACTGTATTTTTTTGTGAAGAATCAACAACAAGTGGGACACAATCATGAAGTGGAACGACATTTATTGGATATTTCAAACTTTTTTAACAAATCAAAAACTGAAACATTGGGCGTGCAAAATTATTCAACCCCCTTACGTTAATACTTTGTAGCGCCACCTTTTGCTGCGATTACAGCTGTAAGTCGCTTGGGGTATGTCTCTATCAGTTTTGCACATCGAGAGACTGAAATGTTTTCCATTCCTCCTTGCAAAACAGCTCGAGCTCAGTGAGGTTGGATGGAGAGCATTTGTGAACAGCAGTTTTCAGTTCTTTCCACAGATTCTCGATTGGATTCAGGTCTGGACTTTGACTTGGCCATTCTAACACCTGGATATGTTTATTTTTGAACCATTCCATTGTAGATTTTGCTTTATGTTTTGGATCATTGTCTTGTTGGAAGACAAATCTCCGTCCCAGTCTCAGGTCTTTTGCAGACTCAATCAGGTTTTGTTCCAGAATGGTCCTGTATTTGGCTCCATCCATCTTCCCATCAATTTTAACCATCTTCCCTGTCCCTGCTGAAGAAAAGCAGGCCCAAACCATGATGCTGCCACCACCATGTTTGACAGTGGGGATGGTGTGTTCAGGGTGATGAGCTGTGTTGCTTTTACGCCAAACATAACGTTTTGCATTGTTGCCAAAAATTAAATTTTGGTTTCATCTGACCAGAGCACCTTCTTCCACATGTTTGGTGTGTCTCCCAGGTGGCTTGTGGCAAACTTTAAACAACACTTTTTATGTATATCTTTAAGAAATGGCTTTCTTCTTGCCACTCTTCCATAAAGGCCAGATTTGTGCAATATACGACTGATTGTTGTCCTATGGACAGAGTGTCCCACCTCAGCTGTAGATCTCTGCAGTTCATCCAGAGTGATCATGGGCCTCTTGGCTGCATCTCTGATCAGTCTTCTCCTTGTATGAGCTGAAAGTTTAGAGGGACGGCCAGGTCTTGGTAGATTTGCAGTGGTCTGATACTCCTTCCATTTCAATATTATCGCTTGCACAGTGCTCCTTGGGATGTTTAAAGCTTGGGAAATCTTTTTGTATCCAAATCCGGCTTTAAACTTCTTCACAACAGTATCTCGGACCTGCCTGGTGTGTTCCTTGTTCTTCATGATGCTCTCTGCGCTTTTAACGGACCTCTGAGACTATCACAGTGCAGGTGCATTTATACGGAGACTTGATTACACACAGGTGGATTGTATTTATCATCATTAGTCATTTAGGTCAACATTGGATCATTTAGAGATCCTCACTGAACTTCTGGAGAGAGTTTGCTGCACTGAAAGTAAAGGGGCTGAATAAATTTGCACGCCCAACTTTTCAGTTTTTATTTGTTAAAAAAGATTGAAATATCCAATAAATGTCGTTCCACTTCATGATTGTGTCCCACTTGTTGTTGATTCTTCACATAAAAATACAGTTTTATATCTTTCTGTTTGAAGCCTGAAATGTGGCAAAAGGTCGCAAAGTTCAAGGGGGCCGAATACTTTCGCAAGGCACTGTAGATGTGCAAGGCAGTAGCAGGCACTGCAAGAAGTCCCTGGAGTGATGCGGTGACTGCTGTGATTGGTAGAGATTTCACAACTTTACTACAACATTATATTTAACCCAGTTTAAAAATAGCAACGTTGAGGAAGTAGAATTGACCAAATGAATTGAATTATAGAGGTCTAATGATCTATTCCATTCAACATGCTTGGCTCATGTCTGTTATTTCCAATATATTTGTAGGTTATGTAACTATTTGTAAGAAAAATGGCCAATTATTAAATAGGTGACATTATTTAATTGAGCTTTTATTTTTATTGCAATTTCTATTCACTTAGCTACTTACTTTTTCTAATGTTGAAGCTTTGTCAAGAGGTTAACTTGCAGGTCAGAATTTCATTGCACTGTGTTCTTTATTAATTAATTATTTATTTCAGCTTATATTTCTTTCATCACATTCCCAGTGGGTCAGAAGTTTACATACACTCAATTAGTATTTGGTAGCATTGCCTTTAAATTGTTTAACTTGGGTCAAACGTAGCCTTCCACAAGCTTCCCACAATATGTTTGGTGAATTTGGCCCATTCCTCCTAACAGAGGAGGCTTCCTTGATCGCACACACCTTTTCAGTTCTGCCCACAAATGTTCTATAGGATTGAGGTCAAGGCTTTGTGATGGCCATTCCAATACCTTGGCTTTGTTGTCCTTTTGCCACAACCTTGGAAATATGCTTGGTGTCATTGTCCATTTGGAAGACCCATTTGTGACCAAGCTTTAACTTCCTGACTGATGTCTTGAGATGTTGCTTCAATATATCCATAAAATTTTCCTGCCATCTACTTTGTAAAGTGCACCAGTCCATCCTGCAGCCACGCACGCACACAACATGATGCTGACACCCCCGTGCTTCACTTTTGGGATTGTTCTTCAGCTTGCAAGCTTCCCCCTTTTTCCTCCAAACATAACGATGGTCATTATGGCCAAACAGTTCTATTTTTGTTTCATCAGACCAGAGGACATTTCTCCAAAAAGTACGATCTTGGTTCCCATGTGCAGTTGCAAACCGTAGTCTGGATTTTTTACGGCGGTTTTGGAGCAGTGGCTTCTTTCTTGCTCAGCAGCCTTTCAGGTTATGTCGATATAGGACTCGTTTTACTGTGGATATAGATACTTTTGTAACTGTTTCCTCCAGCATCTTCACAAGGTCCTTTGCTGTTGTTCCCCTGATGTCAAGCAAAGAGGCACTGAGTTTGAAGGTAGGCCTTGAAATAGATCCACAGGTACACCTCCAATTGATTTATGTCAATTAGCCTTTCAGAAGCTTCTAAAGCCATGACATAATTTTCTGGAATTGTCCAAGCTGTTTAAAGGCACAGTCAACTTAGTGTATGTAAACTTCTGACCCACTGGAATTGTGATACAGTGAAATACAAGTGCAATAATCTGTCTGGAAATAATTGTTGGAAAAATGACTTGTGTCATGCACAAAGTACATGTCCTAACCGACTTGCCAAAACTATAGTTTGTTAACAAGAAATTTGTGAAGTGGTTGAATAACTAGTTTTAATGACTCCAACCTAAGTGTATGTAAATTTCCGACTTCAACTGTACATCATGTGTATATGACAAATAAACGAACTGGGACTTAGAAGGGAAGGGGGAGGGCAGCCATAAAGAGAGGGGCCAGCTTTGTGGTTATTTGTGATTGTAGGTGAACAAAACATTGAAACTACATCGGCCCTTAAGTTATGTGTCCACAAATGTTATGTCATCTAAATATCTCACATTAGGTGGTAGAAACTGACAAAGGACTACAGGACAATTTTTCGGGCTCGTGTCTCTTAATATTCATGTAGCCTAGGGGCTATGTAGCTCCTTATATGTTTGTGGACACATTTTTCTTTACAGTTTAGTTGCCCTGGTCGTGTCAGTATACAGTAACTTTCAAAAAGCGGCTGCCCCTAAAAACCAACTTGTCATTTAGAAAACAGCCAATGTGGCACCAATATGAGTCAGAAACCTTTATTCTACTGTCAATATTTACTTCAAAAAGTCAGTCTCATCCAAAACGGAGTTTTGTGAGACTTGTGATCGTGATTGCATCACAACATAAATAAAGGTTGGGTTTGTTTCAATCCTGCCCACATGCCCACAGCTGGCAGCACACAAGTAATCATACATTTGAAGTGCAGCTGCACGCGACCCGATCGTAATGCCTGTTGTAAATTTGAGTTGACTTCGGATATCCCGATGGGCTAGTTAGGGACCATTGGTAAATTACGAAATGTACATGGGACATTATGTTACAATTCCAATAGCTCCAAATTTTTATGACTTAAACCCTCAAACCAACCATAAATTGTTGAAATGCATATACAAATATTGAAACATTTAATAAGAAAGCTAAAAGGTGTGCAACATGAAAATGGTATAATTTACATTGTGTAAATGTATTGACGGTGTCTATCTAGCCCCGGAGATAGGCTATCCTAAGCCTGAGTCAAATTCAGGTTGCACATCAGCTGGCTCAAGCTAATTGGCTAAATTATTTGGCTAACTCTTCCCAACAGCGAACACACACATCAAACCACACCACGAAACAAACATTTGAATTCAGTCATGGCCGCTAGCATTTCTTAATTAACCAAATCTAAAAAAGGCCAAATCAGGAAGTGTAGTCACCCTTAAAAACTAACTAAAGACATGTTGCACCTTTACCTTGCTACATTTCAGATGAGCCATGGAGGAAGACAGATAAGAACCACAGGCCAGTGGAGCACTTAGAACAGTAGCAGCCAGGGGCAAATGGTAGGAAAGAGGATAATTTAAGTGACTCGGACACAGGCACAAAACAAGTTAAGCTACCCCAGTATCCCCTTGAATATTTTGAATTGCAAAACTAAGGAGACACACCAGACAAGACAGATACAGCAACAGAAGTGTAGGATATGATGGAGAGAGACACACCAGACAAGACACAGAGACAGCAACAGAAGTGTAGGATATGATGGAGAGAGACACACCAGACAAGACAGAGACAGCAACAGAAGTGTAGGATATGATGGAGAGAGACACCAGACAAGACACAGAGACAGCAACAGAAGTGTAGGATATGATGGAGAGAGACACCAGACAAGACACAGAGACAGCAACAGAAGAATAGGTGTTGGAGAGAGACACCGGAAGAACAGAACAGGCCATAACAGAAGAGGATAGACACAGGAGACAGTAACAAACAAGAACCTGAGACAGCAACATACAAGACACAGACACCAACAGACAAGAAGCAGAGAAGGTGACAGAAGAGGGCAGATGGAGAGAGAACAAGGTAGGTTGAGCACACGTAAGAATGTATCACTTGAAGTTGCTCTATAGATTTTATTTAGTTTGATTTATTTACAGGAATAATAACAGGTGAAATGCAGACAGTGAAAAGTTAAACATGGTTTACAAAGAATTTGCAGGTGAGGTGAAAAAGCCTGTGAAATTACTATTAAAACAATTATTTACTTTCACACTTTTTACAACTGGGACAGGACGAGAGAGGAGGGTAGACAAGAGAAAGCAACATAGAATACTAAGAGACAGCAACATAAGAGAGCAACAAGAGAGACAGCAACAGACGACACAGGAAAGGCTATGGAGAGGAGGGGTGAGCACACAGTAGACTGTATCACTTAAAGCTGCTCTATGGATTCTAATTACTAAACAGTGTGTGTGTTTAAACATTTGACCAACTGGGGGACATTTTGTTAGTCCTCACAAGGTCAAATGTTATTTCTAGGGGGTTTATGGTTAGAATTAGTGTTAGAATTAGATTTAGGGTTAGGGTTAGGAGCTAGGGTTCATTTTATTGTTAGGAGCTAGGGTTAGGTTTAGGGTTAAGGTTAGGTTTTTGGGTTAGGGTTAAGGTATGGGTTAGGGTTAGGGTTTAGGGAAAATAGGGTGTGTGTGTGTGTGTGTGTGTGTGTGTGTGTGTGTGTGTGTGTGTGTGTGTGTGTGTGTGTGTGTGTGTGTGGACATGCTTAACCAGAAGTACCCACAAGAATAGTAAACAGAAAACTAATTGAAACTACAAAGAAGACAAAGCAGTGAGTAAAGTATACAGCAGAGATCTCAGACAACTTACAGTACCTGCATCCTCTCGATCATTGCAAATAGGTCTGATGTCTGAGGGAGAGAGAGACAGATCGAAGAAGGAGAGCGGTTTACTGGTTGGTGAAATATGCTGGGCTCTACAGTCTTCTTCACATGAGATTTTTATTGTGTTCATCCCAACACATTTGTGGAAGTGGAGCTGGGAGTGTAGTTGATCCAAGCCCTCTTTACATTACAACCAGCCTCTGACTGCTTGCTCCTTGGCATCAATGTGTTGTGCTTCTTTCCCAGGCCAGTCACACCCCCCGAGCACACCATCACCCTCACTGAGGCTCCATTTACGACTCACTGAATCGCTCCTAACGAAAACAATTGCCTGGAAACAATGATATTCTCCTCTGAAGGAGCAGGCAGGGTGAAGCCCAGTGCCTCTAAAGGCGGAGAGGGAATATTAAGGTTGCAAACAGCCACTAACCACCTTAACACACAGTCTCAGGCAGAGAGCTAACTCTGTACACTCAGGATGTATTGATGCGTGACTGTAACACACTTAGCCCATTAGATCAACACAGAATGGGGAGAGGAGATATTAGTCTGAAAATGAAAACAAATGAGATGCATGGGTTTACAAACTGGTTCTAATAGTACCCTCCATCTGTCATCTCTGTTGATTTCTAATCAATAGTAGTCTACTGTAATATATGCCATTTAGCAGACGCTTTTATCCAAAGCGACTTACAGTCATGTGTGCATACATTCTACGTATGGGTGGTCCCGGGAGTCGAACCCACTACCCTGGCGTTACAAGCGCCATGCTCTACCAACTGTGCTACTGTACAAGTCCTACAGGAAGTGAGCCAAAGATACATAACTTCCATACTCCTTTAACCAAAAATCAACACAAGTGCTGTAGCCTCATTACAAACTCCATTCACTATCAGCTCCCATTAACGGCATAATCAATTTTATCCCAGATAAAGTAGTGGCAGCCTAGCGGTTGAGACTATTGGACCAGTAACTGAAAGATCGCTGGTTCAAATCCCTGAGCTGACTCGGTGAAAAATATGTCATTGTGCCGTTGAGCAAGGCACTTAACCCTACTAATATCTCTGGATAAGAGCATCTGCTAAATGACTCAAATGTAAAAATATGAGAACTCATGAAGAGAAAGGATACCCGCTGTCAAGCAGTTGAACTCTACTGAGGCCTGAGGATCTACTCTATTCAAGACACTCACTCATATAAAGTAAGAGAAGGAATACCCACAGCCAGGCAGCTGTTCTCCACAATGCCCGCTATCCTGATGCTGGGCAGTTCCATCCTGACCACAACGCATGGACTAGGGAAGTTAGCAATTAAAGACTCTGTGCTATTGGGTGAGATAGCCAATGACAGCCCAGTGAGGCACTCTCTGTACCATGTAACACAAGTGGACTGGGGTGTCAAGCTAATGTTTCCACATGACAACATGAATTTACTACGGGTACACCGAAATCTACTGTTTGGGCACATTCACACATACTGACCAACACTGGCTTGTTTTAATAACCCATGGTTCACCGTGTGAACAAACAGTGTCATATGATACGCTGGCCGATCCTGCTGCTGCCTTGAAAGCAAACGAGTGCAAACTAACACGGTCAGTGAGGATCAGAACCAAAAACAGAAATATTACTGTTTTCCAAACACAAATATTCACCTCACCAACTCCTTTATCAAAAATGTGAGTGCAGTAGTAACCTACACATGTGGGGTGACTGAACTCTCTGCCAGAGACAAATTGAGGGGTACCATTGAGAGGTACTGCCATGGTAACGAGTAAAAGTGATGGGACTGGAAACAGCGGTAAAGACTGACCCTGATCTAATGATCTCCTTTCCTAGACTCTCCACTGTCACTGTGGCTACTGGAAACAGAGTCCTACCAAAACCAATCTCTGTCCACTTGAGAAATTACACATTAATATAGGTGATAAGACTAACAGTAAGAGACACAGCTCTGCCTTCAAGTAACGTACAGCTGTTCTGACTGCAACAGAGTAATGGTGAACAGATGTGGATTTACAACACTACACTGTAAGATACCTAAGATCACAGTTATCTGCACTACATTATATCTTACTCATATACAACAGTAAGAATGAATACTTACATCACTGTGTCCTCTCCTCTGGCCCCATGTAATAACCGAAGGACTGAGGAACACATGGCCACTCTTAGTCATCCTGAAGTCACTCATAACTCCAAAACTCCGACTCCAAAAACAGAGTATGGGTATATTTGTTTCTGTGTGTATATTGACCAGAGGAGTGTCAGAGGTCTAACTACTACTGTCACGTTACACTCTGTATTCTACTGCCCCTAAATACAAGACAAGAACTGCTGCGTCTCAGGTCTCTTAACAGGTCTGCATGCCCATTAGAATGCATGGGTTTGTATAGGTCTGTATGTAGTATATCTGTGTGAGCATGTGCCTGACTGTAAAGATCCTCATCCCTCCCTTCCTCTTCTCACACACTCTGTCTGTTTTCAAGGAAGAGCGTTTCTCCACCTCCTCTCTCGCTTTGTGGACTTCTCTTTTTTACCCTTTCATATGGTAAGCATATTGTTCTCTCCCTCTCTCTCTCTCTCTCTCTCTCTCTCTCTCTCTCTCTCTCTCTCTCTCTCTCTCTCTCTCTCTCTCTCTCTCTCTCTCTCTCTTTTCTCTCTCTCTCTTTATCTCTCTCTCTCTCTCTCTCTCTCTCTCTCTCTCTCTCTCTCTCTCTCTCTCTCTCTCTCTCTCTCTCTCTCTCTCTCTCTCTCTCTCTCTCTCTCTCTCTCTCTCTCTCTCTCTCTCTCTCTCTCTCTCTCTCTCTCTCTCTCTCTCTCTCTCTCTCTCTCTCTCTCTCTCTCTCTCTCTCTCTCTCAGAGTAGTCTGTGCTCAAAGCCTTTACACTGCAGAAGTAAAGTAAGTCAACCTTTAAGTCTGAATAACGTGTATAAACTGCTCTGTAAAGACCTTGATGTTACAGGAAGACCCTCCTTGTTCCTTTATTGACACAGCACATCTCTTCAGGGGCCTTTATTGACCCTGTGAAAGTTTTCATGGGCCGGGTCTGAGAGGAGTCAGCAGGCTGCAGGAGCCCAGAGAGGGTCTGCTGACAAAGCCAGGTCCAGGGTCTGAGATCAGGGTCTCATCATCTCATCTTTTCAACTTTCAGAACAGAAAGAAGGGTAGTCATTGTGTAGTATGTTGGATGACATGTTTTAATAAGAGGAAGAGAAGAAAGAGTGAGAGGGAGGATAGGGGAAGAGTAGTTGTATTATTATGTAAAGTGTACACTGTGGAACTCCTCATCTCGGAGGTACTCTCCCACTATCACATGTCCAACCAATACTGCCCTATTTCATACCACAGGGAAACACATTTCAGGAACCTCTTAATGAAAACAGATTGGACTCATTTTATAATGGTCTTCATTTATACAATGAGAAACACTTATCAGTTCTTCCACCAAAATTGATTTCAGCAGAGAGAAATCAATGGGCAAAACACTCGAGCAGGGAGAGATCTGAGGTTCTGTGATGAGGAGGCTACACAGTGCCTTCGGAAATTATTCAGACTCATTTACTTTTTCCACAGTTACAGCCTTATTCTCAAATGGATCAAATAAAATTGTCCGCAATCTACACACAATACCCCATCATGACAAAGCAAAAACAGATTTTTAGAAATGTATTCAGACCATTGCAGTGAGACTCAAAATTGACCTCAGGTGCATCCTGTTTCCATTGATCATCCTTGAGATGTTTATACAACTTGATTAGAGTCCACCTGTGGTAAATTCAATGGATTGGATATGATTTGGAAAGGCATACACCTGTCTATATAAAGTTCTCACAGTTGACAGTGCATGTATACTCAAGATGGCGTAGCTGTCACACGTCTTTGTCCTCGTCTTGTCGTGTCCCATGTATATATCTTTTAATATATTTCTAAACCTCAACTTCAAAATACTCTCCTGCAACCCGCCTCACCCAATGTGGTGTGGATCTGCATTTTCTAAAGTATTTTTCTTTACTTCTGAACCGGAACCCCAACAGAAGCTAGCCAGCTAACTAGCTACTAGCTAGTAGTCAGCTAACCACTGCTAGCGGTCATCAGCTAACCTTTAGCTAGGAAAACTCTCGCCAGTTTGCACAACACAATTCAAACCTGAACATACCGGACTTATTTTCTCTCCATATCACCGGATTCCAACCGCAAGTTCTGAACCTTTTCACCTGGATCATCGCAGCTAGCTATCTGCCTATCCTGGAGCTAGCCCATGCTAGGGCCATCTCCCAGCTAGCTGAAGAGGTCCATCAGCCACTCCTGGATAACATTAAATATTTAACCAATTGACCTGGACCCCTTTTCCTGCCGGTCTGGAGACCTGCCGATCCTTCACGACTGGACTACCGACGTAATCCGCCCGAGGGGGTTCTTCACCTGGCTACTACATTGCGACGACCCCTGAATGCCCATCTAGAGCATATCAGACTGTTAGCTGAATAGGTCCATCGGCCAATTTCTTGGGCCACTATAACTATTTTGCCAATTGGCCTGGACCCCTTTTACTACACGGAGCACTGCTTATTCATCACGACTGGACTACCAACGTAACAGCACGGGGAGGTTCCGCATGAGGAGGCTATAACAGACTTCCTCCGTCATGACGTCCCTCTTAAGGCCCTTCTGCTAGCTTGCATGCCCCGGCCCGCGAGCTGTCTGAATCACTGTGTCTCTAGCCAGCCTAACTACACACTGGACTCCTATATATATGCCATTTAGCAGACGCTTTTATCCAAAGCGACTTACAGTCATGTGTGCATACATTCTACGTATGGGTGGTCCCGGGAACCGAACCCACTACCCTGGCGTTACAAGCGCCATGCTCTACCAACTGAGCTACAGAACCACTATGATCACTCGGCTACGCATGCCTCTCACTAATGTCAATATGCCTTGTCCATTGCTGTTCTGGTTAGTGATTATTGTATTATTTCACTGTAGAGCCTCTAGCCCTGCTCAATATGCCTTAGCTAACCCTTTAGTTCCACCTCCACACATGCGGTGACATCACCTGGTTTAAATGATGTTTCTAGAGACAATATCTCTTTCATCATCACTCAATGCCTAGGTTTACCTCCACTGTATTCACATCCTACCATACCTTCGTCTGTACATTATGCCTTGAATCTATTCTATCGCGCCCAGAAACCTGCTCCTTCTACTCCCTGTTCCGAACCCTACTAGACGGCCAGTTCTTATAGCCTTTAGCCATACCCTTATCCTACTCCTCCGTTCCTCTGGTGATGTAGAGGTTAATCCAGGCCCTGCAATATTTAGCTCCACTCCCATTCCCCAGGCGCTCTCATTTGTTGACTTATGTAACCATATATGCCTTGGTTTCATGCATGTTAATATTAGAAGCATCCTCCCTAAGTTTGTTTTAGTCACTGCTTTAGCACACTCTGCCAACCAGGATGTCCTAGCCATGTCTGAATCCTGGCTTAGGAAGACAAAAACCCTGAAATTTCCATCCTAACTTTAACATTTTCCGACAAGATAGAACTGCCAAAGGGGGCTGAGTTGAAATCTACTGCAGAGATAGCCTGCAGAGTTCTGTCTTACTATCCAGGTCTGTACCCAAACAATTCGAGCTTCTACTTTTAAAAATCCACCTTTCCAGAAACAAGTCTCTCACCGTTGCCGCTTGCTATAGACCCCCCTCATCCCCCAGCTGTGCCCTGGACACCAAATATGAATTGATTGCCCCCCATCTATCTTCAGAGCTTGTGCTGCTAGGTGACCTAAACTGGGATATGCTTAACACTCCGGCCATCCTACAATCTAAGTTTGTTGCTGCCCTCAATCTCACACAAATTATCAATAAACCTACCAGGTACAACCCAAAATCCGTAAACACGGGCACCCTCATAGATATCATCCTAACCAACTTGCCCTCCAAATATACCTCTGCTGTCTTCAACCAAGATCTCAGCGATCACTGCCTCATTGCCTTCGTCCGTAATGGGTCTGCGGTCAAACGACCACCCCTCATCACTGTCAAACGCTTCCTAAAACACTTCACCGAGCAGGCCTTTCTAATCGACCTTGCCCGGGTATCATGGAAGGATATTGACCTCATCCCGTCAGTAGAGAATGCCTCGTTATTCTTTAAAAGTGCCTTCCTCACCATCTAAAATAAGCATGCCCCATTCAAAAAATGTAGAACCGGGAACAGATATAGCCCTTGGTTCTCTCCAGATCTGACTGCCCTTGACCAGCACAAAAACATCCTGTGGCGTTCTGCATTAGCATCGAATAGCCCCCTTTTCAGGGAAGTTAGAAACCAATATACACAGGCAGTTAGGAAAGCTAAGGCTAGCTTTTTCAAGCAGGAATTTGCATCCTGTAGCACAAACTCAAAAATGTCCTGGGACACTGTAGTCCTTGGAGAATAAGAGCACCTCCTCCCAGCTGCCCACTGCTCTGAGGCTAGGAAACACTGTCACCACCAATAAATCCATAACATTTTTGAGAATTTCAATAAGCATTTCTCTACGGCTGGCCATGCTTTCCACCTGGCTACCCCTACCCCGGTCAACAGTCCTACACCCCCCACACCAACTCGCCCAAGCCTCCCCCATTTCGCCTTCACCCAAATCCAGATAGCTGATGTTCTGAAAGAGCTGCAAAATCTAGACCCCTACAAATCAGCTGGGCTAGACAATCTGGACCCTCTCTTTCTAAAAATGATCTGCTGAAATTGTTGCAACCCCTATTACTAGCCTGTTCAACCTCTTTTTCATATCGTCTGCGATTCCCAAAGATTGGAAAGCAGCCGCGGTCATCCCCCTCTTCAAAGGGGGAGACACACTAGACCCAAACTGTTACAGACTATCCTATCCTGCCTTTCTAAGGTCTTCGAAAGCCAAGTTAACAAACAGATTACTGACCATTTTGGATCCCACCGTACCTTCTCCGCTATGCAATCTGGTTTCTCGCCTGGTTCACCAACTACTTCTCTGATAGAGTTCAGTGTGTCAAATCGGAGGGCCTGTTGTCCGGACCTCTGGCAGTCTCTATGGGGGTGCAACAGGGTTCAATTCTCGGGCCGACTCTCTACTTTGTATACGTCAATGATGTCGCTCTTGCTGCTGGTGATTCTCTGATCCTCCTCTACGCAGACGACACCATTCTGTATACTTCTGGCCCTTCTTTGGACACTGTGTTAACTAACCTCCAGACGAGCTTCAATGCCATACAACTCCCATTCCGTGGCCTCCAGCTGCTCTTAAATGCTAGTGAAACTAAATGCATGCTCTTCAACTGATCGCTGCCCACACCTGCCCGCCCGTCCAGCATCACAACTCTGGATGGTTCTGACTTAGAATATGTGGACAAATATGTGGACAATTAGACTGTAAACTCTCCTTCCAGACTCACATTAAGCATCTCCAATCCAAAATGAAATCTAGAATTGGCTTCCTATTTTGCAACAAAGCATCCTTCACTCATGCTGCCAAACATACCCTTGTAAAACTGACCATCCTACCGATCCTCGACTTCGGCGATGTCATTTACAAAATAGCCTCCAACACTCTACTCAACAAATTGGATGCAGTCTATCACAGTGCCATCCGTTTTGTCACCAAAGCCCCATATACTACCGACCACTGCGACATGTATGTTCTCGTTGGCTGGCCCTCGCTTCATACTCATCGCCAAACCCACTGGCTGGAGTGATTGACGTGCAGAAGATGAATGTGCCTGAAGGTCATCTACAAGCCTCTGCTAGGTAAAGCCCCGCCTTATCTCAGCTCAATGGTCACCAAAAAAGCACTCACCCGTAGCATGCGCTTCAGAAGGTATATTTCACTGGTCACCCCCAAAGTCAATTCCTCAGTTTGGCTGCCTTTCCTTCCAGTTCTCTGCTGCCAATGACTGGAACAAACTGCAAAAATCAATGAAGCTGGAGACTCATATCTCCCTCACTAACTTTAAGCACCAGCTGTCAGAGCAGCTCACATATCACTGCACCTGTACATAGCCCATCTGTAAATAGCCCATCCAACTACCTCATCCCCATACTGTATTTATTTATTTATCTTGCGCCTTTGCACCCCAGTATCTCTACTTGCACATTCATCTTCTGCACGTCAATCACTCCAGTGTTTAACAGCTATATTGTAATTAATTTGCCACCATGGCCTATTTATTGCCTTACCTACCTTATCTAACCTCATTTGCACACAATGTATATATATTTTTTTTGACTATATTATTGACTGTATGTTTGTTTATTCCATGTGTAACTCAGTGTTGTCTTACGTGTCGAACTGCTTTGCTTTATCTTGGCCAGGTCGCAGTTGTAAATGAGAACTTGTTTTCAACTAGCCTACCTGGTTAAATAAAGATGAAATAAATAAATAAAGGAAACCTGGCACCATCCCTACGGTGAAGCATGATGGTGGCAGCATCATGCTGTGGGGATGTTTTTCAGAGGGAGGGACTGGGAGATTAGTCAAGATCGAGGCAAAGATGAACAGAGCAAAGTACAGAGAGATCCTTGATGAAAACCTTCTCCAGACCTCTCAGGACCTCAGACTGTGGCAAAAGTTTACCTTCCAACAGGACAACAACCCTAAGCACACAGCCAAGACAATGCAGGAGTGGCTTTTGGAAAATTCTCTGAATGTCCTTGAGTGGCCCAGCCAGATTCCGGACTTGAACCCGATCTAACATCTCTGGAGAGACATGAAAATAGCTGTGCAACAAAGATTCCCATCCAGCCTGACACCTTGAGAGGATCTGCAGAGAAGAATGTGAGAAACTCCCCAAATACAGGTGTGCCAATCTTGTAGCGTCATACCCAAGAAGACTCGATGCTGTAATCGCTGACAAATGAGGTCTGAATACTTTAAGGCACTGTATTTATGCCACTTTAAACTTATAATACAGATTGATGTCCTTTGTTAAATAAAATGGAGGCTTTACTGTAAAGGAACTTCTGTTGTGTGAAGAGCTTTGAGTGAAGTGTACATTTACAAAAATGGCAGCAGACTAAGTTGGATTTTGTAGGAGAACACACATAACCAAACCTTTGTTCAGCATCAATATCCTAAAGAAGGTCAATCCTGTTGATATTGCAATGATGTGTACAAATGTTTGAGGTGTTGGGAAACAGCAAAGGCTACAGGGTGACATACAGCAAACATTTGATATTGAAACACACTGAGACAACAAATCTGTATTACCATTTAAAGTAGCCTACACACAAACGCAATGACATGGGTAGACTGAGTCATGCTAGCTATGTGGTCAAAGCCATGCTTCCCATTGACATCCATGCACAATGTGAAAATTTGACCTAAGATTAAGTTACGATTCTCCACACTCCACTGTGTTGGGAAGTGAAATACCCTGCATAGGTAATGTTAAAATGAAGTAGAAACTACTCAAATCTCAGCTCGCTGTCTGTCTACTGCACAATGTAGCTTAAAATGGAAACCATGTATTCACAGAGAGAAGGGATTTGGGCAAATTAATAATAGAGAAGTAATAACCAGACAGCATAGTGAACAGATCACAGCACTCTTTCTCAAGCCCCACCATCATATTGAGACTCCAAGTACACGTTACCTTAATTTCCTTTTACGAGTCCTTTAATTTAAACACTCCAGGTTAGTGCTCTAGAATAGATGCAATAACGAGCCTCTCTCCCACTGAATCATTTTTGCTGCCTCCCTGGCCTGGGGGCCCAAAGCTATGCATATTTTATATGTATTAATTACCAGATCTGGTCTGTTTGAGTGGCATGACACTCCCCAGACCCTAAATAAAACAGCTTGGTGGAGCTCAGTGAGAAGGTGCCTCACGGTCCAAGGCCTAGATTAATTGGGTTAAGGTTTGAATCAGGGTTATGGGAAGGGTTAAATCAAAATTCTACAGTTGTCCCCGACATGACTCAAACGCACAACCTTTGGATTGCTAGACGGTCGCAGTATACGCCTAAACATCCTCTGCGACCAACCTCACTACTTTTCTTTCTGTCTAAAGTAACTAGAATATTAGTAGGTATCATATGTCTTGGAGGTGCTTAGAAATATGTACAATACCAGGCTGGAGGGAGAGACAGTCGCTGAGGCTTATCTGATATCAATTAATTATCGAGCACTGTCGTGTCTGACTATGATTAAATTATATGACATGCTATTTTATGAAATCGATTAATTGATTACGTGATTGAATGAAACCATGCAACAATTATACAATTAATAACCTGGGGCACCACGGAAGCATTCATTTATATAGAGCGGTTATCTCCCGAATCCACTCTCTTAAAGATCTGAAGATCTTTTATATCAAAAGCAGTCAATTATTAATCGTCACCTCGATCGGTCTCATTCTGATTGTCGTAAGTACTTGGTTATCTTTATTTTTATTTTTTTTCACCTTTATTTAACCAGGTAGGCTAGTTGAGAACAAGTTCTCATGTGCAACTGCGACCTGGCCATGATAAAGCATAGCAGTGTGAACAGACACATGGAGTAAACAATTAACAAGTCAATAACACAGTAGAAAAAAAGGGGAGTCTATATACAATGTGTGCAAAAGGCATGAGGAGGTAGGCGAATAATTACAATTTTGCAGATTAACACTGGAGTGATAAATGATCAGATGGTCATGTACAGGTAGAGATATTGGTGTGCAAAAGAGCAGAAAAGTAAATAAATAAAAACAGTGTGGGGATGAGGTAGGTGAAAATGGGTGGTCTATTTACCAATAGACTATGTACAGCTGCAGCGATCGGTTAGCTGCTCAGATAGCTGTTTGAAGTTGGTGAGGGAGATAAAAGTCTCCAACTTCAGCGATTTTTGCAATTCGTTCCAGTCACAGGCAGCAGAGTACTGGAACGAAAGGCGGCCAAATGAGGTGTTGGCTTTAGGGATGATCAGTGAGATACACCTGCTGGAGCGCGTGCTACGGATGGGTGTTGCCATCGTGACCAGTGAACTGAGATAAGGCGGAGCTTTACCTAGCATGGACTTGTAGATGACCTGGAGCCAGTGGGTCTGGCGACGAATATGTAGCGAATGCCAGCCGACTAGAGCATACAAGTGGTGGGTGGTATAAGGTGCTTTAGTGACAAAACGGATGGTACTGTGATAAACTGCATCCAGTTTGCTGAGTAGAGTGTTGGAAGCAATTTTGTAGATGACATCGCCGAAGTCGAGGATCGGTAGGATAGTCAGTTTTACTAGGGTAAGCTTGGCGGCGTGAGTGAAGGAGGCTTTGTTGCGGAATAGAAAGCCGACTCTTGATTTGATTTTCGATTGGAGATGTTTGATATCCTGTTAAGTCTACCCCCAACTTTTTCAAACATTCTGTTAAAAATCGCGCAACATTTCAGCGCCCTGCTACTCATGCCAGGAATATAGTATATGCATATGATTAGTATGTGTGGATAGCAAACACTCAGACGTTTCTAAAACTGGTTAAATAACGGCTGTGACTATAACATAACGTGCGTTTCATCGAAAAGCGCAGGAAAATCTGATCACTGAAAACTGGAAAATATATCAATGCGCCACTTGAATGTATTGTTGAACAGAAACCAAATTACCTGGAGCCGAGGTTGTAATACGTACAGCTTCCACACGATGTCAACAGTCTTGTCATTTGCCTAGGATTTTTTTCTTGGTCAAATGGACAAGAGACAGCTCATTTCTTCCGGTCTCCGACCGGATATTTTGGTTGAGATTTACCCGGACATTATTTCAAGACGTACAGCTATAGAATATACATCGCCTCGTGATCAATTTGATCGATTATTAACGTTTACTAATACCTAAAGTTGCATTACAAAATTATTTCGAAGTGTTTTGTGAAAGTTTATCGTCAACTTTTTTAATTTAAAAAAATGACATTGCGTTATAAAACAGTGTTTTTTTCCTTGATCACACAGTCTTCATAGATCGATATCTAGGCTATATATGGACCGATTTAATTAAAAAAAAGACCCAATAGTGATGTTTATGGGACATCTAGGAGTGCCAACAAAGACGATGGTCAAAGATAATGAATGTTTTATATTTTATTTCTGCATTTTGTGTAGCGCCGACTATGCTAATTATTTTGTTTACGTCCCCTGCGGGTCTTTAGGGGTGTTGCATGCTATCAGATAATAGCTTCTCATGCTTTCGCCGAAAATCATGTTAAAAATCTGACTTGTTGGCTGGATTCACAACGAGTGCAGCTTTAATTCAGTACCCCAAATGTGTGTTTTAATGAACGTTTGAGTTTTAACGAGTGCTATTAGCATTTAGCGTAGTGCATTTGCATTTCCAGATGTCTAGATGGGACGCATGCGTCCGGGGTCGACTCAAGAGGATATGAGTCTGGAAGGAGAGTTTGCAGTCTAGCCAGACACCTAGGTACTTCTAGATGTCCACATATTCAAGGTCGGAACCATCCAGGGTGGTGATGCTAGTCGGGCATGCGGGTGCAGGCAGCGATCGGTTGAAAAGCATGCATTTGGTTTTACTAGCGTTTAAGAGCAGTTGGAGGCCACGGAAGGAGTGTTGTATGGCATTGAAGCTCATTTGGAGGTTAGATAGCACAGTGTCCAATGACGGGCCGAAAGTATATAGAATGGTGTCGCCTGCGTAGAGGTGGATCAGGGAATCGCCCGCAGCAAGAGCAACATCATTGATATATACAGAGAAAAGAGTCGGCCCGAGAATTGAACCCTGTGGCACCCCCATAGAGACTGCCAGAGGACCGGAGAGAATGCCCTCCGATTTGACACACTGAATTCTGTCTGCAAAGTAATTGGTGAACTAGGCAAGACAGTCATCTGAAAAACCGAGGCTACTGAGTCTGCCGATAAGAATATGGTGATTGACAGAGTAGAAAGCCTTGGCAAGGTCGATGAAGACAGCTGCACAGTACTGTCTTTTATCGATGGCGGTTATGATATCGTTTAGTACCTTGAGTGTGGCTGAGGTGCACCCGTGACCGGCTCGGACACCAGATTGCACAGCGGAGAAGGTACGGTGGGATTCGAGATGGTCAGTGACCAGTTTGTTGACTTGGCTTTCGAAGACCTTAGATAGGCAGGGCAGGATGTATATAGGTCTGTAACAGTTTGGGTCCAGGGTGTCTCCCCCTTTGAAGAGGGGGATGACTGCGGCAGCTTTCCAATCCTTGGGGATCTCAGATGATATGAAAGAGAGGTTGAACAGGCTGGTAATAGGGGTTGCGACAATGGCGGCGGATAGTTTCAGAAATAGAGGGTGCAGATTGTCAAGCCCAGCTGATTTATACGGGTCCAGGTTTTGCAGCTCTTTCAGAACTTCTGCTATCTGGATTTGGGTAAAGGAGAACCTGGAGAGGCTTGGGCGAGGAGCTGCGGGGGGGGGGCGGAGCTGTTGGTCGAGATTCGAGTAGCCAGGCGGAAGGCATGGCCAGCCGTTGAGAAATGCTTGTTGAAGTTTTCGATAATCATGGATTTATCGGTGGTGACCGTGTTACCTAGCCTCAGTGCAGTGGGCAGCTGGGAGGAGGTGCTCTTGTTCTCCATGGACTTCACAGTGT
Organism: Oncorhynchus keta; assembly: GCF_023373465.1. Classification (NCBI taxonomy): domain Eukaryota; kingdom Metazoa; phylum Chordata; class Actinopteri; order Salmoniformes; family Salmonidae; genus Oncorhynchus; species Oncorhynchus keta. The sequence continues at coordinate 27,589,405 of NC_068430.1, read as the reverse complement.
CCCAGAACTTTTTGGAGTTGGAGCTACAGGATGCAAACTTCTGCCTGAAGAAGCTGGCCTTAGCTTTCCTGACTGACTGCGTGTATTGGTTCCTGACTTCCCTGAAAAGTTGCATATCGCGGGGACTATTCGATGCTATTGCAGTCCGCCACAGGATGTTTTTGTGCTGGTCGAGGGCAGTCAGGTCTGGAGTGAACCAAGGGCTGTATCTGTTCTTAGTTCTGCATTTTTTGAACGGAGCATGCTTATCTAAAATGGTGAGGAAGTTACTTTTAAAGAATGACCAGGCATCCTCAACTGACGGGATGAGGTCAATCTCCTTCCAGGATACCCGGGCCAGGTCGATTAGAAAGGCCTGCTCACAGAAGTGTTTTGGGAGCGTTTGACAGTGATGAGGGGTGGTCGTTTGACTGCGGCTCCGTAGCGGATACAGGCAATGGGGCAGTGATCGCTGAGATCCTGGTTGAAGACAGCGGAGGTGTATTTGGAGGGCCAGTTGGTCAGGATGACGTCTATGAGGGTGCCCTTGCTTACAGAGTTAGGGACCTGGTGGGTTCCTTGATGATTTGTGTGAGATTGAGGGCATCTCGCTTAGATTGTAGGACTGCCGGGGTGTTAAGCATATCCCAGTTTAGGTCACCTAACAGAACAAACTCTGAAGCTAGATGGGGGGCGATCAATTCACAAATGGTGTCCAGGGCCCTGCTGGGAGCTGAGGGGGGTCGGTAGCAGGTGGCAACAGTGAGAGACTTATTTCTGGAGAGAGTAATTTTCAAAATTAGTAGTTCGAACTGTTTGGGTATGGACCTGGAAAGTATGACATTACTTTGCAGGCTATCTCTGCAGTAGACTGCAACTCCTCCCCCTTTGGCAGTTCTATCTTGACATGGATGTTATAGTTGGGTATGGAAATCTCTGGATTTTTGGTGGCCTTCCTGAGCCAGGATTCAGACACGGCAAGGACATCAGGGTTAGCAGAGTGTGCTAAAGCAGTGAGTAAAACAAACTTAGGGAGGAGGCTTCTGATGTTGACATGCATGAAACCAAGGCTTTTTCGATCACAGAAGTCAACAAATGAGGATGCCTGGGGACATGCAGGGCCTGGGTTTACCTCCACATCACCCGCGGAACAGAGTAGGAGTAGTATGAGGGTGCGGCTAAAGGCTATCAAAACTGGTCGCCGAGAGCGTTGGGGACAGAGAATAAGAGGAGCAGGTTTCTGGGCATGGTAGAATATATTCAGGGCATAATGCGCAGACAGGGGTATGGTGGGGTGCGGGTACAGCGGAGGTAAGCCCAGGCACTGGGTGATGATGAGAGAGGTTGTATCTCTGGACATGCTGGTTGTAATGGGTGAGGTCACCGCATGTGTGGGAGGTGGGACAAAGAAGGTATCAGGGGTATGAAGAGTGGAACTAGGGGCTCCATTGTGAACTAAAACAATGATAACTAACCTGAGCAACAGTATACAAGGCATATTGACATTTGAGAGAGACATACAGCGAGGCATACAGTAATCACAGGTGTTGAATTGGGAAAGCTAGCTAAAACAGTAGGTGAGACAACAACAGCTAATCAGCTAGCACAACAACAGCAGGTAAAATGGCGTTGACTAGGCAACGGGGCCGACAGATAAAACAAACAAGCAGAATGGAGTACCGTGATTAATGGACAGTCCAGCGTGCATCAGCTATGTAGCCAAGTGATCAGTGTCAAGGGGGCAGCGGTGGATGGGGCAGGGAAGCTGGACTGGTGAGTGTTATCCAGGGTAAAAAACTAACAATGACTAAATAGCTTGTAGCTAGTTAGCTGGTTAGCTTCTGCGGGTTCTTGAGTGTGTTCTAAAAATTAAAAATAATAGCGATTCCATATCACATTGGGTGAGGCAGGTTTCCGGAAGGTATAAACAAATAAAAAATCGGAAAGAGATAGAAAGTACATATGGGTCCAGTGAGTGTTTGGGACGCGGTGATGCAGACGGTTAGCAGGCCTGTGCTAACAAGCTAACAGTTAGCAGGCCGGGGTAAACAAGGTAGCAGTTAGCGGACCAGGGCTAAACAAGCTAGCAGTTAGCAGGCCGAATTAGCAAGCAAGGAGATAGCAAGGGCTAGAGAGTTAGCCTTTGGGGGACGTCGCGATGGGGTGAGTCTGTTTATTCCTCTTCATGCGGTGACATAGATAGACCGGTCGTGGGCCCGGGTATTGTAGCCCAGGAGTATGCTACGGTGGTAAGCACAGGTGCTCTGGCCTAGCTGGGCTAGCTTCAAGCTAAGTGAGTGGAAACGCTAGCCCGGAGTAATCATCCGGGGTTGCGGTTTAGCTAGATAGCTAGTTGTGAAGATCCAGCTGAAAAATGTTCCGTTTGCGGTGGGAATCCGGGGATAAAAAATAAATAGGTCCGTTATGCTCTGGTTAGCGTTGCGTTGTTCGAACTGGCGAGAGCTTTCCTAGCTAAAGGTTAGCTGATGACCGGTTAGCTGAAGACCGCTAGCATAGCTGGTGGTTAGCTGGCTAGCTTCAGTTGAGGGGTTCCGGTTCCGAAGTAAATATAAATTTTTTAGGAAAAAGTAGCTACATTGGGTGAGGTGGGTTGCAGGAGAGTATTTGGAAGCTTAGGTTTAGCAAAATGTTTTAAAGATATGCGAAGAAAAATATGTAAAAACGAAAAAGAAACGATATATACAAGGGACACGATACGACAGGACGACTTACTGCTACGCCATCTTGGATTTCTGCACGAACCCTTGCTAATAGGTTAAATCAGCAATACACAAATTGTCTTATTTATTTACAAATACCTAAATAATCACACAGAATTACATATATATTTATATGCACAGGATAGATCACACATCAATTACTAATCATGTCATGAAAAGCCCCTAGCGGGCTAACCCGATATGACGGCTGGTTACACAAAGGAAGGGGGTTGGGTTTGAATGAAAGAGCGGGAAGACTGAGGGACAAAGGGATTGAATCTCTATCGGACCTTGAGAAGCTATGCTACAGTAAATACAGAGTCTTACGCATTCTAATAACCACCCATTCGGAAGAGGAAAATGCAAGATATATATATATTTACTCTGAGCTGCGCCTTGATAGATGGGTCAAAGATGGAAGACTGGTTTACACAGCAGAGATCGCCATTGTCCTTTGAAGAATCTTTCTGGTCGTTGTGTTGTAGAGCGGATAAGTTAAAATACCCTGTCGTTCTTCTGAGATTGTCTGTCCTTTTCTAGGCCACGTATGTTTACAGCTGCAGCTGATAACTCAACGTCTAGAAGGTATCACTTCTTCTTTAGTGAATAAACGTTCAAAGATCATACCAAGTTGCCTTAATCAGCTCGCGCTGTACTCTAGTCGAAATTCACCATTCCAGTGTGGTGATCGTCACCTCCATGTTGAAATTCACACTTTTAAAGCTTAGGGCAGCAGTCTTAACATTTATGGAACTAATTGTTCATTTTGTTCGGTTGTAGTTGAAATGAGCCCTTTTAAACGTATGGACACCAGTCCTCACATCATCGGTAACAAGGTTTGACTTGCGTCACTGGGCTTTTGTACTGGGGGGAGAAGGGCATGTTTCATAGTTCTCAACCAATGTCTGTTCACTTGGGCATGGCCACTGAGTGGGCCTACGTTTTACTATGAAACAATTATCTTATTTAGGGGGCTAAAATTACATTTAATCTTTTCACAAATAGTTTGATATTTAAACATTTAAATTGCACAACAATTCCATGTGAATCTGATAACTAGAATGTATAGACTTTCCAAGATACAATTTATGTCATCCTATCATCAGATAAAGACAGACAACAACTGATCAGACATCATATTCTTTAAGTACCAACGGACATTTTCAACTGGTTGAGAAAGGGAAATATTGTTCTTTCCTCAACCTTTTGATGGTGCCATACTTTCACTGAGGTAACACAGGGCTTTCCAAGAGTCCATTCTGTAGAGTGAAGAGAAAAGGGGGGAAGGTATTTATGGGATGGTCATAAATCTCACCCAACAGGGCAACTTTATGACAGCACTTACTCTGACCCTATTGACCACAAATCAATGACTACGATCACTATAAGGCTGTTGCATAAAAGGACTTGACACTTTCAGCTATTCCAAACTATTTCAGACGATTTCAAACCCATAGTATAATGGAAGGGACCTGACAAACTGGGCTGAGGAAGATGGACCTGATTCCCTGGTCTATTCCATCACCACTATAACTCATAGCCCCCATCACAGCTTTCATCTCGCCCCACCACTCCAACACCAGATACCTGAATTTCCCATCCTCTACCTGTGGTGAGACCTGCCAATGTTTTGGCCACACCAACCTACCGTCCACTCCTCTCCAATTATGTCCTCTGAGAAAATCCATCATTCATCATGGCCGTCAGCGTCAGGCTCCTGCATGACCTTCCTCTGGCCAGCAGTGGTAGAGCACAACATTTACACTACAGCATCTGCTCTGGTATGGTCTGCTCTGCTCTCCACACACCCTTTCATCAGAGGGATTGACTGATGCAGTGGGCAGCCGTGTCTCCAGGACCACCACCACCACCACCACCAGAGAAAAATCTGCAGGCTGAGGTACTAAGGCACTAAGCCACAGCACGCAGCAGTGAAAATATGCCTAGATACTACAGCAATACAGTCTGGACCAAAGGTATTTATTTACCTGATACAGCTACATTGATGAAGAACTCCATGATTTATAGTCTGCTGAATTTGTTCATATATTACAAGATAATGCATAATGCATTATATCATTGACAGCTTCTTGACAAGGACATTCACCTATAAATGTGTGCATTAGTGCAGATTTAATCATTGAATATTCCTCATGTCCAAACGAATCACATCACCTGGGTTCGTAGATCAGCATAAATGAATTCCCATGAGCCAAAACCACAGAGAGTGATTCAGTCATCTGAGTGAGTGACAGCAGGTTTACAGAGGTTGAGGATGGACCACCAGTGTCTAGACCACTGAATCTCTCTTTGCCTCACTCTAACACTCCAATTCCCCCGAGTTCCATAATGTAAGGGGTAGATGTGGGTTTTTGAGACACAGATATTCTTTAGGAGACCCTATGTACCTGTGATGAGCTGGGACCCAAGAATCAAAACAATTTGCTAAATATTATTAGGTTGTTCTATATATTATTTTATCTAAAAGTAGTAGATCATAGGCCCTTGATAATTACTTTGATTTTGCCTTGCTCAAGGGTACATCGACAGATTTTCTTTTCACCTTGTTGGATGGGGGATTAGAACTAGCAACCTTCCAGTAACAAACGCTCTAACCGCTAGGCTACCTGCCACCCCTGTCTGATTGGTGACGCCATTCACCTGCACACAGAGTAGGGCAATAGAACAACACAGGGAGGAGTGGGGCTGAATAGAAAAGAGGAAAGAAAAAGACAGCAAGAGAGAGACTTGTGAAAATAGTTGAGAGGTCAAGATTGAGCTGACAGGGTGCAGTTGGGGCTTGGACCCCGCTCCTACCTTTGATAACGAGCGAGCGCGATATGGAGGATGGGAGTGTGACAGCAAGGGCTCTAGTGTGTCAGAGATACGAGATATCCTTCCATCCTGTTTGCTGTGAATCACAAAGAAAAAGTTTGAGTTATTGACATATATTATGACATTATGGGTTACTGTTAGGGTTAGGGTCGATTACATTGGAAAAACCATGTTTGGTTGGTTTTGAGTTGAACATCTCCGGTAGAGATCAGAGAAACGGTAGTGTAAATTCTGGCAATCACGGAGGTGCGAGATTGGACCTCACAACATTAAAGAGAGGAGCACACTGTAGATGATGTGACTGAGCTGACTGTCTTTCCAGTCTGTCCCCAGTAAATACTTGGGATTAACCCATAATTGTCTTTCTGTCATGCTCGACTGGCCTAGAGTGTTGTCTCCTGAGCCTGTGAAGTGGTGAGGACAGGCTATAACTAGGGCTGTCAGGCAACTGGAATGTCTGAACCATTGAAATAGAATTTGAAATTACTGGGTTGTTCTTTGGTTTGAACAACACAGAGTGAAAAGGGACATGATCCCTCCCTCCCTCTGTCTGATCATGTTTTCTCTGGTGACAAGATCTTATTAGCAGCCTGGGCAGAGCTGTATGATTGAGTCAAAACATGTTACTTCACACAACATCTCACAAAGCAGTCAACTGCTGGATCGACTGGCAGTCAGGCTTTTAACGGCCCATATTAAATAAATGGAAGAGCCTTCTACACACAGAACCTTGAACAGAGGGCACCACGCTGAGGCTTGAAGCAGGAGGCATTCTATTAAGGAGTAAGGCTTGGCACAACAACCTGGCTGGCAGGGAAGGTGAGCTGCTGAGAATATGTAAATCTCTCTCTCTCACATACGCACACACAGGTATGCACGCACACATACACATGCATACTTTCAATCACATGGCACAGGGGGTGGTTTGTAGCTCTACTCAGCTGACGGCTTCCCTCCCCATTAACCCTTCAGAAACCGTCAGTGCACACCACTGAACATCACTGACAACACACTGTTGACCTGGAGCAGACACTCCTTTAACAGCATTATTTCATATCTTCTATATGAAAACATTGCACAATCATGTCGGAGAGCTCAATTCAAATGCTTTTCTTAACCAAAGCATGGCACATCATAATATTGACCCACTACAAAGCAGGGCCCTGCAGTGCTTATTCCATCCTACAACAGTACGACACATTGGCATCTGGTAGTAGGCTGGTTTAGATGGCGGCTGGGTAAAGCAGGCACTACACAGGGAGGGATCAGAAGGTTCAGCCTGACAACTGGTCACCTCACCCCAGGAACACACACAGCCTGCTTAATGGATCGGATTACGGAGGCAGAATGTGTGTGTGTGTGTGTGTCTGTGTGTGTGTGTGTGTGTGTGTGTGTGTGTGTGTGTGTGTGTGTGTGTGTGTGTGTGTGTGTGTGTGTGTGTGTGTGTGTGTGTGTGTGTGTGTGTGTGTGTGTGTGTGTGTGTGTGTGTGTTTGGGTGTCCCACACCGTGGAAACTTCTAGTCAAGGAGAACATTTTAAACCTGAAAAGCCTTCCTCCACACAGTACTGCTGGGTCATGGGCTCTGATAAGATGATGCAAATGAGCTCTCTCTACTCCTCTGATGGGTGTGTATACCTGGAAATACAAATGAGCTGGACTGGTTTGCATATATTGCAACAAAATGGAATGACAAATGCATTTCTCTAGTCCCTGAGCGGCAAAGAAAGAGTGAGAGAGTGAGAGAGTAAGAGAGCATGTTTGCACCAAGACAATAGCTCAATATCCTCAGTAAGGTGTTCCCTGTTTGGTATAATCCATACCAGTCCAAATGTATCAACACATCCCCTGCAGAAGATTGAAAGGGTTGCAATGTGGAGGGCAAACATTCACTAATTATTGGTGCAATCAACAGATCGATACTATGGTTCAAGATGCAGTAAAAATCCAATTTGATCTAGTGTTTAACTTCAGCAGCAAACCAAGTCTGTTGAGGAGGGCTTATATTATACAGTATCATATCAACATGTACTTAATGAGGTATAGTATCAATGCAGGGGTCTGGGACATAGTCCCTAATAAAGCTTCATGAAGACATTGAGTATTTAATGCGTCACTGACTGTTATCTCATCAGGACTGCACAACAAAATCTCCAAAGAAAACACCATATCTGGCCATAACTGCAGCAACAGAGATATGGCATGGCTGGCCCTTTTAATTAGGGCAAGTGGGGCCGTAAATTATGGCTTGTGGGGCTGTCTGTGGTGCAGTCTGCAGATTATGGAGTGTGTTGCCATTTTAATTATGGCATATTTTTCAGTATGTTAACTGACATATGTCAGCTGTCAGTGAATCCAAAACTAACCTTGACAGTTAAGTTTTGGTATAATTTCTGAGTGGTTAAGCTGAATGTTTGGGATAGGGTTAACCTTGACGATTAAGTTTAGGTATCCATTGGTTAAGGTTTGGGTTAAGGGTTAAAACAGAAAATAAAGATGACAAAACACGTACCTAGTGCTGGGATTGAACTTGCGATCCTCTGAGCCGTAGCTCACGGTTTGAGCCCGTCCTCAACCCCACCCAGAACACCCTAGCTCGTCGTGAACCTACTGGATGGCCATAGGCGCTTGCGTTGCCTGTAATGACGGTAGGAAATTGCAATGGAAATAAAATGACACCCCATGCCGTTATTTCAATATGCCTAAATACGTCATAATCCACCAGAGTTTGGCCTGGGATTGCAAACATAGCCAAGAGACATAAAACCATGAATCCAAGCACTATCAGATTCCTGGATCAACATCAAGTATACAAACACCCCTCTATTACACCAACATACTCAGTAATCACCTGTATTCTTATAGCTAACATCTAGCATAATGGTCCCGTCTTTCTATTCCACTGCCCAAACCCACCTGTCCTCTACCCACACACACTGATAGTTACCGGAGCTTAACCGGCCAGTCCAGCCAGACAGAACACAGACAGACAGCAGGCTATCTAATCAACCACAGCAGCTAATGCACAATAAAAGCAGAGTTACTTACTCTAGGCACCAGTGTGAGCAGAGCGAGTGGAGTGCAGAGGCAGGTCCAGCATGGGATGCAGAGATCAGTGGACGATCAGCACTGCTCTATGCAGCAGAACCTAGCCAGGAAAGTGCTGGATACAACTATGTTCTCTCCCTCTCGCTGTCTCCGTCTCTCACAGGATCTTAGTTTCTACCTCTCCTCTCATTTTACTTAATTGCTTCAGAGTGGTCTTTTGCTATCGCTCACCTCCAAATGTCTTCCCCTCTTTCTCTCTTTCCTTCTCTCCCTCTACTTCTCTGTCTGATTCAGTGTTAGAGCTCTAACACCTGCTGTTAGATCGCAGCCTCTCCTGTCAGATGATGCTATGGAAAGCTCCCCTCTCTCCCCCTCCCTTCCTCATTACTCTCTCTCCCTCTCCCTCTCCCTCTCTCTCCTTCTCTCACATGTACACACACACACACACCGCATGGACATGAGTGAGCAGAGTGCAGTGGGCGTATGGACATGAGTGAGATTCATGATGCGAAGTGCTAAGAAGGACATTATCTACCATACAAGATATCAAATCACTCATTCCCCATTATCTACCTCATCCCTCTGACAATAATTATCCCATCCAGCACATGCTCCATTTGACTCTGTAGCGGACAGCTGAAAAGCGCAAAAAAATATCTAATCTCTAACATAGATTATGGATTCACATATGGAGATTAAAATAGCATAATAGGCCAGAAGACCCTGTCAGCTATTAACCATTGATTCTGCTGAGATTCTGTCTTTCATAGAGGACAATTAAAATAAAACACAGTCAAATGCATCTGTAAATAACATAATCTTCAAACGATGTCTACCAGAACCAGAAGTCTATCTCATTCCCCATTGAGCCAGACTTCAGTCTCTTTCCACCTCCCCTATGAGTATTTACCAGATATGCTGCACCTTATGGAGGATTGTGTCAGAGAAGCTCCCTCTCCTGGTTCCAAGGCCCATGCTACCTGCTCCTGTCCTCCTGCTCTGAGGCATGTTCTCTGGCTGCTGCCTGCTTGCAGCTCTACACTGGAAGAGGGTTCCACCTGGACCTACCTGGACCGCGCAGGCTCAGCTAGACAAAGGACCAGGGTGGATGCCCATTGGTGAGGAAACTAAAGGCCATTGCTTCCTCCCGGTCCACACCCAGCTCAGAGTTTAGTGGTCCACACCCAGCTCAGAGTTTAGTCTTACAGGCCTGCCCAGAGCTCCCTAAAGCACATTGTTTGGGTGTGGTTCCACACCAGTCTCAATAGACACACAAAACCATTTTGTCTTAGTTTTTCACAGCCAGTAGTTTCCCCCTGTCTATCTCCCAGGTGAACTACTTTGGAACTCACACAGGGAAGATCATTTTACCTCTGATAACCTTTCCCCTCATGAGAGGGCAACCAGACCGAGATCCAGGCAGCCTGGAAGGGTCTGATGAGGTGCGTGGCATGTGAGGCTAGAAATATATCTCAATCTGGGCCTCTCCAATTGGCAAAGCTGACAATAGGATGAGCAGGGTATCATTGTTCCCAAACAGAGTGAGAATGAGGGAGTCAAACCAGGTCATAGGGAGTCAGTATCCTAAATCACTCTCATTGTCAGCCCAGACAAAGATCAATGTATTTGAGAAATACTTGGAAAAAGAATGCTCTTTGGCCTGTGCTAATTAAAGGGATCCTCCATAATCTCTCTCACACTTCCTCCCCATTCATTCATTCATTCACTCCCTCTCTCTCTCTCTCTCTCCCTCCCCATTCACTCCCTCTCTCACTGTCTTTTCAGCCCCTGCAGTCATCTGTGGAGCCAGCTAGGCTAAATTTCACATTTACACACTGTCATACTGCAGATACTTCACTCCGTGCTGAGAGACTAGCAATCCCTATGTGGGAGGAGGCACAGATACTATATTGAGTGTGTGTGTGACAGAGAGAGGTAAGGAGAGGGGCAATGGCCTCCTCACTGAGTGTGACTGAAGGAGTAACTTTATCACTTTTTTATTAGTAAGTAACTCCTGTCTGGTCTGTCCTGGGGCTGTGGGATTCATCGTTCCCTCTGAGTCTGCTGAGACTAGGAGGACTACACATGGCTGGACACACATCAAATGAGAACCCTGTCAACCCTGCTTTCCACCTCTGCTTCTCATAATTCAATTGTGTTTGGAACTCTAACTCCATTGATTTTGTTAGTCCTGTGCTGGAAACAGTGTGGTGTGAGACAACACGGCAGCCCGGCAGACAGACAGGCAAGGCCATGGCCCCTGTCCCCAGTCCCCTGAAGCCCAACCTGATGATGGAATACAGGCAGGCAGCAGCCTCGTAGTTCATTCCCAGTGTCAGCACCAGTCACCCTGACCACTGGGGATGGAGGTTAGCTCCTCTGCTCCCTAATGAGCTCCGGCCCAACCCAGGTCATCCTTTGTCCCTGTGCTTCAGTGTACTGTACTGCTCTGGTCATGGTCCGATGGGAGCCCAGCACAGCTGTGGCTTTTGCTCTGCTGACAAGGTGACTAATTAGGTGATTACAGTCATTAAGAGGATGGCCAGTGATCTCAGCATGTGCTCCAGGTGGACATCAGTGGCTGACTGAAGTGCATTCAACTCCAAAAGCAACAAAAAGCAAAGCGAGCCATACTCAAGGCTAGCCATGACAATACCACCAGTTGAAAGCAGCAGAGTTAAATATAGAAATTGTGTTCAAAACAAATGTTAGAGATGTATCTGAACCACTCAGGTATTGTTATGCTGATGCATCTAGCCACACAATCCCCAAAGCACTGTGATCACATACACGTTTAGCAGATGTTATTGTGGGTGTAACGAAATGCTTGTGTTTCTAGTGCAGTAATATCTAACAATTTCACAACAATACACACAGATCTAAGTAAAGGAATGGGATTAAGACTATAGAAATATATGGACGAGCAATGTCAGAGTGGCTTAGACTAAGATACAGTAGAATAGAATACAGTATATACATATGAGATGAGTAATGCAAAATATGTACACATTATTAAAGTGACTAGTGTTTAATTTATTAAAGTGGCAAGTGATTTCAAGTCTGCCTGTTCACCCCGCTATCATCCAGAAGGCGAGGTCAGTACAGGTGCATCAAAGCTGGAACCAAGAGACTGAAAACAGCTTCTACCTCAATGCCATCAGACTGTTAAACACCCATCACTAACATTGAGTGGCTGCTGCCAACATACTGACTCAAATCTCTAGCCACTTTACTAATTAAAAATTGGATGTAATAAATGTATCACTAGCCAGTCACTTTAAACAACGCCACTTTAAATAATGTTTACATACCCTACATTACTCATCTAATATGTATATACTATACTCTATGCGATCTATTGCATCTTGCCTATGCCGCACGGCCATCGCTCATCCATATATTTATATGTACATATTATTATTCATTCCTTTACACTTGTGTGTATAAGGTAGTTGTTGTGAAATTGTTACATGACTTGTTAGATATTACTGCACGGTCGGAACTAGAAGCACAAGCATTTCGCTACACTCCATTAACATCTGCTAGCCATGTGTATCTGACTAATAAAATGGTATTTTATTTAATTTGACCATGACAGTTTACAATCTAGTGTTACTCCAAGCAGTTTAGTAATCTCAACTTGCTCAATTTCCACATTATTTATTACAAGATTTAGTTTAGGGTTCAGTGAGTGTTTTGTTCCAAATACAACACTTTAAGTTTTAGAAGTATTTCGGGCTAATGTATTCCTTGCCACCCACTCTGAAACTAACTGCAGCTCTTTGTTGAGTGTTGCAGTCATTTCAGTCGCTGTAATAGCTGGCGTGTATAGTGTTGAGTCATACGCATACATAAAAACTCTGGCTTTACTCAAAGTAAAGCAAGCATGTCGATAGTAAAAATTTAAAAAATCAAGGGGCCTAAACAGCTACCCTGGGGAATTCCTGATTCTAACTGGATTATATTTGATAAGCTTCCATTAAAGAACACCCTCTGTGTTCTGTTAGACAAGTAACTCTTTATCCACATTATAGCAAGAGCTGTAAAGCCATAACATATAAGTTTTTCCAGCAGCAGACAATGATCAATAATGTCAAAAGCTGCACTGAATTCTAACAAGACAGCCCCCACAATCATTTGATCATCAATTTCTCTCAGCCAATCATCAGTCATTTGTGTAAGTGCTGTGCTTGTTGAGTGTCCTTCCCTGTAAGAATACTGAAATTCTGTTGTCAATTTGTTTACTGTAAAATAGCATTGTATCTGATCAAACACATTTTTTTCCCAGAGGTTTAGGTTAGCTTTACTATTCTTAGGTAGCAGAATTACTTTAGCTTCCCTCCAGGCCTGAGGGCACACGCTCTCTATGTCACGACTCCTACCGAAGGTGGCTCCCCTTCCCGTTCGGGTGGCGCTCGGCGGTCGTCGTCACCGACCTACTAGCTGCCACTGATTCTTTCCTCCCCCTCCTTGTCTGTTTATTGGTTACACCTGTTGTTAATTTGGTTATTAGTTGGGCTTTATTAGCCAACCGGCCCGCCTGCTCTTTGTGCGGGATTGTTCTATGTGTACTTGTCGTGCCCGCATGTATGTCACGGCTGTTTCGTGTACGTGAGCTGTTTTTTGGATACAGTTTAGTTTCCCTGTGGTTTTGGGTATTTGTGTTGAGTGGCATCTGCTTTTTCACTTGGTCGGTGTATTAAAGACGTGCCTACTCTGAACTCTCCGTCTCCTGCGTCTGACTCCTTCCTCCACTACACCCCCGGACATTACACTCTAGTAGGCTTAAATTGAAGATGTGGCAAATAGGAGTGGCAATATTGTCTGCTATTATCCTCAGTAAGTTTCCATCTAGATTGTCAGACCCTGGTGGCTTGTCATTGTTGATAGACAACAATAATTTTTTCACCTCTTCCACACTGACTTCACGGAATTCAAATGTACAATTCTTGTCTTTCATAATTTGGTCCGATATACTTGGATGTGTAGTGACAGCGTTTGTTACTGGCATGTCATCCCTAAGTTTGCTTATCTTGCCAATGAAAAAGTCACTAAAGTAGTTTGCAATATCAGTGGGCTTTGTGATGAATGAGCCCTCTGATTCAATAAATGAAGGAGCCGAGTTGGCTTTTTAAAAAAAAAATTAAATTAAGGTGCCCCAAAGTTTTTTACTATCATTCTTATATAATACATTTTTGTTTCATAGTGTGTATTATTTAGTTTAGTCACATGGTTTCTTAAATTGTAGTAGGTTTGCCAATCAGTTGGGCTGCCAGACTTAATTGCCATACTTTTGCCTCATCCCTCTCAATCATATTTTTTTTTATTCCTCATCAATTCAAGGGGTTTTAACAGTTTTTACATTCATTTTCTTAATGGCTGCATGCTTATTAGTAACAGGAATAAGTTTCATAAATGTGTCAAGTGCAGCGTCTGGTTGCTCTGCATTACACACCACAGACCAGCAAATATTAATTACATCATCAACATATGAATCACTACACAACTTATTGTATGACCTCTTATACACTATATTAGGCCCAGCCTTTGGAACTTTGGTTTTCCTAGATATTGCTATTATATTGTGATCACTGCATCCTATGGATTTGGATACTGCTTTAAAGCAAATATCTGCAGCATGAGTAAAAATGTGATCAATACATGTTGATGGTTTAATTCCTGGGCTGTTTGTAACTACCCTGGTAGGTTGACTGACAACCTGATCCAGGTTGCAGGCACTGGTTACAGTTTGAAGTTTTTGCCTGAGTGGGCAGCTTGATGAAAGCCAGTCAATATTTAAATCACCCAGAAAATATACTTCCCTGTTGATATCACATACATTAGCATGTCACGCCCTGACCATGTCACGCCCTAACCATAGAGAGCCCTCTGGGTTCTAGGGGGTGTTCTAGTCTTTAATTTCTATGTTGGTGTGAGTATAGTTCCCAATTGGAGGCAGCTGATGATCGTTGCCTCGAATTGGGGATCATACTTGGTGTAGCCCTTTCCCACCTGCGTGGTGGGATATTGTTTTGTTTTGGATTAGTGCTATGTGCGCTACGAACTGCACGTTTATTTATTCTTTGTTGTTTTTTTGAAGGGTCACTTTAATAAATATGACGAACTCTACTCACGCTGCGCCTTGGTCCGCTCATTATGTATACGACGAACGTGACAGAATATCCCACCACTACAGGACCAAGCAGCGTGCCATGGAGGAAAAGGAGAGCTGGACATGTGAGGAAATAATGAGTGGATGCGAGACCCTTATAGGAGTATAGGAGAACAGCGTTGACGCCGGGGTCCGCGGCCACAGAAACCCCAAGATCTTTTTTGGGGGGGGCACAAGGGGCGGTCGGTTGAGCCGAGGAGAGAGCCAGAGACCGTCGGGGAGTCGATGGAGCTGTTGGAGGAGGGAGATCGGAGATGTTGGTTAGGTAGGTGTATTCTGCAACACATTCGGCCTGAAGAGCACCTCCTCAGCCCAGTACGTCCTGTGCCGGCTCCCTGCACTCGCCCTGAAGAGCGTGTCATCAGTCCGGTGAAACCTGTGCCGGCTCCACGCACCAGGACTCCGGTGCGCCTTCCCAGCCAGGTACGTCCTGGGCTGGCTCCCCGCACTTGCCCTGAAGAGTGTGTCACCAGCCCTGACTCCTCTGCGCCGGTGCCCAGTCCAGACACGGCGTCCAGTCCCGCTCCATGGCCGGAGCCTTCCTCTGCGCTGGTGCCCAGTCCAGGCACAGCGTCCTGCTCCAGGGCCTGAGCCTTCCTCTGTGCTAGTGCTCAGTCCAGGCTCAGCATCCAGTCCCACTCCAGGGTCTGAGCCTTCCTCTCTCCTTCCTCTTCAGCCCAGCCTCATGGCTGGATCCGCGGTCTGAGCGGGTGCTACGTCCCGCACCAGCGCTGTCACTGACGCTAGTTTCCCACCCTAGTTTCCCACCCCACCCTTCCCCATCCAGGTTCAGGTTTTGCCGTTGGGGTCAGGGTGTGACTAGGGAGTGTTCTAGTCTTTAATTTCTATGTTGGTGTGACTATGGTTCCCAATTGGAGGCAGCTGATGATCGTTGCCTGTAATTGGGGATCATACTTGGTGTGGCCCTCTCCCACGTGTGTGGTGGGATATTGTTTTGTTTTGGATTAGTGCTATGTGCGCTACGGACTGCACGTTCGTTTATTCTTTGTTGTTTTTTTGAAGGTTCACTTTAATACATATGTGGAACTCTACTCACGCTGTGCCTTGGTCCGCTTATTATGTATACGACAAATGTGACATAGCAAGCATTTCACACATGCTATCCAGATACTGACTGTTAGCACTTGGTGGTCTATAGCAGCTTCCCACAAGAATGGGCTTTAGGTGAGGCAGATGAACCTGTAGCCATATTACTTCAACAGTATTTAACATTAGATCGTCTCTAAGCTTTACAGGAATGTGGTTCTGAATATAGACAGCAACACCGCCTCCGTTGGCATTTCTGTCTTTTCGGTAGATGTTTTAACCATGTATTGCTACCACTGTATTATCTTTACATGAATGTGGTTCTTCCTCTGCGCCAATGCCCAGTCCGGTGCCCAGTGAGTTTCAGAGATAGTCAGAATATGAATGTCATCTGTTACAAGCAAGTTATTGACTTCATGGACCATGTTATTAGGCTACATATATTAATATGGGCTATTGTTCTTGATTGTTTTTAATGCTTCACTGGGAAGCTTATCAGAGGTAGACTTACTCATGTTAATTACATTGGAGCTGATAGGGCAGGGTGAGCTGCATAACGTGGTCTTCCTACTATTGCACACCGCCTCAGTGCTAACAGTGTAACTCTGGTTTATAGGCTCATGATTACTGCTTACAGCTGTAGGATAAACAGATGTATTCGGTGCAATTAGGGGTACATAAATTCATTTAATTACATTGTGTTTGCCAATGCCCCTAAGATCATGTACATTTGATGCAGCATTGTCCTTGATGATCTTTTTGGCCTTCCTGTGACATCGGGTGCTGTAGGTGTCCTGGAAGCCAGGTAGTTTGCCCCAGGTGATGTGTTGGGCAGACCGCACCACCCTCTGGAGAGCCCTGTGTTTGCAGGCGGTGGAGTTGCCATACTAGGCGGTCATACAGCCCGACAGGATGCTCTCAATTGTGCATCTGTAAAAGTTTGTGAGGGTTTTAGGTGCCAAGCCAAATTTCTTCAGCCTCCTGAGGGTGGACCATTTCAGCTTGTCAGTGATGTGTACGCCGAGGAACTTGAAGCATTCCACCTTCTCCACTGCGGTCTCATCAATGTGGATAGGGGAGTGCTCCCTCTGCTGTTTCCTAAAGTCCACGATCATCTCCTTTTTGTTGATGCTGAGTGAGAGGTCATTTTCTTGGCACAACACTCCCAGAGCCCTCATCTCCTCCTTGGAGGCTGTCTCGTCATTGTTGGTAATCAAGCCTACTACTGTTGTGTCATCTGCAAACTTGATGGAGTTGGAGGTGTGTGTGGCCACGCAGTCATGGGTGAACAGTGAGTACAGGAGGGGGCTGAGCATGCACCCTTGTGGGGCCCCAGTGTTAAGGATTAGTGAAGTGGAGGTGTTGTTTCCTACCTTCACCACCTGGAGGCGGCCCATCAGGAAGTCCAGGACCCAGTTGCACAGGGCGGGGTTCAGACCCAGGGCCTCGAGCTTAATGATGAGCTTGGAGGGTACTATGGTATTGAATGCTGAGCTATCGTCAATGAACAACATTTTACATAGGTATATTCCTCTTGTCCAGATGGGATAGGGCAGTGTGCAGTGAGATGGCGATTGCATCGTCTATAGATCTATTTGGCGGTAAGCAAATTGAAGTGGGTCTAGGTTGTTAGGTAAGGTACAGGTGATATGATCTTTGACTAGCCTCTCAAAGCACTTCATGATGACAGAAGTGAGTGCTACGGGGCGATAGTCATTTAGCTCAGTAACCTCTGCTTTCTTGTGTACAGGAACAATTGTGGCCACCTTGAAGCATGTGGGGACTGCAGACTGGGATAGGGAGAGATTGAAAATGACCAGCCAGCTGGTCTGCGTATGCTCTGAGGACGTGGATAGGGATGTCGTATGGGCCGGCACCCTTGCTAGGGTTAACACGCTTAAATGTCTTACTCACGTCGGCTATGGAGAAAGAGAGTCCAGGGTCCTTGGAATCAGGCCAGTCACCTTGGTTAAATGTGATGGTTTGCGCTTTCAGTTTTGCGTGAACCCTGCCAAATACCCACGGTTTCTGGTTAGGGTAGGTTTTAATAGTCACAGTGGGTACAACATCTACTATACACTTCCTGATAAACTCAGTCACCGTATCAGTATATTCGTCAATGTTATTCTCAGAGTCTATGCCAGTCCGAGTGATCAAAACAATATTGAAGTGTGGATTCCGATTGGTCAGACCTGCGTTGAATAGTCCTTAGCACAGGTACTTCCTGTTTGAGTTTCTGCCTATAGGAAGGGAGGAGCAAAATGGAGTTGTGATCAGATTTGCCGAAGGGAGGGCGGGGGAGGGCCTTGTAGGCATCCCACAAGTTGGAGTAGCAGTGGTCGAGTGTTTTACTGTAGCAGCGCGAGTACTGCAGTCAATATGTTGATAGGACTTTGGTAGCATTTTCCTCAAATTTGCTTTGTTAAAATCCCCAACTACAATAATTGCAGCCTCAGGATATGTGGTTTCCAGTTTGGGGCCATCGTGGTATCGGCTTGAGGGGGAATATACATGGCTGTGACTATAACCGAAGATAAATCTCTTGGGAGGTAACACGGTCGGCATTTGATTGTGAGGTATTCTAGGTCGGGTGAACAAAAATGACTTGAGTCCCTGTATGTTATCACAATAACACCATGAGTAGTTAATCATGAAACATACACCCCCTTGCTTCTTCTTCTCAGAGAGATATGTCTGCGCGATAAACTGAGAAACCAACTGGCTGTATGGACTCAGACAGTATATCCCGAGAGAGCCATGTTTCCGTGAAACAGTATGTTACAATCCCTGATGTCTCTCAGGAAGGAAATTCTCGCCCTCAGCTCTTCAACTTTATTATCCAGAGACTGAACATTAGCGAGTAATATACTCGGATGTGGTGGGTGTTGTGCGCACCTCCCGGGTGGGACTAGAAGTCCATTATGAGCACCTCTTCTCCGCCGGCGATGTTTTGGGTCAGCCTCTGGAATCAGTTCAATTGTCCTGGGTGGTACGAACAAAGGAAAGTTGTATTCCTGGTCGTAATGCTGGTAATGCTGATGAGTTACCGCCCCTTTGATATCCAAAGTTCTTTCCGGGCTGTATGTAATAACACAAAAACATTTCTGGCCTAATAATGTAAGAAATATTACATAAAAAAACGAAATACTGCAAAGTTGCTTAGGTGCTAGAGGCTCGTATGCCCTCTCTATCGACGCCAGATCCTTGACAATACCAGACCAGATCCATGACATTCTCCTTGTATCGTCACTGAGGCAGCCTACTGTCATGACATTGGCCTGGGGGTAGGTTTATGACAGTCATAAATACCTCTTCCTCCCTTTTTCCTCTCTCAACCCGACTGCTGTTACATTTGCAAAACCCTTGGTTAACATAGTGATTCTGGGAACATCAGAAGGTGGGGGGAAATTAACTATATAAATTGAACATATGCGGTGGTACTTAATGAATATGATGTCAGTTCGGTTGTCATCTGAGACATTCTCATCAATGAAGATGACATAAACTCTACAGTGGAAAGTCTACACATCAGAGTTATCGGATTCACATGGAATTGTTGTTCAATTTAAATGTTTGAATATGAAATTATTTGTGATGGGATGAAATGTGATTTTAGCTTCTAAAATGTGAGATTTGGGTTTTCATAAGGTAGGGCTCTGCTCAATCAGTGGCCCACCCCTGTGAAGGGACATGGGCTATAAAACTTTTCAAACACGCCCTCCTCTAACCTTCCTATATAAAGCCTTGACGACAATATAACCATCTGTTCCAAGGATGTGAGGACAACGGTCTGATGTCAGAATGGTTCAGTTAATAACTACAGAACGAAGCCAACATCAGCGTGAGCTTTGGTTGCGAATGGTATGAACTTTGAACTCTTATTCACTTCAGAAGTGATACCTCCTAGCCGTTGAGTTAGCAACAGCAGCTGCAAATGCAGGTTAGGAAGGAACAGACAGAGTATCCCATCTACCACACAACAACGTTTCTACAACGTATCCAATTGACCACCAGAGACATTCTTCAAAGGACAAAGGACTTGGTTTGGCAACACGGCTTTCCATCTACCACCAACCTACTGAAGCGCAGCTCAGAGTAAATATTTATTGCATTTTCCTTTTCCAAATGGGCGGTAATTTAGAATGCATAAGATACTGTATTTACGATAGCACAGCTTCGCCCTTTGTTCCTCAGTCTTCACGCTCTTTCACTCAAACCCAGCACCTTTTCTTTTGTGTAACCAGCTGTCATATCTGTTCCGCCCGCTAGGGACGTTTTCCTTTATGACGTAATTTGTAATCAAATGATGATGTAATTATGTGTATGTGTATGTGTAATTCTGTGTGATTAGTTAGGTATTTAGAAAATAAATAATTAAACCCAATGTTGTATTGCTGATTCAAATTGTTAGCCAGGGTTCGTGCAGATAACCAGGAATTTACAACTTTCAGATGAGACTGAATTAAGATGACGATTAATATTGACTGCGATTGATGTAAAATATTAATATCTCTTTAAGAGTTTATTCTAT
Organism: Oncorhynchus keta; assembly: GCF_023373465.1. NCBI lineage: Eukaryota > Metazoa > Chordata > Actinopteri > Salmoniformes > Salmonidae > Oncorhynchus > Oncorhynchus keta. The sequence continues at coordinate 27,569,075 of NC_068430.1, read as the reverse complement.
AAACTCTTAAAGACAGAGTTAACTCTATAAATATTATTTCGTGGTGCCCCGACTCTCTAGTTAATTACATTTACATGATTAGCTCAATCAGGTCATATTAATTACGGAGAAATTATTTTATAGAATAGCATGTCATATCACTTAATCCGGCATAGCCAAAGACACTACACTACACACTTGAATTCACCCGGCGGACGCTACTCTGGCCAATTCCCTGTGCTCATACTTAACCAATTCTATCGACCCTTGATTAGATGAGAATTACCTCCAGACTATAGGGAAGGCCTACAACTGCAAGGGACATTACTCCCTCAATGAGTCTCATCTTATTGATTAATAGCATGAATATATGGACCCTGAGTGGAGACCCTCTTGACAGATGAACTAGATCACAGTTTAGTGAATGCACTCTCAAATGCAAATGCAGAAAGCTAGATGCTGCAAATCAGCAAGCCTCTATGGCGGGAGTGATGGGAGAGGAAGGAAGGGGTAGAAGGGAGTGAGGGAGGGATGGGGTGAAGAGGACAGGACACACTGAGGCGCGAAAGAGTTTCCTCTTCAATCCACTCAACTAGACGCTCAAGGGAGGCATTTGTTAGTGCTATGTGTTGTCGCTGAGAAGCATTAACCTACATGATTAGATGGTATTCACAGCCCCATGCATTATCATGTCATCAGATATGAGGGGAAACTGGAGAGGGAATGTGATGAATTGGCATTGAGTCATTAAAAAGAATGGGAAGGGAAAGTGCACATCGCTTTAGACCGCTCCCTCCCTATGTCATTCTTCAACACATAATCTTCCTAAATGATGATGATGCACGTAGATGATGATTTAAAGGTAAGTGTTCTGGTGGAGACAAATGATCCTTGACTAGTAATGTGGGTGCTGGTGATTGGGGAGTTTCTCCCTATGGTATCTACAGTAACCTATATAACTATAACAGGGCCCATTGGGGAAATCAAGTTGGTCATATTTTATTTAAAACCTGCAGCTGTCCGGTATTGTGGGGATGGGATTGGCACACCAGTTGAACAGGGCACGATTGGTGCGATTATCAAAAGGGGCGGATGTGTGTGTGTGTGCCTCCCCCTCCAGCTGCCTGCTGTCTAGCATGCATTAAACAGAACAGGTGCTTAGACAAGAAGTGTAAAGACTTCTGCTGAACAAATTTTGTTCATTGTTGCGTTAGAGGTCTGTATTTTCTACAACCTCCACCAGAGTCACCTCGTGGTAATGGAGGTCATACAATCAAATGGGGTTTATCTAACTAGCCTAGACACCACTCTGTCTGGGTCACCACTCAAACTGAATGCTCAGTGAATACTCAGCTTTCTCGACTGTCCTCATGAGGCCTAAGAGTACATGCTCAGTGATTTACAGTACCCCCAAAATAACCAGACCCCATTCCGATGTATAATCCGAAACACTCAAGTAATCAGGATCTTAAGCACTCCCAATAGCAATTGAATACGTGAGTTCCACCCTCACCTTCTTTCTGTGTCATTAGAGATGACAAGAGGACGACAAGGACCAGTTTGAAAGGTAAGACACACTGACACTGGTGCCCAGATCCACAATTGTTCTCTCTGGGTTCAGCTTTCCCCTCAAGACCTGCTGCCTGCATTCTTGCATTTGGGCGGATGGCAGCCATTACAGAGGAACTCAGGAGTAAGACATCCTGGTAATGAGGTCCTACTTCAGCTCCCCCTCCTCATCACTCACCATCATTTATGACTTCATGACACAGCGCTCTGGGGCCTGAACGGGAACAGGGCGTCGGCAGCAGTCAGAGGAGATACCCATGGGGTTCACTGACTCGCACACACACACACGCATACATGCATACTCACACACACATGCCCACACCACCTCATGAACACTCTCTAACCCTCACACAATCAAATTGTTATACACACACAAACGGGGTACTTTACCATGGTTTATATCTGAGTTATGTCCTTGGGGAATTGTTATTTCCAAAAGCAAGAAAAAAATGACTAACACAAAAAAATGTAATTCAGAAGAGTCTGTATGGTTATATATTCAGCATGGCAGTGAAGAAGATGTACAACTATTTCACTGCAAGAAGAACATTATGTTCATGATTGATCATTAACCAATAGAGGGCACTTGGCAGACATACGCTGAGGGATAAAAAAACAACACAACCTACATGGACGGAGTTTACTATGTAGTGTGTGTCAAGTTACCATTATCACTGCTAACCATAAGAGGAAAAACAGCACACACACACACACACACACACACACACACACACACACACACACACACACACACACACACACACACACACACACACACACACACACACACACACACACACACACACACACACACACACACACACTGCCGGCTGCTGAGAGAAAGGATGACTGAGGCTCTGATGGATTTAAGAGGGATGCGACAGCATACTGTGTCTGTTTTAAACCTGCTCTGGTAAATCTGAGTATCAAGTTGCTATTCTTATTCAGTGACAACTTTCAGTCCTTTATAATGGACATGGAGTCAGTCTGGGACATCCTTCCTATGACTTCTTAGTAAGTCATACATGGCCAGCCTTCCTAAATGATTTATAGCAGTGATGAATGCATTTAATAAATACAGAAGAATGTTTGTCTTATTTCTCAAAAATACAACTTTCTCACATACAAACCCAAAAAGGGCTTTTCATGACTATGGGTTTCTTATCTGCCTGCGGGTAGAGGCTGATATAATCAAACATAATGAGTGAGTTCAGCGAGAGCACTGTTCAGAGCAGCACTGTTCAGAGCAGAACTGTTCAGAGCAGGACTGTTCAGAGCGGCACTGTTCAGAGCGGCACTGTTCAGAGCGGGACTGCTCAGAGCAGGACTGTTCAGAGCAGGACTGTTCAGAGCGGCACTGTTCAGAGCGGCACTGTTCAGAGCGGCACTGTTCAGAGCAGCACTGTTCAGAGCAGGACTGTTCAGAGCGGCACTGTTCAGAGCAGCACTGTTCAGAGCAGGACTGTTCAGAGCGGCACTGTTCAGAGCGGCACTGTTCAGAGCAGGACTGTTCAGAGCAGGACTGTTCAGAGCGGGACTGTTCAGAGCGGCACTGTTCAGAGCGGGACTGTTCAGAGCGGCACTGTTCAGAGCGGCACTGTTCAGAGCGGGACTGTTCAGAGCGGCACTGTTCAGAGCGGGACTGTTCAGAGCGGCACTGTTCAGAGCGGGACTGTTCAGAGCGGCACTGTTCAGAGCGGGACTGTTCAGAGCGGCACTGTTCAGAGCGGCACTGTTCAGAGCGGGACTGTTCAGAGCGGCACTGTTCAGAGCGGCACTGTTCAGAGCAGGACTGTTCAGAGCAGGACTGTTCAGAGCAGGACTGTTCAGAGCGGCACTGTTCAGAGCGGCACTGTTCAGAGCGGCACTGTTCAGAGCAGGACTGTTCAGAGCGGCACTGTTCAGAGCGGCACTGTTCAGAGCGGGAATGTTCAGAGCAGCACTGTTCAGAGCAGGACTGTTCAGAGCAGCACTGTTCAGAGCAGCACTGTTCAGAGCAGGACTGTTCAGAGCGGCACTGTTCAGAGCAGCACTGTTCAGAGCAGGACTGTTCAGAGCAGGACTGTTCAGAGCAGGACTGTTCAGAGCGGCACTGTTCAGAGCGGCACTGTTCAGAGCGGCACTGTTCAGAGCAGGACTGTTCAGAGCGGCACTGTTCAGAGCGGCACTGTTCAGAGCGGGAATGTTCAGAGCAGCACTGTTCAGAGCAGGACTGTTCAGAGCAGCACTGTTCAGAGCAGCACTGTTCAGAGCAGGACTGTTCAGAGCAGGACTGTTCAGAGCGGCACTGTTCAGAGCAGCACTGTTCAGAGCAGGACTGTTCAGAGCGGCACTGTTCAGAGCAGCACTGTTCAGAGCAGGACTGTTCAGAGCGGCACTGTTCAGAGCGGCACTGTTCAGAGCAGCACTGTTCAGAGCAGGACTGTTCAGAGCGGCACTGTTCAGAGCGGCACTGTTCAGAGCGGCACTGTTCAGAGCGGCACTGTTCAGAGCGGCACTGTTCAGAGCGGCACTGTTCAGAGCAGGACTGTTCAGAGCAGGACTGTTCAGAGCGGCACTGTTCAGAGCGGCACTGTTCAGAGCGGCACTGTTCAGAGCAGCACTGTTCAGAGCAGGACTGTTCAGAGCAGGACTGTTCAGAGCAGCACTGTTCAGAGCAGGACTGTTCAGAGCGGGACTGTTCAGAGCGGGACTGTTCAGAGCGGGACTGTTCAGAGCGGCACTGTTCAGAGCGGCACTGTTCAGAGCGGGACTGTTCAGAGCGGGACTGTTCAGAGCGGCACTGTTCAGAGCGGGACTGTTCAGAGCGGCACTGTTCAGAGCGGCACTGTTCGGAGCGGGACTGTTCAGAGCGGCACTGTTCAGAGCGGCACTGTTCAGAGCGGCACTGTTCAGAGGCTAGAAGCCATTCCCTTCCTTTGGTGTCCCGCTATATTAGCATGCGCTACAGACATGTTTGGAACACAGTGCAGAATGATCCCCCACATCCCCTCTTAATTAAATTCAGCAGCAATACGGACCCAATGTTACCCTCTGATGGTCTTTCATCCTGCACCTCTATTGACCCTGGTCACATCCCCCCATCTTCACCCCTCTCCCTCTCTCTTTTCAGCGTATTATAAGCCCTTTCCAAAGCTCTTATAAGATTGCTTTACACAGAGATATTACATTTCAGATTATAATGTGCTGTGTCAAAGGTAATCTATTTCATGCTTAAACACTGCTTGGCCAAAAACTGTACAGACAGTGGTAGAGTGGCCTAGATACATTAGGGTCCGGTGACACAATAAGCACTCCCAATCTCTTACTACTCTCTAGTACTATGTTAAATCACTCATGTTTCACCCTGTGGCAGTGGTAAAATAAGAATTTATCTGTAATCAGACTGGGTTGTGAGTGTGTCTGTTTGTACCTGTGAAAAGGACATGTTTGAGACACACACACAGCTCCTTGCCCGCCCTACGCCACCCTGGCAAAAGGAAAGATGTCTGATAAGTGCAGGCCTTCTTTCCAAACGCTCCATTTCTCTAGCACCCTCTCCATCTGTTACCTTGCCTGTATTTACAGGGAACACATCTTTCTCTCATGCTGCCAAGGATGGAATATTACATTGCCCTCCTCAATATTAATTATGTTACCAGATGGCCTGATCCACAGCCATGACATTAGGCTTCCTCAGTGCCATATATGTTACTGCCTGGTGTAGCAGTTTACTGAAGGAATCCCAATTGTGGCTACAACAGCAGTATGGCACATTGAGCATAGACATAATTGGGGGGGAATAAACTCACGGGACTGTTCAGAACTCACCATAGACTTCTGGTCCTGGAGAAGGTCTTGTCGACACTAGACAGAGAAAGAACAAAGAGAGATATCAGATCAGGCTTCTTGTCTCCCACCATCTTCACTGGTCTGGTTTAATCAATGGGTTCCACTGAGTGTCAAGTCATACCAGACTAAGGAAGAGTCTAGAACAATGCCATAACCATATGACTGACTCAGTTGGTAGAGCGTGGCGCTTGCAATGCCAGGATTGTGGGTTCCATTCCCATGTGGGACTAGTATGAAGATGTATGCACTCACTACTACACTCTGGTTAAGAGCATCTGCTAAATGACTCAAATGTAAACAGAGTTTCATCTAAAAAGGTGAAAGCATCAGGGATTTTGGCTGAGGACTAATTTGGCTGAAAATAATATCTACGACATTCACATGCCTGTAAAAATCATAATTTAGAACGAGAATTTAATCGTAGTCTGTATTTAAAACAGCATCAACCTCCATGAACCCATGGCACCAGATTAATGGGTCAATAATTTCATCTCCCTCTGCCTGACTACCAGCCGATGGGCACACTCTCAGGTTGAGGCTGGCACCATCTCCTAGGTGAGTAGGCAGTCTGGCTGAGGTGCCAGTCAGACAGTCAGAAACCATTGTCGTGCCCAAGATATGAGAAAAGCCACAGCGGATAGGATGACGAGAATCATAGAATTAGAAAATAGAATACTAGAATGGACATGAACCTTCTTATGATAGGATAAAGGTCAGCCATTTTGGTCAGGTGGTGGATCAACCATGGTTTTCCTGTGCTGTGATAAGATATTGTGTAAATCAATGAGTTTGAAGAATTTATCTGCACTGCATGTTTGCTAGCTAACTAGCCAGCCAGTTTTAGAGGAATTATTCAAATTAAATGCCAATATGCCAACAGAAAATGCAGTCAATCCACAGCCATACACTGGCTGAAATCAATTGATGATGGGACTTAGACAAGATTTAAATGCAACTAGTACTGATATTGTATCATATAATAGCACTCACATCTTTCCAAGAAAACATTGAGACATGCATGCCTAGCTTCCAATATGTTTTTTTTTACAATTCTGGTCTGTTTACATGTATTTTAGAGGCTATTCATACAGAAAATGTGTATAAACTGTATTTATAATGATATGACAATATTTTAGGTTGACAATAATTATATTACACAATTTCTGATATATCACATGCTTTTTATTTTCCTGCATAGGTAAAATCAGGATTTTGTCTCTACGGCCATTCATTCCAATTAGACTAGTTTGGATTTCTCCCTGGCCACAATGGCTGTCACCAACCCATTCTGAAACTTAAAGGGTATATGACATAGCCCCTCTAGTAATTTAATAGGATCTCTATGGATGAGATAGATAGAGAAACAGCCCATTTTATTCTCTTGGCCATTTTCCATGGAATTGTTTTTGGTGTTTGCACAGAGAGAGATTGTGGTTCAAATTCTGACTACATTTACCATGCTGCATACAAATCAAACCGGGCAAACGCTCTGCCTGGATCAATCACAGGAGCCGTCATGGAGTAAATGCTGAATAAATGCTTAATACGGTCAATCAATCAACTGCTAATCACCACTTATCCCTGCCCCCCTGAATCCTAAGCCAATCAAACAAATGTCTGTCATTCATAGGAAATCAAACTCAAACAAAAGCCATCCATCAGAAAGTATCAGAGAGAGAGAGAGAGAGATGAAATAAAAGGTACATGTAGCCTTCACACACCCCATCAACAGGAGATTAGTCTTTAGAACACAACAGGTATTCTAGGTTAATATAGGATGGCACAGCAGATTGAATATGCTTTTGTACCGAAGTCATACAATCTGCTGGGCATAACTAGCATACTGCTGCAGACCTCATCAATGCTGACTAGGTGACATTGGATGGATGACATTCATCTACCCTACCTTTCTCCCTCTCTTTTCATACAGGCCCTATCAGGTTGATGAATGAGACAAGCGACGGCCCCTGAAGCAGTTCAGATTTTCCAATGCATAGCCAGTGACCCAACGTGCATCCTAATAGCATACTTTAAGCTCAGCATGGTTTAATATTATCTCCCTTATCTAATCTATTCTGAGGGCATTTTCTACAATTTAAAGTGATCCATTCATGCCTTGTTTGACTTCTAGGGGATATTAGCAGCAGAGATTAGATGAATCCCTGTCCTGAGGACAGGACAGTGCAAAGGGATCACTGACGTTACTACTCCAACCAAGGAGCATGAATTGAGGAGCAAACTGAAGTCGACAGGATATTCATCAACACTTGGAGGACAATGAAATTAAATAAAAAGGCATCTTTATTGTTAAAAGTAGAACCAACACATTTTGGCTTCTGGCCTTCTTAAGGCTTTTAGGACAGGTCAGGCAGGAGGAGTGGTGAAACATGCTTTAGATGTATGGGTGCATCTTGCAGTAGAATGGCTGTGCCACTGGATGGCTCAGTAGAGCTGAAGGTTCAGTCTGGAACAGGAGTTTTTTTGCACATTAATTGGGGAGGATGGGCTCATAGTAATGGCTGGAACGGAATAAATTGAATGGTATCAAATACATCAACAACATGGTTTCTATGTGGTTGATACCATTCCATTCCAGCCATTATTATGAGCCGTCCTCCCCTCAGCAGCCTCCTGTGGTCTGTAGAGAAGAGTGATAGGTTCCCTCAGGACCTCCTCTTTGTCTCTACATGGCTGAAGATACAGTATGAGGAACTACAGCTAAGGAGATGAGGAACTACCTATAGACCGACTACCTGTTTTATAAGATAGGTAACGTGAAAAATGCAACATTTTGCTTAACAATCCAAAAACCAGAACCAACTGTTAAACTCTCTCGCAAGATGAATTTATAGTTGTGTTTATACAAACAAGTAGTCCCACCTCATTGTTACAGTATGACATTCTGCACAACTTGAAAGCTGTTGTAAGACAACAGGAAACGGCCATTCACGTTCTGCTTGTGTTTGACTGTTAGCAATAACAAATATCAGGCTGTCACTCAGGAGTCGCTCTCTGCTCCTCTTTCTGCTGACTGAGGGGAAATCTCTGTTTTGGTGTTAACGGTACACAGTGGAAAACACTCCTGCACAAAAACAATGTCACAACCAGGCGGCCAGCATAACAATAATAATAATAATAATAATAATACAGATCATGGTATCAAACCAACCATAAGAATATAAAACATGTATTTTTATCTTATCAAATAAATGTCAGTAACATAATTAGGAAGTTATATCTAAAGACTACTGAATCTAGGGGTTTGTCAAGGGAATCATACTGTCTTGCATGACGCCTTTATCTTTCGCCGTGGACCTATAGGCTATGTGTGTGTGTGTGTGTGTGTGTGTGTGTGTGTGTGTGTGTGTGTGTGTGTGTGTGTGTGTGTGTGTGTGTGTGTGTGTGTGTGTGTGTGTGTGTGTGTGTGTGTGTGTGTGTGTGTGTGTGTGTGTGAGTGCGTGCGTGCGTGCGTGCGTGTCAATATGCACTCTCATGTCTGACTGCTATATACACGGAAAAATATAAACACAACATACTATATTGTACAATGTTACAATAACACACACTTTTTGGGGGGGTTTCCTCTTAGAATGTACAATATTTATAAATTGCTTATATGGAAATAAAAAGTAGAAGGAAAATACATTTTTAGGTACAGTAACACAAAGATAGGAGCATTTCTGTCATTTAATATATGATAGTCAGCTATGCATACAAAAAGGACAATGTCACCTTTACCCTCTTTATGTTGGGATAGGGAGAGGAAAAGAAAAATCAAAAGATAATGAGACCCCCCCAACTCCTTCCCTCCTAGGGTTGTACTACTCCCTCCCTACCTATCTCCGTAGCTCCCTTATGTCCCAGGGTTGTACTACCCCATCTCCCTCCCTCTCTTCCTACCTACCTCCCTCCCTACCTGCCTCCCTTCCTCCCAGGGATGCACTACTCCAGGGTTGTTCTAGCTCATGGCTAAACTGAAGGTTGAAATGTCCTTTGTTACATTTTCAGGGCCTTCTTCCTCTCAAGAATTTCTCTTGATACTAAAAGCTAATGTTCCTTTTGAAAAATGAACAAATAAATGCATACAGTCAAAGAAAACTAATAGAAAACCATGTCCAGCCTGAACACTCAAGTATGTACAGTGTACAGTGCATTCGGAAAGTATTCAGACCCCTTGACTTTTTCCACATTTTGTTACGTTACAGCCTTATTCTAAAATGGATTAAATTGATTTTTTCCCTCATCAATCTGCAGCCCTCCACCAATCAGGCCTTTACGGTAGTGTGGCCAGACGAAGCCCCTCAGTAAAAAGCACATGACAGCCCGCTTGAGTTTACCAAAAGGCACCTAAAGGACTCTCAGACCATGAGAAACAAGATTCTCTGGTCTGATGAAACCAAGATTGTACTATTTGGCCTGAATACCAAGCGACATATCTGGAGGAAACCTGGCACCATCCCAACGGTGAAGCATGGCGGTGGCAGCATCATGCTATGCAGTTGTTTTTCAGCAGCAGGGACTGGGAGATTAGTCACGATCGAGGGAAAGATTAATGGAGAAATGTACAGAGAGATCCTTGATGAAAACCTGCTCCAGAGCGCTCAGGACTTCAGACTGGGGTGAAGGTTCACCTTCCAACAGGACAACGACCCTAAGCACACAGCCAAGACAACGCAGGAGTGGCTTCGGGACAAGTCTCTGAATGTCTTGAGTAGCCCAGCCAGAGCCCGATCGAACATCTCTGGAGACGCCAGTTTACACTGCATCACGCACTCCTGCATCACGCACTCCTGCCATCCATCACGCACACCTGCCTTCCCTCGTCACACGCATCAACATTATTGGACTCACCTGGACTCACTTATCTCCTTTTTATTTCCCTCCTATATTTGTCAGTTCCCTTCTCTGTTCCCCACTGCTGGATTAATAGTTTTTTGTCAGTATTACTTTTGCTGATGCTGTTCCTGTCTGGTGCCATGTCCGTTATTATTAAATGTTTTACTCCCCGTACCTGCTTCGTCTCTCCAGCGTCATCCATGTGACAAAACTCAAGGGGTCCGAATACTTTCCGAATGCACTGTACAGTAATGTCAGCATGGCTTTTCACCATGCCTTCTATACAGTATTCCTTATTCTTCCCTGAGGCCCACACCTTCTATAAGGTGCAGTATAGTATTTTGAACCACGTGACTGATCTGAACAGTGTTGTTGTGTTTTATTTCTTCATATGGACAAAGGCTCTATGTATTAGTGTTCTCGCCCTATGTATTATTCTCCCCCAATGTCCTGAGTACCTCTTGGCACAGTTTGATTTACATGCTCAGGGAGGCTGTGTATGGAAAGATGCATGCGGTTATAAAGATGTGACAAAAAAACAAATTCAAGGAATAAAATCTCCATTAACAGGGGGACAAGCTCCATTTCTCAGAGTGCAGATGGCGGTCAGTGGGACTATCTAATGTGCTCCACTACTCAGAGCTGTATGTGTGTGTGTGCGTGTCTCTGTGTGTGTGTACACATGCATGTGAATGGTGGTTCCTCCCCCACTTCTATAGCCGCGTAAACCTGACGCACAAAAATATATAAGAATCTCACTCTATCCATGGAATTCACTTCAGTGCCAACCACAGCATTTAGAGCCTGAACAATCGGTTGATGCTTGGCTGGAGGGTGGGCGATTGTGTTAAACTTTGAATCAAACTGTGTCCATGGAACTCCACACACACTGTACTGTACTATTCACACAGGGCCTAAGGGTCAGCCAAAGGCTTAGTTTGTACTCTGAGTCTCATGAGTGAAATGTTTTCCTGCATGTAGCTGTCAGTGCCCAGGGCCAGGGCAACATAATGATGGAAGTTAAGAGTTATTTCAGTGCCAAGGGGTTTCGATGCAGCTAGTCTACACAACATCATACATCCTTGAATGCACATCATTTCTGTGCTAAAGTGTGTAATTCACAGTAAAAACTCACTAACCAACATTCATACCATTATAATGCATTGATGTAAGCCACATCTAGCTAAACTCTTCATATGCCACCCACCGACCACAAAAACACAATTAATTGTAACAGATCTGTCAATGTGTCTTTTACACAGAGACCGTACACTATATAGAGATTATTATTTATTTATTTTTATATATTTTTGGGGTACTTTTTTTACCCCTTCTCCCCAATTGGTAGTTAGTCTTGTCTTGAATGAGATGCAATGGCTTAGACCGCAGCGCCACTCGGGAGGCCCCATATAGACTGGTTTAACAACATCCCTTGAACTCTTGTCCTCATCAATGCAACACATTCCCAGCAGTATCTAATAGTACCCTGAATCAAACCTAAAACCTATGGTGAACCTATGTCTCGCAGGCACACAAATAAACATACACACACCCACTATGCCGAACTTTCCGGTGCTGAGAATAAAAACAATAAAACTCACTGGTTGGTCATAAATGAACGACATTACTCTCCAACACACATTACTATTGTAATTTAAGAGGTAATGATCACAGTGGTAAATGTGTGTTGGAGAATATTTCATCATTGCCCCTCTATTTCTATCTCCAACTCAACTCCTGTTTCATTGAGCTCATTATGAAATCACTTCAGTAACTTTCAGAGCTAATCATAGATGTTAACGAGCTGTAGTTCAGAGCAGACACTGTTGTCTGACCTTGGTATCTTTCTCTCAACTGCTAGTCTGCTCAATATCTAAAGCATTATACCCCAGGTGATCTCATTAGATCTCAGGCCTAATTCTTCAGTGATGGAGTTAATTCCATACCAGGTATTGCTATCTATAACACCTCCCCATTACTATCCCCCACCAAGGCTATTTCTAGCCTGCCGAGCGACACACATAAGTAAATGTTATCTGTTGTCCGAATGGCTTTCATCCTTACCCTCCATATGCTCCGAAAGTGAAGCTCCTCTTTCTCTGTGACATCCTACTTGCTTGGGCTGCTGATGCTTTCTGGGGAGAATGTCCACATCAGTGGAGTTCACAGCAAGTGAGCAATGGGAGCACTCATACCTCTCCCCTCCCTCCTTCCCTCGCTCTCCCTCCCTCCCTCCTTACCTCCTCTCTGTTATACTCTTTAAACTCTCTAGGCTGACAGAGGCTGTGTGTTCTACAAGACTACATTTCTGTCAATAAGCATCACTGCCTGCCACCTCCCTCTCTCCTTTCTTCCTTTCACCCTCACTTTTCTCCTCCGCTCCCTCAGTAAGTCATATCTCCCTCAGACTAAGAGAAAGGTGCGTCCAACCATTCCGTTGCCCTGGTAACGAGCAGGTGCCCCTCTCTCCCTCACTTAGACTAAATTCATTTCTATGCACTCACATGTCCTCAATTCCCATCCTCATCCTAAAAAGAGGTGAATTCTTGTTTCATCTTAAAACCTCAGTCATATTATCACTAGAATAGAATATGCAATATGTTCAATAGAATATGCCCTTTACTCAAGTAGTCTTAATATTGTACAAGGGAAAACATGTGTATTCATTAGTAGCAGCAGCCAGATTCAAGGCTCTGACAGGTTGAATAGTGGAAGAAAATGACTTGCACTGAACTTGTGGTAATCAGCTCACCCCTACTGGAAATTGGAATCCCATTAATTTTTCCTACCCAACAGTCAAGTTAGACAAGTCTACATAAAAAATAACCCAGCAAACTAAACGGTTAAGGAGGTCAAACCCAAACAAATAGCATTGCATCTCACATAGAAATGTGGATTGTATAGAAAGCTGGCTACGGGTGTGGTGCAGGTGGAGTATCTGCTGACAAGAGTGGGTCCTAAGCCTGTCCTAAGGTCAACCAAGGATAAAGGGATGGATCACCCCACAGATTCCTCTTCTCCCTTCCTCTGCTCTGCCCTCTATATAAGTAGATTCCCCTCTAGCCTGCCTGCTGTCCTGTGGTCAGAGCATATTTTCCAGGAGTGTCCTGTCCAGGAGTACAGAGCAACCTCTGTTCTCCTTCCATCAGCTGTGGTGTTGGGGTGCCCTGGTGCCCATTGAACCTCCTCTTATTCAACTAGGCCAGAATGGACGGTGGCCAGATGTTGGCTCTTAATCAAATCACAAACACGCACAGCATAGGACTGTTCTGCCCGCACCTGTCTGCTCCCCTCCACTCCCATCCGCTCGCCTGCCTGACCCTTGTTTGCTCTCGCCATTGAGTGGAGATTGGTCAGACAACCTCCACAGCAGATATGTCTGTAGGATGTGCCTTCGCATCTGTTAGGCCACAGAAGAATGGGATGTGGACTCCACTTTCATACTTCAGTCATCTCTATATAAAGTGGGCTGAGGTCATAAATGAAGAAAACCCAGGCTCTCTGTGGGATTAAAGTTAGCGATGTTAGAACCTCTTTCATTTGGCAACTGATTATCCAGCGTAATGGTTTATGGATCATATTTTCAAGATGAATGATAAAGATCCCATGATGTTCCTCTGGGGGAATATGTTTCATGTCTACTCTTGAACAAGCAATGAGCGATACTGTATACTGAGTCAAACCAGGTGAAATCTTAAGGACAAGCCTGCACTTTGTTCCAGCTAACCAACTACAGTGTGCTGTCTGGGCGCTGTGTGTGATAGCCATAGCAACTGAAATGTAATTTCTCCAACAGAATGAAAGCAGGATCCTCTGGATCTGTACTGCAGTCTCCTAACTCCTCGTCAATGTTACAAGGTAATGCACTTTGAAGAGTTATTTTGACTATTGCTTTTCTCCTCCAGAGATGACCAATGCCCCTCTCCAAAAACAATTACCCAGAGTAATGTGTGTGGGGCAGGTGAAAAGGGACGGGTACGTTAGCATAATTAGTCTGTCCACCAGTCTCAAAATGCCACGGTGCTGCTTGTGCTCCTATTAAAATGGGTCAGACGCAACTTTGAGATGGTCTCAGACGGCAACAAGTGCAGCACAGTAATGAGCGACTGCCCTCAGAGATGGGGTTGAGTACACCCTGAGACGCCACTCTGTTTTTTTACTGTTTTTTTGTAAGGGTTGGTAGGCCTATACAATAACATGTTTCTCTACCATCTGACAGAGGTGACTTACAGAACCATTAACTATAAAAAAAAATAAAGAGTCCCACACGCCATATATAAACTCCCAGTAATTTATTGGGGAAATCACCAACCCTTCAGCATCACCGTACCCTCTTCAGGGTGATGTCACCCTACTTGAACCAGGTTATGTGCGACTCTATTTTTATAGTTTATTCGCCGTTAGTCAGCACCTCCACACAAAATCCTTTTTCTGGGTGTGTGCCCGCTCATGTTTGTTTGTTTTACTTTCAGAACCATAACATCACATATAAATATTACTGTATAGACAGTCACTAAGAATTTATCTCAGCACTATTTCTTCAAAATGAAAAAGTATGCCTCGTCTAATAGAGGTCCGCAGGGCTAACAACCCATTACATGAATGTCATGTCAACTTTGTGTTCTCCACCCTCTCCACCACTGATTGACATATCACAGTTCCACACTGTTGTTTTGTGGCCCAGTATACCTTGTGCCGCACACCATCCCATCCCACCTGATAAATCAGTCAGAAGCCTTCAGCACCAATTAAATGAGGAAAAATTGGAAGAGGAAGAGACATAGAGACACAGACAGGGAGATAGCAGGAGTGTGAGAGCACCTTTCCTTGGAAGAAAAAGGGATGAATGAATTTGGGTTGGGTCAAAAATACTGTTAACCAACCATGTGTATTGTATGGTATATTGCACTTTTTTTCTATTTGGTCTAAATCAGAATTCATACAATGTGTACCCTGTACTATTATAGTCCTTTACTTTAAGTGTCACGATCGTCGTGGTAATAATACTCGGACGCAGCGTACGTAGAATTCCACATGTTTATTAATTGAAAGTCACAAAAACAATAAAGAGCAACGAAATGTGACGTTCTGTAGCGCTCACAGGCATCAACACAAAAACAAGATCCCACAAAAACCAGTGGGGAAATTGACTGCCTAAATATGATCCCCAATCAGAGACAACGATAAACAGCTGCCTCTGATTGGGAACCATACCAGGCCAACATAGAAATAAATGCACTAGATCACCCACCCTAGTCACACCCCAACCTAACCAAAATAGAGAATAAAAAGACTCTCTATGGTCAGGGCGTGATATTAAGTTTAATACTACTACTAAATCACAATGAATTGAAAAGTAATAACAGTCAAGGAGTAGCGGACTAATGCAGTCCTCTTAGAGCACCCCCCCCTGATCAGAAGAGGAACTACTTTCCATTTCAGTTGTGCAATGGAGTGGATCGTATCAGGGGCTATTTGCAAAGCTGTGTGAGCCAGATAAGTTTGAATTTCATGCATGATGTGATGCGTCATTTGCAAACTACAGTTCTTTGTTTGAGTATGAGCAAAAGGATCTTTCGAGAAATTCCAAGACCGCAATTTCTTTAGGAGGATTTGCAGATGCTACAGTATCAGAGGCCCCTATACACCCAGAATATATCAACAGAGGGGAATTAGAATAACAAGGAGAGGAAAGACCTCTCCAGAAACCTTTCCCATTCATTATCTGACCAAGCCAGAGATTAAAATGATATTAAAATAATATATTTTTTATTCCAGCCAGGACCTGTACACTCATTAGAGGAGTATTATAATTATGGAAGGATGCAGCGAAAGCCAGTGTTCCATAAATTAATGAAACAAATGAGATTCTGCCTGCCTCAAATTGCAAAACACAGATAAATATACAGACATTTTGTAACCCAGTCATCAAACAGACTGCTTTTTTAATAAGGCTATTATTGTCCAGCCTCGCCTAGTCCACTGAATGTCGTGAATTCCACAAATGTCTTCTCTGGGACTGCTAGAGAAAAGTATGTATGCATATTACAACATAAATCATTGGGTTGGTGAGAACAGAGAGAGAGGTGGAGCGAGAGAGCGAAAGAAAGAATGAGCGAAAGAGAAAGTGAGAGAGGGGAGAGGGGAGATGAAAAGAGAGAGAGAGAGATAAAAGGGTTGGTACTGTATGTAATTAGATGGTAGAGGGATTTAAAAAATGAGGTTACTGCTGGATAGAGAAGGACATTCTTGACTTTGCCGTGTGAGGAGAAAAAAAGGATGAGGAAGGGGTTCAGGCTCAGTGTATGAGAGAGTTGAATATCACATGAGCGGCAGGTAGCCTAGCGGTTAAGAGCGTTGGGCCAGTAACCCGAAAGGTCGCTAGTTTGAATCCCTGAACCGAATAGGTGAACAATCTGTCAATGTGCCCCTGAGCAAGGTACTTAATCCTAATTGCTACAGGTACTTAACCCTAATTGCTACAGGGTCACCGTTAATGGCTAGCCGTGGCCACACTCTCCAAGCGTGTTTCAGGGGGAGTGGGATATGCAAAAAAACGAATTTCCAATTCACACACTTGTACATGTGTGAAATAGGACAAATGTAAGTGCCCACCTAATTATTGTTACATAGGCACAATTCAAGCCTGGAAAATGTGGTTGGAAATAAGGATCCATTCACCTTTATTCTCCACACCTACATTGATCAGATTTACAACTGTGAGGTGGGAGGCAGATGAGAGGAGATAAAGAAGATATATGAAGACACAAATCCTGTGGAACTGGAAGTATGGCAACACTACTGAGAGACATGGAGAAAATCCCTGCCTGCCTGTGTGTCTCAACTGGACCAACCCACATACTGTACACACTACAGGACAACACATCTACACCACATGCAACACATTTTCAGAGGGGAATACTGAGAGGCAGAGGCCTCTAGGAGAAACAAAAGAGAGGTGGAGAAGGAGGGATAGAAAAGACCAAAGCTGAACAATCTTTCAGCTCAACTAGAAGGAGAGCACCCACAGACCAAAGGCATGGGTTAATGACTCTGCAGACACATACTGGGAGGGACATAGATTTGAGACCTACTTTGATTTATCCAGAGGAGAGGGACAGACACAGAGAGGGACAGACAGAGTGGGGATGTCTCATCACACTACTTTATTAAAATAACACAGGCCTGCCTACTAGCTCTCACCACCATTAATAAATCAAATATATTTTTACAACCTTGAGTTGGTCATAGCTACTGTAACAGCATCATATACATTTTGAAAATCATAATGAAAAAGCAATCAAAAACAGAACTTCCACAAAATCCCAACTGAATCCCTGGATACTAGCAATAGTGGCAATCAGACCACATGGAAAAGGAGAGGTTGAAAATACTACTGCTTCAAAAGGACTGATCTCACTGGGAGCTTTTGGAAGAATGCCAGGTGCGGTTTCCCGGCAACAAGCCACTCTGGGGTTTACTCAACAATGGGCTCTATTGTTTCTTCGGCTCGAGTGTTTCAGCACCATGGACAGCAGCAGGAGCTTGGAAAGGGGCCAGAGTAGAGTAAAGGAAACATACAGTACACATACACTCTTTAATTCACAAACACAAGCAATTTCAAATAAGCACAAATTAGTGGGAGGAAATATCTGAGTATTTTCCAGATCATGAACCTGATGCTTTTCAATGCCAGCTGTATTGCTGAGGGTATGGACAGTACTGTAAAGGAATGGCCCCTGTGTGCAGTGTGATCCCTGTATCCCCCCCCCCATCCATAAAACATGGGCAATGACTGCATTAAGCCTGAAAACATACAATATTTATTTAACTAGGCAAGTCAGTTAAGAACAAATTCTTATTTACAATGACAGTCTAAGAACAGTGAGTTAACTGCCTTGTTTAGGGGAAGAATGACAGATTTGTACCTTGACAGCTCGGGGATTTGATCTAACAACCTTTCAGTTAATGGCCCAACGCTCTAACCACTATGCTACCTGCCGCCCCTCCATTACTCTGACTGCAGTCTTCTTTTCAGTATACAGTACGGTATGTACAAACATCCCTGATAGTATCATGAACCACTGCGTTTCAGACCACATTCTCTGAATATTCAACAAGTGAGTCCTGGCGATGAGAGAGAGAGATCATCAAACTCATTTGAAAATGCAAAGACGAGTTGGCATAAAATGTCAGAAAAACATGCACCATCCATACGAAATGTAATACAGCACAATTCCATTTCGGGCCCAGAAAGCTGACTTCATAAACATTTTTCTTTGTGCTTATTTCCAAAAAAATAATCACACACATTCCATTACTCTGACAGCAGTTTTCCTTTCACTATACGGTACAGTACATACAGTGGCTTGCAAAAGTATTCACCCCTTGGCATTTTTCCTATTTTGTTGACTGACAACCTGGATTTAAAATGTATTTTTGGGGGGTTTGTATCATTTGATTTACACAACATGCCTATCACTTTGAAGATGCAAAATATGTTTTATTTTGAAACAAACAAGAAATAAGACAAAAAAATGGAAAAACTTGAGCTTGCATAACAGCTGCAAGTCTCTTGGGGTATGTCTCTATTGTCACGGCCGTTGAAAGAAGTGGACCAAGGGGCAGCGTGGTGAGCGTACATTTTCCTTTTATTTTAAAAATGACGCCAACAAAACAACAAACGAAAAAAAAACAACCGTGAAGCTTACAGGACAAAATGCCACAAACAAAGTTAACTACCCACCACGAAAGGAGGGAAAAGGGCTACCTAAGTATGGGTCCCAATCAGAGACAACGATAGACAGCTGTCCCTGTTTGAGAACCATACCCGGCCAAAACATAGAATGCCCACCCGAAATCACACCCTGACCAAACCAAATAGAGACATAAAAAGTCTCTCTAAGGTCAGGGCGTGACATCTATAAGCTTGGCACATGTAGCCACTTGGATTTTTGCCCATCCTTTAAGGCAAAACTGCTCCAGCTCCTTCAAGTTGGAAGGGTTCCACTGGTGTACAGCAATCTTTAAGTCATACCACAGATTCTCAATTGGATTGAGGTCTGGGCTTTGACTAGGCAATTCATACACATTTAAATATTTCCCCTTAAACCACTCAAGTGTTGCTTTAGCAGTATGCTTAGGGTCATTGTCCTGCTGGAAGGTGAACCTCTGTCTTAGTCTCAAATCTCTGGAAGACTGAAACAGGTTTCCCTCAAGAATTTCCCTGTATTTAGTGTCATCCATCATTCCTTCAATCCTGACCAGTTTCCCAGTCCCTGCCGATGAAAAACATCTCCACAGCATGATGCTGCCACCACCACGCTTCACTGTGGGAATGGTGTTCTCTGGGTGATGTGAGGTGTTGGGTTTGCGCCAGACATAGCGTTTTCCTTGATGGCCAAAAAGCTCAATTTTTGTCTCATCTGACCAGAGAACCTTCTTCCATATGTTTGGAGAGTCTCCCACATAACTTTTTGCAAACACCAAATGTGTTTGCTTATTTTTTTCTTTAAGCAATGGCTTTTGTTCTTTAAGCAATGGCTTTTGTTCTGGCTTACTCTTCCGTATAGCCCAGCTCTGTGGAGTGCACAGCTTAAAGTGGTGCTATAGACAGATACTCCAATCTCCGCTATGGAGGTTTGCTGCTCCTTCAGGGTTATCTTTGGTCTCTTTGTTGCCTCTCTGATTAAAGGTCTCCTTGCCTGGTCAGTGAGTTTTGGTGGGCGGCCCTCTCTTGGCAGGTTTGTTGTGGTGCCATATTCTTACCATTGTTAATAATGGATTTAATGGTGCTCTGTGGAATGTTCAAAGTTTCTGATATTTTTCCATAACCCAATCCTGATCTACACTTCTCCACAACTTTGTCCCTGACCTGTTTGGAGAGCTCCTTGGTATTCATGGTGCCGCTTGCTTGGCGTTGCAGACTCTGGGGGCTTTCAGATCATGTGAGAGATCATGTGACACTTAGATTGCACACAGGTGGACTTTATTTAACTAATTATGTTACTTCTGAAGGCAATTGTTTGCGCCAGAACTTATTTAGGGGCTTCATAGCAAAGGGTGTGAATACATATGCAAGCAAAACCTTTCCGGTTTTTATTTTTTATAATTTTTTAAAATAAGTATTTTTTTTTATTTCACTTCACCAATTTAGACTATTTTGTGTACGTCCATTACATGAAATCAAAATACAAATCCATTTAAATTACAGGTTGTAATTCAACAAAATAGGAAAAACGCCAAAGGGGATGAATACTTTTGCAAGGCACTGAAGTACTGTATAATCCATTAGGGAATGGGTTGGAGAACAGTGTCTGTGAAAGCTATAAATAGTTTTGGAGAATGAGGGGGCGACTAAAGCAGAGTGACAGAGGTGTGGGTGAACAGCAACATCCCATTTAAACATAATAGTATTCTGCTCAGGGATGGAAAACTGCCTCTCCCCCAGTCCACACCAAACCAAACCCAATCACCATGGGTGTGTTGGGAATGATGGATGACCTGAGGCGCTGGGAGATGCTGAGGGTAAAATACGAGTTTGTATTTGACTCCATGGCATCTAAGCTTGTAGAAATCCAACTCATCCACACAGTGATTTGGCCCCTTGATAATTGAGCGGTATTTCTACCACGGTCTAATGAAAACTAAAAAGCAAAGTGTTTTTTGAATGGAGCTTGATGTTTTAATGCAGTGTAAAGTAGTGACTTGAGACTTGAACACTTTTCTAAGACCCATTAAAGCTGTAGTAAATGTTGTTGTTTTTTAAATCACACAGCAGTGCTGGTTTTACAACCAGCTGGATACGACAAACTAAACCGTAGCATTGGAAATAAAATTCCCTATTCCTTTAGTATGGTAGAAAAGAGCTACATAATGGTGAATAATCACATTGAATCAATTCATAAGTCCACTGTCTAAAACTGCTTTTTACATGCCTTAAAGAGGAATTGGAATGGAATTTTAATATGTTGCTTTAGAAACTGCATTATTAGTGTTGTCTTGTATGATTGATTTAATAAACCATATTCTGTAGCGATATTTTCTGATGGAAATCCGGCTAGTTGCTATTAGGTCCATGATTTGGAATCTTGGTCCTAGGTTGGTTATACCCAGAGCCATATACATGGTCAGGGAGTTGGTCAACCATGGTTTGCCAGTGTTGTGATAAGATAGTGTAAAATAATTCATTAAAATAATTTATCTGCACTGTATGTTTTTTGTGGGTTTTTTAAAATATCTGAAACATACAATATACTTGCAGTGAAGCCGCTCAACAACTACATCATACCAGTCATCCAACAGACTCCCAATCAGAGTGACACACAGAAGCATTCAGGGTCAATGTCCTGCTCAAGGGCACGTTGACAGATCTCCCACCAGGCCAAAAAAAGTGAACCCGAACCCTCCCCCCACAGTTCCCCAATAGCTGTCCCTCAACAATTCGAGACTCCTCCCACAGTCCCCCCAAGAAGAAAATAAATAAATAAAAGAATACAGTTCATTCCATTCCCCCAAGAACCCCCCCAATGCAACAACCAAGAGAATGAACTAAAGAGAAAAAGAAAAAGACAGAAGAAAACATTAAACAACAATGCAACATTTTTTTTACAAAAATAATAATACATTTAAAACAAAGGACATAAAGGGCAACTAAAATCATATCAGCAATGCCAACTGTATACAGTTGAAGTTGGAAGTTTACATACACTTGGGTTGGAGTCATTAAAACTCGTCTTTCAACCACTACAAAAATATCTTGTTAACAAACTATAGTTTTGGCAAGTTGGTTAGGACATCTACTTTGTGCATGACACACGTCATTTTTCCAACAATTGTTTACAGACAGATTATTTCACTTCTAACTAATTGTATTACAATTCCAGTGGGTCAGAAGTTGACATACACTAAGTTGACTGTGCCTTTAAACAGCTTGGAAAATTCCAGAAAATGATGTCATGGCTTTAGAAGCTTCTCATTTGAGTCAATTGGAGGTGTACCTGTGGATGTATTTCAAGGCCTACCTTCAAACGCAGTGCCTCTTTGCTTGACATCATGGGAAAATCAAAAGAAATCAGCCAAGACCTCAGAAAAAAAATTGTAGACCTCCACAAGTCTGGTTCATCCTTGGGAGCAATTTCCAAACGCCTGATGGTACCACGTTCATCTGTACAAACAATAGTACGCATGTATAAACACCATGAGACCACGCAGCTGACATACCGCTCAGGAATGAGACAAGCTCTGTATCTTAGAGATGAATGTACTTCGGTGCGAAAAGTGCAAATCAATCCCAGAACAACAGCAAAGAACCTTGTGAAGATGTTGGAGGAAACAGGTACAAAAGTATCTATATCCACAGTAAAACGAGTCCTATATCGACATAACCTGAAAGGCCGCTCAGCAAGGAAGAAGCCTCTGCTCCAAAACCGCCATAAAAAAAGTCAGACTACGGTTTACAACTGTACATGAGGACAAAGATCGTACTTTTAGAGTCAATTGTAGGGTCAATTTTAGATCAACGCTATGCATATTCAGACATTCCTGAACCTGAGACCAGAAACAGGTTACCTGAGGGCAATACCAAAATAAATGGTCTATTGATTCTGTATCCTCACAAAAAAATCTGCAGAGCTTCGATGATTTTATGCCCCAAATATTCAACATTTTGTTGGTGGCAAGAATTCTATATAATAATTTTAGTTGAAAAGCACGAAGTCTTGAATCTTGCGTTGTTTTATATATCAACTCATACACCTGTTCCATGGAATCTGTACATCAAAAACCTCTTCCCAACTATTTTGCAATCTGTATGGCACAGTTGTCAACATCCTGGTCCTCAAATTAAACTGGTATACTTTCCTATTTATGCTATTTTTATTTCTCCTCCAGTTTTGATCCTTTTTTATTTCTCCTGCCTCCTCCAGTTTTGATCCTTTATATTGGGCAGACAGACCAGTTCCCTGCCACCTCCTCCCCAGTTTTGATCCTGGGCAGACAGACCAGCCACCTGCCTCCTCCAGTTTTGATCCTTTATATTGGGCAGACAGACCAGTTCCCTACCTCCTCCCGCTGCCACCTGCCTCCTCCAGTTTTGATCCTTTATATTGGGCAGACAGACCAGTTCCCTACCTCCTCCCGCTGCCACCTGCCTCCTCCAGTTTTGATCCTTTATATTGGGCAGACAGACCAGTTCCCTACCTCCTCCCGCTGCCACCTGCCTCCTCCAGTTTTGATCCTTTATATTGGGCAGACAGACCAGTTCCCTACCTCCTCCCGCTGCCACCTGCCTCCTACATTGTTGGGGTAATGCTGTAATCAATTGGTTATAGTCTTGGAATGAGCAGACCTTCTCGTACAATTCTGATAACACCATGAAGGACATAACTCATAACATAACTCTAAGAACAAAATACCTTTTTCAAAAATCTTTCCTATAAATACAGGTATTTCATCAACCAGCACATTTGAGTTCAGCCATAATATTTGTTCTATCTTTTCAGGGGGATGGAATTGAAATTGTAGCCAGCTCTGCAATACTTGTTTGAAAAAGAGAGATACTTCAATTAATTGAAAATGAGACATGGCAATCTGCACAAAGGCAAAGAGGATAAAGGCAAACAATGCTTTTCTTAGTAATCTACTTGAGAACCATTTAGGGTTCAAATTAAACTTTTGAATAAGTGAAGATTTTAGAGAGAGGCTTAGTGCTTTTATATTTGATCTCATCCCACTCAATTCATATTCATAATATACATAGGCATGTTTTATTTTGTCTGGTTTAGTGTCCCAGATAAAGCTAAATATTTTGCTCATATCAGGTGTAGGCCACGCCATAAGTAAGTGAGTAAACTGAGATATGACTAAGGAGTTAATCAGGGCAATTGTTTTTCTTTTTTTCTCTCCCAAAAATACACAGGTATTTATCTCTCCATGGTTGCAGGATCTGGTCTATTTTTACAAGTTTTCTGATCAAATTCATTGTGGTGAGCTTATTTATATATGTTGTGATATGAATACCAAGTATGTCTACTTCACCATCAGCCCATTTTCTAGGTAAACTGCAGGGTAATGTTAAAGTTGTATTTTTCAATAAGGCGTCCCGCTAGCGGAACAACTTCGGGTGACGCTGAAGGACGCGACCGAGAGGTCAGTGGGGTGACGCACAGTTGGCCTAGCATGGTCCGGGTTAGGGAGGGCTTGGCCGGTAGTGATATCCTTGTCTCATCGCACACTAGTGACTCCTGTGGCGGGCCGGGCTCAGTGCACACTAACCAGGTCGCTAGGTGCACAGTGTTTCCTCCGACACATTGGTGCGGCTGGCTTCCGGGTTGGATGCGCACTGTGTTAAGAAGCAGTGCGGCTTGGTTGGGTGTGTTTCGGAGGATGCATGGCTTTCGACCTTCGTCTCTCCCGAACCCGTATGGGAGTTGTAGCGATGAGACAAGATAGTAACTACTAAAAATTGAATACCACGAAAAGGGGGTAAAATTTAAAAAAAAATAATAATAATAATTAAAAGCAGAGTGTGTGTGTGTTCCTAACCTTGCAAACAGACAAAAAAAGCTGTAAATGGATCAAGGGTTCACCAATTACGGCCTTGGCGGGCTTGGCAACTGTAACAGGGCGTGATGTGTAATGCAATGTCCCATGAAACGTGTCCAGAACATATTGTATATTGTGAGATCATGGCAACCGTAAGAGAATGTTCTAACTGGTCCTTCTGTAGCTCAGTTGGTAGAGCATGGCGCTTGTAACGCCAGAGTAGTGGGTTTGATTCCCGGGACCACCCATACGTAGAATGTATGCACACATGACTGTAAGTCGCTTTGGATAAAGCATCTGCGAAATGGCATATATTATATTATTATTTAACTTTAACACCAAAATATACTAAAAAAGTTTTTTTGCTAACATAGATAGAATGTTCATTCCCCTAACTAATGGAAAACTCGACGCTCAAACATTACGGGTAACATTGTAAAAATGCTATCTCTTCCCTAGAGTTTTTAGCTGGGCAGGGAAACGGAAGACCTATTGCTCCTATAAATAGAACAATCATACAGCCTGGTTGGAGTTCTGAGTATAGCCCATTCTCTGAAACTCCTGAGAAGACAGGCATGGCAGGTCAGTGTACTCATTGCAGTTGAAAATACAGGAGGCCTTATAGTACTATAGAACATCACACAGGCAAAGCTCCTGCTGCCTCTGGGCAGATGAAACACTCACATCAAAACACAACTATCCATCCCTCTCCAAATGGATTCAGTACTGAGATGCGTGACAGACAGCAGGGACTAAAGCCATGCATACTCCTCTTGCTGCTGCCTCCATGCTGGGGCAATAATCTGAGCCCATGGAGTCACCAGACTGGCCAGCCCCATTTCAAACGCCACAGGACATAACCTTGAGCCGTCCTCACTGCTGCTTCTGCCGCTCACATCAAGAGCAGGAAATAGAGCAGCAAGTGTGCCTGTTCCTGGCCAACAGACAAAGCTGACAAACTTTTAAATCACAAAGAAAACGTAAACATCTTAATAAACACCTTACTGTGATGGGCCCATTTCAGGATTTGGTGTATTCCACTATCAGCATCATCAGTGTCGGAATAATTTTATCTTGCCTAAAATAATTGGTTGACTACACACTAAACAGCATAGTGCTTTTAATGTTTCTACACAAGTAAACTGAATTGAACTGTCAGCTGTTTGCATCATGAAAATCAATTATTCCTAAAGTGCTAGGCAAATTAGCAGGTGGTTTCATTGTGTGTGTTAATGGGAATGCACATGGTCAGTTAACATCACAGGTTAATGCCAGAGCAAAGCCACAATGACAATTCTCACGTTGGGCCCGGATACTTGATATGGAAGGTAACAACATAAATAGTTACAACATAAATAGTAAAAAACACACTGTGCATGAAAATCTGTACATAATTAATATACTGTAGCATGAAAACAAAACTATATGTACATTATATAGGCTACATTGTGTGTATCTGCATAGGCTCTGGAGTGATGTACAAGCCAACCCATGAAAACTAGTATGCCTTTCAATCTCTGGAGCCTCTGAAGATTCTAATTCTTAAAAAAATGTGATTCCCATCCATATAGTATCAGGGGCTCCTGAGGTCTGTTTCACACCTGTGAGAAAGAATTATAGATACTGTATGCAGTCTGTAAATTGAGCTGTACTTCGATAATGCAGACACAGTTGAGACTAGTCAAATCTAAATCAGGTAAAAGAAGGATTTTTGAGACAATTGAGGCATTTTTTAAAACCTTTATATTATCAGGAAGTCATAATGATACCAATGTCTCTTTTACAGTTGAGCCCTGAATTACATAAATTACAGAAAATACACAAATAAAAATACAAAATGCAAGAAAGAAAAACATGGTCATAAAAAACAAACAAGTTCATCAGTAATGAGGTTATCAATTATATACATGTGTTCTCTGTTTGTCTGTTTCCAGTTTGTCTTGCCTAGCCTACCAGTGGGTACTCTTGTTTTTCCTCTAGTCCCTGATTTTGACCATTCTGCCTGCCCTGAGTCTGCCTGCAGTTCTGTACCTTGTGACACTTACCTGGACTACTGAACTCTGGCTGCCTGCCGTTCTGTACCTTTCGGACTCTGCTATGGATTACTGACCTCTGCCTGCCCTTGACCTGTCATTTGCCTGCCCCCTGTTTTTGTAAACGTTTGTTACTTCGAACTGTCTGCATCTCGGTCTTCTCCTAAGCCTTGATCATTTTGAAGATTGTTCCACAAACAAGGTGCAAGAAAAGTAAAAGCTGATTTATCTAACTTAGAGACAAAAGGAATTTCCAGAGTTAGCCATCCCTGAGACCGGTCATGGTAACTCATTTGTCTAGTTTAGTAAAGATGTTAGGTATAGTGGGACTTTTTGTGCAAGGGCTTTATAAATTAAAATAAGGCGATGTTTGTTTATTTATTTTTATTTCACCTTTATTTAACCAGGTGGGGCAGTTGAGAACAAGTTCTCATTTACAACTGCGACCTGGCCAAGATAAAGCAAAGCAGTGCGACAAAAACAACACAGAGTTACACATACACAAAAGTACAGTCAATAACACAATAGAAAATATATGTACAGTGTGTGCAAATGTAGAAGATTAGGGAGGTAAGGGAATAAATAGGCCACAGGCCATGGAGGCGAAATAATTACAATTTAGCATTAACACTGGAGTGATAGATGTGCAGATGATGATGTGCAAGTGGAGATACTGGGGTGCAAAAGAGCAAAAAGATAACAATATGGGGATGAGGTAGTTGGGTGTGCTATTTACAGATTGGCTGCGTACAGGTATAGTGATCTGTAGGCTGCTGTCATGATCGTTTTATGGAATGTACCAAGGTGCAGCGTGGTGAGCATACGTTTTTCTTTATTTACAAATGTCGCTAACAAAACAATAGCGTTAGCTCCGCCAACCTCCCCGTGTGCTCCCCCCCAAGAAAAATATTTGGGGAGTGGCTTCTCGGGCTTCCGTCAATGACTTGCCTCCTCATATCGTCGCCCTTCCTCCTTCGCTGCCTTTATCTCCCCCTTTGGACGGTGATATTCTCCAGCCTGCCTCCAGGGTCCTTTACCATCCAGGA
The DNA here is from genome assembly GCF_023373465.1 of Oncorhynchus keta. Classification (NCBI taxonomy): domain Eukaryota; kingdom Metazoa; phylum Chordata; class Actinopteri; order Salmoniformes; family Salmonidae; genus Oncorhynchus; species Oncorhynchus keta. The sequence continues at coordinate 27,541,237 of NC_068430.1, read as the reverse complement.
TCTCCTCCCATGTCCATGAGTCCCTTTCTCCATGCTGCTTGGTCCTTTGGTGGTGGGTAGTTCTGTCACGATCGTCGTATGGAATGGAGCAAGGTGCAGCGTGGTGAGCGTACATTTTTCTTAATTTGCAAATGTCGCCAACAAAACAATATACAACAAAAACTAACGTGAAGCTCCGTAAGGCTATACATGCACAAACAAAGACAACTACCCACAACTACCAAAAGGAAAAAAGGCTGCCTAAGTATGATTCCCAATCAGAGACAATAATAGACAGCTGTCCCTAATTGAGAACCATACCTGGCCAAAACATGGAAAAAAACAACATAGAATGCCCACCCCAAATCACACACTGACCAAACCAAATAGAGAAATAAAACGGCTCTCTAAGGTCAGGGCGTGACAGCTGATGCTTAAAGTTAGAGAGGGATTTGTTCCGGTCATTGGCAATAGAGAACTGGAAGGAAAGGCGGCCAAAGGAAGTGTTGGCTTTGGGATGACCAGTGAAATATACCTGCTGGAGCGCGTGCGAGGGGTAGGTGTTGCTATGGTGACCAGTGAGCTGGTCACCATAGCAACGAATATGGCGACGAATATGTAGCGAGGGCCAGCAAACGAGAGCATACAGGTCGCAGTGATAGGTGGTATATGGGGCTTTGGTGACGAAATGGATGGCACTGTGATAGACTACATCCAGATTACTGAGTAGAGTGTTGGAGGCTATTTGGTAAATGACATCGCCGAGGTGAAGGATTGGTAGGATAGTCCATTTTACAAGGGGATGTTTGGCAGCATGAGTGAAGGAGGCTTTGTTGCGAAATAGGAAGCTGAGAAAAAAAAGAAAAAAAAGAGTCGGCCCAAGAATTGAACCCTATGGCACCCCCATAGAGACTGGCAGAGGTCCGGACAACAGGCCCTCCGATTTGACACACTGAACTCTATCTGAGAAGTAGTTGGTGAACCAGGCGAGGCAGTCATTTGAGAAACCAAGGCTATTGAGTCTGCCGATAAGAATGATGATTGATTGATGAGTGATTGACAGAGTCGAAAGCCTTGGCCAGGTCGATGAAGACGGCTGCACAGTACTGTCTTTTATCAATGACAGTTATGATATCGTTTAGGACCTTGAGCGTGGCTGAGGTGCATCCATGACCAGCTCGGAAACCAGATTGCATAGCGGAGAAGGTACGGTGGGATTCAAAATGGTCGGTGATCTGTTTGTTAACTTGGCTTTCGAAGATTTTAGAAAGGCAGGGCAGGATGGATATAGGTCTATAAGAGTTTGGGTCTAGGGATGACCGCGGCAGCTTTCCAATCTTTGGGGATCTCAGACGATACGAAAGAGAGGTTGAACAGGCTAGTAATAGGGGTTACAACAATTTCGGCAGATAGTTTTAGAAAGAGAAAGAGATTTGCAGCTCTTTCAGAACATCAGCTGTCTGGATTTGAGTGAAGGAGAAGCGGGTGGGGCTTGGGTAGCTTTGCTGCAGGGGTGCAGAGCTGTTGGCCAGGGTAGGGGTAGCCAGGTGGAAAGCATGGTCAGCCATAGAAAAATGCTTATTGAAATGATCGATTATCGTAGATTTATCGGTAGTGACAATGTTTCCTAGCCTCGGTGCAGTGGGCAGCTAGGAGGAGGCGCTCTTATTCTCCATGAACTTTACAGTGTCCCACAACTTTTTGGAATTAGTGCTACAGGATGCCGTGTATCAACCTACGTAACATCAAAGAGGGCCAACCAACTTTCTGGTAGAGAAGGCAGTGATGAAGGCAGTGATGAAGGCAGTGATGAGTACTAAAATTGTTGCCTGTAATAAAGTGCGGTGCATCCAACGGCTTAAATGAATTGGCATCTGCATTCATATAGATGATGTCGCCATAGTCTAGGACCGGTAGGAATGTCGACTGAATAATCTGCTTTCTACTATTTAGCGAGAGGCAGGACCTATTTATTTCCATAGAATAAGCCATTTTTTTCTCAGCTTCTTAACTCATCAATATGCTTTTTAAAGGACAACTCTTCATCGATCCAGATGCCAAGATATTTGTAAGCAGGGACACAATCAATATGGACACAATCCAAATGACATATGCTTAAAATCATCAGAGTTATTTTTATGCACTCTAGAGACAACATATACATAATTTTAACTGCATTCAATACTCATTTCAGGTCAACATTTTTCTGTAATACAATGAAGGCAGGTTGTAGTTCAGATGGAGCCTGGTCAACTGTGGGAGCAATATCATATACAACATCATCATCGGCATACAAGTGCAGATAAACAAATTACAGTCGATATTGTTAACGTCAACAGTAAAAAGTACAGGACTCAGAATCAACCCCGGCGGGACACCTTTCATAATATCCAGGAAATTGAATTTAACACCATCAGTAGACACACATTTAGTTCTATCTGTCAAATAATTTTTACCAGTGTAACCAGTTACATGCAGCCTGTTCTATGCCAATTGAGGAAAGACTCAATTGGTCAAAAGCCTTTGACAGGTCAATGAAGAGTGCAGCACAATGTTGCCTTTTATCCATAAAGTTAACCACATGATTCATAAATAGGGATGCAGCAGCGATTATGCTATGACCTGATCTAACACCCGACTGATTTAGAATACCTTTCAAAGATAAGATCTTAACTGAGAATTAATCAAGGATTCAAATATTTGAGCTAGGCAAGAAATGTAGAAATAGGGCGATAATTATTTAGGTAACCACCTTTGTGAAGTAGGAGTACATGGGCTGCCTTCCTTATGGGTTAATGTTTCAGCAAATCAGGGGGCCAGAGAGCTGGATCCAGCATATCAGCCCCAGTGATTTTTTAAAACATAAATCTTAAGCAAGGCATCTAGCACATCACATATAGTAAATTGTTGAAATTAAAACATAGATTCAATAGAAGTTGACAGGTTAACCGTCGAGTCAGCTAGAGGCTTTCACATGGTAGAGCAGTCAATTGACTGACCAGGGTCAAGTAAACCACAGTTTCACTTGAATAAAAAGCCTGCCGAGATAAAATGATGACTAAAAGCATCACTTATCCCATTCTTCTCAGTTATGATGCCAGAGCCCGACAGAACTTTCTTGTGCAGGGAAGAAGAGGAAATTGTACACTTCAGTGCATTTACTGTTTTCCAACATGTAGAAGGATCATCAGTCAGAGATAGCACTTAATGTAGCTTGATTTAGCTTCCTTAATCGAGATAGTACATCTGTTTCTCATGGATGGATGGACATTGTGTGTGTGTGCCTTTCCGAGGGTGAATGGGCAAGACAAAAGATTTAAGTGCCTTTAAACAGGGTATGGTAGCAGGAGCCAGGCGCACCGGTTTGAATGTGTCAAGAACTGCAATGCTGCTAGGTTTTTCACCCTCAACAGTTTCCATGTGTATCAAGAATGGTCCACCACGCAAAGGACATTCAGCCAACTTGACACAACTGTGGGAAGCATTGGAGTCAAGATGGGCCAGCATCCCTGTGGAACGCTTTCAACACCTTGTAGTCCATGCCCCGATGAATTGAGGCTGTTCCGAGGGCAAAGGGGGGTGCAACTCAATATTAGGAAGGTGTTCCCAATGTTTTGTACCCTCAGTATATTTTCTGCAGAGATGAGTTTATTGAATCTTATTATTCTGTATTTAAAACAGACAGTCACGTGTTGAACAAGTAATAAACAATGTACTCAGACCACTATTATTATGAATAGACCACCATCATCAGTCATCCTGTAATCTGTCAGCCTACATGTAATTAGTGGGAAATAATGTAGGTAATTAGTTTGTCTCTTATCAGGATGGAGGTCTGGGCTAGCTGCACTCATTTACTCCTAGGCAATGAGGAGCTGGAGGGGGAGACCAAGGACAATCACAAAATCGATTAAGTCAAGGGTGATGGGGGAAAAATGTGGAGAACTTTGAATGTCATAATGGGTAGGATGCCTCTTTTGTTAAATCAGAGGGTATTTTTATTATGAAACCACGTGACATTGCAAATTACTTAAATCAATATTTTGACGTGCTAAGTGGACAAATTGAGAAATGCCATGAGTCCAACTGATGGCTCTCTGTCATATACACTTATAAAAGGCTGAATAATGAATGAGAGGCATTGCAAGTTAGAATTTTAACAAGTAGAAAAAGAAGAGGTTGAAAGGATGCTGTTGTCTCTTTCCGATGATAAGTTACCAGAAACAGATCATCTTGATGGCAAACTGCTTAGAGCTACAGCCAACCACATATCCACCCCAATTTGTCATATTTTTTATTCAGTATGGGCCATTCTACTGCCAATGTTTGTCTATGGAGATTGCAAGTCTGTGTGGTCAATTTGTAAACAACTGTTAGCAACAGGTGTGGCTGAAATAGCCGAATCCACTCATTTGAAGGGGTGTCCACATACTATTGGCCATGCAGTGTAGGTTCTTGATGTGTGGCCTGTGCCCAAAAGTCTGGAACGAGTTAAAGGCTATTCCACTCATTTGTAACCTGATATCACCAAGCCAATAGATGGTGGTGCTGTTATGTGTATCTGAGTGTGATACTATATTGTACCAGCGAGCAAAGTTACACATTACTTACTATGCACTGAATGGAGCTGTATGCATGTTACCAAGTGATGCTTAAGCAAAGACTTTCTAATTAACATTACCTTGGTCTTGTATAGAACTAATAGCACTCAAAACATGGTGTCAGAAGTCAGAACCAAATAGGTTCCGGACAAAAAGGAAGCAAAAGTCTGCATTGCAGCTCTGCTAACTGTGATGGGAAAGGAATGTCATCCGGCATTTGTATATGCCAGAAGCAGAGAGAACAGAGAGAACTGACCCGGTAAAAATGATAGAGGCGCTACAGAAACACTTTGAGCCTTCCAGGAACGTGATCTAGGAGAGGTATATGTTTAATGCTTGTCAACAAAGTCAATGTGAACCACAGAGCAGTACATTGCAAATCTGAGAAAGCTAGCAGACACGTGAATATGGCGCATTACGAGAGGAACTAGTCCGTGACAGGCTTGTCATAGGCACTAAAGATATAGCTGCGCGAGCGTGCTTGCTCAGAGAACCGAACCTCACTGAACTAAGCTGTTGACATGTGTCGTTCAAGTGAACAAGCACAAAGGCATATCAGGAAAATTGATGGAGGTGAACCAGAGACTGTACATTATACCTCCCGATGAGCAACGTTCAGAATCAAAACGACAATATGGTCGTAAACAGAGCGTTTACAGGGGATAATAACAAACATAGAATGCTAAACGAAGTACCCAGTCATTACTACGGTTCAGTACATGCCAAAGCCAAATGCCCAGCATACGGTGTCACCTGTAAAGCATGTGGGAAATGAAACCACTTTGCCAAAGTTTATAAACAAGCACAACACAAACCTCAACTCAATCTAGTAGAGGAAGAGAATGAGTCAGATGACCAAACAACAGATGCAATGTGGTACATCTCAAAGGTTCATTCTGTGGAAAGTAAAGCAAAGAAATGGTTGATTAACCTTAAGCTAACTCCACTCAGTGATGAGCCATTGACATATGACCCCAGCCATACAATTAAATGTCAGCTAGACACAGGATTAACAGTGAATGTCATAAACTATGGGGACCTACAGCAAGTCATGTAAGACAGCAATCCAGTTCTCCTACCCAGCAAAGCTCCACTCAAGCTATATGACGGCACACTGATAAAGCCAACAGGAGAATGCAATCTCAAAGCAGATCATGATGGAAAAATTTTTCATATCAAATTTCAGGTCATGGAGACATCCCAGGTTTCTTTGCTGTCAGCTGACAAATGTGAAAGACTCAGCCTACTACATGAGAAATGCAGCCATGTGTTACATTACGTTGACACCCCAAGCACCACATCCACTGAGGTCATCATGACAACTGAGGAGATCATCTCCAAGTAGAAGGACGTGTTCGATGGGCTCGGCTGCCTTCCTGGAGAACTACACCTTGAAGTAGACAATGCAGCCCGGCCTGTGCAGCAGCTACCAAGACAGATACCTATTTCACTGAAGGAAAGCATCACCAAGGCCATACATTCAATGGACAATGCAGACATTATCACAAGCCTACACCGGGGATCAGCAACATGGTTGTCATTGAAAAACCTGATAAGCTAAGAATATGCATGGACTCCAGTGTACTCAACAAAGCCTTACTGAGATCGCACTTCCAGATGCCCACAATAGAAGTGATTCTACCAGAGATATCCAACGCAAAGATATTCTCAGTACTCGATGCCAAAGATGGATATTGGCAAGTCAAACTTGATTACGTGAGCAGCTATCTAACAACTTTCCGTAGGCAGATATAGATGGCCGAGAATGCCATTTCGAATCAAGCCAGCAGCTGAAGTATACCAGCGCAGAAACTGAGAAGCACTACAGGGACTAAAAGGAGTGAGTGTGATCGCGGATGACATTCTATTCTATGGATGTGGTGACACACACGAAAAGGTGATGGTAGATCATGACAGAAAACTTACAGCTCTCCTGCAGAGAGCAAGAGATGTCAACAGACTGACTGACAAGGACATTGACTGGACATGGCTACCACAGCATGACGCAGCAGTTGAGACTATCAATCAGTTAGTCACACAACACCCAGTGCTCAAATACTACGACTTGAATGAAGAAGTCACACTGCAGTGTGATGCCAGAGAGACAGATTTGGGCACAGCCCTGCTACAGAAAGGACAACCTGTTGCATTTGCCTCCAGAACATTGACTCAGACAGAGCAAAGATATTCACAGATTGAGAAAGAATGTCTCTCCATTGTTTTTTCATGTGACAAGTTAGACCAGTATCTGCATGACAGAGAGTTAATCACAATACACTGCTACCACAAACAGCTTAAGATGATCTTCAAGAAATCCCTACTCACAGCGCCCAAGCGACTGCAGAGAATGTTGATAAGGCTAAAAAGATACCAACTCCATGTGTAATACAAACAAGGCAAAGAACTACATGTAGCTGACTTCCTGTCCAGAACAGCTCAATCAACCACAGAGCACAGACAAATGCAAACACCAGCCACGGTCTACGCTATGTGTCTAGCCACAACTGACCTGGAACAGATGGATCACAGCAGTGATGACAAGATCTCAACTAAGACAATGGAGTCAAACAAAGCACAATGTTCCCAGGACGCACTGTTTCAGGCTCTGTACGCACAAATCAACAACGGCTGGCCTGGAACCAAACAGGCTGTGAGTCACGCACTGAAAGATTTATGGACGTACGAAGAGGAGCTCACCACAGAAAATGAACTGATATTTACAGGTTCTTCATCCTGGACATGTTACACGCTGAGACTTTCTACACAAAATATACTCTGGCCACTCAGGCATAGAGGCCTGTCTCAGAAAGGCATGTGATGCTGTTTTCTGGCCGAGGATTACAGAGGATGTAAAGATCTTTATCAGCAAATATGCCACCTGTAACTCCATCCAGAAGAGACAACAAAAGCAGACACTCATCCCCCACTAAATCCCTCCCCTCCCATCCCATGGTCCAAGATCCGGATGGACTTACTCACAGTCAACAAAAGCAACTACCTCATCTTGGTCGATTATTACTCAGACTACTGGGAGCTCACTAGCTGAATGACACCACATCAGACACCATCATTGAATGCTGCAAAAAGCAGTTCAGCAGACATAGCGTTGCCACACTGTTGTTTCTGATAATGGCCTCCCCTCCTGGAATGGACTTTCAAAAATGTGCTGATGAGTGCGATCTTAAACATGTGACGTCATCACCGTATCACAGCCAAAGAAATGGAAAAGCAGAATCAGAGCTGAAAATTTGTGAAAATCATGTCCAGACGCACACGCATGATCCTACCCACCATGAAAAAAACTCTAACCCCAAGTGGTACAAAATGTCATTCCAAGAAAACAAGCAAAAGGGCTGACAGCAAAACACCACTGACACACATGCCTGTGACATGCCCAACATCATTCACTAACAGTAAGGGTTATTTTCCACCCCAACAACTCAGCCAGCAATTGGACGCTGGGAATATGCACTTATGAACTCAGTGACCAGTCGTGTGAGGTACTTGCGAATGGTACAAAGTACAGCAGAAACAGAAAAGACATTTGTGCAGTGACTGAACAACTCAGGATCCTCCCGAACGACCAATAAACATACACGGATGAGGATGACTGGGGACCATGGAATGAACCTGCCATCCAAGCAGGTGGTGAACAACAGGCTGCTGATATGGAAGCAGCCCCACTTCCTGAAAATATAACTCCGAGACACACCAGAACCAGGGCAAATATCAGGCCGCCCGTGAGATACTCCAGAGACTATTTAATCTTAAAGGTTGTAAATTGTTGGTATTTGTTTTGTAAGTGGGAAGAGGGTAGTCTGCTTATTGACTTTAAAGGCGATGCTCATTGAAGGTACTTGAATAAGAACACAGTTATGTGTTTTTTGGTAACATTGTAATGTTTTCACTGGCAAGGGTCTAACCCCAGTTCTCCTGTTTGAGTCAAGGAGCAGTAATCTTCAAAAGCTGAAAAATTGGGCGTGCAAAATTATTCAGCCCATTTACTTTCAGTGCAGCAAACACGCCCAATTTTTCAGTTTTTGATTTGTTAAAAAAGTTTGAAATATCCAATAAATGTCGTTCCACTTCATGATTGTGTCCCACTTGTTGTTGATTCTTCACAAAAAAATACAGTTTTATATCTTTATGTTTGAAGCCTGAAATGTGGCAAAAGGTCGCAAAGTTCAAGGGGGCCGAATACTTTCGCAAGGCACTGTATGTTGTTTAAAGGAAGGTGATACAAGATGTCGCCAAAGCCAATAGATGCCGCTGCTGTTATCTGTATCTGAGTGTGATACTATATAGTACTAGCAAGCCAAGTTAGGCATTACTTACTGTGCACTGAATGGAGCTGTATGCATGTTACCGAGGGATGCTGAAGTAAAGCCTTTCTCATCAAACTTACCTTGGTCTTGTATAGAACAAATAGCACACAAAACATAATTCAAGACAAAAGATTCCGCCTTCACTAGTTCTAATAGTTGTCCTATACTGCCTGTGTTAAAGAAATTATTCAAAAAAATTGTATCTGTAGAAATCCAGGATTTAAAAAAAAAATGTAATGATCCAGCATTAACACCCTTTGTTTTCTTTATTGTTTTGGTTAGGTGAGGGTGTGACATGGGTGATGTATGTGTTTTTGTACTGTCTAGGGGTTTTGTAGGTTTATGGGGTTGGTTATCATCTAGGTGTTTATATATGTCTATGGTTGCCTAGATTGGTTCTCAATTAGAGGCAGGTGTTTATTGTTGTCTCTGATTGGGAACCATATTTAGGCAGCCATCTTCTTTGGATATTTCGTGGGTTAATGTTTATGTCGAGCTGTCTGTGTATGCACATTTATACTGTAGTATAGCTTCACGTTCGTTTTGTTGTTTTGCAGTTTGTTTAGTGTCCGTCTTTATTAAAATATATAACATGTAGTCTAATCACGCTGCGCTTTGGTCTCATCTTTACGACGAACGTGACAGAATAAGCCACCATAAAAGGACCAAGCAGCGTGATAAGGAGGAACAACGCTTTGTGGAATCGAGGACTCGGGATGAAATACTGGACGGTAAAACATCCTGGACCTGGGAGGAGGTAATGGCAGGGGACAAGACCCTGCCATGGAAGCAGGTGGAGAGAGCACAGGAGGAACGGTGACGGTATATGGGTACAAGGCTAGTACGGAAGCCGAGAGGCAGCCCAATAATTTTTTGGGAGGAGGCACACGAGAAGTTTGGCTAAGTCAGGTAGGAGACCTGAGCCAACTCCTCGTGCTTACCACGGCGGGCGTCGTACTGGTCAGGAACCGTGTTATGCGGTGGAGCGCACGGTGTCCCCAGTACGCGTGCTTAGCCCGGTGCGCTACATCCCAGCTCCCCGCATCTGCCGGGCTAGGGTGAGGATCCAGCCAGGGCGGATGGTGCCAGCTCTGCTCTCCAGACAGCCAGTGTGTCTCCTTGGGCCAGGATATCCTGCGCAGACGTGCCGTGCTAGAGTCACCATCCAGCGTCTTCACAGTCCGGTGTATCCAGTACCACCAGTGCCAACACCACTCACCAGAGTGGAGCTGGAGCTGCCAGAGCCGTCAGTCAACCAGGAGCTGCCAGAGCCGTCAGTCAACCAGGAGCTGCCAGAGCCGTCAGTCAACCAGGAGCTGCCAGAGCCGTCAGTCAACCACGAGCTGACAGAGCCGTCAGTCGGCCAGGACCCGCCAGAGCCGTCAGCCGGCCAGGAGCCGCCAGAGCCGTCAGCCGGCCAGGACCCGCCAGAGCCGTCAGCCGGCCAGGACCCGCCAGAGCCGTCAGCCGTCCAGGAGCCGCCAGAGCCGCCAGTCGGCCAGGAGCCGCCAGAGCCGCCAGTCGGCCAGGAGCCGTCAGCCGGCCAGGAGCCGCCAGAGCCGTCAGCCGGCCAGGACCTGCCAGAGCCGTCAGCCGGCCAGGAGCCGCCAGAGCCGGCAGCCGGCCAGGACCTGCCAGAGACGTCAGCCGGCCAGGACCTGCCAGAGCCGTCAGCCAGCCAGGAGCTGCCAGAGCCGTCAGCCAGTCCGGAGCTGCCCCTCAGTCCGGAGCTGCCCCTCAGTCCGGAGCTGCCCCTCAGTCCGGAGCTGCCCCTCAGTCCGGAGCTGCCCCTCAGTCCGGAGCTGCCCCTTAGTCCGGAGCTGCTCCTCAGTCCGAAGCTGCCCCTCAGTCCTGCTCCTCAGACCAGTGGCGCCCTCTACGATGATCTTCTGTCCGGGGCCCGCTCCTGAGGCGCCACCTACGTGGGCCAAGACTGAGATAGAGCGGGGTCGACATCCCGCACCCGAGCCGCCGCGGTGAAAGAGGCCCACCCGGACCCTCCCCTTTAGATTAGGTTTCTGTGGGAGGGGTACTGTCACGCCCTGACCTGAGTATTCTTTGTTTTCTTTATATATTTTGGTTAGGTCAGGGTGTGATGAGGGTGGTATGTGTGTTTTTGTCCCATCTAGGGTGTTCACTGTCTAGGGGTTTTGTAGATTTATGGGGTTTGTTTACCATCTAGGTGTTTATGTAGGTCTATGGATGCCTAGATTGGTTCTCAATTAGAGGCAGGTATTTATCGTTGTCTCTGATTGGGAACCATATTTAGGCAGCCATATTCTTTGGGTATTTTGTGGGTTATTGTCTATGTCTAGTTGCCTGTGTTTGCACTTTTGTATCTTAGCGTCACGTTCGTTTTGTTATTTTGTATATTTTATTTGCTGTCTATCTTTATTAAAAGTATTATGTATTCTAACCACGCTGCGCTTTGGTCTACTCCATACGACGATCGTGACATCATGAGATAGGAGTTACATAGTTCAGAATACACAAGATCAAGCACACACAGAACAACCGTTTTTACATTTTTTTTATTTTGAAAGTCATCTTTCATTGACAAGATATAAGTGAATTATTGATTCCCAGAGCTGGAAACACATCAGATGGCTTCAACAAAGTGAATTATATCAGAAAAAAATGGTATTGATAGACCTAACAACTCAAAATGGGCAGCAGTTTTAGTAAGTGGTGTCAGGTGTGGTCACGGGACGTTTCCTGGCCAGGCAGCAATAGTTTGTATTATAAAAGGTTCTAGGCCTTGTTTTGTCCCACTCAGGTCAACTGCATATCCCTGGAAAACTTATCTAATTGGCTGCAAGACTGTCAAGGTGCCATAGTAGCCAATCTCCTGTGTAATGGATGCCTACAGAGCGTGAAATAGTCACTCGGTGGACATTCGATGTTGCTATTAAGTCACCAGATAATAACTAAGACCCAGACGCAGGTTTGAAGGTAAGACCCAGATGCAGACTGTGTCGAAGTAACAATGTTTATTATAGCAGCAGGGCAGGCAAACGACAGGTCAAGGCAGGCAGGGGTCGATAATCCATAGTAGTGGGGAAAAGGTACAAGACGGCAGGCAGCTCAGGCAGGCGGGCTCAGAGACAGGACAAGTGAGGGTCAAAGCCAGGAGGGCTAAAAAAAGAGAGACTGGGGAAAAGCAGGAGCTGAGACAAAACACTGGTTGACTTGACAACAAGACGAACTGGCAACAGACAAACAGAAAACACATATGTATAAATACACAGGGGATAATTGGGAAGATGGGTGACACCTGAAGGGTGGTGGAGACAATCACAAAGACAGGTGAAACCGATCAGGGTGTGAATGATACCCCCCATGTAGCTATAGCTCAAATGACCAAATTGAAGCTTACTTTGCTTTTTGGTGAAAATGTAAAATGTATAATAAACATTTTAACTCTTGGAGCTGGTGATCAATAACGGTAGGTCACAGGCAGACAAATAAGATATCCTCATAATCTCTGGAGTTCCAGCTTTCTGTGTGTATCAAAATATTCCGTGTTTAATTTGTTTATGCTTCACAACGCTAACCGGAATGTAGGTAGCAGCCATCTTGAAATGAGGTCATCGGCTCAGCCTGCCTTTATTTATTAGTATGCCCATATATGGTAGTAAGTCACACAAAAGATTTGCAGGCACCAATCAACAGCCAAGATACTCAGGTTTCCGCAGACACCCAGCTTTTACAGATAGGGGATACCATTCTCATACCAGACTGAATTAAAACATTAAAACATCTAATATTACATTTAAAACCTGTTTGGGATAGGGGGCAGCATTTTCATGTTTGGATGAAAAGCGTGCCCAGAGTAAACTACCTGCTACTCAGGTATGCATATTATTAGTAGATTTGAATAGAAAACACTCTGAAGATGTCTGTGAGGATAACAGAACTCATATGGCAGGCGAAAACTTGAGAAAAATCCAACCAGGAAGTGGGAAATCTGAGGTTTGTAGTTTTTCAACTCATTGCCTATCCAATATACAGTGTCTATGGAATCAAAATACATTTCCTAAGGCTTCCACTAGATGTCAACAGTCTTTAGAACCTTGTTTGATGCTTCTACTGTGAAGGAGGGGAGAATGGGAGCTGAATGAGTCGGAGGACTGCCAGAGTGGCATGAGCTGATCACGCATTCACGTGAGAGTTAGCTTGCGTTCCATTGCAATTCTACAGACAAAGGAGTTGGAACATTATTGAAGATTTATGATAAAAACATCCTAAAGATTGATTCTATACTTCGTTTGACATGTTTCTACGAACGGTAATATGACTTTTCTTCTGAACTTTTGCCTGGACTTGCCTGCGCTTGGTGAGTTTGGATTTGTGACAAACTAACAAAAGGAGATATTTGGACATAAATGATGGACTTTATCGAACAAATCAAACATTTATTGTGGAACTGGGATTCCTGGAAGTGCATTCTGATGAAGATCATCAAAGTTAAGTGAATATTTATAATGCTATTTCTGACTTCTGTTGACTCCAACATCGCGGATATCTGTATGGCTTGTTTTGTTATCTGAGCATTGTACTCAGATTATTACATGGCTTGCTCTTTTGTTAAATGTTTTTGAAATCTGACACAGCGGTTGCATTAAGGAGAGGTATATCTCTAATTCTGTGCATAACACTTGTATCTTATATTAATGAGTGTCATCTGATGAAGATCATCAAAAGTTAGTGATTCATTTTATCTCTATTTCTGCTTTTTGTGACTCCTCTCTTTTGCTGGAAAATGGATGTATGTGTTTTTGTAACTAGGCTCTGACCTAACATAATCATATGTTGTGCTTTTGCTGTAAAGCCTTTTTGAAATCGGACACGATGGGTAGATTAACAAGAACTTAAGATTTAATTTGGTGTATTGCACTTGTGAATGTATGAAAGTTATATATTTATAAAAAAATATTTTTAAATTTTGCGCGCTGCCTTTTCAGAAGAATGTTGTCGAGGGGTTCCGCTAGCCATAAAAGAGGTTTAAGCAGACTAACTTTCTCTGCTTATCTTCCATCATGATCAGACATCATTTTCCATGGTGTAGTTTGAGAGGACGTGTTCATATTAAGAATTGGTCTGCCAATGTATCTGCACCTCTCCACACAGTTTCAGCAGCACATAACTAGCCCACTTCCTCGGGATGCTAAATTACATGGCAGTATTGGATTTCTTTCTAAGCCAGAGGCAAGAGAAATGGCAGTGAAATACAGGGTTTACAGAGGCTGACAATGACTTTTCCTTTTAGAAATCTATACATCAGCAACCTCATATAATACACTGCCAAAGGATACAGAGATAAGAATGAATACCCTTATACTGTGGTAAAGAAAACAGGGATTGGGAGAGTCGGACAGAATTATTCACACGATCAAAAGCATGGAGGTTGTAGTTGTGTGCCAATAGAAAGGCCACAGCAAACTGACCCTCATTCTAGCTGAAGTTCCGAAAAAGCAGAGAACAAAGACAAGCTGGGAAAGATGCTCAAACTTCAAGGCAGCCTCACATCTCAGAGTACATGTTCACCGCCAGATGTCTTTGTATAATACCATGACACATTCCACAAAAATAATTCCACAAAAATAGTTGATTATAAAACCTCACCTACACAAAACTCCTTGGACAACAGAACCCACACACATCCATGTGATGATGAGAGCTGTGATCCTACATCTGCAGGCTACAGAGAAATATCTTCAAGCTGAGAAGAGGAGGAGAACATTACTGTTATCTCACATCCAACAAACTCCACAGAGACTGGGATGAGTGTGAAATGATGTGAACAGATTAACTGATATATGCTGAGAGCATGGGCAATTTTACAGTGTTATCCTAACTGTGGTAAAATACATGATAGGACTTGACATTACATGTGCGGTAAACATTGTTCCAATAAACTGGTTTTGGCTGCTCAGAAACTATTTTTATACTCAATTAGTAAATATGAAACTGTTAAAAGTGAATGGGTAGAACTATCTAGATTCTTCAGAATGGTAGCATACATAATTGTGTACTCAATCTCCAATGGATGAGTATTCCCATATTTGAATAATTCAACCTGTTCAGTTGAGACATGAATCTAATAATGCTTTGTAAGGAATCTCTAATGATACGCTTCGGCAGAATCTCCCCAAGGACTGACACAAATACAAAGTAAAATACAAAAGCAGACAGATGGAATTGAGAATAGCAAGGGCAGATGCCCCTGTGAGCTGCAGGCATTGGAGACATTTGGAAAAAGAGAGGCAGAAACAAAGCGAGAAATGCCAGGGAAGACACAAACATGGATATGTTGGGAGTACATTGCAGTAGCTAGTAAAGAATGGAACAAATTTTAAATATTCAGCAAGAAACACCACAGGGTGCCAATGAATATAATGATAGTGCAGGCAAAAACATACTGTATACTGAACAAAAATATAAACGCAACATGCAACATTTCCAAAGATTTTACTGGGTTACAGTCAGGAAATCAGTTACTTGAAATAAATTCATTAGGCCCTAATCTATGGATTTCACATGACTGGGAATACAGATATGCATCTGTTAAAAAATGTAGGGGTGTGGATCAGAAAACCAGTCAGTCTCTGGTGTGACCACTATTTTCCTCATGCAGCACCACACATCTCCTTCGCATAGACATTGGAAGCAACTTATGGTAGAGAAATTAACATTCAGTTCTCTGACAACAGCTCTGGTGGACATTCCTGCAGTCAGCATGCCAGTTGCAGGCTCCCACAAAACTTGGGACATCTGTGGCATGGTGATGTGTAACAAAACTGCAAATTGTGGGGTGGCCTTTTATTGTCCCCAGCACAAGGTGCACCTGTGTAGTGATCATACTGTTTAATCAGCTTATTGATATGCCACACCTGTCAGGTGGATCAATTATTTTTGCAAATGCTCAATGACAGGGAGTAAACAAATTTGTGTACAAAATTTGATGGGAATGAGCTTTTTGTGCATATGGAACATTTCTGAGATCTTTTATTTCAGCTCATGAAACATAGGACCAACACTTTACACGTTGCGTTAATATTTTTCTTCAGTGTAAAACATACAGATAATTATTATCGCGTAGTCAGATTTTCCCAGCGGAGCTCTAGGGAATGCACGGTAAGCAGATGAGATTTAACTATAGCTGTGATCCAGAATTGTATCTTCTCTTGTGGGGCATATCACCAGTTGTTCATAGTTAGGTAACTCGTGGGACAAATTGGAGTGGTTAAAATCTCCCAGCACGATTGTTGTGGGTTCGGGGTGAGATCTTTCCACTGTGGAAATGTGATGTGCTAGTTCGCCGATGACATTGCTGGCATTAGCTTGTGGTGGGATGTAAACACCAGTTAGCACAATTGAAGCAAATTCCCTTGGGAGAGATAATGGCTTACAAATTATAGTTAGGGGAAGCATAATTGATGTAGTATTTTGTGTAGTTGGTACACTAGCGCTGATTAATCATGAAGCAGATACCACCACCTTCTGATTTTAGAGACAACTGGATTGACCTGTCGGCTCGGTGGATGGTAAAATCCGGGGGGGATACGGCAGTCTGGAACAGATTGGTCCAGCCATGTCTCAGTAAGGCATTCCCCTTCATTTCTCTTAGTTCAGATCAAATGCAGGAGTCAAACATTTTATTCCTAAGTGATTGGATGTTCGATATTAACAAGCCAGCGAGAGGGGGCCAGTAGGGCCGTCTCCTGAACCTCGACAGTATGCAAGCTCGCCTTCCATGTCCGGCTGTATTCCCACATGTAGACGGTGACTGCCCACGTTGTTAGTCAGTAATTCCATACGATTTCTCCCTGATGTTTAGAAGTTCCAAATTACTATATTTGTGTAAACATGTAGACCTTCGGATGAATAACACTGACAAGAGAATGAAAAAATCCAACACAAGAACTCATATGGGTCAACATGAAACTACAGCCTGGCCTGAAGTCAAAACAAGTAATGTACATGGTAAAGACAAGAAACAACAATACAAGAAACTCAGTAGCCTGCCTGGAGTCTTTACCATGTAAAAATAGATTGAGTCAAAACAGAGAGAAAACAAAACTTTTCTAGTCGTAAAGAGCACGAAGAGGCCTACTACTGTGGTCAAACATAGGGGTGTGTCTGTGTGTAAGTACGTACAGTACATGGTTGAGAAGTGAGCCTGCCCTCTGTGAGTAGTGTTGGAATGAGCTTGCATTCTGTGCGTAGTGTTGTAGTGAGCCTGCAGTGCAGACAGCACTAACCCATCATTAAGGTAATTGTATCCTGCACTCCTTGCTCCCTGGGGAGCTGCAAAACAATTTAGATTATCTCCTTGACATTTCACTTCAACATGTGCTCTGCATGTGCTGTGTGCATGCCTCCCAATGTGCCAGTGTAGCAGGATCTTCTCTCTCTCTCTGTGTGTGTGTGTGTGTGTGTGTGTGTGTGTGTGTGTGTGTGTGTGTGTGTGTGTGTGTGTGTGTGTGTGTGTGTGTGTGTGTGTGTGTGTGTGTGTGTGTGTGTGTGTGTGTGTGTGTGTGTGTGTGTGTGTGTGTGTGTGTGTGTGTGTGTGTGCGTACTGGGAGTGTGTCAGGATAAAAGTGCATTTCAAACACCGGAGTGTTCAGACCGTTACGTAATGACCAATGTCACAGCAGCAAGCAGTATGAAAGAGAAACAGGGGAAGCCGAGATGTGTTTGACATTTGATGGCGTGGAATGCAGACAAACAGGTCATCATCTGTTCGTCACAAGAGTGACTCATTGCAGAGAGCTCCACCTAACCTTTCCTCTTCCTCCTGACGTCGTCATCATGCTGAAGGCAAGCTTCACAGGAGTGTCTAGTCCATAGAGATAGGTAGAGAACTCTAGTTCCCAAAATCCTGTTTTAGCACAGGCAGTGACATTTAGGACATTCACCATTTTGAAATATTCAACTGGGTGGGACTTCCTGTGGGTTAAGGAAGGATCACATAATTCCACCCAGGTCACCAGGAGGAATAAACCAATAAATTATACTTATACAAACGTTCCATAACTGCAGATGGCAGTAAATTGCCAACCTTGTCTTTATGCTTGTTCAAAGAACACACTCCTGGTGGCAGTATGCACCCTTTCAGTTTGTTTGCCATTTAGTAGACTGAATATACTACTTTAAAATGGAGAAGTCCTCAATGGCACTGCCCGTGCTCTCACAGACGCCATAATGGGACAGATACAATGATATGATGTCTATGGTCTTGACCTTGACGGCACTCTGCAGTATCCACAACCTTATTCCACTCCAACCAATAGGCCACGGATACACAACTGTGACATTTAGAGGAAATGACATTTACACCACTGAGATCTTCAACTTACTTTGCTGATTGACTGATTTGACTGTCCAATAATCACTCTTCTGTCCATAAGACTAGTAGATTACAGAAAGCACAGAGTGGTGCCTTGCTGGGCCCTCAATTTGCTATAAGTGCTCACACATACAAAACAGTGATGTTGAATTGGAAAAGATCATGTTGCAGGGAAGCACCCCAAGAAACCAACCATTAGCTCTCTAAGTCTTCCTGGCCTTTAAGTGATTTGTGATAGGGTGTTGGTGATAAATCCATCTGTGGTCTAGATAATGAAAGAGGTGGCAGTACCAGCCAAGGTACCCATGTATACTGTCTAAGTAATGGTGGAGGTGGCACTGCCAAGATGCCCACTGGGACCTGGGGCAGATAATGACTCTTATACTGGGCTCATCCTTCCTTCCTGACCTTTCAGAGTTACCATCTGTCTTCCAATACCCTTTCTCCAAGAGGTAAACACAAGGCTAGTCTATCCAGATGACTAAATCTCCTGATCCATCACAGAGGACTTAACTTATTAAACCCTAGTCACTGGTACATGTTGAAGATCATGACATCAAAAGAAAGTACTGTACACCAGGACAACCTGCCACTGAGTGGTTCTAGTTATTGCGCAAAAGGGGTGGGTCAATAGAGCAAAGCGGTCCAATTTCACCCTCAAATGATATGGCATTGGTTGATCCATCTTCAGATTAGTGAAGCAAAGCCATAGTACAGGACTTCCAACCATACACACTTAACAGGACAGACCACTAGACGACTGTATTCACTAGACTACTGTATTGAGCCCTACATGGTAGAGCGAACATGTTGAACCATGTACAGTTGTGGGTGGTGGCTTCCTCCTCCCCAGCAAAAAGCACCATGCTCCTACTGTTGGTCATGTTATAATTTAAATTCACCCTCAGCACCACATACTGTACCTCCCTTTCAGATGTTCTATGCACATTTGAATGGGGAGAAAAATGTATCACTCAGGGACACTGTATAGAACATAAATGGGAGGTAATTATCATCAAACACATCTGTCATTCCCCATCTTACACACCCTAGCATGCAATCAGTATACATTAAATGTGGATAGTTGGATGTGATTTAAAATACTGAAATCGGAGTCAAGTGTTCACCATCCTTGTTATCTATTGAGCACACACATCCATACTATACTAAAGGGAATCCCTGCTAGGACACAAAATAGTAGATATTTGTAGATAGAGGGTGCTCTTTGGTAAAGGTGTTATTTGTTCATAAAAAAAACAAGGTGGGGGCCTCCTGGGTGGCGCAGTGGTCTAGGGCACTGCATCACAGCGCTAGCTGTGCCACCAGAGACCCTGGGTTTGCGCCCAGGCCCTGTCGCAACCAGCTGCAACCAGGAGGCTTGTGGGGCGAAGCACAATTGGCCTAGCGCTGTCCGGGTTAGGGAGGGCTTGGCCGGTAGGGATATCCTTGCCTCATCGCACACCAGTGACTCCTGTGGCGGGCCGAGCGCAGTGCACACCAACCAAGGTCGCCAGGTGCATGGTGTCTCCACCGACACATTGGTGCAGCTGGCTTCCAGGTTGGATGCGCACTGTGTTAAGAACCAATCAGAACTGACACCGATCATAAAATATCTACTTTCAAGCGGTTTTGTGTATTCATCTCGGAACATTTGGAGAATGCTGCACAGCAACAGAGGCTGCTGAAATATTACTCCATTCAGATGCCACTGCCTCATAGAACACAACTAGAATGAGGAGAGATAGGAGAAGAAAAAAAGCAGTGGCCTTGGGTGTGTCATCGTCAGGTCCAGACTGAGCCTTGTGTCGAATCCACTCACAGCAGGTTAGCTTTGCTTCCTAGTGGCTCCAGGCTTAAGCTATTAAACTGATGAATCATTGCTCTCCATGTTCCACCGATGACCTCACTGACCCCCCAACTCCTCCGAACAATTATTCTCATAAATTCATATCTGCTGAGTCTCCTCTTGTCAACGCCTTCCCCAGACCGTTCTGGGGTTACTGTCCGTTGGCAAACAAGTTGGTCTTATGTTCCAACAACATCTACAGTAGCCAATTTCATATTCTGGACACACAGTAAACAGTAAACACAGCGAATTAATCAAACTCACACTAACATCAGGGGGACACTTTGACAAAGTGTTTTATAATGGTGGAGAGCACAAGACAGAAATATAATAACATTTTCAGGATTATTTTGATAACCTACTCTGTCTCTGCCACAGTGTGTGCTGTTACCTAAAGGACAATGTATTTCATGTTTCTATTCAATGTAATGGTAAAGCAATCAAAGAGCAAATCTGTGGCAGAAGGCTTGTCTCAGAGAATCTATATAACAACTGGCAGGCATGCAGTACACATGCAAACAAATCAGATACACAGAGAGGAGGAATGAAGAATTTGGTCTGGAGCTGCTGTCTCATTCTGGCAATAATCAGAGCCATTGTGTGATAAGGCATATAACAAGCTGCTCCCTGGAATGCTGAACGTAGTTTCCGCTCCTCTTGAAGGCAGAGTGCGACAGTCAGTATGTCTTACTTTTCCTCTCGCCATCATAACAGATGCAGAATCAGAATCACCGCCCCAACGAGTTTATTTTTTACAGCAAAGGCTGCAGCAAAAGCAAACTCCTTTGTCAGTGACTCTTTCGTCCATTCGCGCGCCCGCATGCTCGCCATTGTCTAGGGAACAACGCGCGTGCATTGGTGGCGCCATGGGGAACCTCCTTTAAACCTGTTTGAAGGCTCGTATATAGCCTATTGGTTTACTAATGCCGTAAAAAAAATATATATTGTAATATTGAATATTGAACATTGTATATGAATGTATTCATGTGAGCAGAATATTGTATATAGATGCATTCGGCAGCGTAGCCTAGTGGTTAGAGCGTTGGACTAGTAACCGGAAGGTTGCGAGTTCAAACCCCTGAGCTGACAAGGTACAAATCTGTTGTTCTGCCCCTGAACAGGCAGTTAACCCACTGTTCCCAGGCCGTCATTGAAAATAAGAATGTGTTCTTAACTGACTTGCCTGGTTAAATAAAGGTAAAATTAAAAATTAAAAAAATCATATGGGCAGAATATAGTATATACATTTGTTCATATGGGCAGAATATTGTATATCAATATGGGCATAATATTGTATATCAATTCGATCATATGGGCAGAATATTGAATATAAATTTGTTCATATGGGGAGAATATTGTACAAAATAAATAAATAAAATTGTACTGCATTCGTTGCCTTCCTTTTAGACAAAATAAATAAAACAGGGTCATGCAAATAACTTGAAAAATGTTATCCATAAACCATTAAATCATACATTTAAAAAAAACGTGTACATATAAAGAATCACCAATAGCCTATGTAAAGTCTGTATAAATAGGCTACCAGCTGCATTTTCTCGATATTTTCACGTTGGCATGAAGAGATTCATGAGACAGGCGCAGGAATGCGTAATAGGGTTTTTTATTCAGCCAGAATTATGGCGTGCCGTGTAAAGGCGCCGGGACGAAGACCAAACAAACACGTACACAAAACACGGGGTTGAAACCCAAACAAAAGAGCGAGGGGTTCCTCCACACGCACACAATGATTAACACACGGTACGAGAACCGTAATCATCTGTGCAATCCACAAGGGCACGAAAGCCCAAAACACACAGCACAGGTACTCACACGTACCAACATACATAGTAACAATAATCGACAGATAACGGAAACCAAAGGCCACACTTACACAAGTACAAATCGGTGGGAATTGGGGACAGGTGTGCGTGATGAAAGTTCCGGAGGGCTCCGTGACAGCTATGAGGAGCGGCACCGTAGCCTAGTGGTTGGCGCGTTGGACTAGAAACCGAAAAGTTGCAAGTTTGAATCCCCGAGCTGACAAGGTACACATCTTTCGTTCTACCCCTGAACCCACTGTTCCTAGGCCGTCAAAGGAAAAAAATGTTGTTCTTATCTAACTTGCCTAGTAAAATGGAGAGGAGAGGGAAAAATGACTGACCTGGACTGCACATAGGAAGGAAAGTGTCCAGATAACTGTGAGCTGATTGACCAGTAGGCTAGGTGTGATTTTTTTACACGCTTAACCCATCAACCAATCACCTTATTGCCATCAGCAGGATGAAAGTATTGCTGAGTCTATGAGATGGTCCAGTATTAACAGCAGCACCGCTTTATCAAATGTTCATATTGATATTTTATATTACGCCGTGAACAGTTTTTAATGGTCACACAACTCCAATAATTACGATTGCACAATCGAATGTTTCTAACCAAAAGGCTATGTGTAGGCTAATATACCTATTTGTTGGGTGTGCATTTCGTATCTAGCTGTTTAGCTAGGCCAAGTGATATTGTCGAACAACATCAGCTGATCCAGGAAATATTTTTCTGAATGACAGTCAAGTGACAAACAGCTGTCGTGATAGACCTATAGCACATGATTAAAATACAGACAGTCCGGGAAAACAGTGTTCAGAAGAATGTTTTGGATGTCTTGTTTGTTGCTACGGTGAAGAGAGTTGTGATCCACGTTGGGTCCAATACAATACCCCTTTATTTATGTTGATTATTAGCTATTGACTGGTTGATTTAGAGCATGGTCTAGAAGATTTAACAAATACAGCATCAAGGTAATGAGTTCATGTTTTTATATGTTTCTGTGTGTGGGATTGTACACTGAGTCTAGGCTACTGTGTCCTTTTCGCGAACACCCAAGGTATTTCCTTTCTATTATTCAAAAGATTTAATGACAACAAATGAGTAGCCTAGCGGGCTTATAAACAAAATGACTCTGTGAATTTGAATGATGTAAATAATGATAATGATGATGGTGAGAGCACAGTAACAGATGGATTCCGATCCCTTTCATCATAGAGGCTATTCTTACTTTGTGTCTATAAAATCACATTGTTTCCATTTCTATTGTCATGTGGCAAAGAGTCTTCTTAAAATGAATCCACCAAATGTCAGCCTTTTACCAGATCTGAATATTTTGGCATTAACTGTTTCACTTCATAAATTACACGCAGCTTAGTAGCTTCCACAAAAAGTTTTGCTCACAAAGCAACATGTAAGCCTGAAATTATGCTGCTACAGAGTTAGACAATAACAGACAGACAAACAGACAGAAAATATGAACAATGTGGATGTGGCACGGCTTGCAAACTATCGTGGATTACAAAGGGAAACTCGGGCTGCGAGCTGCCCAGTGACATGTGCCTACCAGACAAACTAAATGCTTTCTATGCTCTGCTTTGAGGCAAGCAATACTGAACCATTCACGAGAGCACCAGCTGTTCTGAACGACTGTGATCACGCTCTCCAGTCTGTAATACCTACATGTTTCAAGCAGATCATTATAGCCCCCGTTCCCAAGAATGCCATGGTAACATTTCTAAATGATTATCGGCCCGTAGCACTCACATATGTAGCAATGAATTGCTTTGAAAGGCTGGCCATGGCTCACACCAACATCACCATCCCAGACACCCTGGGCCCACTCCAATTTGTATACCGCAATAGATCCACAATGTAATGACGCAATCGCTATTGCACTACACACTGCCCTTTCCCACCTGGACAAGAGGAACAGGGATGGCAGGGGCGGCAAGAGGCCTAGCGGTTAAGAGCATTGGACCAGTAATCGAAAGGTCATTGGTCCGAACCCCCGAGTCAGCAAGTGCATAATCTGCCGTTCTGCTCTTGAGCAAGACCCCCAACAACAACTGCTCCCGTGGATGTAGTTTAAGGAAGCCACCCACACCTCTCTGATTCAGAGGCATGCAACTGACTAGGTATCCCCACACAACACTTATGTGAGAATGATGTTCATTGACTACAGCTCAGCATTTAACACCATAGCGCCTTTCAAGCTAATCACTAAGCTAAGGAGCCTGGGACTGAACACCTACACCTCCCTCAGGAACTGAGATGGGATGCCCCCAGGTGGTGAGGGTAAGCAACAACACATCCGCCACGTGGACTACAGGAAACAAGAGGCCCGAGCACGCCCCCATCCACATCAACGGGGACTGTACAGGAGCAGGTCAAGAGCTTTATGTTCCTCGGTGTCCAGATCACTAAGGATCTATCATGGTTCAAACACACCAACACAGTCGTGAAGAGGGCATGACAACACCTATTCCCCCCTCAAGAGGCTGAAAATATTTGGCATGGGCCCTCAGATCCTGAAAAAGTTCTACAGCAGCACCATTGAGAGCATATTGACTGGCTGCATCACCGCTTGGTATGGCAGCTGCTTGGCATCCCGACTGCACAGCGCTACAGAAGGTAGTGTGTACAGCCCAGTACATCACTGGGGCCAGGCTCCCTGCCATCCAGGACCTCTATAGCAGGCAATGTCAGAGGAAGGCCCTAAAAATGTTCAATGACTCCAGCCACCCAGGTCATAGACTGTTCTCTATGCTACTGCATGGTAAGTCTGGAACCAACAGGATCCTGAACACCTTTCTTGCCCCAAGCTATAACACTGCTAAATAGTTAACCAAATAGCTACCCGGACTATCTGCATAGACCCTTTTTGCACTAACTTTTTTGACTGATCACATAAGCTGCGGCTACTGGTTATTATGTGTACATTTATTCCGAGTTATATGTACATATCTACTTCAATTACCTCGTACATCTGCACATCGACTCGGTACTGGTACCCCGTGTATATTGCCAAGTTATCGTTACTCAATGTGTATTTGTTATTACTTATTATTACATGTTTTTCTTTTCTATTATTACTCTATTTTCTTTCTCTTTACATTGTTGGGGAAGTGCCCGTGAGTAAGCATTTCACTGTTAGTCTACACCTGTTGTTTACAAAGCATATGACAAATACAATTTTATTTCGACATATTTACCGCACCAAATCAGTATTATAAAAAAATAAAGAAAATACAGTGGCCTTCATAAATGCGTCTCCATATTTGCTACAATATATGATCTCTGAATATGAAATCTCTAGAGAGCAACAATAATTTGAGAACCAATTATGGAATCCTCAGATCTATTTGAACGAATTAAGCTTGCATTTCCACATACCATTGCAGTGACAATAGGGACTCATTTTACATACAAAATGAGAATAAATCAGCTCGTATACTGTTGAATATTTATGTTCTCATAAATGTTTTCCGCATCCTCTGCATACTGCACAACATGTAATTGTATTATTGACTTCATTTTAAATGGATCTTTATTGACGTCAACAACAAAAAATGACAGATACAACTTCCATATCAATACACAGTCAATAAATATCACTGCCACTGTGTGGGTTACACTGAGAACATAATTAAAATGATGGACTACCTTTTACATGGAGTACATTAAGCATCTGAATCAGTTGTATGCTAGTGTTATTGTAGGCCTTTTTTTGCAGAGAAGGCAGTAATGCTGTAGTAATAATACACTGCAAAATAATAAAATGCTATATTTGAAGCATGCAAAAGTGCAACCGCTGAGAGGTTCAATCTAGGGCCAAATTGACAAATTCTCTCAGGTCAACTTTGCACCCGTGCAAGGCTGAGAAAATTCTGTTTTATTGATTTTCATAACATCTGACGATAACCCCAAAACCATTAAAAAAATATACATGAACACATAAAACAGTACGATAAATTACCATTATATCAAAGTCATTAGTTGCACCACACATGAAGCCACCTTCCTCTTAAAAACGGCACAATCAAGAGTGTGAGCTGTCAGTCATTTACCTGTGGCCAATGACACTGGTCCCTGCAGCGCTGTTGCTGAGGACAGATGGATGAGTCCATCACGGTGGACAAGACAATTTGCCATAGAATTAAACCTATATGCTACATTTCTGTGTCAATGGAGTGCAGGGATACAATGGATTTCCCACTGTGTAAAAAAGCCATCGATCCCCCCCTCAGCACCAACAGGAGACACTCTAAAGGAATCAATAGAAAGGTCATTAACCGCTGGTTAGAAGCCACTGGTTTCCTTTATTTAGCTTTTTTGTTAATTTTCGTTTTGTTTTCATAAGGCTTGGAGCAACAGTGAAGTGGGCAGGGCAGTACAGATTTCTTCTTTTACATCTGCAAGCAGAGTCTGAACATCAGACAGGATGGCATTGTCTCCCTCAATCCGTGCAATGGCTACTGCTATAGGTTCCAAAAGTTTCAGGCAAAAGTTTTCAGCTCATCTGCAATGTGGTCCCTTGTGTCGGTGCTCTTGCAGAATACTGGTTGAGGAGTGGAGATGATGTAGTTAATTATTCCTTATCCACGAACATTCGACCACCCATCAGAGGTGATTGCAATACAGTCTTCTATCTCTATGATTTGCTTGACCTTCACTTGAACTCTGTTGAACTCTGCATCCAGCAAATTAGTAGATAAAGCATGTCTGGTTGGAGGGGTGTATGCTGGGCGAAAAACACTCAGAAATCTCTTCAATACACGTTGCCTGTTAGCATCAGAGGTGAACCAGTTGCATACACATCTCGAACAAGACATTCATCAGCATTTCTCTGACTACGTTCCTCAAATGAGACCAAAAAACTTCTGATTCAAGGAGGACCATGAGCTGTTGCTATCGATAAGGTGTCTAATGCATCATTTTCACCTCGAATAGGAGTAGAGAGACTTTTGTCAGAGGTCGCTTGTTGTGAGCGATGACAGAACTTTATGCACTTGGCCAGATGATTCTGCATGTTTGTTGCATTCTTCATACACGATTTGGCACATTATTTGCAAATGTACACAGCTTTTCTTTCTACATTAGCTGCAGTGAAATGTCTCCACACATCAGATAGTGCCTGTGGCATTTTCCTGTAAATATTAGTTTTAAAAAACAAATACAATTCCATGTATAGATAAATCGTTAAGCTGTTAGATTAAACAAGTCCTTTGTAAGTTAAATGTTTTAAATAACATGTATGGAACAGGGGAATTTACACTCCTCAGTTAGCAGGCTCAAGCAAGCTAAAAACCCACATGGTAGCAAAAACTAACTAGCAGAAAAGTTAGAAATTATTTAAACACATTTTGCTGTAGGCTACTATTTACTCGTTATCACAAAATCATGTATGTCATATAAAATATATTCATCCCACCCAGTATCGTAATCAAAACTTACCAGAAAGCATGTAGTCCTTGGCTCAGACAGTGTAGTAGTGTGGGCTCAATAGCATCTCATTAGAGTGCAAGATCTTGAGAATCAGCTGGACATGTGATGGAAGAATGCACTGTGCATGCAGAGGGTTGCAATTCCATTGAATTGGGGATAGTTTAACCGAAGAAAGAGAGACCTAAAATTGCCTTATGTGTATCCCACAAAAAAGGCTCACTGTTATAAGCTAACGTTTTTGATGAATTTAAGCAAATTTCCACAAATTCCACGACTTAACCTTCCATGGAAGATTACCAGAAAACATCCGTACATTTCCCAGAAAGTTTCCGACCCTTTGCCACTCTAGATGCTGCTGTTGGATACCCAATCTAGAACAAATATAGTCAATATAGCTACACTGACCAACTGGAGATTGTCACGCCCTGGTCAAAGTATTTTGTATTTATCTTTATGTATTGGGTCAGGCCAGGGTGTGGCATGGGTTTTTGTATGTGGGTGTGTATATATTGGGATTGTAGCTAGTGGGGTGATCTAGCTAAGTCTATGGCTGTCTGGAGTGGTTCTCAATCAGAGGCAGGTGTTTATCGTTGTTTTTTAAAATTTGATTTATTTCACCTTTATTTAACCAGGTAGGCAAGTTGAGAACAAGTTCTCATTTACAATTGCGACCTGGCCAAGATAAAGCAAAGCAGTTCGACAGATACAACGACACAGAGTTACACATGGAGTAAAACAAACATACAGTCAATAATACAGTATAAACAAGTCTTTATACAATGTGAGCAAAAAAGGTGAGAAGGGAGGTAAAGGCAAAAAAGGCCATGGTGGCAAAGTAAATACAATATAGCAAGTAAAACACTGGAGTTGTAGTTTTGCAATGGAAGAATGTGCAAAGTAGAAATAAAAAATAATGGGGTGCAAAGGAGCAAAATAAATAAATAAATTAAATACAGTTGGGAAAGAGGTAGTTGTTTGGGCTAAATTATAGGTGGGCTATGTACAGGTGCAGTAATCTGTAAGATGCTCTGACAGTTGGTGCTTAAAGCTAGTGAGGGAGATAAGTGTTTCCAGTTTCAGAGATTTTTGTAGTTCGTTCCAGTTATTGGCAGCAGAGAACTGGAAGGAGAGGCGGCCAAAGAAATAATTGGTTTTGGGGGTGACTAGAGAGATATACCTGCTGGAGCGTGTGCTACAGGTGGGAGATGCTATGGTGACCAGCGAGCTGAGTTAAGGGGGGACTTTACCTAGCAGAGTCTTGTAGATGACATGGAGCCAGTGGGTTTGGTGACGAGTATGAAGAGAGGGCCAGCCAACGAGAGCGTACAGGTCGCAATGGTGGGTAGTATATGGGGCTTTGGTGACAAAACGGATTGCACTGTGATAGACTGCATCCAATTTGTTGAGTAGGGTATTGGAGGCTATTTTGTAAATGATATCGCCAAAGTCGAGGATTGGTAGGATGGTCAGTTTTACAAGGGTATGTTTGGCAGCATGAGTGAAGGATGCTTTGTTGCGAAATAGGAAGCCAATTCTAGATTTAACTTTGGATTGGAGATGTTTGATATGGGTCTGGAAGGAGAGTTTACAGTCTAACCAGACACCTAAGTATTTGTAGTTGTCCACGTATTCTAAGTCAGAGCCGTCCAGAATAGTGATGTTGGACAGGCGGGTAGGTGCAGGTAGCGATCGGTTGAAGAGCATGCATTTAGTTTTACTTGTATTTAAGAGCAATTGGAGGCCACGGAAGGAGAGTTGTATGGCATTGAAGCTTGCCTGGAGGGTTGTTAACACAGTGTCCAAAGAAGGGCCGGAAGTATACAGAATGGTGTCGTCTGCGTAGAGGTGGATCAGGGACTCACCAGCAGCAAGAGCGACCTCATTGATGTATACAGAGAAGAGAGTCGGTCCAAGAATTGAACCCTGTGGCACCCCCATAGAGACTGCCAGAGGTCCGGACAGCAGACCCCCCGATTTGACACACTGAACTCTATCAGAGAAGTAGTTGGTGAACCAGGCAAGGCAATCATTTGAGAAACCAAGGCTGTCGAGTCTGCCGATGAGGATGTGGTGGTTGACAGAGTCGAAAGCCTTGGCCAGATCAATGAATACGGCTGCACAGTAATGTTTCTTATCGATGGGGTTAAGATATCGTTTAGGACCTTGAGCGTGGCTGAGGTGCACCCATGACCAGCTCTGAAACCAGATTGCATAGCAGAGAAGGTATGGTGAGATTCGAAATGGTCGGTAATCTGTTTGTTGACTTGGCTTTCGAAGACCTTAGAAAGGCATGGTAGGATAGATATAGGTCTGTAACAGTTTGGGTCAAGAGTGTCCCCCTTTGAAGAGGGGGATGACCGCAGCTGCTTTCCAATCTTTGGGAATCTCAGACGACACAAAAGAGAGGTTGAACAGGCTAGTAATAGGGGTGGCAACAATTTCGGCAGATAATTTTAGAAAGAAAGGGTCCAGATTGTCTAGCACGGCTGATTTGTAGGGGTCCAGATTTTTCAGCTCTTTCAGAACATCAGCTGAATGGATTTGGGAGAAGGAGAAATGGGGAAGGCTTGGACGAGTTGCTGTTGGGGGTGCAGTGCTGTTGACTGGGGTAGGAGTAGCCAGGTGGAAAGCATGGCCAGCCGTGTAAAAAATGCTTATTGAAATTCTCAATTATGGTGGATTTATCAGTGGTGACAGTGTTTCCTATCTTCAGTGCAGTGGGCAGCTGTGAGGAGGTGTTCTTATTCTCAATGGACTTTACAGTGTCCCAGAACTTTTTTGAGTTAGTGTTGCAGGAAGAAAATTTCTGCTTGAAAAAGCTAGCCTTGGCTTTTCTAACTGCCTGTGTATCACGATTTCTAGCTTCCCTGAACAGCAGCATATCACGGGGGCTGTTCGATGCTAATGCAGAACGCCATAGGATGTTTTTGTGTTTGTTAAGGGCAGTCAGGTCTGGGGAGAACCAAGGGCTATATATGTTCCTGGTTCTAAATTTCTTGAATGGGGCGTGTTTATTTAAGATGGTTAGGAAGGCATTTAAAAAAAATATCCAGGCATCCTCTACTGACGGGATGAGATCAATATCCTTCCAGGATACCCCGGCCAGGTCGATTAGAAAGGCCTGCTCGCTGAAGTGTTTCAGGGAGCGTTTTACAGTGATGAGTGGAGGTCGTTTGACCGCTGACCCATTACGGATGCAGGCAATGAGGCAGTGATCGCTGAGATCTTGGTTGAAGACAGCAGAGGTGTATTTAGAGGGGAAGTTGGTTAGGATGATATCTAACCTGGTAGGTTCATTGATAATTTGAGTGAGATTGAGGGCATCAAGTTTAGATTGTAGGATGGCTGGGGTGTTAAGCATGTTCCAGTTTAGGTCGCCTAGCAGCACGAGCTCTGAAGATAGATGGGGGGCAATCAGTTCACATATGGTGTCCAGAGCACAGCTGGGGGCAGAGGGTGGTCTATAGCAGGCGGCAACGGTGAGAGACTTGTTTTTAGAGAGGTGGATTGTTAAAATTAGAAGTTCAAATTGTTTGGGTACAGACCTGGATAGTAGGACAGAACTCTGCAGGCTATCTTTGCAGTAGATTGCAACACCGCCCCCTTTGGCAGTTCTATCTTGTCTGAAAATGTTGTAATTTGGAATTAAAATTTCAGAATTTTTGGTGGTCTTCCTAAGCCAGGATTCAGACGCAGCTAGAACATCCGGGTTGGCAGAGTGTGCTAAAGCAGTGAATAGAACAAACTTAGGGAGGAGGCTTCTAATGTTAACATGCATGAAACCAAGGCTATTACGGTTACAGAAGTCATCAAAAGAGAGCGCCTGGGGAATAGGAGTGGAGCTAGGCACTGCAGGGCCTGGATTCACCTCTACATCGCCAGAGGAACATAGGAGGAGAAGAATAAGGGTACGGCTAAAAGCAATAAGAATTGGTTGTTTAGAACGTCTGGAACAGAGAGTAAAAGGAGGTTTCTGGGGGCAATAAAATAGCATCAAGGTATAATGTACAGACAAAAGTATGGTAGGATGTGAATACAGTGGAGGTAAACCTAGGTATTGAGTGATGAAGAGAGAGATATTGTCTCTAGAAACATAATTGAAACCAGGAGATGTCATTGCATGTGTGGGTGGTGGAACTAATAAATTGGATAAGGTATAGTGAGCAGGACTAGAGGCTCTACAGTGAAATAAGCCAATAAACACTAACCAGAACAGCAATGGACAAGACATATTGACATTAAGGAGAGGCATCCTTAGTCGAGTGATCAAAAGAGTCCAGTGAGTGGAGTGGTTGGTTTGGGGGTCACGGCGATTTAGACAGCTAGCCAGGACATCGGTAGCAAGCTAGCATAGTCTGTTGTTAGCCACCTCTTGCGTTCCGTCAGTAGATTAGTGGGGTTCCGTGTGGTAGAGGGGATTAGTCCAAATCACACAACAACAAAAAAATAAAAAATAAAAAAATAGAAAAAACAGAAAAAATAAAATAAAAATAAAAAATAGATAGATTTGATTGTCCTTAAAAAAATAAATACGTTTGTTTGATTTTGATGGCACCTGAGTTCAACAGGCAGGAGCCACAGGAGAGATGGACATCATAGGACCCTGGGCTCAGCCGTCCTGAGGCGCTGGTGCGTGTTCAGCCCCAAAAATGTCGGCTCGGTGAGAGTCAGGAGTGGTGCCAGCCTCACGCGGTGTTGGACCAGGCTGTGAAGGAGTTAATGGGGAAATTGGAGGAGAGAGAAATGAGGAGTTGCTCCTGTGCACATCACTAGCCATGCAGGTGCGTGTTAGTCGGCCTGCCAGCCTCACGCACCAGGCCAGCACTGCTGCACTCATGTGCCAGATCTCTCAAGATCTACGCCTTCACGGTCTAGCCCATCCTGTGCCACCTCCACACCCCAGCCCTCCGGTAGCAGCTCCCCGCACCAGGCTTCCTGTGCGTGTCCTTGGTTCAGTTCCACCAGTGCCAGCACCACGCATCAGGCCTACAGTGCGCCTCGCCTCTCCAGCGCTGTCGGAGTCTCCCGCCTGTCTAGCGCTATCAGAGCCTTCCTCCTCTCCAGCGCTGCCGGAGTCTCCTGTCTGTTCAGCGCAGCCAGAGCCTTTCTCCTCTCCTGCGCTGCTGGAGTCTCCTGTCTGTTCAGCGCAGCCAGAGCTGTCAGCCTGCATGGAGCAGCCAGAGCTGCCAGCCTGCATGGAGCAGCCAGAGCTGCCAGCCTCCATGGAGCAGCCAGAGCTGCCAGTCTACATGGCGCAGCCAGAGCTGTCAGTCTGCATGGAGCAGCCAGAGCTGTCAGTCTGCAAGGAGCTGCCAGTCTGCAAGGTGCTGCCAGCCTGCATGGAGCGGCCAGAGCTGCCAGCCTGCATGGAGCAGTCAGAGCTGTCAGTCTGCATGGAGCAGCCAGAGCTGTCAGCATGCATGGAGCAGCCAGAGCTGTCAGCCTGCATGGAGCAGCCAGAGCTGCCAGTCTACATGGAGCAGCCAGAGCTGTCAGTCTGCATGGAGCAGCCAGAGCTGTCAGTCTGCAAGGAGCTGCCAGTCTGCAAGGTGCTGCCAGCCTGCATGGAGCAGCCAGAGCTGCCAGTCTGCAAGGAGCTGCCAGTCTGCAAGGAGCTGCCAGTCTGCAAGGAGCTGCCAGTCTGTAAGGAGCTGTCAGTCTGCAAGGAGCAGCCAGAGCTGTCAGTCTGCATGAAGCAGCTGTCAGTCTGCATGAGCTTCCTCTCACTCCTGAGCTACCTCTCACTCCCGAGCTTTCTCTCACTCCCGAGCTTTCTCTCACTCCCGAGCTTTCCCTCAGTCCCGAGCTGCCTCAGTCCCGATCTGTTCCTCAGTCCAGTGGGGTTCTGAGTGAGGACTACTAGACCATGGTCGGCGGCGAGGGTGGACTATCCAGGGACGCGAGGAGAGGGGACTAAGACATTGACTGAGTGGGGTCCACGTCCCGCGCCGGAGCCGCCACCATGGACAGACGCCCACCCGGACCCTCCCTATTGTTTTGAGGTGCGTTCGGGAGTCCGCACCTTAGGGGGGTTCTGTCACGCCCTGGTCGAAGTATTTTGTATTTATCTTTATGTATTGGGTCAGGCCAGGGTGTGGCATGGGTTTTTGTATGTGGGTGTGTATATATTGGGATTGTAGCTAGTGGGGTGATCTAGCAAAGTCTATGGCTGTCTGGAGTGGTTCTCAATCAGAGGCAGGTGTTTATCGTTGTCTGTGATTGGGAACCATATTTAGGCATTCATATTATTTGAGTTTGTCGTGGGTGATTGTCCTTAGCGTCTTTGTTCCTGTCGCTGTGTTAGTTGACAAGTATAGGCTGTTTCGGTTTTCGTTACGTTTATTGTTTTGTAGTGTTTGTGTTATTTCGTGTTTACGTTTGTTTGATTAAACATGGATAGCAATCTACACGCTGCGTTTTGGTCCGACTCTCCTTCACCACACCTAGAAAACCGTTACAGAGATATTAGTGTTGGAGTGTTCAACTGGGGTGTTAAACATAATGGGTGAATAGTGATTAAAATTCAGAAGGGATATAAAACTATTTAAACTTCCAACAACATTACTAACAACTGACAGATTATTTTAAAAAGTATTCATGTTAATATACTGGTAGACAGTCAGTCAGGTCCTGAGTTTTCATCATTCTTTTTTTTGTAATATCATGATTGCTTTTCAATTTCAATGTCTGCATAGAAAACAAAAAGCAAAACGTACAAGATTTATTTAACCTAAAATAAAAAATATCCACAGATTAACAGGGAATCGCAAATGGACTTTTCTTACTTATACATGCAGTGTATGTAAATGTAAAAATCCATCAGGAAACAACTCAGACAGAGTTTCATTGGTGC
The DNA here is from genome assembly GCF_023373465.1 of Oncorhynchus keta. Taxonomy (NCBI): domain Eukaryota; kingdom Metazoa; phylum Chordata; class Actinopteri; order Salmoniformes; family Salmonidae; genus Oncorhynchus; species Oncorhynchus keta. Next base: position 27,507,015 of record NC_068430.1, on the reverse strand, counting down.
ATACATCCCATAATCGAGGGGGCAAATAATGCGTCATGAGGAAAGGATGCTGATGATGCTATAGGGACTCATTTTACATACAAAATTAGAATAAATCAGCTCGTATACTGTTGAATATTTATGTTTATGTTCTCATAAATGTTTTCCGCATCCTCTGCATATTGAACAACATGTAATTGTATTATTGACTCCATTTTAAATGGATCTTTATTGACGTCAACAACAAAAAATGACAGATACAACTTCCATATCAATACACAGTCAATAAATATCACTGCCACTGTGTGGGTTACACTGAGAACATAATTAAAATGATGGACTACCTTTTACATGGAGTACATTAAGCATCTGAATCAGTTGTATGCTAGTGTTATTGTAGGCCTTTTTTTGCAGAGAAGGCAGTAATGCTGTAGTAATAATACACTGCAAAATAATAAAATGCTATATTTGAAGCATGCAAAAGTGCAACCGCTGAGAGGTTCAATCTAGGGCCAAATTGACAAATTCTCTCAGGTCAACTTTGCACCCGTGCAAGGCTGAGAAAATTCTGTTTTATTGATTTTCATAACATCTGACGATAACCCCAAAACCATTACAAAAATATACATGAACACATAAAACAGTACTATAACTTACCATTATATCAAAGTCATTAGTTGCACCACACATGAAGCCACCTTCCTCTTAAAAAAGGCACAATCAAGAGTGTGAGCTGTCAGTCATTTACCTGTGGCCAATGACACTGGTCCCTGCAGCGCTGTTGCTGAGGACAGATGGATGAGTCCATCACGGTGGACAAGACAATTTGCCATAGAATTAAACCTATATGCTACATTTCTGTGTCAATGGAGTGCAAGGATACAATGGATTTCCCACTGTGTAAAAAAGCCATCGATCCCCCCTCAGCACCAACAGGAGACACTCTAAAGGAATCAATAGAAAGGTCATTAACCGCTGCTTAGAAGCCACTGGTTTCCTTTATTTAGCTTTTTTTGTTAATTTTCGTTTTGTTTTCATAAGGCTTGGAGCAACAGTGAAGTGGGCAGGGCAGTACAGATTTCTTTGCTTACATCTGCAAGCAGAGTCTGAACGTCAGACAGGATGGCATTGTCTCCCTCAATCCGTGCAATGGCTACTGCTATAGGCTGATGATGCTAGCCCTACTGGCACTCCAACCATCAAAAACATCTTTATATAGCTCTGCCCCTCTATCTTACAATCAACCCTTTTTGGAATTGTCAAAAGATAAGGCAATCAACATATTTTGTTATGGTGACAGCTCTTTTGGTACTGTAGCTCCAGAAATGAGTCATTCCGTTCTTACTTGAAAACATTATTTTTAGGCCTTCACTGATTACAGCATTAATTTGATCGACACCCCAGGGATAAGAAACACAATTTTAGTAACATCCCAGTCATTCACTTGGGTGTAACTCTATTACAGTAGGTACCTATGTAATTACATTTGCAGGCTTGCCCTAAAGTCACTAAAGAAACTCGAAAAATACTAATTTGGTCATATTTTCCATGACAAATCAAACTGGAATGGTGACTATGTCATATCCAGAAAATTTGAGAAAATAGATTAATATGAAACAAACCGCTTTTAAAGGACATTGGGACTTGGAGTTTTCCCCAGGTTTTCCTCAATATCGTGACTGTTAGGAATCTGAGTCTGAGGCACAAAGATGTCGCACGGCTGGAGGAAAACTCTGACACCTGCAAGGAGAGATGCCGTTTGCTTACTGAATTTGGTCCTTCAGCAAGCACTGTGTAACGCCGCTGTTCTCAGACGCCTCTGCTTAAAATATCCTCATAGCCACAAGGCCCAGTCAAATAAATGTGTCCTTGTCCCAAACTATTAGACTTTCCTGGAGGTAGCACATTTAGAATAAACTTCATTAATTGACCCACTTAAGCAGGAGCCTACCGATGGGTATTTCTTGGAGGTGTTTTGTATTTTTGTCTTGAGTGGTTATATACTGTTTGTGCACCCTCAGCAAGGAACCCAGATTCTGCGTCTGCATAGAGTGTTGAGTAGGTCACAATGTTTTATGGTTAATCATGAGTTCACAGTAATTTCATTTTACATAGAAGAATAAAGACACACTCTTAGAAAAAAGGGTCTATCCCATAGGAGAACCCTTTGAAGAACCCTTTTTGGTTCCAGTTAGAACCCCTTTTTTTAAGAGTGCAGGCTAAGATGAAGTACATGTTCCAGCATATAGAAAGAGGGCTGCATGAGTGCCAGCTCGGGTGTTTCAAAAGATGAACCGGATACTTCAAGGAGATGAAATCTTAATTTATATATTTGCTTCATATATTTGCAGACTTATTTCAGGAACAGTTCTGGCTGATACTAATGAGGGACGCTCGGATGGCTCCAAGTGTCCTTATATTTGCCAGCAGATCTGGATGACTTTAATTTACTTAATTGCATAGAAAACTGCTGGAGGGAGGGAGCGTTGTAGTTTTCCAAAGAACTTTATGACAACATCTTATTATGGAAAAAAAGAGCAACGATGACATCATCACCAATGACAACAGTCTCTGGTCCTGAACTACACCAGGGCAAGGCCTCATGCTTACATCATCAAGTGGAATTTGCAAAAACAAACCAAAAACTTAACTAGGCCAAAAGTGGACTACAAGCATTGGCCAGTGGCAAAATTCACCCATCAGTAGATTCCCAACCTGACAGCTCAAAATAATGGTATTTTTCTGTTTTATTCCTGTGAAGTGTAGAGACCCATTACATTTATAAGGTCAGTCTAGAAGGAAACAATCAGAAAATAGCTTTAGGACCCTGCACTCCATAGCATCCAAGCAGCTGTCAGTTTCTCCTCACAGAGAGGAGGGAGCAATGCAAGCTCAGTCATAAGCAACAGGGGCAAGCTATGGTGATGTAAAGGCTGGGCTATAGTAAACATTTTTCTCTCAATATAAAATAACTAACTCCATGAATTTCTAGAGAGTGCATTATTTTTTAAACGTTAATAGTTAACAACCTTCATTAGGATGAAGACACAAATACATTGCACAAGCAATCAAACCCATACTGTGTCAACTGTTCATTTGTTAACTATTTCTGCTGAGAGAGACAGAAAATAGTCTGCCTGCTCGCCCCGGCTCCTCCAGAGCGGGCAGCACTGAGTCCAACTGGCAATTATATACCAAACAGATAAGAGTCAGAGTCTTGCTCACCAGGTTATAAGCAATCTGTAGATAAAACCACTGGATAGGACAGGTATTACTAATGCGCCTAGGTTTGGAGGGGTGGCAGATAGTCTAGTGGTTAAGAGGGTTCGGCCAGTAACTGAAATGTCGCTGGTTCGAATCCCAAGCCAACTAGGTGAAAAATGTATCGATGTGCCCTTGAGCAAGGAACTTAACCCAAATTGCTCATGTAAGTCGCTCTGGATAAGAGTGTCTGCTAAATGATTCAAATCTAAAATGCTTCCAGATTAGTGCTTTTCTGGGTAATATTACAAACTTGGGGAGGTCTTTAACTTTCAAAATGGTCCATTATGCACTATATGAGTGGTCAAATGTGCTGGATCTCGTAAGACAGACATTCCTAATTCACAGGAGAGACGTTTGAAAAAGGGGGTGAAGAGGTGCCGCAGTTCCCAGTTGGACGACGCCTTTGGGGTGACACAACCGTAATAAAAATTAGTCCCTTGAGAGGGCAAGAACAATATACTGTATATGTAAGCAGAAGTGCAGTATTATCATAAAGAGACGTATACTACGGAGGAGGAATGGGGGGGAAGAGAGGCAGAGGAGGTTGAATAGAGGGAGGGAGGAAGGAAGATTGTGAGCTTGAATCGGTTAAAAATGGCAGGAAAAGGGGAGATGGTTTGTTAATAATAATAATAAAATGTAAAATCCCCATTTTGGGGACCCTATTATATATTTTTTTAATTCAGTTCAGTTTAGTATGAGAATGGTAGCACCTATCTGCAAAAGCAGAGTGTCTGCGGAAAGCTGAGTATCTTGGCTATTGATTGGTGCCTTCAAATCGTTGGTATGACTTTCTACCATATGGGCATACGAATTTATAAGGGCAGGTCGAGCCAACGACCTCATTTCAAGATGGCTGCTAACTACATTCCTGTTAGCGTTGTGAAGCATAAACAAAATAAACACGGAATGCGTTGATACAAACCGAAAGCTGGGACTCCACAGATCATGAGGATATCTTATTTGACTTCCTGTGACCTACCGTTATTGATCACCAGCCCCGTTAGTCAAAATGTTTACTTTACACAACGTTTTCACCAAACAGCAAACATCTTACAAGGTAAGCTTTGATTTGGTCTGTGTTTGAGCTATAGCTACATGGGGGGTATCAAATTAATCCCTAGGTTGGTATCCCCTGTATGTCTCACGACACCACCGCAATGCTTGAGAGAGGTTGGTGTTGCAGAAATTTAACACATATGAACCTTAATATTTAGGCACATCCAGTGTGCAAAAACAGTGGTTCTAAAGATGTCGCTGACAGACATGGCAGCTCTGCTTCTAGCTCCTAAGCAACTTTACAGTATTTTATTTTTTGTGTTTTATTTCTTACACAATTAGTCCAGAATGTTTTTTGTGTTATTACATACAGCCGGAAATAACTTCTGGATGTCAGAGCGGCATTACGACCAGGAATATAACTTTCCCGAATTGGATATTTTTTTCTCACCCCCCAGGGAAATGAGGCTGCTCAAAGACGCAGCCGGTGGAGAAGAGGTATTCGTAGTGGACTTCTAATCCGACGCAGGAGGAGGAAACAACATCCACCGCTTCAAAGTATGTTACTCGCTAATGTTCAGTCTCTGGACCATAAAGTGGACGAGCTCAGGGTGAGGATCCCCTTCCAGAAAGACATCAAGGACTGTAACATACTCTGTTTCATGGAATCATGGCTCCTCCGGATATACTGTCCCTGTCCATAAAGCCAGCTGGGTTCTCAGTACATTGCACAGACATGAATAAAGAACTCTCTTCCTATAGGCAGAAACTCAAACAGGAAGTACATGTGCTAAGGTCTATTCAACACTGGTCTGACCAATCAGATTCCATGCTTCAAGATTGTTTTTATCACACAGACTGGGATATGTTCCAGGTAACCTTGGATAATAACATTGAGTTCATCAGGAAGTGTATACGGGATGGTGTTCCCACTGTGACTATTAAAACCTACCCAAACTAGAAACTGTGGATAGATGGCAGCATTCGTGCTAAACTGAAACAACCACATTTAACCATGGCAAGGTGACTGGAAATATGGTTGAATACAAACAGTGTAGTTATTCCCTCTATTCCCTCTTAAAGGCAATCAAAAATGGAAAATGTCAGTACAGAGACAAAGTGGAATCGCAATTCAATGGCTCAGACATGAGACGTATGTGGCAGTGTCTACAGACAATCATGGTTTACAAAGGGAAAACCAGCCACGTCGCAGACACCCAGGCATCATCCCTAGCCACGTCCACAGATCATATGCAGACCAGCTGGCTGGAGTGTTTATGGACATATTCAATCTCTCTCTATTGCTTCAAAATGTCCACCATTGTTCCTGTACCCAAGAAAGCAAAGGTAACTGAACTAAATGACTATCGCCCCGTAGCACTCAAATCTGTCATCATGAAGTGCTTTGAGAGGCTAGTTAAGGACCATATCACCTCTACTTTACCTGACACCCTAGACCCAGTTAAATTTGCTTGCCACACCAATAGATCCACAGATGATGCAATTACCATTGCACTGCATACTGCCCTATCCCACCTGGACAAGAAGAATACCTATGTAAGAATGCTGTGCATTGACTACAGCTCAGCCTTCAACACCATATTACCCTCCAAGCTCTTCATCAAGCTCGGGGCCCTGGGTCTGAACTCTGCCTTGTGCAACTGGGTTCTGGACTTCCTGATGGGTCACCCCCAGGTGGTGAAGGTAGGAAACAACACCTCCACTTCACTGATCCTCAACACAGGGGCCCCACAAGGGTACGTACTCAGCCCCCTCCTGAACTCCCTGTTCACCCATGACTGCATGGCCCCACACACCTCCAACTCAATCATCAAGTTTGCAGATGACACAACATAGTAGGTCTGATTACCAACAATGACGATAGCCTACAGGGAGGAGGTGAGGGCCCTGGCGGAGTGGTGCCAGGAAAATAACTCAACGTCAACTCAGAGTCAACAAAATGAAGAAGCTGATCGTGGACTTCAGGAAAAAGCAGAGGGAGCACGCCCCTATCCACATTGATGGGACCGCAGTGGAGAAGGTGGAAAGCTTCAAGTTCCTCGGCGTACACATCACTGAAGATCTGAAATGGTCCACCCATACAGACAGTGTGGTGAACAAGGCTCAACAGTGCCTCTTCAACCTCAGGAGGCTGAAGAAATTTGTCTTGGCCCCTAAGACACTCACAAACTTTTGCAGATGCACAATTGAGAGCATCCTGTCAGGCTGTATCACCGATTGGTACGGCAACTGCACCAGAAGTTCAGTGAGGATCTCTGAATGATCCAATGTTGACCTAAATGACTAATGATGATAAATACAATCCACCTGTGTGTAATCAAGTCTCTGTATAAATGCACCTGCACTGTGATAGTCTCAGAGGTCCGTTAAAAGCGCAGAGAGCATCATGAAGAACAAGGAACACACCAGGCAGGTCCGAGATACTGTTGTGAAGAAGTTTAAAGCCGGATTTGGATACAAAAAGATTTCCCAAGCTTTAAACATCCCAAGGAGCACTGTGCAAGCGATAATATTGAAATGGAAGGAGTATCAGACCACTGCAAATCTACCAAGACCTGGCCGTCCCTCTAAACTTTCAGCTCATACAAGGAGAAGACTGATCAGAGATGCAGCCAAGAGGCCCATGATCACTCTGGATGAACTGCAGAAATCTACAGCTGAGGTGGGAGACTCTGTCCATAGGACAACAATCAGTCGTATATTGCACAAATCTGGCCTTTATGGAAGAGTGGCAAGAAGAAAGCCATTTCTTAAAGATATCCATAAAAAGTGTTGTTTAAAGTTTGCCACAAGCCACCTGGGAGACACACCAAACATGTGGAAGAAGGTGCTCTGGTCAGATGAAACCAAAATGTAATTTTTGGCAACAATGCAAAACGTTATGTTTGGCGTAAAAGCAACACAGCTCATCACCCTGAACACACCATCCCCACTGTCAAACATGGTGGTGGCAGCATCATGGTTTGGGCCTGCTTTTCTTCAGCAGGGACAGGGAAGATGGTTAAAAATGATGGGAAGATGGATGGAGCCAAATACAGGACCATTCTGGAAGAAAACCTGATGGAGTCTGCAAAAGACCTGAGACTGGGACGGAGATTTGTCTTCCAACAAGACAATGATCCAAAACATAAAGCAAAATCTACAATGGAATGGTTCAAAAATAAACATATGCAGGTGTTAGAATGGCCAAGTCAAAGTCCAGACCTGAATCCAATCGAGAATCTGTGGAATGAACTGAAAACTGCTGTTCACAAATGCTCTCCATCCAACCTCACTGAGCTCGAGCTGTTTTGCAAGGAGGAATGGGAAAAAAATTCAGTCTCTCGATGTGCAAAACTGATAGAGACATACCCCAAGCGACTTACAGCTGTAATCGCAGCAAAAGGTGGCGCTACAAAGTATTAACTTAAGGGGGCTGAATAATTTTGCACGCCCATTTTTTCAGTTTTTGATTTGTTAAAAAAGTTTGAAATATCCAATAAATGTCGTTCCACTTCATGATTGTGTCCCACTTGTTGTTGATTCTTCACAAAAGAAATACAGTTTTATATCTTTATGTTTGAAGCCTGAAATGTGGCAAAAAGTCGCAAAGTTCAAGGGGGCCGAATACTTTCGCAAGGCACTGTATATAGACATAATCATTGGTCATTTTAATAATGGAACACTAGTTACATTAACAATGTTTACATACTGCTCTACTCATTTAATATGTATATAAGAATAATTATCGTTTAATTACCATAGTGAATTATTTTACTGTTTCTTTATGTGTCAATTAATCCCTTAAGGGATGGGTTGCCAATTGGCGATTTCACAGGAAAATAAAATGTCATTCATTCATTCATTAAGTTAATTCAAATGTCATTAATTGATAGATACTGTATTCTATTCTACTGTATTTTAGTGAATGCCACTCCGACATTGCGCGTCCTAATATTTATCATATTTCTTAATTCCATTATTTTACTTTTAGATTTGTGTGTATAGTTGTGAAATGTTAGATATTACTGCACTAAGGTCACACGTTCTGACCTTAAAAATTTTATTATGTCTTTGTTTTAGTATGGTCAGGGCGTGAGTTGGGTGGGTTGTCTATGTTCCTTTTTCTATGTTTTGGGATTTCTGTGTTTGGCCTGGTATGGTTCTCAATCAGAGGCAGCTGTTTATCGTTGTCCCTGATTGAGAACCATATTTAGCCTGGTTTCACTTTTGAGTTGTGGGTGAATATTTTCTGTTTAGTGTGTGTTGCACCTGACGGAGCTGTTTCGTTTGTTCTCTTTTGTTACTTTGTATTTAGTGTACAGTTTAATAAAAGGATGAACACTTACCACGCTGAGCATTGGACTGACATTTCTTACTCCTCGTCAGAGAAGGACGAAGACGAACGTTACACTAGGAATACAAGAATTTCACACCTGCAATAAAATCTGGTAAATATGTGTATGCGCCCAATAAAATTGGATTTGATTTGGACACTTTGGAGAGGTTGAAAGGACACTTGAATGTACCCTGGATACCACATAACACCACCACAATGTTTGAGTGAGGTTGATATGATAGAAATTGTGTTTTTATACTGAACAAATAGCATTTAGGAATTGCAAATATGTAATAGCACTGGAATGGTCTAATGCAGGGAAACTTAAATCAGTTTTACCAAATTTCTATCAGCATGTTAATTGTGCAAACAGAGGGAAAATAACTCTGGACCACCCATACTCCACACACAGAGATGCATACAAAGCTCTCCCTTGCCCTCCATTTGGTAAATCCGACCACAACTCTATCCTCCTGATTCCTGCTTACAAGCAACAATGAAAGCAGGAAGCACCAGTGACTCAGTCTATAAATAAAATGGTCAGATGAAGCAGATGCTAAGCTACAGGACTGTTTTGCTAGCAGAGACTGAAATATGTTCCGGGATTCCTCCAATGGCATTGAGGAGTGCACCACATATGTCACTGGCTTCATCAATAAGTGCATTAATGACATCATCCCCACAATGACCCTACTACGTACATACCCCAACCAGAAGCCATGGATTACAGGCAGCATCCACACAGAGATAAATGCTAAAGCTGCCGCTTTCAAGGAGCGGGACTCTAACCCGGAAGCTTATAAGATATCCCGTTATGCCCTCCGACAAACCATCAAACAGGCAAAGCGTCAATACAGGACTAAGATTGAGTCGTACTACACTGGCTGTGACGCTCATCGGATGTGGCTGGGCCTGCAAACCATTACAGTCTACAAAGGGAAGCACAGCCGAGAGCTGCCCAGTGACACGAGTCTACCAGATGAGCTAAAATACTTCTATGCCTGCTTCGAGGCAAATAACACTGAAACAGGCATGAGAGCACCAACTGTAGAGGAAGACTGTGATTACACTCTCTGCAGCCGATGTGACATTCAATATTCACACGGCCGCAGGGACAGTACCAGGATGTGTACTGCGAGCCTGCGCTGACCAAACAGCAAGTGTCACTGACATTTTCAACCTCTCCCTGTCCGAGTCTGTAATACCAACATGTTTCAAGCAGACCACCATAGTGCCTGTGCCCAAAAACACTAAGGTAACCTGCCTGAATGACTACCGACCCGTACCACTCATGTCTGTAGCCATAAAGTGCTTTGAAAGGCTGGTCATGGCTCACATCAACACCAAAATTCCAGAAACCCTAGACCCACTCCAATTTGCATGACGCACAAACAGATCCACAGATGATGCAATCTCTATTGCCCTCAACACTGCCCTTTCCCACCAGGACAAAAGGAACACCTATGTGAGAATGCTATTCATTGACTACAGCACAGCGTTCAACACCAAAGTGCCCCTTAAAGCTCATCAATAAGTTAAGGACCCTGGGACGAAACACCTCCCTCTGCAACTTGATCCTGGACTTCCTGACGGGCCGCGCCCAGGTGGTAAGGGTAGGTAAAAACACCTCCGCCACGCTGATCCTCAACACAGGGGCCCCTCATGGGTGGGTGCTCAGCCCCCTCCTGTACTCCCTGTTCATTCATGACTGCACGGCCAGGCATGACTCCAACACCATCATTAAATTTGCTGATGACACAAAAGTGATAGGCCTGATCACAGACAACAACGAGACAGCCTATAGGGAGGAGGTCAGAGACCTGGCTGGGTGGTGCCAGGACAACAACCTCTCCCTCAACGTGATCAAGACCAAGGAGATGATTGTGGACTACAGGAAAAAGAGGACCGAGCATGCCCCCATTCTCATCGACGGGGCTGCAGTGGAGCAGGTTGAGAGCTTCAAGTTCCTTGGTGTCCACATCACCAACAAACTAACATGGTCCAAGCACACCATGACAGTCGTGAAGCAGGCACGACAAAACTCTATTCCCCCTCAGAAGACTGAAAAGATTTGGCATGGGTCCTCAGATCCTCAAAAGGTTCTACAGCTGCACCATCGAGAGCATCCTGACTGGTTGCATCACTGCCTGGTATGGCAACTGCTCGGCCTCCGACCGCAAGGTACTACAGTGGGTAGTGCGAACGGCCCAGTACATCCTGCCCTCCAGGACCTCTATACCAGACGGTGTCAGAGGAAGGCCCTAAAATATTGTCAAAGACTCCAGCCACCTTATTCATAGGTTGTTCTCCCTGCTCCCACGCGGCAAGCGGTACCGGAGTGCCAAGTCTAGGTCCAAGAGGCTTCTAAACAGCTTCTACCCCCAAGCCATACGACTCCTGAACATCTAGTCAAATTGCTATCCAGACTATTCGCATTGCCCCCCCCCCGTCCCCCCCGTCCCCTCTCCACACCACTGCCACTCTCTGTTGTCATCTATGCATAGTCACTTGAATTAACTCTACCTACATGTACATACTACCTCAACTAACCGGTTCCCCTGCACATTGACTCTGTATTAGCACCCACCTGTATATATTTTTTAATTTTTTTTATTGCTGCTCTTTAATTACTTGTTACTTTCATCGCTTATTCTTATCCGTATTTTTTTCAACTGCACTGTCCGTTAGGGGCTCGTAAGTAAGCATTTCACTGTAAGGTTGTATTCGGCGCATGTGACTAATACAATTGTTTTATTTTTTTTATTTACAGACATATGCCACTTTGGAGAGGTTTAGTGACACTTGGAAACGTCCTGTATCCACACCTGACACCACTTACAAAAACAACTGCCCATTTCTAGTTGTTAGGTCTATCAATCACATTTTTTATCTGATATTGTTCACATGTTGTGGAAGCCATCTGGTGTGTTTCCAGCTCTAGTCATCAATAATTCACTTATAGCTTGTCAATGAAAGACGACTTTCAAAACAAAAAATATATCATTTGTGTGCTTGATCTTGTGTATTCTGAACTATGTAACTCATAACTATCTTCTGATCATTTCCTCATAATCTCGTAGATGTCTTCTTTCCAAATATACCAAGTTTTTGCATGTCAGAATCATGTAATTACACATGAATAGCAGTTACTTTTGGGTATGTCTATTTAGGGGGAAATCTAAATGTTGCCATTACATTTAAGAGGTTTTTAAGGAATTTCTTTACAAAGTGTAAGCAGAGTGAGCTGTACGCCGGATCGAAGACAGGAGGAGAAATGGAAGTGAGGGAGGGCGATGTATCGGAGGGGGTAGGTGTGGTGAAGTTCTCGGAGTCCGAGGTCAGGATAAAGATGAGTCTCTTATGGTAGGAGTGACTTTTTAGAAAAAAAAGCCATTTGTGGTTTCAGGGTGGGTGAAAACAGAGTTGAGTGCTGTGGAATCGGTGAAGGTAACCAGAAGTGGTCTTGTGATAATTGTGTGTGCTTCTCCTGGTAAGAGGGAGCAGGTGCTCAATGTTAAACAAATGGGAACAAGACATGTGAATTGTTTTGCTCCAAGAAAAGCGAGCCATTGAAAGGGGTGATTACTGGGCTGGTGGTAAATGTGAAAGTTGACCAACTGAAGAGGAAGATTCACAGTGTTTGTGATGCTCGTCATTTGGTGCAACGCAGACAGGGTGGCATGAGTGGTGAAACAGAAGAGTCGTCTGTTCTTTTGAGTTGATGGAGACAAATGATGGAGACAAACAAAACATGTATGATTCTTGGAATATTGATCATTGTCATTGTGAACTGGATTGACATGATATAACGTCCCAAGAGAGCTGAGCAGACGAAACGCAAATGACATAGGACCTTTTTTACTTAATCAAAGGAATTCCAGTCTGCTGTGAAGCATCCATGTATTTGGACAAATAAGAGTCTAAAGTTAGCTTCATGTACAGATATGATTTGTATCTCATGTTGTTATAAAGTTATTTGCATTGCTAGTTAAAGCCTTCTGTTAGCTAGCCAACATGCAACTTAGCTAGCTAGCGTTAGTTGCTTGATATCTAACGCCAGCTAACGTTATAAATTGTATATCATTTTGTCAGAAATCCGTTTGCATTGCTAGTTGAAGCCTACTGTTGGTTAGCTTTACCTGCAGATTAATACTGCATCATTTCATGCATGTTGCCTAGCTAGCTAAGTGTATGACAAACTGTATGGATTGCTGGCTTGCTACATTAGCCAGATGTGTAATGCCGGGGGTGTAGTGGAGGAAGAAGTCAGGCGCAGGAAACAGAGTTCAGGGTAGCGAATACTTTTTAATTCACCACAGCGGTGAAAACGACACCACCCAAACAAATGCCCCAAAACACGGGGAACTAAACAGTCCAGAAAAACCACACATACACGGACAACCGTGACTTAAAGGCGTGCACAATAGTACACAGAAAATAATCCCGCACACCCAGCAGGCGGGCCGGCTGGATAATAAAACCCAACCAATTAACCTAACTAAACACAGGTGTAACTAATAAACAGACATGGGGAAAAAAGGATCAGTGGCAGCTAGTAGGCCGGTGACGACGACCACCGAGCGCCACCCGAACAGGAATGGGAGCTACCTTCGGTAGGAGTCGTGACAAGATGATTAGGCTCCATGAACCATAAATTTAGCCAGGTGTGTCTGGGGGTGATTACGGCCATCACATGGTTTATGAACATGTGAACAGGTCTAGACAATAGAGACACATCCACTTAGCTAGATGTGTCTGGGATGTAGTTTGATTTCATTTTATATATAATTTGTTTACCAGAGACAATGTGAAGAACAACATGTTAGGATATAGGCCATGGACTAGATAGTGTATTTTTTACCTGGAGATGTCATTTACTGTAGACTACTACTTTCACTGCTTGTTTACTACATTACTTTAATCACTCACAGTGAATACTTAAAGAGATGGGTGGGGTTAAGGCTTAAGAGGGTGTGAATGATGCTGAATGGGTGTACTCGAAAAAGATAAAGAAGTAGTAAAGATAAAGAAGTATGTTAGAATAAAGCTTTATTTCCTGTGGTCATGTTTTGCCAATGTGCATTCATCCTGACATGAACACAGAGGGACGCGAAGAAGAAATCACTTTGATAACGCTGACCTAAACCCAAAGGGTTTTGAAATGGGTTGAATGTAACTGGAAATGGAGTCTTTATCCTTGTTCGGGATAGGGCCTTGTAGGGATATTTGGAAATAAAATCAAATGTATTTCTCTACTGTAGTTGTCATCATAGTAAGGTAATAGGTATATAACTAGAGACCATGGACTGTATAACATTTGCATAATAAGGTGCTGTGTGACACCTGATATGTGGGCTTTATTTTATTCTTATTATATCTACCTGGTGAAAGTCCTACATACAAATATATAAACTTGTCAGTTTCATTAGGACTCAAAGAGGGAAATCATTTCTTCAACTTGAAACCAGGTATGAAACTGTGTAGGCTGCTACATCAAAAATAAAGGAGTTTACCACTCCTGTTGCAGGTGAAGAGGCGCTCAATAAAAATAAGACTGGACTGCTCTCTAGTTACTACAACCCGAGAAGTGAGCAAGATATAGCGTGCTACTATGTACATCAACAGAGCAGGTTATGATCAGTGACCTGACTATTGCCGTTGTTTAGTCAGATCTAACCTAATTTAAGCATACTATAGAAGGCAAATAAGATGGTCGAACCTTGCGCTTTACGGGACTCGATAATTAGAGAAAGAAAACAAATACTACAACCATAATATGGTGAAAATACAACGTGCAGACTCTTCTTCTCTAAAGAATTACGGTATCTTACCTTTTGGTGGAGCCGGTGCCTCTATTGCTGAATCGGGTCCTGGATGCTGGCGCACGACTAACCACAATACACTTGAACTCGTTGAAGGAAGGATGCTTGCATTCCTTTGAAATACGAGCAGTTCATCGATGTTTCTTCACGTCTTAAGCGTTTGGGTAGGGTAGCTTGCAATGTTTAATTGTGTCAGTTCTTCCCATTCAGAAAGCCTGAGAACAGAGCAGTGTGATGTTGGACCAATCCGCTCTCGACGTATCAGCACAGATCAGCTACACTGAGCACTCTTTTTCCTAAAATGTCACAGGACCAATCCCCACAGACCACTCAATACCTAATGTTCGATACACGCCAAATAGTAACCCCAGGCAGCTAAACAAGTCCATCACAACAATGGAATAATGAAGACCATCATATTCTATTATAAAACAATATCTGTTTTTCTTGTCCAATCTCATTGACCAGCATTCACTGCTGTGGAAGATTTAATGTGTCTGTAAGCTTATTAAGCCTTTTAATGTTTTCTCACTGTTGAAAATAAAACATCTATGTTGATTAATTTATTGGTTATTATGTTTATGAGGACACAGGCTACCTCCTGATAATCATTATTCTCCTTGACAGAATAGCAGTAGGAAGGGACAGATAACATTCTTATTTTCCATTTAAAAGAAGGCTGCACTGTTTCCATACTTTCCTGAACAGCCTAGGCCAGCAGTCTGACAACCATTGGTCCATGGGGATACTGGCACTGTTTTGATCTGACTTCTATTCCCTATTCAGTAGGTGAGGAATACGTCTCATCATGTGTAGACTCCCAACTGTATTTCCCAACTCCCCTCCTAGAGTACTTTCAACAGTACACATTTGTATTGTAGCCTCAGACAAGCACACCTGATTAAACTTCAAGTAATCATCAGGCCCTCAATGAGCTGAATCAGCTATGTTTATCCGGAGCTACAGCAAAAATGTGTGTTTTCTGGGGTACTCGAGGACCGGAGTTGAGAACCACTAGTGTAGACTGCTGGACAGGACATGTGCAGGGTAATCTACAGTTGCAGACTTGTATTCCCTCCTCCAATCCTATGCTTGGTTTTATACATTTCTGTTCTTTTACATCCCTGTCCTTCAAAGGCTCATCCATCTTCCTCTCTCCCACTCTCCCTGTCAATCACATATAAGAACAGTGCTGATGTACTTCCCTGGCTGCGTTACGACTTAACCCAAACAGGGTCATTGTTTTAGCCATGGACCATGTCAGTATATGAAGCCCTGCAACAAGGGAATAACAGTATCCATCCATAAAATACACCCAAAATATTACTCCCTGTAAAATCTTAGATAAAAGTGTACCAAAAGGGTTCTGATCCGTTGTTACAGAAACAGGAATCTTGATGTGAATCTTGGAATTGTTTCATATGATAGGCACACTAAAAAACTGTTCTAGAAAATATTCATGAAATGTATATGTCATTTTTGCTTTTCATAGAGAGATGTAGTATGTTACTGGTGAACATTAAACAAAAACAAGCAGATATAAAAGTCCCATATCCACAGCCACATTTTTATTTATTTATTTATTTTTATTTCACCTTTATTTAACCAGGTAGGCAAGTTGAGAACAAGTTCTCATTTACAATTGCGACCTGGCAAAGATAAAGCAAAGCAGTTCGACACATACAACGACACAGAGTTACACATGGAGTAAAACAATCATACAGTCAATAATACAGTATAAACAAGTCTATATACAAAGTGTGCAAATGAGGTGAGATAAGGGAAGTAAAGGCAAAAAAAAGGTCATGGTGGCAAAGTAAATACGACATAGCAAGTAAAACACTGGAATGGTAGATTTGCAGTGGAAGAATGTGCAAAGTAGAAATAAAAATAATGGGGTACAAAGGAGCGAAATAAATACAATAAATACAGTAGGGAAAGAGGTAGATGTTTGGGCTAAATTATAGGTGGGCTATGTACAGGTGCAGTAATCTGTGAGCTGCTCTGACAGTTGGTGCTTAAAGCTAGTGAGGGAGATAAGTGTTTCCAGTTTCAGAGATTTTTGTAGTTCGTTCCAGTCATTGGCAGCAGAGAACTGGAAGAAGAGGCGGCCAAAGAAAGAATTGGTTTTGGGGGTGACCAGAGAGATATACCTGCTGGAGCGCGTGCTACAGGTGGGTGATGCTATGGTGACCAGCGAGCTGAGATAAGGGGGGACTTTACCTAGCAGGGTCTTGTAGATGACATGGAGCCAGTGGGTTTGGCGACGATTATGAAGCGAGGGCCAGCCAACGAGAGCGTACAGATCGCAATGGTGGGTAGTATATGGGGCTTTGGTGACCAATCGGATTGCACTGTGATAGACTGCATACAATTTGTTGAGTAGGTTATTGGAAGCTATTTTGTAAATGACATCGCCGAAGTCGAGGATTGGTAGGATGGTCAGTTTTACAAGGATATGTTTGGCAGCATGAGTGAAGGATGATTTGTTGCGAAATAGGAAGCCAATTCTAGATTTAACTTTGGATTGGAGATGTTTGATGTGGGTCTGGAAGGAGAGTTTACAGTCTAACCAGACACCTAGGTATTTGTAGTTGTCCACGTATTCTAAGTCAGAGCCATCCAGAGTAGTGATGTTGGTCAGGCGGGCAGGTGCAGGCAGCGATCGGTTGAAGAGCATACATTTAGTTTTACTTGTATTTAAGAGCAATTGGAGACCACGGAAGGAGAGTTGTATGGCATTGAAGCTTGCCTGGAGGGTTGTTAACACAGTGTCCAAAGAAGGGCCAGAAGTATACAGAATGGTGTCGTCTGCGTAGAGGTGGATCAGAGACTCACCAGCAGCAAGAGCGACATCATTGATGTATACAGAGAAGAGAGTCAGTCCAAGAATTGAGCCCTGTGGCACCCCCATAGAGACTGCCAGAGGTCCGGACAGCAGACCCTCCGATTTGATACACTGAACTCTATCAGAGAAGTAGTTGGTGAACCAGGCGAGGCAATCATTTGAGGAACCAAGGCTGTCGAGTCTGCCGATGAGGATGTGGTGATTGACAGATCGAAAGCATTGGCCAGATCAATGAATACGGCTGCACAGTAATGTTTCTTATCGATGGGGGTTAAGATATCGTTTAGGACCTTGAGCGTGGCTGAGGTGCGCCCATGACCAGCTCTGAAACCAGATTGCATAGCAGAGAAGGTATGGTGAGATTCGAAATGGTCGGTAATCTGTTTGTTGACTTGTTCTTTCGAAGACCTTAGAAAGGCAGGGTAGGATAGATATAGGTCTGTAGCGGTTTGGGTCAAGAGTGTCCCCCCATTTGAAGAGGGGGATGACCACAGCTGCTTTCCAATCTTTGGGAATCTCAGACGACACGAAAGAGAGGTTGAACAGGCTAGTAATAGGGGTGGCAACAATTTTGGCAGATAATTTTAGAAAGAAAGGGTCCAGATTGTCTAGCCCGGCTGATTTGTAGGGGTCCAGATTTTGCAGCTCTTTCAGAACATCAGCTGACTGGATTTGGGAGAAGGAGAAATGGGGAGGGCTTGGGCGAGTTGCTGGGGGGGTGCAGTGCTGTTGACCGAGGTAGGAGTAGCCAGGTGGAAAGCATGGCCAGCCGTAGAAAAATTATTATTGAAATTCTCAATTATAGTGGATTTATCAGTGGTGACAGTGTTTCCTATCTTCAGTGCAGTGGGCAGCTGGGAGGAGGTGTTCTTATTCTCCATGGACTTTACAGTGTCCCAGAACTTTTTTGAGTTAGTGTTGCAGGAAGCAAATTTCTGCTTGAAAAAGCTAGCCTTGGCTTTTCTAACTGCCTGTGTATAATGGTTTCTAGCTTCCCTGAAAAGCTGCATATCACGGGGGCTGTTCGATGCTAATGCAGAACGCCATAGGATGTTTTTGTGTTGGTTAAGGGCAGTCAGGTCTGGGGAGAACCAAGGGCTATATCTGTTCCTGGTTCTAAATTTCTTGAATGGGGCATGCTTATTTAAGATGGTTAGGAAGTCATTTAAAAAAAAAACAGGCATCCTCTACTGACGGGATGAGATCAATATCCTTCCAGGATACCCCAGCCAGGTCGATTAGAAAGGCCTGCTCGCTGAAGTGTTTCAGGGAGCGTTTGACAGTGATGAGTGGAGGTCGTTTCACCGCTGACCCATTACGGATGCAGGCAATGAGGCAGTGATCGCTGAGATCTTGGTTGAAGACAGCAGAGGTGTATTTAGAGGGCCAGTTGGTTAGGATGATATCTATGAGGGTGCCCGTGTTTAAGGCTTTGGGAAGGTACCTGGTAGGTTTATTGATAATTTGTGTGAGATTGAGGCATCAAGCTTAGATTCTGGGATGGCTGAGGTGTTAAGCATGTTCCAGTTTAGGTCGCCTAGCAGCACGAGCTCTGAAGATAGATGGGGGGCAATCAGTTCACATATGGTGTCCAGAGCACAGCTGGGGGCAGAGGGTGGTCTATAGCAGGTGGCAACAGTGAGAGACTTGTTTTTGGAGAGGTGGATTTTTAAAAGTAGAAGTTCAAATAGTTTGGGTACAGACCTGGATAGTAGGACAGAACTCTGCAGACTATCTTTGCAGTAGATTGCAACACCGCCCACTTTGGCAGTTCTATCTTGTCTGAAAATGTTGTAGTTTGTGATGAAAATGTCAGAATTGTTGGTGGTCTTCCTAAGCCAGGATTCAGACACAGCTAGAACATCCGGGTTGGCAGAGTGTGCTAAAGCAGTGAATAAAACAAACTTAGGGAGGAGGCTTCTAATGTTAACATGCATGAAACCAAGGCTATTACGGTTACAGAAGTCATCAAAAGAGAGCGCCTGGGGAATAGGAGTGGAGCTAGGCACTGCAGGGCCTGGATTCACCTCTACATTGCCAGAGGAACAGAGGAGGAGTAGGATAAGGGTACAGCTAAAAGCAATAAGAATTGGTCGACCAGAACATCTGGAACAGAGAGTAAAAGGAGGTTTCTGGGGGCAATAAAATAGCTTCAAGGTATAATGTACAGACAAAGGTATGGAAGGATGTGAATACAGTGGAGGTAAACCTAGGTATTGAGTGATGATGAGAGAGATATTGTCTCTAGAAACATAATTGAAACCAGGAGATGTCATCGCATGTGTGGGTGGTGGAACTAATAGGTTGGATAAGGTATAGTGAGCAGGACTAGAGGCTCTACAGTGAAATAAGCCAATAAACACTAACCAGAACAGCAATGGACAAGGCATATTGACTTTAAGGATAGGCATGCTTAGTCGAGTGATCAAAAGGATCCAGTGAGTAGTGAGGTTGGTTGGGGCCACGGCAATTTAGACAGCTACCTAGCATAGGATGGAGGTCGGTTATTAGCCACCTCGTGCATTTCCGTAGGTAGGATTAGTGGGGTTCCGTGTGGTAGAGGGGATGAATCCAATTCGCAAAAAAAACAACAACAATAGATATAGTTATAGAGGTCCAAGAAAAAATAAAATAAAATAAAAAATAAATAAATAAATTGTCCGATAGGTCTATTCCAACGGTTAGCGGACCGCAGATGGGAGTTCAGGTAACGTCGCGACGGAGGAGCCAGCCGGATAACTCCCTCGGGTAGATACCGTCGGTAGTCCAGCTGTGAAGGCCCGGTGGGGCTCTGCGTTGGCAGTAAAACGGGTCCGGATAGGTGATTGTAGCCCAGGAGTGACTGATGGAACTCTTCAGCTGGCTAGCTCCGGAATAATTGATGTTTGCTCCGGAATCGACGAAAGCTGATAGTCACACGGATAGCAGCTAGTTAGCTGCAAGATCCAGGTATAAATGTCCAGAGTTAGCGGTTGAAATCCGGGGACATAGAGAGAAGAAATAGGTCCTGTATGTTCTGGTTCGAGCCGCGCCGTACAAAACAGGCGATAGATTTTCGAGCTAAAGGATAGCTGATGACCACAAACCGTGGTTAGCTGAATACTAACGATTAGCCAGTAAAGAAGCTAACTAACTTCTGATTAGCTCCAGGCTAGCTTCAGGCTAGCTTCTGGCTAGCTTCTGGATTAGCTTCTGGCTAGCTTCTGGTTAGCTTCTGGTTAGCTTCTATGGAGGATTACAGATTTGAGGTAAATAATACCTTATTTTTTATATATATAAATTGGTGAGGCGGGTTGCAGGAAGGTGTTTTGAAGATTTATGGAAAATAAAAAATATATATAAAAAGGTATGCGAAGAAAGTTGTAAATATATATATATATATATATATATATATATATATATATACGGGACACAACAAGACGAGGACAAAAGACGTCTGAACTGCTATGCCATCTTGGAGCTAATTAATGCTCTATAAATTACTCAAGACCTTTAATTCATTTTCCAGTGTCTTGAATAAGGACATGTATATCATTATATGAATGGAAGTCTTTAGGCGTAATCACGCTGCACCTTAGCCCAGGGTCAGCCTAGCCTGGGGCTAAGATAGCCTGGGGCTAAGATAGCCTGGGGCTAAGAACAATGCAGTGTGAAAAGGCCTTTTGGGACAGATGTACGGCTAAAAGTAGAACAGATTCCTACATCTAATATGAGGGCCTTTGAGTGACTCACCATTGAGTTCCTTTGTAATTTTTCTTTCAAAATATAAGCAAGGTTAAAGGCCATTAAAGCACTTTGGAGTTGGCAAAATAGAAAAATGTTGAGCCTATTATTAAATCATTTGCTGTGGTCTCTCTCCGGTACGACCAAGGCCGCCCATTACATGACTCAAGTTATTAGCTCCCAAAAAGCGGAGAGGCAAATCCCCCGTTGACTGTCTTCTCAACTGTAATGTATACATAAAATCCTCCAGCAACGGAACCTTCCCACTGGGCACATGACGTCAATTCAACATCTATTCCACGTTGCTACAATTAAATTATGTGGAAACAACGTTGATGCAACCAGTGTGTGCCCAGTGGGTTTCTTCATGCTATGGCATCAATTAGTATAAGGTTTACTGGCAATTTAATGGAAAGCAAATTATTTTGAGCAGCCAGCTGCTTGCCCTGTGTGGTTCCTCTTCTGTCACTGAAAAGGCCTGGAAGGGTGCTTACACCCGCACCACTTGCTCGGAAATGACTGCACAAGTCAATGTGCAAAACACCAATGGTGGAAAAAGTACTCAGTTGTCATACTTAAAAGTAAAGATACCAATAGAAAATGACTGAAGTAAAATCAAAAGTCATCCAGTAAAGTACTTCTGGAAAAAAAGTATAAAAGCATCTAGTTTTAAATGTACTTAAGTAGAGTGGTAGAAAAAGTAGTCCATTTTCATACTTGAGTAAAAGTACAAAGTAAAAGTAAATGCTTTACATCAAATTCTTTATATTAAGCAAACAAGACCACATACTTTTTAGTTTTTATTTATTTATGGACAAACAGGGGCACACTCCAACACTCATAATTTCCAAACCCAGTAATTATGTATAGTGAGTCCGACAGATCAGAGGCAGTAGGGAGTACAACATGTTATATTGATATGTGTGTGAATCTGAGCATAATTCTGTCCTGCATTTGAAATGTAACTAGTACTTTTTGGTGTCAGGGAAAATGTATGAGAGTAAAAAGTACATATTTTCTTTTAGAATGTAGTAGAGTAAAAGTAAAAATAGAAAAAATATTTATAAATAGTAAAGTAAAGTACACATAGCCCAAAAACTACTTTAAAGTATTTTTTTACTTAAGTACTTCAGACCACTGTAAAGCACACTCTCGGCTTTCTGAAATCCCTTTCATTCCGGGGCTGAGTCTAGAAGGCCATACAAAGCTACTTACTCTGTTCAGAATTAACTTTTTTATCTAAAAGTGAAGTGGTGAAGGACTACCCTCTCGGCTGATCCTCCTGACTTTAAAAACTCTGTAAAAGTGTATATTTGATGTAGGTCCAGCTTGGTGAGGCAAGATGTGGCCTTAAAATCCATCCAGAGCAGAGCCTGCTGTGCAAATTCTATTTCTTTCTTTCTCTGGCCCACCTTCCCACTCTCTCTCTCTTTGTTTCTCTTTTGCTCTCTCTCTTTCTCCCTCTAGGAATCAGGCTATTGGCCCAATCAGTCCTCCCACACAGCAATGGATTTTGGCTTGAGATATGGCACTGATCATCAACGATCATGTCAAATCAATATATACACAGATTAAACATTTGCAGCTCTTCTCAGGAACTAACCTTTTTCTTTGCTTTTGAAAACTACAATAACAAATCGAATTGATCCAGCTTTCTAAAATAAATATACAATTGATTTGTTTGGATGATGCTATTTTTCCACAATAACTAAAGAGACCACAGAGTATTTAGTCTTCTGTCCAGACCAAAGACTGAGAAGCGCATGAAAGAATATGGTAAAAAAAAGGTCGACCTCCATCCACAAATATAACCTTTGACCCTTCAAAAAAACTCTACCATCTGCTGCACAGCAAGGCCACTGGACTGTGATGACTGCTGTGCCATAATAAGTGGCTGCTGTGCAATAATAGCAACACTGCTGTCTGCATCAGCAGAGAGAGTCTGGGAGGCGGACGTGCCGCGTCAGGCTCATCAGCACTTGAGAGACCTGGCTGCAGATACACTAAGACAACTTAGATCCAAATGCAAACCATTTAATTTATATATTTTGTCTAGGTAAAGATGGCGGGTATCTCGTAGAACTAATATCTTGGTTAACCTCCTATATGGGGGCTTCAACCAAATTATGCCCAACAGCTGTCTAATGGATGGGATATTGAAACCCATAGGACTGAAGCCAGTGCTATTCTCCAAAATTACATGGAAAGGCCCATTTCTTGTTCAAAACAAATACATTTTCCTCATATGATTGTTATTCCCTTTGTTATTGCCCTTTTTGTTATTGGATTGTTTTTTGTCTTGGGAAATTCAATTTCAGAAATCAAAGCTTGACATTCAGAACACAAATGGTGATTATAAATTAATGTCATATTGAAAGTTGTTTCCAAGGGAAAAACTCATTACATTTCCATATAAAAATGTTTCTATCTGTAAACTTTGATTGCTTACAACATGAAAGAAGTCATTACATTTGAAACGCATTCAGCCACTATTGGAGAGTCTGACTGGCATTGTGATGTACAGTACCCCAATGTATTGTATTACTGTACCATGCTCTTGATGTGCATTTCAGGGGTAGAGACAGAACACACAGTCTGCCAGTCTGTCAGGAGAAGTGGATCAAGGCTGCCTGATTCATGTAGACTCATTATTCATGTCCTGCCTGGCTACAGTGGAGAAATATGCAGAGAAATGTCATCATCATCTGCCAAGGAATTAGCTGCATTGTCATCCCATTTAGAACCATGGCTTCTGAAACAGGAGGTACACTACATTACTAAAGGTATGTGGACACTGCTCGTCAAATATCTCATTCCAAAATCATGGGCATTAATATGGAGTTGGTCCCCCCTTTGCTGCTATAACATCTTCTAGGAAGGCTTTCCACTAGATGTTGGAACATTTCTTCTATTCAGCCCCATAAGCATTAGTGAGGTCGGGTACTGATGTTGGGCAATTAGGTTTGGGTCCCAGTCGGAATTCCAATTCATCCCAAAGGTGTTCAATGGGGTTGAGGTCAGGGCTCTGTGCAGGCCAGTCAAGTTCTTCCACATCGATCAAACCATTTCTGTATGGACCTCGCTTTGTGCACAGGGGCATTGTCATACTGAAACAGGAAAGGGCCTTTCCCAAACTGTTGCCACAAAGTTGGAAGAACACAATCATCTAGAATGTCATCATTGTATGCTGTAGTGTTAAGATTTCCCTTCACTGGAACTAAGGGGTCTAGCCCGAACCATGAAAACTGCCCCAGACCATTATTCCTCCTCCACCAAACTTTACAGTTGGCACTAGACATTAGGGCAAGTAGCATACTCCTCGCATCCGCCATACACCGATTCCCGATGAACAGTTATTGTGCTGACGTTGCTTCCCGGAGGCAGTTTGGAACTGTACTGAATGTTGAAACCGAGCACAGACGATTTTTATGCGCTACGCGCTTCTGTACTCAGCGGTCCTGTTCTGTGAGCTTGTATGGCCTACCACTTTGCGGCTGAGCCGTTGTTGCTCCTAGACGTTTCCCCTTCACAATAAAAGCACTTAAAGTTGACCTTGGCAGCTATAACAGGGCAGAAATTTGACAAACTCACTTGTTGGAAAGGTGGCATCCTGTGACGGTGCCACGTTGAATGTCACTGAGCTCTTTAGTAAGGCCAATCTACTACCAATGTTTGTCTATGGAGATTGCATGGCTGCGTGCTCAATTTTTTTACACGTGTCAGCAATCGGTGTGGCTGAAATAGCCAAATACACTAATTTGAAAGGGTGTCCAAATACTTTGTATATATAGTGTAAGGTGAGGCATTCTTTGTGCACTGGCCTCTAAAACAAGTTATTTGAGTTTTGATTAGGAGAGGGCATCTCGCCTACTTTATTACACACACTCTTGTGAGAATGCCAAGTGTGCAAAGCTGTCAAGGCAAAGGGTGGATACTTGCTGTAAAGTATTCAGTATTTCATCCCCACATTCGAAGGGGCTGATAATAATAATGTCTTTCCACTCCATACCTCCAACTCCATACTGGGGTAATTAAGTTAACACTCTCACTGACCTAATTCACCACTCTGATGTTCATGAGTCCTATCTGATTATGTGGAATAATAGCCTTTACCTCCAACACAATGATCTGAGCATGAGTCACGCTCTCTTTCCAAGTCTCAGGCATCAGTAGCTAGTACTCTCCTGCTGAACTATCGCAGAACATTATGTCCCATCAGGAACATGGTACAGTATTAATAGGTTCCCTTCCAAACAATGTTTTCTATGAGTCAGGCTGTGCTTACATATCAGAGAGGGTTGTGAGGAGGCGTTCAATCATGCCTGCTTTTGTGGTAGGTTCTGGGAATTTTTTTTTGCTGACTTGATGATGATAACTTCCACAGTATCACATTTGAGGTAAGACCCAAATGCAGACAGTGTAGAAGTAACAAGAGTCTATTACAACCACAGGGGCAGGCAAACGACAGGTCAAGGCAGGCAGAGGTCAGTAATCCAGAAAGGGTGTAATGGGTCCAGAACGGCAGGCAGTCTCAGGGTCAGGGCAGGCAGGGGTCAATAATTCAGAACTCTGGGGTAAGGTACAAAACGACAGGTAGTCTCAGGGTCAGGGCATGCAGAACAGTCAAAACCAGGTAAGACTAGAAAACAGGAGCAGGAAACCAGGCAGGAGCAGGGAAACAAACACTGGTAGGTTTTACAAACAAAACGAACTGGCAACAGACAAACAGAGAACACAGGTATAAATACACAGGGGATAATGGGGAAGATGGGCGACACCTGGAGGAGGGTGGAGACAAACACAAAGACAGGTGAAACAGATCATGGCATGACACAGTGCTTTCTTTGTAGTTACTTTTCCCTTAGGTATATCTGTGATGATGCAACTGTGCAGTATGTTATCAGTGAAGGACTAATATTAAACAGCACGATGCCTGGGCCAAAGCATTCTTTTATAATAATCATCAACATCAATATAATTTATGTTTACAACAGACTCTTGTTATTTTTGACAATGTTCACGTTTATGAACAGGCTGAGAATATCACATAGGAGTGAGAAAGCTCCAGCCAGCGTGTCTCCTAAAAGTTTGTGATCGCTTTTTTTGTTGCCTGGGAAGACCTTAGGAAAGAAAGATGAATTATACTGTTGGAATGAGATACTTCTAACAAAAAATCTTTATAATTTACTTTATCATTTACATCAACTCTCTCCACTCCCCCCCACCCCCAAGGATAGTTTGCTGTGTGTAACTGTCGATGGCTGTAGATTACGGTTGTTTTTTTCTAAGATGTCCTCTCTAGGGCTGGAGGAGAGCATTTCAAATCCTCTGGGCAGGGAAGAACTGGGAGAGGAGAGGCTGGCTGCATGTTCCATTGAGCGGGGGATCAATACGTTCCTAGTTTAATCGGTGACCTTGTGTAATCAGCTAGCATATTAGTGGTGGGCGCCCCTGGGCAAAGAGCCTCACTGACTGGTGCACCCCATGATTGCAGGCATGCCCATGAAGAGAGAGTGGGGTGTGTAATTGTACTTTCTAAGGGTTGAGGTACAAGGGGTATTTGTCCTCAGTCAAGAACAGGTGAAATTTGGTCAATGGTTTGGTTGGTAGGTGACTGTGCTGTATATACAGTATGTTTGTATTTGTGGGAGAGAATTCATTGTGGACATAGTCCTCTACCTAGTCTTGTACAACATTTAACTTTTTAGTAATTTAGAAGACACTCTTATCCAGTGCAACTTGCAAGAGAAATTAGGGTTAAGTGCCTTGCTCAATGACAGATTGTCAAATTTTGGGGAATTGAACCACCAACCTTTCGTTACTGGCCCAACGCTCTCAACCGCTAGGCTACCTGCCACCAATATATCACAATATTTAACATTATCTTGGTTCAGATCAAAATGCACGGACAACCTGGTAGCCAGTAGTGACATGAGTGTGTTCATCATCAGTGCACTTGAACTGCTACACTATGCATGAAATACACTTTTGACATGTCTGTAAGGATTCATCAAACAAAGCTGATATTTTCTTTCTAATCATTTATCACATGGCAGAAGGCGTTCTATTGACCCCACTGGTCAGACAAGGTCAGACAATAGAGAAACTACCTAGCAAGAGCATAGCTGCATAGATACACTCATTGAAATGCAACATCCCTACCTCTCCCACCTACTGTGGTCATATCAGCCTTTTCCAGCATCCTACACCATCACTTCACCATCACCATGCAGCTCCATTCCTCCTACCTCCTGAGGCCTTTCTAACCTGTATCCACAACCAGGTGGAAGCAGCCCAGCAGGAGCTCCAAACCAGAGAAGTACAAAACCAATCCGCAGTGGTTAGTCACTCCAATGTATACATAGCTCATTGACAGGAAATTTTCAATTACTGGGAGAACTCTGATTATTTATCTATGTAAGCATTCTTATTAATGGGCCAGTGTGAGATGCACCATGCACCACACATTTAGCTGGGCTTATGCTCTTTTTCTTCAGGTAGCTGGCATATTTTGTGCGTTGAGCCCTCTGAAAATGTGAGCAGTGATAATTGTATAATTACACATAAAAACTCGTCCTATGTAATTACAGTCACTGTACGCCAGAGATGAGATTGTCTTTGGAGTCAAATTGTCGCTGATACCACCCCTGTGTGTTTTCCTTTCTAATTTGTGTGCGTTGCACTGCAACATCCTGAAAACCTCTCGCCCATAGGTGTGCTGTGCACTATGCTGAATGTCCTTCTACATCATGACTGAGCTGAGGCTCAGAGTGAATCCTGGTTGTCATGGTGACTGAGTTAGTTCCTGTCCTGGTGG
Source organism: Oncorhynchus keta (assembly GCF_023373465.1). Lineage (NCBI taxonomy): Eukaryota > Metazoa > Chordata > Actinopteri > Salmoniformes > Salmonidae > Oncorhynchus > Oncorhynchus keta. The sequence goes on along the minus strand of NC_068430.1, from coordinate 27,479,224 downwards.
TTGCTGGGTGCTGGGTTCAGGGATAATATCCCCCAGACAGGTCACCTTGGGTCTGCCACAGGCCAAGAGAAAGAGAGAAAGAGAGAAAGAGAGAAAGAGAGAAAGAGAGAGAGAGAGAGAGAGAGCTGGGTGAGCTGTCCTGTACTACAAGCTCAATATGGCTCCTGTGGGACAGAAAACCTCCTCTCTGTTGCAGGCCTGGTGAATTATGGATGCCTTCCTCCCTGCAGCAGACCCACACAGCATGGTGTTATGACTGTAACCAGCTTAATCTCTCTCTCCACCTCCTGTGTGGCGCAGCTGTTCAAGAGACGGCATCTCAATGCTAGAGATGTCACTACAGACCCTAGTTCGATTCCAGGCTGTATCACAACCGGCTGTGATTGGGAGTCCCATAGGGCGACGACCAATTGGCCCAGCGTTGTTTGGCTCGGCTAGGCTGTTATTGTAAATAAGAATTTCTTCTTTAACTGACTTGTCTTGTTAAATAAAGGTTTAAAAAAATATATTAAAAATAAACACCTTACTAAACCTTCAGCCAAGCATTTCTGGGGTGGCAGGCTAGCCTAGTGGTTAGAGCATTGGACTAGTAACCAGAAGTTTGCAAGTTCAAACTCCCGAGCTGGCAAGGTACAAATCTTTTGTTCTACCCCTGAACAGGCAGCTAACCCACTGTTCCTAGGCCATCATTGAAAATAAGAGTTTGTTCTTAACTGACTTGCCTAGTTAAATAAGTTTATGTATTCTGTGCAGATATTTGTATATGCACAGAAACATGATATCATAATATCTCCAAAAATCCAGACCCATTCATTGAAATGAAGTTATTAGCACCATGAAAGTGGGCCAGCAGATGTTAGTAATTTGCCTTCCTAATAGGTATATTACTTTAACGTACCTTTGACAGAATTACAGATACTATTTAGAGCACGTTTAGATCACTTTTGTGCTCTCATGCTAATTAGTACAATTCATTACAATATGATGCTAATACAGTACTATGAAATAATTAGCACACACAAAATTAGCAAGCATGCATGCACACACAAACACATGTTCACTCTAAGCATTCAGGAGCACGCGCACGCGCGCGCGCGCACACACACACACACACACACACACACACACACACACACACACACACACACACACACACACACACACACACACACACACACACACACACACACACACACACACACACACACACACACACACACACACACATTAAACCACGAGTGACCAATCTTACATTTCTATCTTTCCTGGCCTGGGTGTGAAAAGAGGGCTCTAAATTGTTCTGACCTTAAAATATTGAAGGGAAAATAATATGCTTCAGGGACCACTTGTTCTCTGTGTAGCTTTTTTCTCTCTCTTACCCTCCTCTTAAATGTCAAATGTGCTTCTCACTTAATGGTCTGCAAAACAATACCACCATATATACCATCTCAATGTTTGGAATGATAATGGGGATGTGGTATACTGCTCATTGACATTCATGACGGTCCTAGCCAGAGCGCCATCTAATTAAGACATTCAAACAGCCTTCAGGGTAACTCAAAAAGAGTTTTATTCAGTGACTTGTATGAGACACAACTGTCAAGGGGAAATGGATGCTTCATAAACAACAGGCAAATTTAATTCTTTATGTCTCAGCAACCATGCTATCAAAAATACTTGATACTTTCCCCATCTTGCATCACAGTGCTGTACAGGAGATATCTGGGTTAGAAATAATTTTAGGAGAGAATGCTACCTTTCTCAGCCCTGGTTTCTAATACCATGGTGTCTGGCCTTACATCTTTCTATGTTTTCGACAGTTTTCACTTGAATGGGAATCATGGTCACATTAATTCAGTGCCACCTTCCCACCCTTTGTCTGTGGTTACCCTTTCGAACCCAGGACTCAAATCCCAGCACTGGGGACATGAGAATATCCCCTGCTGTGCTTTCAACATATAATAAGGTCCTCTATTATGTTCCCCATAGAGCTCTCTCCTCCCCCATGTCCTCCTTATTCCTCACTCAGCTCCTCAGCATCCACCCACTGCTGCCCTGCTTGCTGCTGCCCTGCTTGCTGCTACTGTCCTACTGCTGCCCTGCTTGCTGTTGCTGTCCTACTGCTGCCCTGCTGCTGCCCTGTTTGCTGCTGCTGCCCTGCTTGCTGCTACTGTCCTACTGCTGCCCTGTTTGCTGCTGCTGTCTTACTGCTGCCCTGCTGCTGCCCTGTTTGCTGCTGCTGCCCTGCTTGCTGCTGCTGTCCTACTGCTGCCCTGCTGCTGCCCTGTTTGCTGCTGCTGCCCTGCTTGCTGCTGCTGTCCTACTGCTGCCCTGCTGCTGCCCTGTTTGCTGCTGCTGCCCTGTTTGCTGCTGCTGTCCTACTGCTGCCCTGCTGCTGCCCTGTTTGCTGCTGCTGCCCTGCTTGCTGCTGCTGTCCTACTGCTGCCCTGCTGCTGCCCTGATTGCTCCTGCCCTGTTTGCTGCTGCTGTCCTACTGCTGCCCTGCTGCTGCCCTGTTTGCTGCTGCTGCCTTGCTTGCTGCTGCTGTCCTACTGCTGTCCTGCTTGCTGCTGCTGTCCTGCTTGCTGCTGCTGACCTACTACTGCCCTGTTTGCTGCTGCTGTCCTGCTTGCTGCTGCTGTCCTACTACTGCCCTGCTTGCTGCTGCTGTCCTACTACTGCCCTGCTTGCTGCTGCTGTCCTACTACTGCCCTGCTTGCTGCTGCTGTCCTGCTTGCTGCTGCTGTCCTACTACTGCCCTGCTTGCTGCTGCTGTCCTCCTACTGCCCTGCTTGCTGCTGCTGTCCTGCTTGCTGCTGCTGTCCTACTACTGTCCTGTTTGCTGCTGCTTCTGTCCTGCTTGCTGCTGCTCTCCTACTACTGCCCTGCCTGCTGCTGCTGTCCTACTACTGCCCTGCTTGCTGCTGTCCTGCTTGCTGCTGCTGTCCTGCTTGCTGCTGTTGTCCTACTACTGCCCTGTTTGCTGCTGCTGTCCTGCTTGCTGCTGCTGTCCTACTACTGCCCTGCTTGCTGCTGCTGTCCTACTACTGTCCTGTTTGCTGCTGCTGTCCTGCTTGCTGCTGCTGTCCTACTACTGCCCTGCTTGCTGCTGCTGTCCTGCTTGCTGCTGCTGTCCTACTACTGCCCTGCTTGCTGCTGCTGTCCTCCTTGCTGCTGCTGTCCTACTACTGTCCTGTTTGCTGCTTGCTGCTGCTGTCCTGCTTGCTGCTGCTGTCCTGCTTGCTGCTGCTGTCCTACTACTGCCCTGCTTGCTGCTGCTGTCCTACTACTGTCCTGTTTGCTGCTGCTTCTGTCCTGCTTGCTGCTGCTGTCCTGCTTGCTGCTGCTGTCCTGCTTGTTGTTGCTGTCCTACTACTGCCCTGCTTGCTGCTGCTGTCCTACTACTGTCCTGTTTGCTGCTGCTTCTGTCCTGCTTGCTGCTGCCGTCCTGCTTGCTGCTGCTGTCCTGCTTGTTGTTGCTGTCCTACTACTGCCCTGCTTGCTGCTGCTGTCCTGCTTGCTGCTGCTGTCCTGCTTGCTGCAGCTGTCCTACTACTGCCCTGCTTGCTGCTGCTGTCCTACTACTGTCCTGTTTTCTGCTGCTTCTGTCCTGCTTGCTGCTGCTGTCCTGCTTCCTGCTGCTGTCCTGCTTGCTGCTGCTGCCCTGCTTGCTGCTGCTGTCCTACTACTGTCCTGCTTGCTGCTGCTGCCCTGCTTGCTGCTGCTGTCCTACTGCTGTCCTGCTTGCTGCTGCTGTCCTACTACTGCCCTGTTTGCTGCTGCTATCCTGCTTGCTGCTGCTGTCCTGCTTGCTGCTGCTGTCCTACTACTGCCCTGCTTGCTGCTGCTGTCCTGCTTGCTGCTGCTGTCCTACTACTGCCCTGCTTGCTGCTGCTGTCCTACTAATGACCTGCATGCTGCTGCTGTCCTGCTTGCTGCTGCTGCCCTGCTTGCTGCTGCGGTCCTGCTTGGTGCTGCTGTCCTACTACTGTCCTGTTTGCTGCTGCTTCTGTCCTGCTTGCTGCTGCTGTCCTGCTTGCTGCTGCTGTCCTACTACTGCCCTGTTTGCTGCTGCTGTCCTGCTTGCTGCTGCTGTCCTACTAATGCCCTGCTTGCTGCTGCTGTCCTGCTTGCTGCTGCTGTCCTACTAATGCCCTGCTTGCTGCTGCTGTCCTGCTTGCTGCTGCTGTCCTACTACTGTCCTGTTTGCTGCTGCTTCTGTCCTGCTTGCTGCTGCTGTCCTACTACTGCCCTGCTTGCTGCTGCTGTACTACTGCCCTTTTGCTGCTGTCCTGCTTGCTGCTGCTGTCCTGCTTGCTGCTGCTGTCCTACTACTGCCCTGTTTGCTGCTGCTGTCCTGCTTGCTGCTGCTGTCCTACTACTGCCCTGTTTGCTGCTACTGTCCTGCTTGCTGCTGCTGTCCTACTACTGCACTGCTTGCTGCTGTGCTTGCTGCTGCTGTCCTACTGCTGCCCTGCTGCTGCTGTCCTACTACTGTCCTGCTTGCTGCTGCTGTCCTACTACTGTCCTGTTTGCTGCTGTCCTGCTTGCTGCTGCTGTCCTACTGCTGTCCTGCTTCCTGCTACTGTCCTGTTTGCTGCTGCTGTCCTGCTTGCTGTCCTGCCCTTGCTGCTGCTGTCCTACTACTGTCCTGCTTGCTGCTGTCCTGCTTGCTGCTGCTGTCCTACTGCTGTCCTGCTTGCTGCTGCTGTCCTGCTTGCTGCTGCTGTCCTGCTTGCTGCTGCTGTCCTGCTTGCTGCTGCTGTCCTACTACTGCCCTGCTTGCTGCTGCTGTCCTACTACTGCACTGCTTGCTGCTGTCCTGCTTGCTGCTGCTGTCCTACTGCTGTCCTGCTTGCTGCTGCTGTCCTGCTTGCTGCTGTTGTCCTGCTTGCTTCTGCTGTCCTGCTTGCTGCTGCTGTCCTACTACTGTCCTGCTTGCTGCTGTCCTGCTTGCTGCTGCTGTCCTACTGCTGTCCTGCTTGCTGCTGCTGTCCTGCTTGCTGCTGCTGTCCTGCTTGCTGCTGCTGTCCTACTACTGCCCTGCTTGCTGCTGCTGTCCTACTACTGCCACTGCTTGCTGCTGTCCTGCTTGCTGCTGCTGTCCTACTGCTGTCCTGCTTGCTGCTGCTGTCCTGCTTGCTGCTGCTGTCCTGCTTGCTGCTGCTGTCCTGCTTGCTGCTGCTGTCCTACTACTGTCCTGTTTGCTGCTGCTGTCCTGCTTGCTGCTGCTGTCCTACTACTGCCCTGCTTGCTGCTGCTGTCCTGCTTGCTGCTGCTGCCCTGCTTGCTGCTGCTGTCCTACTACTGTCCTGTTTGCTGCTTGCTGCTGCTGTCCTGCTTGCTGCTGATGTCCTGCTTGCTGCTGCTGTCCTACTACTGTTTGCTGTCCTGCTTGCTGCAGCTGTCCTGCTTGCTGCTGCTGCCCTGCTTGCTGCTGCTGTCCTGCTTGCTGCTGCTGTCCTACTACTGCCCTGTTTGCTGCTGCTGTCCTGCTTGCTGTCCTACTACTCCTGCTGTCCTACTACTGCCCTGCTTGCTGCTGTCCTGCTTGCTGCTGCTGTCCTACTACTGCCCTGCTTGCTGCTGCTGTCCTACTACTGTCCTGCTTGCTGCTGCTGTCCTACTACTGTCCTGTTTGCTGCTTGCTGCTGCTGTCCTGCTTGCTGCTGCTGTCCTGCTTGCTGCTGCTGTCCTACTACTGCCCTGCTTGCTTCTGCTGTCCTGCTTGCTGCTGCTGTCCTGCTTGCTGCTGCTGTCCTACTACTGCCCTGTTTGCTGCTGCTGTCCTGCTTGCTGCTGCTGTCCTACTACTGCCCTGCTTGCACCTGCTATCCTGCTTGCTGCTGCTGTCCTACTACTGCCCTGCTTGCTGCTGCTGTCCTGCTTGCTGCTGCTGTCCTACTACTGTCCTGTTTGCTGCTGCTTCTGTCCTGCTTGCTGCTGCTGTCCTACTACTGCCCTGCTTGCTGCTGCTGTCCTACTACTGCCCTGCTTGCTGCTGTCCTGCTTGCTGCTGCTGTCCTGCTTGCTGCTGCTGTCCTACTACTGCCCTGCTTGCTGCTGCTGTCCTGCTTGCTGCTGCTGTCCTACTACTGCCCTGTTTGCTGCTACTGTCCTGCTTGCTGCTGCTGTCCTACTACTGCCCTGCTTGCTGCTGCTGTCCTACTACTGCACTGCTTGCTGCTGTCCTGCTTGCTGCTGCTGTCCTACTGCTGTCCTGCTTGCTGCTGCTGTCCTACTACTGCCCTGCTTGCTGCTGCTGTCCTACTACTGCACTGCTTGCTGCTGTCCTGCTTGCTGCTGCTGTCCTACTGCTGTCCTGCTTGCTGCTGCTGTCCTGCTTGCTGCTGCTGTCCTTCTTGCTGCTGCTGTCCTACTACTGTCCTGCTTGCTGCTGTCCTGCTTGCTGCTGCTGTCCTACTGCTGTCCTGCTTGCTGCTGCTGTCCTGCTTGCTGCTGCTGTCCTGCTTGCTGCTGCTGTCCTACTACTGCCCTGCTTGCTGCTGCTGTCCTACTACTGCACTGCTTGCTGCTGTCCTGCTTGCTGCTGCTGTCCTACTGCTGTCCTGCTTGCTGCTGCTGTCCTGCTTGCTGCTGCTGTCCTGCTTGCTTCTGCTGTCCTGCTTGCTGCTGCTGTCCTACTACTGTCCTGCTTGCTGCTGTCCTGCTTGCTGCTGCTGTCCTACTGCTGTCCTGCTTGCTGCTGCTGTCCTGCTTGCTGCTGCTGTCCTGCTTGCTGCTGTCCTACTACTGCCCTGCTTGCTGCTGCTGTCCTACTACTGCACTGCTTGCTGCTGTCCTGCTTGCTGCTGCTGTCCTACTGCTGTCCTGCTTGCTGCTGCTGTCCTGCTTGCTGCTGCTGTCCTGCTTGCTGCTGCTGTCCTGCTTGCTGCTGCTGTCCTACTACTGTCCTGTTTGCTGCTGCTGTCCTGCTTGCTGCTGCTGTCCTACTACTGCCCTGCTTGCTGCTGCTGTCCTGCTTGCTGCTGCTGCCCTGCTTGCTGCTGCTGTCCTACTACTGTCCTGTTTGCTGCTTGCTGCTGCTGTCCTGCTTGCTGCTGATGTCCTGCTTGCTGCTGCTGTCCTACTACTGCCCTGCTTGCTGCAGCTGTCCTGCTTGCTGCTGCTGCCCTGCTTGCTGCTGCTGTCCTGCTTGCTGCTGCTGTCCTACTACTGCCCTGTTTGCTGCTGCTGTCCTGCTTGCTGCTGCTGTCCTACTACTGCCCTGCTTGCTGCTGTCCTGCTTGCTGCTGCTGTCCTACTACTGCCCTGCTTGCTGCTGCTGTCCTACTACTGCCCTGCTTGCTGCTGCTGTCCTGCTTGCTGCTGCTGTCCTACTACTGCCCTGTTTGCTTCTGCTGTACTGCTTGCTGCTGCTGTCCTACTACTGCCCTGCTTGCTGCTGTCCTGCTTGCTGCTGCTGTCCTACTACTGCCCTGCTTGCTGCTGCTGTCCTGCTTGCTGCTGCTGTCCTGCTTGCTGCTGCTGCCCTGCTTGCTGCTGCTGTCCTGCTTGCTGCTGCTGTCCTACTACTGCCCTGTTTGCTGCTGCTGTACTGCTTGCTGCTGCTGTCCTACTACTGCCCTGCTTGCTGCTGTCCTGCTTGCTGCTGCTGTCCTACTACTGCCCTGCTTGCTGCTGCTGTCCTGCTTGCTGCTGCTGTCCTGCTTGCTGCTGCTGCCCTGCTTGCTGCTGCTGTCCTACTACTGTCCTGCTTGCTGCTGCTGTCCTACTACTGTCCTGTTTGCTGCTTGCTGCTGCTGTCCTGCTTGCTGCTGCTGTCCTGCTTGCTGCTGCTGTCCTACTACTGCCCTGCTTGCTGCTGCTGTCCTGCTTGCTGCTGCTGTCCTGCTTGCTGTTGCTGTCCTACTACTGCCCTGTTTGCTGCTGCTGTCCTGCTTGCTGCTGCTGTCCTACTACTGCCCTGCTTGCACCTGCTATCCTGCTTGCTGCTGCTGTCCTACTACTGTCCTGTTTGCTGCTGCTTCTGTCCTGCTTGCTGCTGCTGTCCTGCTTGCTGCTGCTCTCCTACTACCACCCTGCTTGCTGCTGTTGTCCTGCTTGCTGCTGCTGTCCTACTACTGCCCTGCTTGCTGCTGTCCTGCTTGCTGCTGCTGTCCTGCTTGCTGCTGCTGTCCTACTACTGCCCTGCTTGCTGCTGTCCTGCTTGCTGCTGCTGTCCTGCTTGCTGCTGCTGTCCTACTACTGCCCTGCTTGCTGCTGTCCTGCTTGCTGCTGCTGTCCTGCTTGCTGCTGCTGTCCTACTACTGCCCTGCTTGCTGCTGTCCTGCTTGCTGCTGCTGTCCTGCTTGCTGCTGCTGTCCTACTACTGCCCTGCTTGCTGCTGTCCTGCTTGCTGCTGCTGTCCTGCTTGCTGCTGCTGTCCTGCTTGCTGCTGCTGTCCTACTACTGCCCTGCTTGCTGCTGTCCTGCTTGCTGCTGCTGTCCTGCTTGCTGCTGCTGTCCTGCTTGCTGCTGCTGTCCTACTACTGCCCTGCTTGCTGCTGTCCTGCTTGCTGCTGCTGTCCTGCTTGCTGCTGCTGTCCTACTACTGCCCTGATTGCTGCTGTCCTGCTTGCTGCTGCTGTCCTGCTTGCTGCTGCTGTCCTACTACTGCCCTGCTTGCTGCTGTCCTGCTTGCTGCTGCTGTCCTGCTTGCTGCTGCTGTCCTGCTTGCTGCTGCTGTCCTACTACTGCCCTGCTTGCTGCTGTCCTGCTTGCTGCTGCTGTCCTGCTTGCTGCTGCTGTGCTGCTTGCTGCTGCTGTCCTGCTTGCTCCTGCTGTCCTACTACTGCCCTGTTTGCTGCTGCTGTCCTGCTTGCTGCTGCTGTCCTACTACTGCCCTGTTTGCTGCTGCTGTCCTACTACTGCCCTGCTTGCTGCTGCTGTCCTGCTTGCTCCTGCTGTCCTACTACTGCCCTGTTTGCTGCTGCTGTCCTGTTTGCTGCTGCTGTTCTTGTCACGTTCTGACCTTTATTTCCTTTGTTTTGTCATTATTTAGTATGGTCAGGGCGTGAGTTGGGGTGGGCAGTCTATGTTTGTTTTTCTATGATTTGGATATTTCTATGTTTCGGCCTAGTATGGTTCTCAATCAGAGGAAGGTGTCATTAGTTGTCTCTGATTGAGAATCATACTTAGGTAGCCTGGGTTTCACTGTGTGTTTGTGGGTGATTGTTCCTGTCTGTGTTGATTGCTTGTTTCAGCACAGTTCGCATTAGTTTCACGGTTGTTATTTCGTTTATTGTTTTTGTATAGGGTTTCAGTGTTCAGTGTTTTCTTTATTAAAATGAATGCCGCATTTTGGTCCTCCGATCCATCTCGCCTCTCCTCTTCAGATGAAGAGGAGGACGACCGTGACAGTCCTACTACTGTCCTGTTTGCTGCTGCTGTCCTGCACCAGTAGCCTTGTTGTGTGCTCCATGGGGCTTTCTCTCTTTTTCTCTCTCAAGATTTATGTCATTGTTGATTGCTGAGATTGTGTCACTCCCTGGCATCATTCAGAATTTCAAACTAGATTGTAAAAGCTGATGTATGATGTCTACAGACCCAATGGAAGAAACAACTAAAAATAAAAATAGAATAAGAACTCATTTTAATGAACTCCCTGCAAAGCACAGTTGCCTGTATTACATTCTAAAACCAAATAACATGTGTTCTGACATCAGTAAGCCATTTGGAGGGCAGAGAGAGAGAGAGAGAGAGGGAGAGGGAGGGAGAGGGAGGGAGAGAGAGAGAGAGAGAGAGAGAGAGAGAGAGAGAGAGAGAGAGAGAGAGAGAGAGAGAGAGAGAGAGAGAGAGAGAGAGAGAAACCCAAGGAATGGATGGTTCTTTACTAGATTCACCCAAGCATGGGGATGGCTTCCGGGCCTCTGGGAATTACAGGATTTGCATAACTGTGGCCTTGATGACATGCCGATGCTGTAATTGCTATCAGGAGGGAGACGTGTTGTTAATTAATGCAACCCATTTAATGTGAATGATATACAGTAAACGAGGCTAGAGATGGCTAAAGGTATTCTCCTCCCCTTCCAGGTGTCATACCTCTGTGATTCCTGTGACTGACTCTCTTCGATAACAAACTCTAAGCATCTGTCAAGGATCTAACACATATATCTTAGAGAGGAGAGGTAGGCATAGTACGGTCTGTTATCAAAGAGACTCTTTACAGTTTAGTTTTTTTCCTGGCAAATTATAATAATTCCTCTGATTCCTCTGAATCATTGGATATCAAACGGAGAATGTCAAATTTAGCTGACATGGTTGGTCAGAGCTGTCTGTTGGGCTGAGAGTCAAACTGTGGGTTTCATTTGAATTTCAACCTCATCTAACTGCATGTGATTTCAAGTGCACATTAGAAAGTATAATGTATTTGAACACATCCAATCTTGTTCAAAGAAACAATAATATGAGTCATCATGGTAGTACATTTTCTTCAGATGAGGAAATGATAGAACACTGTAGACTGCAGAGAGAAGAATGCACGTATACGCACACTGACACACATACGCGCGTAACAGAGTTCAGAACGTACCGTAAACTCTCGCAGATGGAACTTTTTTGGGTGGCTCAAACCTTTGGAAGGTTGTCAAGGAGGGCAGTAACGTGTGTTAGCAAAGCCGAGGTCCCGAATTCCAGCCAGGTATGAGTCGAATCAGGGGGAAGTGATACTCGCTAAACAAGCAACGCAACGTCGGGTACACACACAATGCCCCCTATTTTGAGATTACTCTGGTTGCTGTCACACCTTTATACAGTATAGGTCACTTTTCACCTCAAACAGATTTACATCAGCATCATCTGTGAGGGTTTAATTGAAATATGATCCAACTTTCGTGTTCAGCATTATATTGTGGTACATCATTTTTCCATGAATCAGGTAAAAAATATACAGCAGTCATTCATGTGGCTGTAGGCAGCCGGCCAGTGGGGAGCATCTCTCATGGCATGACAGGGGGTGCACATGAATGGCATGATCACCAGGGGCTCGAGCTAATGAACACACCACAGGAGCAATAACAATAACAAAAACAATGGGAGGGCACAGCTACAGGACTCTAAACAGGGGAGAATGGGATTATGTATATTTGTGTGTGTGTGTGTATGTGTGTATGTGTGTGTGCGTGTACGTGCGTGTGTGATATGTATATGTGTTTGTGCTTCACTGCAAGGGCCGTATTCTGACCTTGACTTAATTCCCTAACAATTCCACCACCTTTACACGTGAGGAAGACATGAATAAGCTCTAGTGAACCTACCAATTCCAAGTGGAAAAAGCCTTATTTTTTTCCGATAGAAATAATACTATTTTCCATGCAATGTAATTTACAACTTGTTAAGAGCTATTGATAAGATCTAGGTAAATGAGTAATCTGTTTGGCTAAGGGAATTGTAAATATAAATTACACTTGTTTTAGATCTATTTTACCTTATAATCGCTGGAGACAAATGTGAAACCAGTCATATGGCAGCAAACAGGAGCATATCAACATATCAACTTTCCAACAGTAAAGTTGATGAAATACTGTGCCTTTAAGCAGATTCTAAATTGTATGGCTTTTTAACTTGCAGGGATGTATAGTGGACCAAAGCACAGCGTGATATGTGTTCATGATTTTATTAATCAAAGAAACACTCAAACAAAAATAATAAAACAAAAAGCGAAACCTGAACCTATAGAGGAGGGTCTGGGTGGGCATTTCTCTGCGGTGGCGGCTCTGGTGAGGGACTTTGCCCCCGGTCCACCTCTGGGGACCCTCGCCGCCGACCCCGGACTGGGGACCCTTGTAGAGAGCCCCAGACTGGAGGACGCCGCTGGAAGCTCCGGACCGAAGGGTGCCTCTGGACTGAAGGGCGCCTCTGGACTGAAGGGCGCCTCTGGACTGAAGGGCGCCTCTGGACTGAAGGGCGCCTCTGGACCGAAGGGCGCCTCTGGACCGAAGGGCGCCTCTGGACCGAAGGGCGCCTCTGGACTGAAGGGCGCCTCTGGACCGAAGGGCGCCTCTGGACTGAAGGGTGCCTCTGGACCGAAGGGCGCCTCTGGACTGAAGGGCACCTCTGGACTGAAGGGCGCCTCTGGACTGAAGGGCGCCTCTGGACCGAAGTGCGCCTCTGGACTGAAGGGCGCCTCTGGACCGAAGGGCGCCTCTGGACCGAAGGGCGCCTCTGGACCGAAAGGCGCCTCTGGACTGAAGGGCGCCTCTGGACTGAAGGGCGCCTCTGGACCGAAGGGCACCTCTGGACCGAAGGGCGCCTCTGGACCGAAGGGCGCCTCTGGACCGAAGGGCGCCTCTGGACCGAAGGGCACCTCTGGATGCTCTGGACTGAAGGGCGCCTCTGGACTGAAGGGCGACACTCAAGGCTCTGGACTGGAGGGCGTCGCTGGAGGCTCTGGACTGGAGGGCGACTCTGGAGGGAGGAGACGCAGAGACGCGTGGGGCTGCCACAGGGCCCACCAGGAGGAGGCCTGGTGCGTGGAGGAGGCACCAGATGAACTGGGCTGTGGGGGAGCACTGGAGCTCTGGTGCGCAGTCTTGGCACCACTCCTCCAGGCTGAATGCCCACTTTAGCCCGGGACCCTCCAGAGTGCAGGCACAGGTCGAACCGGGCTGTGGGGGAGCACTGGAGATCTGGTGCTTACCACTTGCACCTCTCCCTTAAGCTCAATGCCCACTTTCGCCCGGCACGGGCGGAGCGCAGACATAGGGCGAACTGAACCCTCCCAGCTCTCCGGAGACACAGTCCGCAGAGCCGGCGCAGGATACCCTGGGCCGAAACGACGCACCGGAGACCAAACGCGCTGAGCTGGCACAATCCGCCCTGTCTGGATGCCCACTCTCGCATGGCACTTGCGGAGGGCTGGCATGTTGCGCTACGGGCTATGAGCGTGCACTGGAGACACCGTGCGCTTCACCGCATAACACGGTGCCTGACCAGTACCACGCTGCTTCCTGTAAGCACGGGGAGTTGGCTCAGGTCTCTCGCCTGACTCCGCCAATCTCCCCGTGTGCCCCCCTCCCAAAAAATTGGGGGCTGCCTCTCGTGCCTGCTGCGCTGCCTTGCCTCATATCGCCGCCTCTCAGCTTTAGCTGCTTCCAGTTCTTCTTGCAGGTGGCGATATTCTCCAGCCTGTCTCCAGGGTCCCTGTCCGTCCAATATCTCCTCCCATGTCCAGGAGTCCTGAACCCTCTGCTCCCTGTTACCACGCTGCTTGGTACGTTTGTGGTGGGTAGTTCTGTAAACCTCGTCGTCGTAAGGAATAGTGGGCCAAAGCACAGCGTGATAAGTGTTCATGATTTTATTCATCAAAGAAACACTCAAATAAAAATAACAAGATGAAAAGCGAACAGTTCCGTCAGGTAACAGAGACTAAACAGAAAATAACTACCCACAAAACCCATGTGGGAAAAAGCTACTTAAGTATGGTTCCCAATCAGAGACAACAATAGACAGCTGTCCCTGATTGAGAACCATACCCGGCCAAAACAAAGAAATACAAAACATAGAAAAAGGACATAGAATGCCCACCCAAATCACACCCTGACCAAACCAAAATAGAGACATTAAAAGCTCTCTACGGTCAGGGCGTGACACTCTGTTTCCTATTTGTATCATATTAAATATTAGCAACAAGCATTAACGACCGTCAGTAGGCCTATAAACAAAAATGTTCAACTGCCAATTTACTGTTAGTTCCCTTCCGTTTGTATAGCTGACATTATCACTCATTGTTTTGTTCACCTTCATTTGCTTCCTCTGTAAACGGCATTGCATCCGTGTGGTTGTTGCAGAGGATCATTAGTGGTTGTTTCTGGGCATCATTAGTAACAGTTGATAATATAAAAAAGATATGTAGGCTAATTAAATCGTTATGGAGCAGAGAGCAGACCAAGCTGTAACAATTTGAACCTGACTCTTGCCGCAATACTTAGCCCTGTCATTACAGTTCCATTGTTAGTGCAGGCAAAAAGTATGTATATATACAGTGTGTGCAAATGAGGTAAGATAAGGGAGGTAAGACAATAAAATAGGCCATAGTGGCGAGGTAATTACGATATGGCAATTAAACACTGGAGTGATAGATGCGCAGAAGATGAATGTGCAAGTAGACATACTAGGGTCCAAAGGAGCAGTTTGTTCCTGTCATTGGCAGCAGAGAACTGGAAGGAAAAGCGGCCAAAGGAGGAATTGGCTTTGGGGGTGACCAGTGAAATATACCTGCTGGAGCGCATGCTGCGGGGTGGTTGCTGCTAGAGTGACCAGTGAACTGAGATAAGGCGGGGCTTTACCTAGCAAAGACTTAAAGATGACCTGGAGCCAGTGGGTTTGGCGACGAGTATGAAGCAAGGGCCAGCCAACGAGGGCATACAGGTCGCAGTGGTGGGTAGTATATGGAGCTTTGGTGACAAAACGGATGGCACTGTGATAGACTGCATCCAATTTGTTGAGTAGAGTGTTGGAGGCTATTTTGTAAATGACATCGCCGAAGTCGAGGATTGGTAGGATGGTCAGTTTTACGAGGGTATGTTTGGCAGCATGAGTGAAGGATGCTGTTGCGAAATAGGAAACCAATCTAGATTTAATTTTGGATTGGAGATGCTTAATGTGGGTCTGGAAGGAGAGTTTACAGTCTAACCAGACACCTAGGTGTTTGTAGTTGTCCACATACTCTAGGTCAGAACCGCCCAGAGTAGTGGACGGGCGGGCGGGTGCGGGCAGTAATCGGGTGAAGAGCATGCATTTAGTTTTACTTGCATTTAAGAGCAGTTGGAGGCCACGGAAGGAGAGTTGTATGGCATTGAAGCTCGTCTGGAGGTTAGTTAGCACAGTGTCCAAAGAAGGGCCAGAGGTATACAGAATGGTGTCGTCTGCGTAGAGGTGGATCAGATAATCACCAGCAGCAAGAGCGACATCATTAATGTATACAGAGAAGAGAGTCTGCCCGAGATTTGAACCCTGTGGCACCCCAATAGAGACTGCCAGAGGTCCGGACAACAGGCCCTCCGATTTGACACACTGAACTCTATCAGAGAAGTAGTTGGTGAACCAGGCGAGGCAGTCATTTGAGAAACCAAGGCTGTTGAGTCTGCCGATAAGAATGTGGTGATTGACAGAGTCGAAAGCTTTGGCCAGGTCGATGAATACGGCTGCACATTATTGTCTCATATCGATGGCAGTTATGATATTGTTTAGGACCTTGAGCGTGGCTGAGGTGCATCCATGACCAGCTCGGAAGCCAGATTGCATAGCGGAGAAGGTACGGTGGGATTCAAAATGGTCGGTCATCTGTTTGTTAACTTAGCTTTCGAAGACCTTAGATAGGCAGGGTAGGATAGATATACTGTAGGTCTGTAGCAGTTTGGGTCTAGAATGTCTCCCCCTTTGAAGAGGGAGATGACCACGGCAGCTTTCCAATCTTTGGGGATCTCAAACGATATGAAAGAGAGGTTGAACAGGCTAGTAATAGGGATTGCAACAATTTCGATCATTTTAGAAAGAGAAGGTCCAGATTGTCTAGCCTGGCTGATTTGTAGGGGTCCAGATTTTGCAGCTCTTTCAGAACATCAGCTGTCTGGATTTGGGTGAAGGAGAAATGGGGAGGCTTGGGCGAGTTGCTGTGGGTGGGTGCAGGGCAGTTGACCTGGCTAGGGGTAGCCAGGGGAAAGCATGGCCAGCTGTAGAAAAATGCTTATTGAAATTCTCAATTATCGTAGATGTATTGGTGATGACAGTGTTTCCTAGCCTCAGTGCAGTGGGCAGCTGGAAGGAAGTGCTCTTATTCTCCATAAACTTTACAGTGTCCCAGAACTTTTTTGAGTTTGTGCTACAGGATGCTTTTTTCGGTTTGAAAAACCTAGACTTAGCTTTCCTAACTGCTTGTGTATATTGGTTCTTAACTATCCTGAAAAGTTGCATATCATGGGGGCTATTTGATGCTAATGCAGTACGCCACAGGATGTTTTTGTGCTGGTCAAGGGCAGTCAGGTCTGAAGAGAACCAAGGTCTATATCTGTTCCTGGTTCTAAATGTTTTGAATGGGGCATGCTTATTTAAAATGGTGGGGAAGGCACCTTTAAAGAATAACCAGGCATCCTCTGCTGATGGGATAAGTTCAATATCCTTCCAGGATACCCGAGCCAGGTAGATTAGAAAAGCGTTTGACAGTGATGAGGGGTGGTCGTTTGACCGCAGACCCATTACGGATGCAGGCAATGAGGCAGTGAAGACAGCAGAGGTGTATTTGGAGGGCAAGTTGGTTAGGATGATATCTATGACGGTGCCCGTGTTTACGGATTTGGGGTTGTACCTGGTAGGTTCATTGATCATTTGTGTGAGATTGAGGGCATCAAGCTTTAGATTGTAGGATGGCCGGGGTGTTAAGCATGTTCCAGTTTAGATCACCTAGCAGCACAAGCTCTGAAGATAGATGGGGGGCAATTAATTCACCAATGGTGTCCAGGGCACAGCTGAGGGCAGAGGGTGGTCTATATCAACCATAGTACTGTAGGCTACACAGATACAAAGGTGTATCATTGGTCGACCTTGTGTTTATGTAAATAGGTCCCAGCTTCAAACACCATGCTGGAAAGTGCATGAGTTTGTAGCTACAATAGAGAAACATGGCAGCTGGAATAGGCTTGCCTCCAATCTACAAACGATCTACACTGTATGTTGGGGGACATGATGCGCAGTGCTACAGATATCAAAACATCCCATGAAAAATGTAAGCCCAAGGATAATTTTCACCGTCCCAAATAACGTGGAATATCTCAAGACGGGAGATACAAGGAAGATACTCTCTCTCTCTCTGGCTGACATTACGATTTGGCAGTAAAGTGGAAATATCATACTTTCTGTAGGTGTTTCAGTGGCCTATGAAGCAAATTTGAGCCCTCTACCTTAACCTTCAGCTGTGTTACCTAGTAAGATCTCAGCTATTGATTAACAGCTAACTCCAGCTCATACAAATCTATCATAATCTCCATTACCTATGTGAGGTTATGTGGAGGATGATATTGACATAGTCTGTGCAGTTATGTAGTGGACAAAAGATGATTGAGACCTATGAATACCCAAATATCAAAGGGGATATGCATTAATTGTATCTATAAATGGACCTTTACAGTACAACACACATTTTTAAAAAGTAAATAGGAATGACCCAATGTGTGATTGGGGTTGGGATGACTTTCATGTCGTACAAGGTATGAATAACAAATCCTAGCTGGAGCACTGAGAAGAGGAGGCCGTGCCAACAACAATTAGGCCTGCCTGGAAAAGGAGACAATCTATGGCAGATGCAGCCCATGCCTGTTAATAGAGGTCAATTGATCTTTTCCCTCTTTCTCTGTGAGCTGTATGCCCCTCTTCTCTCCACACACCAATCAATAACAGCATAGGCCTATCAGCATCCCATTTGCATTTAATGGCAAATGTGCCTTTGAGCTAGTTAATCTTATACATGTTAGGAAACCCTTTAATGTGCTTTATGTAACTGTGTGTGTGTGTGTGTGGGGGGGCTGACCGGGTGAATCCAGGTTAAATCCACTTCAGTCAGCGTAGATGATTTGAGACATAGATTGTGTATATGTGCTATTCAGTGGGTGAATGGGAAAAACAAAGTATTTAAGTGATTTTGAATGGGGTATGCCGCTTGCTTGGTGGTGCCCCTTGCTTAGTGATGTTGCAGACTCAGTTGAAGTCAGAAGTTTACATACACCTTAGCCAAATACATTTAAACTCAGTTCTTCACAATTCCTGACATTTAATCTCAGTAAGAATTCTCTGTTTTAGCTCAATTGGGATCACCACTTTATTTTAAGAATGTGAAATGTCAGAATAATAGTAGAGAGAATGATTTATTGCAGCTTTCATCACATTCCCAGTGGGTCAGAAGTTTACATACACTCAATTAGTATTTGGTAGCATTGCCTTTAAATTGATTAACTTGGTTCAAATGTTTTGGGTAGCCTTCCACAAGCTTCCCACAATAAGTTGGGTTGAATGTTGGCCCATTCCTCCTGACAGATCTGGTGTAACTGAGTCAGGATTGTAGGCCTCCTTGCTCGCTCATGCTTTTTCAGTTCTGCCCACACATTTTCTATTGGATTGAGGTCAGGGCTTTGTGATGGCCACTCCAATATCTTGACTTTGTTGTCCTTAAGCCATTGTGCCACAACTTTGGATGTATGCTTGGGGTCATTGTCCATTTGGAAGACCTATTTTGGACCAAGCTTTAACCTCCTAACTGATGTCTTGAGATGTTGCTTCAATATATCCACATAATTTTCCTTTCTCAAGATGCCATCTATTTTGTGAAGTGCACCAGTCCCTCCTGCAGCAAAGCACCCCCACATCATGATGCTGCCACCCCCATGCTTCATGGTTGGGATGGTGTTCTTCGGCTTGCAAGCCTCCCCCTTTTTCCTCCAAATATAACGATGGTCGTTATGGCCAAACAGTTCTATTTTTGTTTGATCAGACCAAAGGACATTTCTCCAAAAAGTATGATCTTTGTCCCCATGTGCAGTTTGCAAACCGTAGTCTGGCTGGTTTTGGAGCAGTGGCTTCTTCCTGGCTGAGTGGCCTTTCAGGTTATGTCGATATAGGACTCGTTTTACTGTGGATAGCGATACTTTTGTGACTGTTTCCTCCAGCATCTTCACAAGGTCCTTTTCTGTTGTTCTGGGATTGACTTGCACTTTTCGCACCAAAGTGCGTTCATCTCTAGGAGACAGAACGCGTCTCCTTCATGAGCGGTATGACAGCTCCGTGGTCCCATGGTGTTTATACTTGCGTACTATTGTTTGTACAGATGAGCGTGGTACCTTCAGGCATTTGGAAATTGCTCCCAAGGATAAACCAGACTTGTGGAGGTCTACAATTTGTTTTCGGAGGTCTTGGCTGATTTCTTTTGATTTTCCCATGATGTCAAGCAAAGAGGCACTGAGTTTGAAGGTAGGCCTTGAAATACATCCACAGGTACACCTCCAATTGACTCAAATGATGTCAATTAGCAGAAGCTTCTAAAGCCATGACATAATTTTCTGGAATTTTCCAAGCTGTTTAAAGGCACAGTCAACTTAGTCTATGTAAACTTCTGACCCACTAGAATTGTGATACCATTTTTGGAAAAATTACTTGTGTCATGCACACAGTAGATGTCCTCACTGACTTGCCAAAACTATAGTTTGTTAACAAGAAATTTGTAGAGTGGTTGAAAAATGAGTTTTAATGACTCCAACCTACGTGTATGTAAACTTCTGACTTCAACTGTATATATATACTGAGATCATGTGACAGATCATGTGACACTTAGATTGCACACAGGTGGATTTTATTTAACTAATTATGTGACTTCTGAAGGTAATTGTTTGCACCAGATCTTATTTCGGGGTGAATACATATGCACACATCAATTTTCCATTTAATTTTAAAAAAATATTTTGAAACAAATCATTGTTTTCATTTCACTTCACCAATATGGACTATTTTGTATATGTCCATTACATGAAATCCAAATAAAAATCTATTTAAATTACAGGTTGTAATGCAACAAAATAGGAAAAACGCTAAGGGGGATGAATACTTTTGCAAAGCACTGTATCAGATAAAAAGGTGCACTGAACGTTTCAAATCCAGCATTATGAATAAACCATGAAAGAGCATGAGACTCCATGGCCATAAAGTCCCAATCGTATGGTGAGTGAATTCATCGGTTAGATAGGGGTCATTCAGAGTATACTGGCTTGTGTGGTCCCCATGAGAGAGAGAGAGAGAGAGAGAGAGAGAGAGAGAGAGAGAGAGAGAGAGAGAGAGAGAGAGAGAGAGAGAGAGAGAGAGAGAGAGAGACAGGAGTGGGGGGCAGCCCGGGGAGAGAGCTGGTCTTGGGGGGAGAGAGTTTGGATTCAATTGTCCTGGGATCAGACTGTCTCTGACCTTGTGATCTTCAAAGTTTCCTTTGAAGCAGGGAGAACCACCTCATCTGGCCACTTACCCAGACATACACACTCACTGATGCAAATTCACGCTCACACACACATGCGTACGCACACACGTCTACAATTTAATAATATATAATAATATATGCCATTTAGCAGACGCTTTTATCCAAAGCGACTTACAGTCATGTGTGCATACATTCTACGTATGGGTGGTCCCGGGAATCAAACCCACTACCCTGGCATTACAAGCGCCATGCTCTACCAACTGAGCTACAGAAGGACCACGAAAGATACATTTTTTCGCCATGCTCTACCAACTGAGCTACAGAAGGACCACAAAAGATACATTTTTATTTACCTGGCAACAGCATGGTGGCATTTATAAATCAGTAAAATATTATACAAGGGGTATGTCTAATTTTGGATTTGATTGGTTAAAACTGCATTCCAGCCGGAGTCTATTCCACAAGTTACCACCGGCTAAATCTATGATGGTTAGATTAAATGCCTATTTACTCTGTTCCAGCTGACTGCGCAATCCACTGTCTCATCAGCCCAGCCAGGCAAATCAATTATTAGAAAAGTAGAAGGCGTTTAGAGCATCTGCAGTCATTGATTACAATCTGAAATTAATTGTTGTGAAAATAAGGAACCCAGCTAATTGACGTTTTCCTGTATGCTTGTTTTATTGAGTCAAACATCCAACCACACATCTTACAAAAGAAAATAAAACCATCAGGACATTGACACCATGGCACACTGTTTTACAGAAGATCATTCTGTTAGAGGTTCATTTTCACCCAACATATAAACATGTGCTTTTACAAAAAACTTAAATGCATACTGTTTACTAAAATGTGTAGAAAATAAAAACAACACTAATAAATTAGGCATCTAATAAATAGTATATATCATTCAATGGTTCATGTACAAAGCTGAAGTAAGATTGTGTTAATAGTTATCTCATACGATATTTCTTCAGACAGGAAATCAGACAAAATAAAGGCAGGTGTGTAGATGCACAACTACCGAAACTAGTCATATTCCTCTATAAGTAGTAACTAACATAAGATATTTTATACATTTGGGTCCTTTACTATTTGTTGTATTTACATTATAAGTATTGTGGCCTTTTCAGACAATTATTCTGTGCAGTGATGGATTTCTACAACTCTTTTATGCATATATTCTGTGTTAATAAATGTGTTTATAAAATGCCCAAATATAATTGTCAAACTATACACACAAAGTACACTGCATTTGATTTCAGTCCGTAAGTGCATCTTTTGCTCTCCATCACAAGGTTGGAGTTCAATCAGGCATATCTAAAGGACAGTCAAGTCTTGGTGCCTACATTGATCCTGCCATTTGATGATTTAGGGAGACTTACAGTCAATGAGTTTGCGGGTGTCTAACCGACACATTGTTGGTGGAGAAGAGAAAGAGTCCCATATAATTTGAAAGACACAAACTATATATTTGCATGGATTTGAACACACAAACTCAACATGGAATGACTACAATGGATATTGCTTGTGGAGTTCTGTTCGGGTCAAGGTGCATTACTAAAACTATTTAGACCACTTCCAAAACGTATTCAACGGGCCAGATTAGCTTATATTTGATTATAAAACATATTCTACCAACCTTATGACCTCAAATAACATAGATCTGTGAATGTAGAGATGTACTAGTTAAACAACAACAATGATATCATGTAATCCAACAGTAGCTCTTCAGTCTCTTATTAGTAACATAAGGTTCCATATTTGGTAAAAACATTTTGAGCCAAACTCGAACTACAATTACGGAAGATTTTCAGTAACAAAACAGCCAATATTGGGATGATAAAGTGCTGCTAAAAAGAAAACTTTCCTCAAAAACGTTTTATTAGAGAATAGAAAACATCTTACAGTGGCACAGCAGTCAAAGACAGGAGCCGCTTACATCAATAGATGCTGTTGGCTATATCAGCTGACTATACAGGATTGTCAGCTATGCGTCACAAAACTAAGTTGAACAAGGTTAGCAGCAGTGCTGAACTATGCCAAAGGCATTGTGGAGTTACAATAAAGAAAAGCACCCAAAAAGAAAGTCACCACTTTTCAAGGAACATGGAGCATTAGCTGGGAGTTTGACCCCGAAGGGTGTAAAAGCACTTTCAGGATGAAGCAGACCTTGGTAAGGCTGGAAGCCACATTACATTTGGTTACTGTTTGAAAGGCAGCCTCCTTTTCTGTCAAAGGCACAAGATCAGAGAACAACGTACAGTCTTGTGAACTGCTAGAAGGCTCTACTGGGAGTGTATTCCTTGTATGATTTTGGACCAGGCGTTTAAACTCAAAGTTGTGAGGGACTTCAGTTACGTTTTAGAGGTGGGGGGGTTGTAAGTCAGATTTGGGTATATTTTACATCTATATTAGTCTGCAGTGATGTGGGCTGATGTTGCTTTTCAACTGAGTATAGTTTGCTATACAAAAAGAGTAGAAATGTCTCAAATAGTCCCATGATTTCATAGTGTAAAATTCATGCTCATGGGTATTGCTTGGGAATTAAATATAAAATGTATGCATACAGTAACTTATAACAGCTGGCTCATTTGTAACTGTGTCTTTTAACTAAGACATAAACATACAAAATTATCTTTATGATTTTATTTAGTTTTCCTTAAGAAATCCATTTGTAAAAAATGATTAAAAGCCTATCCGGACAGAGATTAAAAGTGAGTTGGTAAAAACATATTTACATGGCATGCAATTTCTTGAGGGTATTCAATGAAAATAATTGAGACCTGCATAAGAGGCAGAAGCATGGATATCTAAACTGACAAAATGAGAAAGATAACAGACAAAGGAAGAAAAATAAAGTAAAAGTAACACAGGATTTCACTGTTTTCTGATATAAAATTTGAAGTTAATTGAAAAGACCACCTTTTCCTTCTATCTACCATGCCAACCCACCCCCTTACACCCAGATTCCTGCCCCCACCAAGGTTTTGTTGTGATGAGAAGAGAAGGAGCGCTTGAGACTTTGAGACAGAGGATCGAGCAGGAGGTGAGGGGCATCTGTTCTCTGTTTGGTGAATATACCTGAAATGTGAATGCAGCCAGTGTGTCAGTTTAGTAGTCAGTTTGCACACATCAGTGAGTCGGCTACTCTGGTCCCCTCATGTTGGGGTGGTGAAGGAGGGTTCATAGCCAGGCCTCAGCAGGGGGTGTGGGACGAGAGGAGAGGGGAGGGATAGGTGCTCAGAGCTGAGAGTCAGCCCCCAGGCTGTTGAGCTCCTCCGGTGAGTGCTTCTCTCCCCCAGTGCCAGCCGACTGGCGGAACCCGGCAGAGATCTCGTCAAATGTCCGGCCCTTGGTCTCAGGCACCTTGAAGTAGGTGAAGATGAAGAAGCTGAGCAGCAGTATAGTGAAGATGACAAAGACATAAGGGCCACACAACTCCTGTAGGGAGAGACGGAGAAAAGAAGGAGAGAACATTGAAGATCATGTTCATTAAGCAGTGGGCTCCAAACAAACACGTCTTCAAACTAACAGTTCACATACAGTATATCAAGATTAGGGATGCAAAGAGTGGGTATATTACTGGAAACTTTCTAAGTTTACCAGTAAACTACTAGAATGTTGGTATCTTTCAAGGATTTTATGTCATCTGTAATTGTCTGTAATTATCCCTGGCCCTTGGTGCGACCTTATCATATGTAAAATATATATGAAATAATTAAATAAAATTATTTTAAAATAAACATTAGAATGACAAAGCTGTAAAACATGATCCTAAATTATCTTCAACTTACTGAATACCATTGATGTTTAATATGAGGGTTTCAGCAAATATCCTTTATTAATTCTTAATACACTTCTATTTATTTTACTAAGTCAACATTTATTAGTTGTCAGTGCAGCAAACTGGTGGCAGCTGTGAACAGAATAAATGTTTGGAAGAGTTGCAGAGTTAATGGAAAATAATGCCAATGTTGATTAGATGCTTTTTTCCTTAATTAGGTTATGTTCTCTTGAACCATATGGTTTATGGACTGGAAACTCATGGACAATATGGACACAGATATAACAAATTCATACTATATATGATTATTTTTTTTTTAATTATTAAAGTATAAATTACAACATTTACGATAGATTGCTATACATTTTCTGTTAATTACCAAAATGAATGAAGATTCCAGTAACTTTCGTTAAATACCAGTAGCTTTGCAACCCTAATCGAGATGAGTATGCAGACAACATCTACCATGATGAGCATCAGTGACTAACAAGGCTGTGCTCAGTGCTTACCTCTACATACTGGAAGGCCATGCCCACTATGAAGTTGGCGGTCCAGTTAGAGAAGCCAGCCACAGCGAAGGCCGAGGGCCGGGGTCCTTGGGAGAACAGCTCAGCCACGATGAACCAGGGGATGGGACCCGGGCCAATCTCAAAGAATGCCACAAAGGCAAAGATGGCCACGATGCTCACGTAGGACATCCACGGCAGCTGTTCCTGATGGAGGACAAACAGACAGCAGGGGGTTAAACTACTGGTATTCATTCAACATATTATATTTACAAGGACGTGTATCAATAAACCAAGTGTTTTTCCTCATTCATTCCGTATGAGAGCTGCTAGCCTTATGTGAAGTAGCTGTAGTTAGTCTACGTACCAGCAGAGCCAGAGCGACGGTCATCAGAACGGCAGCGCCTGCCATTCCTATCAGCCCCAGCAAGTGGAGAGACCTGCGTCCGGCGCGCTCCACCACAAACAACTGGGAGGAGAGAGGGTTGAGTTACACTGTCCAACCCCTAATGCGGTACATCATGTGCACCATAAATGACACATACACATCTGCCACAGTTACTCACCGACACCACAGTGAAGGCTGTGTTGACCACACCGGCACCAATTGTAGCATAAACAGGCTGAGCAACTCCGGCCTTCTCAAAGATACGGGTAGAGTAGTAGAAAACCTGCAGGACACCAACAGCACAGTTTAGAGTTGCAAAATAGGTAGTATACTGTATGTCAGGGATCATCAACTAGATTCAGCCGAGGGCCATTTTTTCTTGAGCAGATGGTCAGTGGGCTGGAACAAAATCACAAATAATTTGTAGACTACAAATTGACTGCAAGAAGCCCAAACAGATATAATATTTGACAAAAACATAATCACTTCAAACCAGTTGTATACGATCACGTGTCTCTCTATTATGCGTGGGAAGACTTGGGAACAAACTTGGAGCTGATTTCCTGGTGTTATTGTAGTTTTCTATGTTGAACAATAACAAATAAAAAACCTGGGGGGCTAAATAAAACCACCAAATCAGGGGAACCCTGCTGTATGTGTTTGGGGTGAGAAGTGTGTATGAGGGGTGACTCACAGCGTTGATGCCAGACAGCTGCTGGGAGAGCTGAAGCATGATAGCGATGAAGATGGGCTGGCGGTAGAGTGGCGAACGGAACAGCTCTAGGATGGTCACCTTCTTCTCCCTCATCATCTGCCTGGCCTCCTCCTTCATCTCCTGCATGTCTGCACTCACGTCTGTGGTCCCACGCAGCTTCTTCAGGACTGACAGAGACAGAGCGAGAATGGAGGTTACATTACAGTCTGCTAGGGCTGGGTCACTCCATACCAGATCAATTTAGGCAATTCGAGGGATGAATTTAAATTAAACACATTTATTGAAACATGGCCCTTATTTGAGATCATTTTCAAACTCATTCAAACTGACAGAACTGACATTGGCTGAACTGATGACATCAAGTGTATGAATGTGTGTTTGTGTATAAATGTACTCTACTCACCAGTCTTGGCCTTGTTCTCTTCGTTACGGTTGATGAGGAGGAAGCGGGGGCTCTCGGGGCAGAAGGGCAGCAGTGCACACTGCACTAGGGCTGGGATGAAGGTGAAGCCCAGCAGGAAGGGCCACAGAGATGCGTTCCCCATTAAGGCCTCCATGCCAAACACCTGAACCACAACACATAGTTAGACCACCATCAGATTATCATATAGCACAGCTCTCAAAGAGATTCCTTTGGAAAAGCATACAAATCATCCATTATTCTCCATCCGACATCCCTGTGCCCATTGGCACTGACCTGTGCCATCAGGATGCCTGTGACGATGCCCAGCTGGTGGAGGGTGCCCAGGGCTCCTCGGAGGGCAGTGGGGGCCACCTCACCCACGTACATCGGCACAAAGCCAGTGGAGAGGCCGGAGTAGAGGCCCACCACGAAGCGCCCGATGATCAGCATCTCCCACGAGCCACCCATCTTAGAGAAGCCCATGAGAGCAGCGGAGACAAAGGCCAGCACGTTGGCCATGAGCATGGAGTTCCTCCTGTAGACACCACAGAAATAGTAATGTCAATTATAGTCCACTTACTTACAGACATAATATATAATATAATAATAATAATATGTAGCTCAGTTGGTAGAGCATGGCGCTTGTAACGCCAGGGTAGTGGGTTCGATTCCCGGGACCACCCATACGTAGAATGTATGCACACATGACTGTAAGTCGCTTTGGATAAAAGCGTCTGCTAAATGGCATATATTATTACTTACAGACATTTACATATCACACATGTAATATCATCTCACATAACACAGTTGTAAATAAACATTGTGAAGTGTCGTATTTACCTGCCAAAGCGGTTAACGAACAGGCCCACGGAGAAGGAGCCAAAGATGCCGCCGACAGAGAAGATGGCGACGGAGATGGACCACAGGGTGGTGAGGGAGGTCTTGGTGATGGGCTCCTGGTACCGGTCGAACCATGTTTCGTTGAGGAACCTCTCAATAACCTAGCAGAGCAGGGGAGAAAACAACACAAGCTCACAACACTGCCATAGACAGAAATCACAGTCAAATGTACCATAGACATACAGTAATGTAAGAGACAGTAAAAAAAGGTGTTTCCTTGTCCTCATTGCCATTGGCCAGCTGGCTGCTGTTTGATGTATGGCCAGTAGATGGAGGTAGAGGATTGTATTTCAGGTTTTCCAGCAACAAGGTCGTTTGTGGGAGAGCGAGGTGTCAGGTTTCAGCCCCTTCCCCCACAGTGACTCAGTGTTGATAAACATACATATGTCTGATCAGCTTGTGCTGGAAGTTAAGTGGTACAGGCTGGGAGGAATGTCCCCCTCCCCCCATGTCTCTGCCGTGGCACACTGACAACTGTCATATGTCTAGGACTCCCTCTACCTCTATCTAGCACTTCTAGTACTCGGCACTGAGCCCTGCCCCCTCCTGTCCTCCTCTCCCAAATATCACTGCTGGCTCCTGTCATGTGCTTTACTGATAGATTATACAATATACCCTTTACCAATACTTATATAATGCTGAGTGATTGATATAGAACTGTTAATGTATTTTATAGGGCAGGAGAGGTAAGCTGGGTATGCTGTTCAAGATATGGTATAGCCCAACACTGTCAATATTGTTCCATAAAATAAACATTCTTACAGATAGAGAATGGCAAGTCTACCTTTCATTTCTTATTCTTGAATTCTCTGAATAGGCTTGTGTCTGACTCAAAACCTAGCACGCACCTGGCCACAATGAAAAAAGCTGTCCATTCATGACCGGTGACCCTGTACTGATTAAAGCATTACTGTCTCTGTGGACTCCTGGCCTGGCAATGCGGAGGCATTCAGGTCCGTCTGTCTGTGCTACAAGGGGCCCAATTTGGAGCCGGCAGGCAGGGTGGAGAAGCAGACCAGGGCACTTGAGAGACACCTAATCTAATCAGTGCTACAGTCTTTAGAGCGGAAGAGCTGCATCACATCGGAGAGAGAGATGGAGATTTGGGCTGGGGGTTATTAAGGGTCTCCATATACACGGAGTGGACAAAACATTAGGAACACCTGCTCTTTCCATGACATAGACTAAACAGGTGAATCCAAGTGAAAGCTATGATCCCTTATTCAGTCAGTCTAGATCAGTGGTCACCAACCTTTTCTGAGTCAAGATCACTTTTGCAGTCAAAAAGCAAGCTGAGATCTACTGCTCAGATTTTGTTTTTTACATTAACCTCACACAAACATTTTTGTAGGAATGATGTTTGGGAAGTAGGCCAAACACATTATCACAGCATATTGGCTATATCATTGGCCTGACAATATTGTTAATCAGACCATATCATATTTTAAAACTTGAGCTTTGATAACAAAATAGATCAGTTGGTTTAGCACTTGTGAGGCACTGTGGAGCATGAATTGAAATAATTCGCTTTTTTATTTTACTGGACTGATGCTCAACGAGGTCAAATTACGACATCAGGGATCTTCAGGTCGAAAAGTCAGAGCTCTAGAAAGATGCCCGAGTTTCCGACTGACTTGGAATTCCCAACCGCCTCTCACGGTCCCTGCTCTCTCATTCCTTTCTTCTATTGAGACTGACCAGAGAAAGGGGACACCGTCTTCCATCTGATCGCGAAACTCGAGTCGCACCGCATCTGCCTCATGCACAAATTCATGTTGTTCCTATGACCAGAGAAATTGAAATATTCCTTAAAATTAAAAATCGACACAAGCTGCTAATAATAATAAAACGCAGGGCTATCGATACTTGGCTACTCATTCATCGCAGCTGCAGCCCGAGCGGAAGTACGGAGAAGCTCGTTTTGTAATAGTGTAGAATAGTGACATCAGCTGTCAGAGCAGCTTACTGATCATTGCACCTGTACACAGACCATCTATAAATAGCCCACCCAACTACCTCATCCCCATATTGTTTTATTTTTTTCTCCTTTGCACTCCAGTATCTCTACTTGCATCATCTTCTGCACATCTATCACCCCAGTGTTAACGCTAAATTGTAATTATTTCACCACTATGGCCTATTTGTTGCCTTACCTCCCTAATCTTACTACATTTGCACACACTGTATATAGATTTTTCTATTGTGTTATTGACTGTACGTTTGTTTATCCCATGTGTAACTCTGTGTTGTTGTTTGTGTCGCACTGCTTTGCTTTATCTTGGCCAGGTCGCAGTTGTAAATGAGAACTTGTTCTCAACTGGCCTACCTGGTTAAATAAAGGTGAAATAAAAAAACAGTGACAGTGCTGAATATAAACTTAAACATGAACTCACTCATAAAAACAGCATCTCTTTGCCGTATTCGTTGACAGTCTCTCTGTGGTCATGGTTTTAAAAATGATTCAATCTAAAGTAGGCTAGCAGCCTATTAAACTTGGCTGTGGCCAGGGTCATGGAAGCTTTGTAGCCACGGTGATTTGAGCTATCCGATTGGGCAGTGCAGTAGGTGCACTCGATTTAGTAACAGATTTTCCAGTCCGCCGGGTAGTCGGAGTTTGTCTCATGGGAACACTTTGCTTACCCGGTGTGGCAACAGCTCAACATGACTTTAAAAAAGGAGTGCAAGCCTTTATTGTTCGTTGGATTTTCTACAGAAATATTTGGTGATCGACTAGGAATGCCTTGAAGATCGACCATTGGCGACCACTGGTCTAGATGAAGAGGAGGAGGCAGGTTAAAGAAGGATTTTTAAGCATTAAGACACTTGAAATATGGATTGTGTATGTGTGCCATTCAGAGGGTAAATGGGCAAGACAAAATATTTAAGGGCCTTTGAACAGTGTATGGTAGTAGTGTGTCTAGAACTGCAACGCTGCTGGGTTTTTCATGCTCAACAGTTTCCCGTGTGTACCAAGAATGGTCCACCACCCAAAGGACATTCAGCCAACTTGACACAACTGTGGGAAGCATTGGAGTCAACACTTTTGACACCTTGTAGAGTCCATGCCCTGACGAATTGAGGCTGTTCTGAGGGCAAAAGGGGGTGCAACTCAATATTAGGAAGGTGTTCCTAATGTTTTATACACTCAGTAATTAGTCATGCTGTTATCACATTTATCATGGATCTCAAATCAAATGAAAGTTTATTGGTCATGTGCACAGGATACAGGGTGTAAAATGGTACAGTGAAATGTTCTGGATGTGTCTCTATGTTCAGCAATACTACTGTTTCTGTGAATACTTCCCTGCACTCTGTATGTTGCTTCTAAACAGCTGTGGCATTGTGTGGTATTACTGAGCATGTGTCAGTGTGCGTATGTGTGTGTATATACGTAACTGGGACCTCAGCTGAGACTGAGGATGGGAAGGGAGGTCAGGTTTACACTGGCCCAGTGTCTGAATGACAGCAAACCTCTACATATCCATGTCCTCTACATGTATGTTTGTTGTACTCCATGTGTTGTTGTATGTGTCGAACTGCTTTGCTTTATCTTGGCCAGGTCGCAATTGTAAATGAGAACTTGTTCTCAACTTGCCTACCTGGTTAAATAAAGGTGAAATAAAAATCAAATAAATAAAAATATCCACCCCCTTCTCACCACTGCCCCCCTTGACCACTCTTACAGGAGGGCACCCCACCTCTACACCTCAGCTGGGCTTATACTTAGAACTAGATCATCTGGTCCTACAATCACATTTTAATTATTCACCGCTGGGGGGTTTAACCAATCAGAATGTCTACCGGTCTGTAATAAACAGGTATCAAAGTATTATTTTCGTCCCTATTGTGTACAGATGTAGGATCTTAATTTGATCACTCTTTTGTTGCTGAGAATTTTCCTGAACATCAGGAATTGCACACTTGTAGTGTATTTGAGTTTTAAAAAGGCTTCTAAAGTTTGTCTTTGTCACCTTGAAATTTCAGACTTGATTTGTTATTTATTATTATTATTATATTATTATTATTATATATTATTTGCCTTTACAAAAAAATTATAAATTCCTACAAAAATGTCCATTATAATCCACACAATAATTCACATTTCCTGTTCCTGTATGATTATTTTTCTGCTGTAGCAAACTTGGCTCAAATTAAGATCCTTCATCTGTAGCCTACTATTCTATTCACAAAACAGTGCTGGCTCCCAAACATCAATTGAAGCGCTTGGTAGGTATGACAGGTAGGTACTGACAGACAAATGAATGTGTGTGATGGAGCAATAAGTGGTCTCCTGAGAAAGGAACATCAGGACAAGAGACAGCAGACCACCATAATTGGCAAAGACTCCAGCCACCCTAGTCATAGACTGTTCTCTTTGCTACCACATGGCAAGCGGTACCGGAGCGCCAAGTCTAGGTCCAAGATGCTTCTAAACAGCTTTTTCCCCAAGCTGTAAGACTCCTGACAATCTAGTCAAATGGCTACCATGACTACTTGTATTGACCACCACCACCACCACCACCACCACCACCACCACTCTCTGTTGTCATCTACGCACAATAACTTTAATTAACTCTATCTACATGTACATATTACCTCAACTAACCGGTGCCCCTGCACATTGACTCTGTACCAGCACCCACCTGTAGAAATGGTTATTTTTTACTGCTGATCTTTAATTACTTGTTACTTTTATCTCTTGTTCTTATCCGTATTTTTTTAAACTGCACTGTCGGTTAGGGGCTGGTAAGTAAGCATTTCACTGCAAGGTCTACTACACCTGTTGTATTCGGCACATGTGACTAATCAAATGTTATTTTATTTGAAACTGAAAGATTATGACCCACAAGACAAGATATTGTGAGTTTTCAGTAAACAAAACCATTTTGTAGATTTAGCAGCTATAGTACAAAACTGTTCAAGGGATCCACTTTCACGAGTAATGTGAAGGAGTAGGGTCAAAGAAACACATTTTGTTTAAGTAAATGGAAAATAACTTAACATTTGTTTTTGGAGACACGTCTCACTGAGAGCTCCTAAATGATGTTCCCTTTAGTGCAGTGAGTAGCGCTCTCCTGGCTGTCACCTCACTTACAATCTGAGCCCCTTCGGGGCATGAAAACAGTCCTTTGCACATCACAGAGGCCCTTTAATGGAGAGTGCCTTGGACGAGATACTTGAGATATTATTAGCTCCCCTTTTTTCACGTGTTGCGGGGAACATCTTGACTGGCCAAGGCAGACACAGCGGCAGTCTCATCTGGGAAAAGGTGTTGGGGAAGATTCGACCACGGTGTCACTTGGATAAATATAGATAAGCCTTCCCCATCCAATTCCCATAAGACACATCAGCCCCACCTCCCCACCCAATCTTGTTCCCGTGGACTCACCTTCTGAGGGGCGTTGATGACACCCGTGTTGTAACCAAACTGCAGCGAGCCAATCACTGCTGTTCCCACCGTCAGCATCAACTGGAAGGTCACTTGCTGCATATAGACAGGAGAGAAAGTCTGTTAGAAATCCCCTCTCTCCAAATGTCTGTACTGTATCAGAGCATGAAAAGAGCAGCTTGGAGGTACTTGGAGTTGATAGACGTATTGTCTTAAGAATACAAATCTCTAGGCTAAGCTATCCTGTTGTTGCCATTCCATATAGCCAAGGCCTAGGCTAGACAGGCCGTAAGGCATATTTTGGTGAGAACCTCCTTGGCACACTATACTGTAAAGGTTAATCAATTTAGTTGTACAATATCCATTGATTTTATCTTGTTCAACTAGTTTGACAAGTAATCACTATCAACACCCTGAAGACGGCATACAAAACATATTGATTGTCCCGTCATGACTCGTGTCATTTGTGTGGACCTCCTGTGTTGTTGATTAACTGCAAACCGATCTAAGGATTTTGGGCCTGGTAATGCTTTAGTTTCTAAATATTTTTTTTTCCTCCCCCGAAATGTAAAAGAACTTGCCTAACTTGAGCTGCAGTTTCTATAGAATGGGCTAGTGTCCTACATTGCGCAATAGGTGATTGTACTGCCCCAAATGTGTGTGGTAGTGACATAACTTGCAAGAAGGCAACCTAGCCTCAGGCCAAGCACAGAGAACGGGGAATTCATCCTAAATCAGTCCACCTCAGGTGGTTGATTGTCGGTCTAAATATTTGTGCATTAGGACCATGTGTCCACACCCAGCCCTCTCAGGAGAGGGGTGATCTAGCCTCAGTCATTGTCTGTGTTCCTGTTATTTCTAAAATTGTTTGATTGGCATAATCCCAGTGGAGCCACAAGGAAGGCAGATATTTTCCTCTTGCCATCAAGTTAACACACATACAGTACATACACACATATTAGGCGAGCCATTATGCAGTGTGTCTGTGGTGTATTGTCTGTATTGTAGGCATATTGGGATTTCGTTTTTTGTTGGTTACAATCGTGTGGAGAAGAGCTATACAATCGTATGTGAGCTACTGGTACTGGGAGTTTTCCTCTGTTTAGGAGTTGTCTGTATCTGTGGTGATGTTTTGATAGTGACATGGCTGTTCTGACATAAGATTTAGCCTTAATGCTTTACACCAGTTGCTATGGCAGCTGAGATCCTCTTTCGTACTCATGTTGTGACTGATTCTAAACTTAAAGCCAGTGTAGTTATGACAAGGTCCTAAATGTCTGTAAAATGTGAGGGAAAGTGAACCATCCCAAAATGTATTTCTGCAAGGGTAAATATACAGTAGGCTCTGACACATTGTCACAAAAAGCACTCAACTAGATAAACTTTCATGATAGCCTATATGTGCTTCCTATTCATGAGATAAACTAGGCCTCCCAGGAAGATCAAATCAAATCAAAGTTTATTTGTCACATGCGCCGAATACAACAGGTGTAAACCTTACAGTGAAATGCTTATTTACAGGCTCTAACCAATAGTCCCCCCAAAAAAGGCTATATACAGACACCTGTTAGTCAGGCTTATAGAGGTAGTATGTACCTGTAGGTATCGTTAAAGTGACTGCATATATGATGAACAGAGAGTAGCAGAAGCGTAAAAGACTATCTACATTTTAGTACTTCAGCAGACGCTCTTATGCAGAGCAACTTAAGTTAGGCTCCCGAGTGGCGCAGCGGTCTAAGACACTGCACCTCAGTGCTAGAAGTGTAATTCCAGACCCTGGTTTGATCGCAGTATCACAACCGGCCGTGATCGGGAGTCCCATAAGGTGGCTCACAATTGGCCAGGCGTCGTCCAGGTTAGGGGAGGGTTTGGCTGGGGTAGGCCGTCATTTTAAAATATGAATTTGTTCTTAACTGACTTGCCAGGTTAAATAAAATAGTGAGCATACATTTTCATACTGGTCCCTCGTGGGAATCAAACCCACAACACTGCAAGAGCCATGCTCTACTGTACCAACTGAGTTACACAGCCATATCTGACATGGGATTATCTTACAGGGAAATTTTATTTAAGTATCCTCTTTTTAAAAAATGCTGCTTTATAGGGCACTAATGAACAAGGTCTACCTCACCTAAAATATCTGTTGAGAACAAGTGCTCAAGGCTATTCTAAACAAAAGGGAAGGCATTCCATTTCTGTTCATTCTGAGATTCTTGAAGAGGGTGGGAGCTACAAAGTGGGCTGTGTTTGGAAACACTCACTACACAGCAAGCTTAGTATAGCTCAGTAATAGAGACCTAAACAAGGGCAGGTCTGAAAGTGAGGTGGGGTAAGTGTAAGTCTGAAAAAGTAGCAGCTTAACCAATAAAGTTCCACACAAGCAATGAGTCGCAAGGGTTCAACTTCTCCATGGCTGGGTTGTTATAACCAGCCCTGGCACAGGATGTAAATACACACCATCAGGGTAGATCTTGTGTTGTATGGTTTGCTATCAGAAAACATTCCACTCTATTCTTTCTGAAAGGGGATGGCCACGTATCATTCACCTTGAAAACGATGAAGTCACGCCCTCCAGCTCTGAGATGGTTATCACAGCCTTAAATACTACACTGGCCCTTTAAACAAACACCATTGTTATAAAACAGCTGCTGCCACCAGCCAAGTTTACATTCCTCCCAAAGATAAACTTCCATGCAAATCAATCTCCTCCTTCTCAGGAGTGAGTCTGTAAATTTTAACCCAGTCACAGTGAGTGGGCTGTAGTATTGGTGACAGTTGCTTTAGGCCTAGTTAGCACAAAAGTGATTATTTCTCACTATTTAAATTAGTACTAACACAAAAAGATAAATGTCTCAATTGTAGCCTATAATTTTATTCACATCTACCTCGGATCAATAAAAATGTAATATTCAGATGTAAAATGGAACAAAAAAACAACAACAATCTCTCTCCAAATATATTATTATAGTGCATTTTTACGTTTCAGACCTGCCTCATCTAGCTAAATGCATCAACAGTAAAATCTCTTTACATTGATGTATGAGATAGTCTGGGCTTGAGCAAACATCTAAAGTGATCATAAGGCCTGTTCCTTGAGCAACAGTTTACTCAACACAGTTCATGGGTTATATTGGAGGTCGTTAGGTCAATTAAAATCGACTTTATGTGATCAACAAGCAGTCCAACAAGGAAACATGGTATACTGCCCTGACGAATGACGATGGTGAGCAGGGATGGGCCAGAGTTGTATAACAGAGGTATGTGGAATTGTGAGAGTCAATTCCAATTAGGTACAATGTAAGAATTCAGAACCCTTTTTCACATCATATCAGCACTTTGTCAGGTGACCAAAGCCTTAAAACTGACCTCACTGGTTTTGGGAGGATGTCTGGTGAAACATAATTACTTCCTGCTGTGAAATGTTTACAGCCACATCTTCCCTGTAAGTGACAACAATTGTATAATGCATTAGTCATCCAGTTCCAGGGTATTGTATAACCTTTCTCTAGTCCCCCTCTTCAAACACCTCAGCCTCTGCTAAAAGTACCGCTGGGAAACACTGTATCATATTGATTAGCAAGGCCATGCTACAGTGACAGTCTGTAAGTGACAACAGTACATACAGATATAATGTGAATCACCCTCAGGTGCTGTAAGGTTAAGGGCCTCTAATCTAAACATCTGAGGTTAACGATAGGCCTAGTTCTGTTCAGAAAGCAGAAGCCATGGCTGGCTGTGCCACAGCTCCCAGTTCCCCACATCCTCACCTCGCCTATGGCTCTCAATGATGGCTATGCCGCCAGCCTCACGTCCCTGCAAACGTCACCTCCTTGACAGCCTCGGGTTTCACAGGGGAACCTAATATCACTCCCTCATCCTCCTCCCTAACCTGACTCACAGCACAGGACAGCACAGAGCCTCTCCTGTGTATCCTGACTGCCTCCCTTAGTCATTCACTGAGTGACGAGTTCACAGGAACAAGTCTATGGTCCATAACATGGTCTAAAACAAAGAGGTCAATGGATTGACTGCAGTTGAAAATTAGGGGGATGGCAAAAACTGGCACATTTACAGTAACGTGGATGAATTAATATGGACTGTACCTGTCAAACGAAATGTAATAAAGTAAAGACTGTCAGATACAAACAAAACGTTTCCATACACGTGTATTTCTGATCCATCCAATTTCCCACTGATATCTGGTGTAAGTGTTTGTTCACACCTGACACAATCTCAGATACAGTATAGCTCTATGGAGAACAAGCTAATGAGCCTGTACAGTACACTACAGCTTTACAGATTTAACCAAACTCTCCTTCACATGAAAAGCGATTAGCAGAGGTCAGTAGTGTGCACAATGCCTTCCACTTTTTTTGAGGAAATGAATTAGGCCCTACGTTTCTGCCTGTTTCAATTACAGCATTCACAGATCTCTTAATCCCATCTTTTATATAAAAAGTATTTAGGCCTCATTAGAACACACTGACACTTACATTGAAAGGGCATACTGAAGGGGCTGTCATGCAGAGGGAAATAAAGTGAGTGGAGGAAGCCAGTGGATTGAGTGGAATTAAGTTTTTAGAAGGAAGGAACTGAATGCCGGCTTTGGGTTTAATCAAAAGCCAGAACTGTCCACTCAGTTAAAAATCGAATTGCTTCTAAAAGTTATTGTCACGCCCTGGTCGAAGTATTTTGTGTTTATCTTTATGTATTGGGTCAGGCCAGGGTGTTGCATGGGGTTTTTGTATTGTGGTGTGTTTTGTCTTGGGGTTTTGGTGTGTATATATTGGGATTGTAGCTAGTGGGGTGATCTAGCAAATTCTATGGCTGTCTGGAGTGGTTCTCAATCAGAGGCAGGTGTTTATCGTTGTCTCTGATTGGGAACCATATTTAGGCAGCCATATTCTTTGAGTTTGTCGTGGGTGATTGTCCTTAGTGTCTTTGTTCCTGTCTGTGTTAGTTTTCACTAGTATAGGCTGTTTCGGTTTTCGTTACGTTCTTTGTTTTGTAGTGT
The DNA here is from genome assembly GCF_023373465.1 of Oncorhynchus keta. Taxonomy (NCBI): domain Eukaryota; kingdom Metazoa; phylum Chordata; class Actinopteri; order Salmoniformes; family Salmonidae; genus Oncorhynchus; species Oncorhynchus keta. Next base: position 27,442,174 of record NC_068430.1, on the reverse strand, counting down.
TTGTATTTTAGATTCGTGTTACGTTTTTTTGTTCATTAAACATGGATCGCAATCTACACGCTGCGTTTTGGTCCGACTCTCCTTCACCACACCTAGAAAACCGTTACAGAATCACCCACCTGTGATAACATGGACTCTTACCGATGTGATTAAATTTTGTCGCCCCTTACTGAAACAAGCAAGGTGTTGGAACAATCGGTGAAAAGATTGGGCTTGGAACCTCTTACCCTGGCAATTTGACTGGTGAACTCCTGGGTACACTCACAATGGATGCCTGGTATTGTGTTGCAATAATTTCCATGGTATGTAGCATGTAAATTCAAATGATGTTAACTGATGCAACGGAATGTATTTTTTGTGATGTCAGTTGAGTTGAATCAACAAATCACAGCACATATTGATGGGTACACTTCCTGTTTTACTCTAGGTTGAAGATGACAAAGGTGAAGACAATGGGATTCTAATATCCAATAACTCTTTGCAACAACGGGACCAGCTATGCTAGTTAGCAACGGTGCTGGTCCCAGATTTGTGACAACATAGTCTTAACCTGTAACGGCGTTCTTCGTTTGTCGAAAGAGAGTCGGACCAAAATGCGGCGTGGTAGTTACTCATGTTCTTTAATAAAACTCTGACGATACATGAAATAACTGTATATAAATACAAAAAACAACAAACGGAACGTGAAACCTAATTACAGCCTATCTGGTGAACACTACACAGAGACAGGAACAATCACCCACAAAATACACATTAAAACCCCGGCTACCTAAATATGGTTCCCAATCAGAGACAACGAGAATCACCTGACTCTGATTGAGAACCGCCTCAGGCAGCCAAACCTATGCTACACACCCCTAATCAACCACAATCAACAAGGCCTACAAAAAAAACCAATAAGACAACACAATAAACCAAACCAAACAAATAATTAAGGAAAACACAAAATACTATGACCAAGGCGTGACATAACCGGTATATTTTCGACCTAGCTTTTACTTTTTGCTTTTACTTCCTGCTTTGCTACCATGGTTACACTCACGATGGCCACCAGTCCACTCATTATGCCATCATTGATTTGAATGAGGATGCCTGTTCTTCTATTCAATTTTTTTTTTATGGCAGCACATGTAGTCAGGAGTGGAGGAAAGGAGAAAATGTGCTATTCGAATTGTTATTACGGAGACCACGGCCATTTTGTTGGCCAATTACAGTCATCCAAAATTCCATGAACGTCACAGCCATATGTAAAATGCAATACAATGATTTCCTTGGAAAGCTCTAGACTGGCAATGAGGACATTTATCCTAGAGCCAAAACGTAGCCTGCTTTACCTTGCAGACATACAGTTTGAACCAGAATATCATTGACAAATGCTTATTACAATGTTATGCACACAGGACTGAACCATGGCTGGGGACAGCTCATTGGTATTTTGGCTTTTGACATATAGCCAGATATCCGCCACACCCTATGTCACCAACCCCTGGTTCTACCCACATGCTGACTGCCTCCTCCCTGTCCAGCTGTGCTGCACAAACTCAGGGATCATAAGCACAAGCCAGAGTGTGATGCCCAACCACGAGATGCTGATTATAAACCAGTAGACATGCTCAGTGTGGTATTAGCCTGGACACACGCTCAAAGCTCAAGCTGTCTGACAAAAGCTAAACACTGGCCTAATGGGAATGGCTGGAAAGGGGTCATTTTAATTGTGTTCCAGCTGAGCGCCAGGAAATCAAACGTCTATGCCTAACCATAAAAGGGGTTACAGACAAATAACAATAAACATGTTTACCATTTCAACCAGAAGTAAACTCTAAGTGAGGGCTGGGGGAAGTGACTTTAAAGTTGTCAGGGGAGTAGCTAACCACACAGCATCAGCAGTCAGTGGTAAGGCAGCCATATCAGAGACCAGATGAGTCACGTCTCACTCTCTTCCTTTTACTATTGTAAAACAACAATAAGCAAATGTTACATAAAATGCCATGTGAAAATGAACAAAAATGAAACGAAGACCTCATATGCTGTGATAAAACAGATCATCTTTAATAATCTTTAGACTTTAATGTGCTGCCTTCCTGTGAGTAATGCCATCATGCTCTTCATTGAGCTAATTTTAATTCACTACTTTATAAATGGATTACTACACCAGATTCAGTCATGATGTCAACAGGGGGGATAGGGTTTACAATTGGCCAGGACGCAGGTAGTTTGTAATGTATGGAGGGGGATTATGAATAGCCAATTAGCGGCCATGAATTTAGTAGGCCTACCCCACGATCTGACTTAATGCAATCGCGCGTGTGCTGCATTTTCCCCAGCAGCCGCATATCCGACTGCGTCCAAAGATGATGGTGAGCAGCACAGCACACACGTTTTACGTTTCAATTGAATAAAACAATTGCTTGATGTGCTAGCTAGTGTAACTTCTTTAAAAAATACGTAGTATTCGGAACCCATTGACATTAACACAGCTATGCAGTTTGAGAGTCTCAAACTAACCTAATCAGTTTTCAATATTACTGGGAAGCTAGCTTAGCTACCCCCTCTCTCTTTCTCTCAGAGAGACACAAACACATACACAGTTTTATATATTGGTTTCTACGAATACTGCCAACTAGTCGTTAGCCTCATACAATTAGCCTACCTTGCTGCCTGAATCCATTGCCGCAGTATGGCTTGTCGATATTATTGCTGGCAATCTTGAAATGTCGAGAATATAGTTTGGGTAACTTCCGCGGCAATTTTTTTTACTCAGACGAGTGGTCTCATTTTTAAGATGATAATGATATAATATGTCATAAACAATAGTATCTTCTTTGTTCTTCTTCTTTGTTTTCAGCGTAATTATTTGATTCCAAATTGTCCTCAGTTCATCGTGTTTATTCCCCTAGTGTAATTTCTGTCGTAAGCTCAAAACTTCAGATTCATCATGCCCCAAAGTTTTCTTGGGTTGTTGAAGTAGTTCGTTCTTCGAGTACAGACTGTCTACTCTTTGGGGAAATAAACCGGTGAATATATTTCCTACAGCCCGTCTAGAGTGATTGGCTGACGCAAGAGTTTTTTTCGGCCTCAATGTGAGTTGAGTTCAGCCTCAATTTGTAAGGAGGAGGCCCGTTTCTATCCCTGAGCTTCTATTGGTTTATACTTGCACCCCTATGACGACGTTAAGACATGTAACTCTGAAAAGTGTCACTTAGTTTTGTTCAAGTACTAGGTCGGATAGTTAGTTATGTGTTAAGCACATCGTCCTCGATGTATTTAATTGAAATGATACATTTTGATTACAATTTGGTGGAGGCGAGAGCAAAGTATTATATTGTAATAACATGGTTATATAGCCTACTGATCAGACGCTTGCAGCAGGGGGCGCAAATGTACTCACCATTGCTGATAGTTTGAGGTCATGGCAGGAAATGACACTGGCATGCACCACCTTTTCATCCCACTTGCAACCCCCAAGTAGGCTATAAGTAAGCAATACCGTGACCTTGCCAACCAAGGGTAGAATTTCTATACTTCATAGGTCTACTTGCTCCTAGTACTTTATCCCAACAATACTAAAAGAGAAGAGATAGTAGTAGCCTAGTAATACATTTGAATGATCCATGACAACACTCATTTTTAGGCACACAAAAAAAACATCCAGTCTAGAGGTCGAGCGATTAATTAGGGCTGATTTCAAGTTTTCATAACAATCAGTAATCAGACTTTTTATTTCAGACTAAATAGATTATATTTATGTATTATATGAAGTTAAAATAAATTGGTTCATTGTTCATTCAGTATTGTTGTATTGTTCATTCAGTATTGTCATTATTACAAATATATGTAATAATCGGCATCAATTTTTTTTTTTTGGGGGGGGGTCCTCCAATAATCGGTATCGGCGTTGAAAAATCATAATCGGTCGACCTCTAATCCAGTCAGTCATCCTTTATTTCTCAGCACCTTACTGTATCCATGCGTGTTCAGTCCTTCATAAACAATGTTTCAAACATCCAACATCTGTGATCTTTGACCAAAGCTGGTAATGTGACATTGGTACCCTCTATTCAAAACCATAAATTGTGATGGAGATGTTTGTTATTAAAGGTGTGTAAAAACAAATATTTTCATGTGAATAAATGAAACTGCGTAATACCTTTTGTTTGAGATGGCGGGGAAGGGTCCGGTCAGAGTGCATGCAAAAAATTAGGAAAATAATCATTACTCCAGAAAGGAAAATGTGTGTGTTTATACAGTGCAAATGAAAGAGTCGGGAACAGGAGAACAAATATATAAAAATTGAAGAAATGTGTTCCCTTTTTATATAATCTATTCCCTTTGAAACCACGGGAAAACAATAACAGGCAAATACTGAGACAAAGGCCGGTGAGTGTGTCATATGGACTGACCTGGCCTAAAGCAACAGGCTGAGGAACAGAGGTAGAGGAAGACCAACATGGTATTTCACATTGTCTGTGGGTTTGTCATGTCTGAATAATCATGAGGCAATGTACATTTACATTTACATTTAAGTCATTTAGCAGACGCTCTTATCCAGAGCGACTTACAAATTGGTGCATTCACCTTATGACATCCAGTGGAACAGCCACTTTACAATAGTGCATCTAAATCTTTTAAGGGGGGTGAGAAGGATTACTTTATCCTATCCTAGGTATTCCTTAAAGAGGTGGGGTTTCAGGTGTCTCCGGAAGGTGGTGATTGACTCCGCTGTCCTGGCGTCGTGAGGGAGTTTGTTCCACCATTGGGGAGCCAGAGCAGCGAACAGTTTTGACTGGGCTGAGCGGGAACTGTACTTCCTCAGTGGTAGGGAGGCGAGCAAGCCAGAGGTGGATGAACGCAGCGCCCTTGTTTGGGTGTAGGGCCTGATCAGAGCCTGGAGGTACTGAGGTGCCGTTCCCCTCACAGCTCCGTAGGCAAGCACCATGGTCTTGTAGCGGATGCGAGCTTCAACTGGAAGCCAGTGGAGAGAGCGGAGGAGCGGGGTGACGTGAGAGAACTTGGGAAGGTTGAACACCAGACGGGCTGCGGCGTTCTGGATGAGTTGTAGGGGTTTAATGGCACAGGCAGGGAGCCCAGCCAACAGCGAGTTGCAGTAATCCAGACGGGAGATGACAAATGCCTGGATTAGGACCTGCGCCGCTTCCTGTGTGAGGCAGGGTTACTCTGCGGATGTTGTAGAGCATGAACCTACAGGAACGGGCCACCGCCTTGATGTTAGTTGAGAACGACAGGGTGTTGTCCAGGATCACGCCAAGGTTCTTAGCGCTCTGGGAGGAGGACACAATGGAGTTGTCAACCGTGATGGCGAGATCATGGAACGGGCAATCCTTCCCGGGAGGAAGAGCAGCTCCGTCTTGCCGAGGTTCAGCTTGAGGTGGTGATCCGTCATCCACACTGATATGTCTGCCAGACATGCAGAATGCGATTCGCCACCTGGTTATCAGAAGGGGGAAAGGAGAAGATTAATTGTGTGTCGTCTGCATAGCAATGATAGGAGAGACCATGTGAGGTTATGACAGAGCCAAGTGACTTGGTGTATAGCGAGAATAGGAGAGGGCCTAGAACAGAGCCCTGGGGGACACCAGTGGTGAGAGCGCGTGGTGAGGAGACAGATTCTCGCCACGCCACCTGGTAGGAGCGACCTGTCAGGTAGGACGCAATCCAAGCGTGGGCCCGGAGATGCCCAACTCGGAGAGGGTGGAGAGGAGGATCTGATGGTTGTATCGAAGGCAGCCGATAGGTCTAGAAGGATGAGAGCAGAGGAGAGAGAGTTAGCTTTAGCAGTGCGGAGCGCCTCCGTGATACAGAGAAGAGCAGTCTCAGTTGAATGACTAGTCTTGAAACCTGACTGATTTGGATCAAGAAGGTCATTCTGAGAGAGATAGCGGGAGAGCTGGCCAAGGACGGCACGTTCAAGAGTTTTGGAGAGAAAAGAAAGAAGGGATACTGGTCTGTAGTTGTTGACATCGGAGGGATCGAGTGTAGGTTTTTTCAGAAGGGGTGCAACTCTCGCTCTCTTGAAGACGGCGGTCAGGGATGAGTTGATGAGCGAGGTGAGGTAAGGGAGAAGGTCTCCGGAAATGGTCTGGAGAAGAGAGGAGGGGATAGGGTCGAGCGGGCAGGTTGTTGGGCGGCCGGCCGTCACAAGACGCGAGATTTCATCTGGAGAGAGAGGGGAGAAAGAGGTCAGAGCACAGGGTAGGGCAGTGTGAGCAGAACCAGCGGTGTCGTTTGACTTAGCAAACGAGGATCGGATGTCGTCGACCTTCTTTTCAAACTGGTTGACGAAGTCATCTGCAGAGAGTAAGGTTTATTTGTAAGATTGAAAATTGTCACTCAAAACTAGTTCAACTGGTTACACAAAAAATGGACTAGTTCTTTGCTGACAAAAACTTTGTGATGTAAACATCAGTAGTTACCAAGGCATGTTGTAGGAATGACTGATGAATGAAAAAATCATCAAAGCTTGTCAAAAGGTGTGATACACTTTCAGGGGTTATAATGCAGTTCTAGAACACCTGACTGTTGCTTGTTGCTGTTGAATGTCTTTGCATAGTATTACCTATGATTGATTGACCTGGCAGAACATGTGTTCCCAGTCAACTTACTTTGTAAAATAAATACATTAAAGAAAAATTTATATTCTTGAATCCACCAGACAATGCCATGTCTAGTGACGCTTGCCAAATTCATGGCTCTCCACAGCGGTTGTGGGAGGAGACTATGTAATGTCGTATTTATGAGGCTTGCAATCATTTCTGACCTTAAAAGTCCTGCCTTTAGTATGCTAGTGTTCAGGTCATGTTAGACTATAGTTGACCTTGTAAACAAGCATTGAGTCATCAAAGTGTCTTCCCTCTGTTTTTCTCTGAGCCTCATGGTCCACAGCAGATACAGGAGGTGGGGAGGAGGGAAAAGGTGTAGAGTCACTTCATTACAACATACACGATGCACCTATATATTTTGTTAGAGATGGCGGGGAGGTGTCTGGTCAAGGCACATTTAAATTAGAAAGAAAATAGAGTGGATGGGAAAAGGAAGGGAGACTGGGAAGGACTGACACATTTTAGGAACTGTGTTCTTTTCTGTCCTTTATGAAATTCCTTTGAAATCTAATGAAAACAATAACAAACAAAGAGGGGGTGTATACTCTGAGCGGGCCTGTATTGTGCACTAAATCAAAAGTAGAACATTACGTCATGGGATACGGTAACGACGTTCGTCTGTTGTAAGAAGAGAGTCAGACCGAAATGCAGCGTGTAGGTTACTCATGACTTTAATGAAAGTATCGCGGTACATGAAATAACTGATATAAGAAAACAACAACGAAACGTGAAACTAATTACAGCCTATCTGGTGACTACAACACAGAGACAGGAACAAACACCCACAAAATACAAAGCGCACTCAGGCTACCTAAATACGGTTCCCAATCCGAGACAACAAGAATCACCTGACTCCAATTGAGAATCGCCTTAGGCAGCCAAGCCTAACTAGACACACCCCTAATCATACACAATCCCAATTAATACAAACCCCAATACGAAACACAACATATAAACCCATGCCACACCCTGGCCTACCCAAACATATACCAAAAACACAAAATATAATGACCAAGGCGTGACAGATACATTATAATAACATGGTAACATGGTAAGAGTATGCTAACACATTCCAATATTACATTCCCAGGTATCCTTTATTGAATTGTTGCTGTTTAATTATTGAACATGGTACCTGTGGGAAGAATGTGTGAAACTCCTGACCTGACGCATAGCTTATGGGGTGAAATAAATCAATACAGTTATATATTGGGATATTATTTTTGATGATATATCATATTGTATAGTTTTGACAATATTTCAATATTATTTTTGCACTAGTTGGCTGTACCTGCACCAAAACAGTATTTTTTTTCTTCATAGCTTGTTCCCCATCTTAACATAGGGAGCCAATTTGTTTTCAGCACTTTTATATCCATAATTGATCAAAACTAATTTTCTCATGTCTCTTTCTTGTACCACTGCTGTAGACATAACGTGAGCAATGTTTGGAACATCAAATCGCAATACATATAGAATCGTGAGACTCGCAATGCATATCGTATCGGCACCTAACTATCATTATAATATTGTGAGGTCACTGGCAATTCCCAGCCCGAATAGCTTAGCTTGTCCCTACCTCATCCATAGGTTTTCACAGCTTATAGCTTTGCGTTTCCCCAGAACACAAATCTGGAGGGATAATTTACAGATGAGCCAAATCCAATTACTCCATTTACTACTAGGCCATAAAATACCTTTGCCGGGCCTGTGGGCTCATGCATGTACTCCTAAGCCTCATTCACCAGCTTCTTTGTCTCAGTAATGCTTTGGTCCTTGCTATCTGGAATCCTTGGGATGTCCAACACAGACAACACCCCATTGAAGTTGACATTTAAAATGGTTACGGTAACGGTTAAGGTTACGGTTAGGTAAGGGTTATGGTGAAGGTTATGGTAAGGGTTAGGGTTTGGGGTAGGAAAGTCCCAAGAACCTGGATTGCACAAACCCTAATGCTTTGCTCAATAGTTGCTCTCATCAGAGATTATTTCATTAAGCTCTTAAGCTCAATCCTATTCCATCACTATTTTCTTAAAAACGAGGACGCCTAGAGTTGTGGTTACATTTTGCATAAATTCCCAGCACATTTTGGACCTAATATAAGGAAAGGCCTGGAAGGCGAATCATGGTCATCCATCCCCATGCACATGAGCACTGGATAAGAACTAGCCTATTAGTTACCTGAAGCAGGCTGTCAAAAATGAAGGCCACACAATGTCTAGAACCTTTGAGTGTTTGTTCGCCCTTTCTTTCCATGTCTAGTCCATGTCCTATTAAAAGGCCCATCTACAGTTGTTGTAACATCTAACCTTTATTCATTGACTGGAATGGAATATTGTTATGTTACAATTCAAATGGAGCTCATTCAGATGATTCACTGTTTTCCTCAGGGAGAAGGAGGGCTACTGAGAGCTAGTTTTGATTCGAGAATTTGTATCAGCGGAAATACGACAATAGAAAGCATCTTACGCCTTCAATCCATGACAGACAAAGAAGCGCACCTTGCATCTTTGCTGGGTCTTTTCCTCCAACTGAGCAGGCAGACGCTGTCTGGAGACATGCATGAGCTTGGGCTTGGGCCTGGGGAACACAAACACTTCAAACGGCCTCTTTCTTTATGGAGCCACAATGCTCTACGTCAGCGGCACCTTCATTTCCGTCCACTGCCTGGGTGTCTGTCTGCACATACTGTCAGAACCTGAGCTGCCCTCAAGATCTGCACCCATTGGCCCTGTTTCTTTCTGTCCAGGAGAGCCTTCACACATTTTTCCTGTGTGACTGCAAATTCTGAATGCAAACATGGATGTCCTTTTCTCAAAAGGAGCGCAACTCTGTGGCTTCTCGAAGTGTATGCAACGTTTGGCGTGGCGTTCTTTTATATTTTCATCTAAACGGCATTTTAAAATGTGTACCTGATACTGCAAAGCATTTCCCCCAAGGGGACAATAAAGTCAGTAAAAGAATGCTTGGAAGTCTGCTGCAAGCTAACAAATTGGTTGGCAGGAGTGAGAGAAGAGAGACCCAAGACTTGAGCGTGAGACTGTAGTAGAGGACACAGACCCTTTTAGAAGATTACTGACCTTCTATTAGACATTGGTTTATATCACTAGTGGGATAGTAACATACCTGGTCTGTAGTTGAATGGGCTCATTTGGCTCAGTAACACAATGTTTGGTGTGCCAAGGCCACTCACTGAACTGCCATCCATCTTTTTAGTCACTTAGATGGTACTTGGCCAGCTGGCACCCTCGCCAAAGCCCGCCAATGATCATCCACTTCATTGCACATTACTGTCTGGTCAAAGACTTTTTGGAAACGTCTATCACTCAAGCCAGTATCATGTGGGCCACCCTCACTGCCCAGAACTGACTTGTCATCTCTTTAGGCTCCCTGTCCCCACCATTTCTTTCCCAATCAATGGGACAGTACTGGTCAGCTGGTGCCCTTTGCTAAGCATTGCCCGCATGTTACTCCGAAACATCCCACTGGGCACAGACGTCAGTTCAACATCTAGTTTTTATTGACATTTGGTTGAGTTGTCAACTAATGTGAATTCAACGTGAAATATACAAAACATGTCACCATGTAATTGGATTTAGGTTAAAAGTTGGGTGATAAAAAAAAAAACATATCTTACAGTGATTACTTTTTTCAAATCCAATCAGTTTTCCACGTTGATTCAAAGTCTTTACATTTTATCTTTTGGTTGAAATTAAGTGGAAACGTTAATTCAACCAGTTTTTGCCCAGTGGGATATCTCTTCCATTGACTCACTTTTTCTTTGTAAACTCCTCATTTGAAAGAAACTGATGAAGGCCCATAATAACTCCCATTCTGTCTGCTGAATCTGGGCCCCCACTATTATCTTTGCTAAATTTCACAACCTCCTATGCACGACAGCAGTGACAAAGATACCGATGTCCTCTAGACAGAAGAGCTTGAGCATCTCATTATGCAGATTGCTTTATTGGGCCACTAACCTTTCTTAGCAAGGAATGTGTCAAAGGTGTTTCTGAAAACCAGACAGGACTGCTCCTGCTTAGAAACCTATCCTACAATCTGGCATCAATATTCAAGCCTCCTATAGAGAAAGATGATGTAACTCAGAAGTTGTACTTCACTGAGAGAGTTTGGTTCACAAAATCTGTGTAGCAACATTTGTCATGTAGAGAGAAATTAGAGAAGGTTCAATTGACCAAGGAAGTGGCCAAACAATTAACAGCCTGTTGTTGTAGAAGAGAGTATATAAGATGGATCAAATAGGTTAGTACAGTATGTATCAATTTAATCAATAGTTATTCACCATTTGCCCAGTGACCCCTTGAACCCTGCCTTAGCTGACAATGTTTTCATGTTTTCACAGCTTTTAGCATACACTGTATAAATTAAAACACACCTCTCCAATGGCTTTGCTGACCTTAAGTATCTGGTCTTCTCAGCAGCACCATAACAATTGGGCCTCTGTTATTAAGGCTAAAGCTGTGGCATGTTAATCTAGTGCCATGGAGATTGTTGGCACTCCAATGCTTAGAACTGTGGCCCACTTCCAACAATTCTTTCCCAGCTAATGAGCTAATAATGGATAGCATTGGAAATTCCCAATTAGGGGATAGGGTATACCTAGCCAGTTGTACAACTGAATGCCTTCAACTGAAATGTGTCTTCCGCATTTAACCAAGCCCCTCTGAATCAGAGAGGTGCGGGGGGCTGCCTTAATCGACATCGCACGTCTTCGGCACCCGGGAACAGTGGGTTAACTGCCTTGCTTGGGGGCAGAACAACAGATTTTTACTTTGTCAGCTCGGGGATTTGACCCAGCAACCTTTCTGTTACTGGCCCAATGCTCTAACCACTAGGCTTATTAGCTCAATGGTTGCATGTTTGAGTTATTCTATAATGATGAGGAATTATTCAATTGTTATCCTCCTCTGTATGATGAAACTGGTCTGTAAGGACATCCCTTTGTTAAGATGGTAACACACCGCCAGCTTTAAGGGGAACTATACTGATGGAATCTCCACTCTTCATTGGTAGGTAATGGACATTGCAAACTCGTTTAGGCTAATTGGTTTTCGTGACTACTTACATCTAAGTCCTATGTTAGCCCTGTGTTGGCAACCTCCTAAGATAGTGAATCTGACCTACAAAAAAGTATGACTGTATTTGTAATTGAAGTAATGCAGTGCAGTCTATGAGAAGAGATCAGGGAGAAAGCTTGTGCATTATAAAACACCATGAAAAAATGTTTCACTTTGATCATTAGTGCCAAGGCAATGGGTTATGACGTAATAGACCTGATCCTGTTTCTTGTCAACACCCTCATTTGAGACGGGAAATGCAATGTCTTCCTCATGGTACTCTGTCAGGATCAAAGGTGTCCACTTGATGGTTTGCTGAACAACGTGATGTTAAGTGATATTTTCACAGATGAAGGAAGTTATGCAGACAACTGCAATAAAAGGAGCAGGGTGTGCATGTTTTATTAGTGCCTTTTGCGTCCTTTTCATATTTGAAGTATACATTTTATTTTTGGCATTTTTCTGGTGTTTTGTGGTGGAAAACTGAAGTCATTTTAATTTAACCTCTTCAGATTGGAAAACGTATTTTTTAATATGTGCTCTTGATGACAGAATGTTATATTTTTTTACCAAATGACACTTCTAAAAAGGTGCAGAAACAACCTATTTGGGAGTTCACTGGAAGTGAATCTTATTGTATAGATACTGTACATTTAATCACCAGTGCCATGGGCTCTGGCACAACCTAGGCTAATGTCTGTTTGCATCAATTCACCTTATAAAGCAGTGAAAGAGGTCCAAGAATGCAGGACTATCATGCAAAAATATTTACTCAACTATGACAATATACAGCTGACCTTCCATTACCACCAATCTAATGACGTAGTTACTACAGAACAAAAGAAAGCTGGACACTAACACTAACTAAAATACTGAAGGCGAGTAAGAACATTATACACAACACTAACCCAGTGGCGTAGCTCAATTTGACACATTCTGATGTTTTATTGCTAATCTCACGCTGTTTTACACATTTTGCTATGAGACGGAGAGAAAATGTTGCTGTTACACATTTTGCCATGGGGTAGAGAGAAATATGTAGTTGTATAGTTAATCTCATTCTATTCTACACGTTTTGCCATGAGACTGAGAGAAAATTGTGCATTTTTAAGATAATTTCCTGCTATTCTACACATTTTTCCATGATGTGAGAGAATCTAATTTCACATAATTTGGAGAAAAAAATGTCCATACAACTGCATATGATGCTATCTGGGGAATGGGGGGGCCTCGTTTTGTTTTTAGCCCCCGCACCATTCCACTAACCCTTCACTCGTCCAATACACTTTTAAATTGCTCCGAGTCTAGCACTCAAAACCTTTCACACCTTATGATCCTTATAATCATTACTAAAGGCAGTATTCCTGTGCAGCAGCATGTGGCAGAATTTACATATGCATGCATCAACTGTGCAACTATGTGTCTAATATTCTTACCAACATCCACTTAGGAGATGACAAACAGCAGACCCACACGCAAATGGGCTTTCAGTGAGTCCTTGCATCCATAGATCCATCTAATGTGCTCCGTAACAACCAACGCAGAGTAATTGGCTCAGGTAAAAGATCATTGCATAGATAATCTGCAGATGAATTGTGCCATTTTCCTTCACGCTGAAGAAGTTCTGCTGGTGCGCGATGATTGACAGTGAACATGATTTGAACTGCTTGACACTGTGTACTTCACTGTGGGTTTTTTCGATGGTCTGGGGGTCAAAGTATCAATGGAATATCAATTACATTTACATTTAAGTCATTTAGCAGACGCTCTTATCCAGAGCGACTTACAAATTGGTGCATTCACCTTATGACATCCAGTAGAACAGTCACAATGAATCAAACAATCAATGAAATTCGATCTACCTAAAAAATAGTATTATTTATTAGGGAACATGTTGGTGCTCATTTTAAAGGCCAATGTCTTGGCTGCATCCAAGGGTTTGAATCATGCTACCCAACTACATAATGGATTTTAGTCAATGGAGTAAGATAAAGGTTACTCTCTGATAGATGTGTCTATTAATGTCATGGGTGTGTAGTGAATGAATAAAGCAGTTGTATTTGGGTCGATGTAGTTGTGCTACAGTAATCTGAGCTCATGCCAGCTCCATCACAGCGGTTATAGAAGGGGAAATGTAGCCTTCAGTGACCCTTACAAATGGCCATTCTTTCTGAGGGTTTAGTAAGCAGCTTAGCAACCTTAGGACTTGTCTAAAAATGTGTAGAGGGACAAATGCTATTATCCTGGGACTGATATGTAGGTTATACAGAATGGTGCACAGTTTCACTTTACATAATCTTATATTGTTTTTCTGTGTTCTCTTATAGACCTGAAGGGCTTACTAAACTTGGTGCCAGTCAGGTTATATGAATAAGGACAAAGGATTTGTTGGTCCACTCTTGTTCCTGGCACTTTGAGTTTGAGCTGGTGTGGACCAGAGAGGACCAGTAACTGACTGGTGTAAGCATGGTATAAGGACCAATCCCCTCAGGACTTACCCACTGTCACCTTCTCACTCCACTATCGTCTTTCCCTTCCTCCCTTCTCCCTCCCCTATCCCTATCTCAGTTCCTTTCTGCCCATTTAGCTGGCAATGCCACTATGACTATTTATGTGGGCGGCCATGAGGAGGCCATGAGACAGCCATAGCTCTCCCTCCCAAAGTGCTGACATTCTGCTTTCCTTTCTCCGCAGGGCCTCTGGTCTCTGTGCCCTTAGTGCCACAGTGCCCCTAAACCCATTAAGGTGCCCGACCCGTGTGGAGGGGGAAGGGATTTGGGGAGCACTAAATGTGTTTAATCCCACAGTAATTAAACAGTAAGAAACAGAGGAGGGTCAGTTGAAAAATATGGGGGTTTATTGTAAATGTTCACCAGCATAACTTTCCCAGGCCCACCTCCTGCCATTTTTAGAAATAGCCTCCTACTTATCTTGCTATAGTAGTCTGTGGTCGATGGCATTCTTTCCCTCCATTCTGTACGTGTTGGTCACTGTTTCTAGGCTTGGTATCGGTGCAGTTAGTATAGAATACGTTATCAGTGCATGGAAACAAAGGCACTTTGCAGAGCCCCTTTAATTACATTTATTTTTATATCAAAAGGAATGGTGTCCGTTTAATGTATGGGGTCAGCACGATAGTGTGCACTTACGCATGCAGGTTTCCATGGAGTTTTGTGGGGCTCGGTGTATACAAACCCATTTAAAAAAAGAAATACCCTGAATACTGAAAGCAGCAAAAAATATATATTTTCTCAGATTGTTCTGGCAATTCTCACATAGTCTCTTCAGGAAGTATTCATGCCCCTTGACTTATTCCACATTTTGTTGTGTTACATCCTTAATTCAAAATGGATTAAATATATGTATTTCTCACCCATCTACACACAATATCCCACAATGTCAAAGTGAAGGCATGTTTTTTGACATTTTAGAATTTAAAAATAAAATACAGAAATATCAAATTTACATAAGTATTCACACCCCTGAGTCAATACATGTTAGCTTCACCTTTTGGAGCTGTGAGTCTGTAAGTCTCTAAGAGCTTTGCACACCTACAGTTGAAGTCAGAAGTTTACATACACCTTAGCCAAATACATTTAAACTCAGTTCACAACTCCTGACATTTAATCCTAGTAAAAATTAGTATTTCATAGCATTGCATTTAAGTTGTTTAACTTGGGTCAAACGTTTTGGGTAGCCTTCCACAACCTTCCACAGTAAGTTGGGTGAATTTTGGCCCATTCCTCCTGACAGAGCTGGTGTAGCTGAATCAGGTTTGTAGGCCTCCTTGCTTGCACGCGCTTTTTCAGTTCTGCCCAAAATGTTTCTATAGGATTGATGTCAGGGCTTTGTGATGGCCACTCCAAATCCTTGACTTTGTTGTCCTTAAGCCATTTTGCCACACGTTTGGAAATATGCTTGGGGTCATTATCCATTTGGAAGACCCATTTGCGACCAAGCTTTAACTTCCCGACTGATGTCTTGAGATTTTGCTTCAATATATCCACATAATTTTCCTATCTCATGATGCCATCTATTTTATGAAGTGCACCAGTCCCTCCTGCAGCAAAGCACACGTACTACATGGTGCTGTCACCCCCGTGCTTCACGGTTGTGATGGTGTTCTTCAGCTTGCAAGCATCCCCCTTTTTCCTCCAAACATAACAATGGTCATTAAGGCCAAACAGTTCTATTTTTGTTTCATCACACCAGAAGGCATTACTCCGAAAAGTTTGATCTTTGTCCCCATGTGCAGTGGCTTTTTATGGCAGGTTATGTCGATATAGGACTTGTTTTGCTGTGGATATAGATACTTTCGTACCTGTTTCCTCCAGCATCTTCACAAGGTCCTTTGCTGTTGTCCTGGGAATTATTTGCACTTTTCGCACCAAAGTACGTTCATCTCTAGGAGACAGAACGCGTAGCCTTCCTGAGCGGTATGATGTCTGCGTGGTCCCATGGTGTTTATACTTGCGTACTATTGTTTGTAGAGATGAAAGTGGTACCTTCAGGCATTTGGAAATTGCTCCCAAGGATGAACCAGACTTGTGGTCTACAATTTTTTTCTGAGTTCTTGCTAATTTCTTTTGATTTTCCCATGATGTCAAGCAAAGAGGCACTGAGTTTGAAGGTAGGAAATGAAATACATCCACAGGTACACCTCCAATTGACTCAAGTAATGTCAATTAGTCTATCAGAAGCTTCAAAAGCCATGACATCATTTTCTGGAATTTTCCAAGCTGTTTAAAGGCACAGTCAACTTAGTGTATGTAAACTTCTGACCCACTGGAATTGTGATACAGTGAATTATAAGTGAAATAATCTGTCTGTAAACAATTGTTAGAAAAATTACATGCACAAAGTAGATATCCTAACCGACTTGCCAAAACTATAGTTTGTTAATAAGAAATTTGTGGAGTAGTTGAAAAACGAGTTTTAATGACTCCAAACTAAGTGTATGTAAATGTCCGACTTCAACTGTAAATTGTACAATATTTGCACATTTTTCTTTTTCAAAATTCTTCAAGCTCAGTAAAGTTGGTTGTTGATCATTGCTAGACAGTCATTTTCAAGTCTTACCATAGATGTATGTCTTGGTAAGCAACTCCAGTGTACACTGAGCATATCAAACATTAGGAGTACCTTTCTAGAATTTAGTTACAACCCATCCACAGTGGCCCATGTTGACTGCAATGCTTCCCACAGTTGTGTCAACTTGGCTGGATATATTTTGGGTGGTGGCCCATTCTTGATACACACAGGAAACTGTTGAGCGTGAAAAACCCAGAAGCGTTGCAGTTCTTGACACAGTTCTTGGCACCTACTACCATACCCTTTTCAAATTAATTTAAATATGGTGTCTTTCCCATTCACCCTCTGAATGGCACACATATACAATCATCTCTCAATTGTAAAATTCCTTCTTGAACCTGTCTCCTCTCCTCTCCTTCATCTACAATGATTAAAGTGGATTTAACAAGTGACTGGGTGTATTGATACACCATCCAAAGTGGAACGATATGCTAAAAGGGATATTCAATATCTGCTATTTTTTTTGACTGAGGGACCTTACAGATAATTGACATTACGTTCTTACTTAATCATCTTTGTGCCTTGAGGCGCATAAGGCATACACAAGAGAGCATCACTGCTTCCGGTTAGGGTTGGGCGGTTTCTGTTACACCCTGATCTGTTTCACCTGTCCTTGTGATTGTCTCCACCCCCTCCAGGTGTCACTTATTTTCCCCGGTGTATTTACCCCTGTGTTTCCTGCCTCTCTTTGCCTGTTCGTCTTGTATGTTCAAGTCAACCAGCGTGTTTTCCCCGTGTGCCTGCTTTTTCTATTCTCTTTGTGCTAGACCTCCCGGTTTTGACCCTTGCCTGTTTCTGGACTCTGTACCTGTCTGCCTGCCTTGATCTCAAGCCTGTCTGCCACTCTGTACCTCCTGGTCTGTGAACTGGTTTTGACCTTTTGCCTGTCCACGACCATTCTCTTGCCTTGATTATAATAAATATCAACGACTCAAGCCATCTGCCTCCCGTGTCTGCATCTGTGTCTCGCCTTGTGTCCTTATAGGTTTCTAGATATTAATATCGTCATACTGGCCTTCTCTCATTCCGGGATTTCCGATATTATAGTTTTAGTACACAGGGGGGTGCTAAAAATGCACAAAAAAAAGCCAGCTGGACACGAGCTCCCGCTTTCTCCCATTGTGCTATTTACAAAACAAATACATGACTGGCTCAACTGTTCTGGGGAACTATATAAAGCTTCATAATGTAGAATAATGTGACAGGTGAAATGAAGAACGCAATCTGCTTGTATTGCACAAGTTGACTGTAGGAATTAACTTAAAAAGTAACTAAAATATTCCAATTTATTGAACATTTATATACAAAAATTGTTTGGACGGTATTGACGGTAATGAAAAACCATCCTATGGCTATTTCCAAATACCCCATGCATTATATATGGTATAACCTGGCCAAACCTACTTGGCTGAGGTGCTCCATGACCAGCTCGGAAGCCAGATTGCATAGTGGTTGAAGGTAGGGTAGGATTCGAAATGGTCGGTGATCTGTTTGTTAACTTGGCTTTCAGAGTGTCTCCCCCTTTGAAGAGGGAGATGACCGCGGCAGCTTTCCATTCTTTGGGAATCTCAGACGATAGGAAAAAGAGGTTGAAGTGCCGTGCAGTGCAGGGTAGGGGTAGCCAGGTGGAAAGCATGGCCAGCCGTAGAGAAATGCTTATTGAAATTCTCAAAAATGTTGTGGATTTATTGGTGGTGACAGTGTTTCCTAGCCTCAGTGCAGTGGGCAGCTGGGAGGAGGTGCTCTTATTCTCCAAGGACTTTACAGTGTCCCAGAACATTTTTGAGTTTGTGCTACAGGATGCAAATTTCTGTTTGAAAAAGCTAGCCTTAGCTTTCCTAACTGCCTGCGTATATTTGTTCCTAACTTTCCTGAAAAGTTGCATGTCACAGGGTATTGTGACACCAAGATATTGTCTGTATCACGTTTGGTTCACAGATCATAGGGTCTTACAGGATTCATGTTTAGGTCTAAAAAGGGCCTAAAGTGGCCCCTTTCATCATGGTTTTCATAAAAGGGGTTTGTAATACAAACGTAAAAAGAATGTCAGTCATTCCTCCCAATAAAGATTCTATGTGAGAATTGCCAGAACAATATGAGATACCGAACAAAGTATACAAGCAGTTATCTGTAGTAGATTCCTACAATGATCAATCACTTTTAACACATATATTGAATGTAATTTCTGATTAGGAATGGGCAAACATTTACACACACTGGCCCACAATCATGCATGGCAACAGTTTAGAATAAAGACTATAGGAGCTGAACTTTCCAGGCCAGTCAGAACGTCCTGGACACGTTTTACATTCACTCAAATGTCCACACTCTCATATATATAGATATGGTTGGACACATTCTTTCCTTACCCAAACGAATACCTGTAATCCTAACTTGAAGTGGAGTCTGATTAGACATAAAGAGGAATGGGCAAACATTTACACACACCGGCCCACAATCATGCATGGCAACAGTTTAGAATAAAGACCATAGGAGCTGAACTTGCCAGGCCAGTCAGTGTCCACACTCTAATGTAGACTATCTGAACTTGCCAGGCCAGTCAGTGTCCACACTCTAATGTAGACTATCTGAACTTGCCAGGCCAGTCAGTGTCCACACTCTAATGTAGACTATCTGAACTTGGTTGGACACATTCTTTCCTTATTCAAACTAATGCCTGTAATCCTAACTTGAAGTGGAGTCTGAGAGACCTAGAATTTGGATGTTTTAAAAACGGATTGTGAACTCTTTATGAACACAGTACGTCTGTTATGATGGGGTTAACATGTAAACCCTTGTCCTCCAAAAAGAGAAAGGTCAGCACATTATAAGCTCAGACACACATCAGCCATTTGGACACAAGCCTCCCTCTCCCGCATTCATTATGTCCAATTAGAAAAACTTCACCCGGCAGTTCCACTTGGAACAGTGCAAAATAGAAAAACAGACTGTCACCCAGGATTAGAGGCGAGCCCTCTGTTTTTAAAAGGCACTGGAGCAATGCTGAACCTTGGTGACCCAGCCAACACAGGCTATGGTCTGGCTGCTGTGACCAGAGTTAGGCCAGGCTCCTCTTCACAAGGCCCAGACAGCTACTGTACTGTACTCTACTTTACTGTACTGTACTGCCTGTTGGCTGACCTTACACATACCTATTGCACAGCCTCTACCACTAATCAGAACACTATAGTTAGTTAACTAGTTTATTAGCTTTCAATTTGACAAATTTTTCATTAAAACTACATGTTCCAATAATTTTACAGTAGTCTATTTCATATCAAGTCATCTTTCCCCCCACCATGTGATAAATGTTTCATATGATATCTATTGCTCTGTGTGGTTATCCGATGAGGAAGTTGGTGACAACCCTGTAGCTACCAGTTTACATTTACACAGTGGCAGTAAAGCGAAAGTGAGCCAAGCTATCACACACGGTGTCCATTTGCCTACATGGAGGATAATGATGAATTATTAAAGCATTACTAGTGTGAGGCAGTGTGTGCCGGCCAGTACAATCAGGATCTCGCTGGTTTGGGCTCACAGACAGGCTGAGCTGTCAGAGGCTGGGTCACCGTGCTGTTGCACACATCTCTCTCTACCTCTCTCTCTTACTCTCTAGGCTCTCTCTCCCTCTCGCAGTCACGGCAGACGTGCGCATTGCCTCATACACCCTCTCTCATTCTTTCGCTTCCTTTCTCTCTCCCCACCTCAGATGTGCACATGGCCTCATACCTCGTCTCTGTCTCTGTCTCTGTCTCTGTCTCTCTCTCTCTCTCTCTCTCTCTCTCTCTCTCTCTCTCTCTCTCTCTCTCTCTCTCTCTCTCTCTCTCTCTCTGTCTCTCTCTCTCTGTCTCTCTCTCTCTCTCTCTCTCTCTCTCTCTCTCTCTCTCTCTCTCTCTCTCTCTCTCTCTCTCTCTCTCCCTCTCGCAGTCACGGCAGACGTGCGCATTGCCTCATACACCCTCTCTCATTCTTTCGCTTCCTTTCTCTCTCCCCACCTCAGATGTGCACATGGCCTCATACCTCGTCTCTGTCTCTGTCTCTGTCTCTGTCTCTCTCTCTCTCTCTCTCTCTCTCTCTCTCTCTCTCTCTCTCTCTCTCTCTCTCTCTCTCTCTCTCTCTCTCTCAATTCAATTTGCTTTATTGGCATGACGTAACAATGTACATATTGCCAAAGCTTACTTTTGATATTTACAATATGAAAATAATAAGAATCAAAATTGTCAACGGGACAACAAAAACAACAATAACCAACAGTCAAAATAACCAACACATTGAACAATAACAATAAGCATACAGTGGAGGACATGTGCAGGTTGATTGGTCTATCAGACACAGCAATGTAGTGCGCTGCCAACCCACAGCTCTCTGCGTTCTCCCCCAACAGGATGGGTAGCCTACTCTCATTAGAGAGGTCTTTGAAACCTTGAATAAGGGTTTAAAATTTGGGGAAATGACAGTCCCTAATTGTTTTATATTTTTTACATTTTGTCAGGAAATGCAGCTCTGTCTCAGGTTCTGCTGTTGTGCAGTGGTTGCACAGCCTTTCCTCTATAGCGAGCCAGGTTTTCCTATGTCTACCCTACTCAATGGCAAGGCTGTGCTGACTGAGCCTGTACTTTGTCAAGATTTTTCTAAGGTTTTGATCAGTAACCATGGTCAAATAGTTTGCCATGGTGTACTGTCGATTTAAGGCCAGATAGCACTGAATTTTTCCCCAATAAGCAATGCAGTTTTGTTTTGATTGTGTTGTAATTTGTTTTATTCTGATTGATTGGATGTTCTGGTCCTGGGGCTTCAGTGTGTTAGTGGAACAGGTTTGTGAACTCAGCCCCAGGACCAGCTGAACCACATATCATGAGCTCTGTAATGGTCATAAGGACAGCCCATTAGTCAT